>NC_132911.1:43031564-43745106 GCF_047675955.1 Chlorocebus sabaeus | reverse complement strand
AACGGCTCAATGAAAATAACGTTGTAACACTGTGAGATGAGTTCACACATCACAAAGGACTTTCTCAGAAAGCTTCTTTCTACTTTTTATATGAGGATATTTCCTTTTCACCATTGGCTTCAAGGTGATCTTAAATATCCCTTCTCATACTCCCCCAAAACAGTGCTACCAAACTGATCCATGAAAAGAACCCTGTACCTCTGTGAGGTGAATTAACACATCACAAAGCAGTTTCTCAGAAAGCGTCTTTCTAGTTTTTATATGAGGATATTTTCTTTGAAACAATAAGCTTCAATGGACTCCGAAATATCCCATGTTGATTCCACAACAACAGTGTTAGTAAACTGCTCCATGAAAAGCAAGGCGTAACTCTGTGAGATGAATTCACACATCACAAAGGACTTTCTCAGAAAACTTCTTTCTAGTTTTTATCTGAGGATATTCCCTTTGTCACCTTAAGCTTCAATGCACTCCAAAATATCCGATTGCAGATTGCAAGAAAACAGTGTTAGCAAACAGCTCAATGGAAACAATATTGTAAGTCTCTGAGATGAATTCCCACATCATGAAGCAGTTTCTGAGAAAGCTTCTTTCTAGTTTTTATGTAAATGTATTTCCTTTTTCACCATAAGACCCAATGCATCCCAAATATTCCTTTACAGATTCCACAAAAGCAGTGTTAGCAAACTGCTCCATTAAAAGAAATGTGTAACTCTGTGAGAAGAATTCACACACCATGAAGAAGTTTCTCAGTAAGCTTCTTTCTGGTATTGATCTGAGGATATTTCTTTTGTCACCATAGGCTTCAAAGCAATCGAATATATCTCTTCTCTGATTCCCCAAAAACGGTGCTACCAAACTGATCCATGAAAAGAATACTGTAACTCTGTGAGATGAATTAACCCATCACAAACGGTTTCTCAGAAAGAATTCTTCTAGTTTTTAAATGAGGATATTTACTTCCTTTGTCACCATAAGCTCCAATGCACTCCAAAATATCACATTACAGATTCCTGTAAAACTGTGTTAGCAAACTCCTCAATGAAAAGAACAGTGTAACTCTGTGAGATGAATTCACACATCACAAAACAGTTTCTCAGAAAGCTTCTTTCTAGTTTTTGTCTGAGGATATTTCCTTTTCACCCCAGGCCTCACTGCACTCAGGCATATTTCTTTGCAGATTCCACAAAAATAGTGTTTGCAAAGTTCTCCATGAAAAGAAAGTTATGAATCTGTGAGATGAATTCACACATCACAAAACGGTTTCTCAGAGAGCTTTTTGGTTTTTGTCTGTGGATATTTTCTTTGTCACCATATTTATCAATGCACTCCCAAATATCCTATTGAATATTCCACTAAGAGAGTTACAGGAAGCTTCTATAAGAAAAGAATGATGCTATTCTGTGAGATGAATACACA
Organism: Chlorocebus sabaeus; assembly: GCF_047675955.1. Lineage (NCBI taxonomy): Eukaryota > Metazoa > Chordata > Mammalia > Primates > Cercopithecidae > Chlorocebus > Chlorocebus sabaeus. Next base: position 43,743,687 of record NC_132911.1, on the reverse strand, counting down.
CATCACAAAGCATTTTCTCAGAAATCTTCTTTCTAGTTGTTATTGTCACCATAGACTTTAATGTGATCCAAAATATCCCTTCACAGATTCCCCAAAAACAATGCTACCAAACTGCACCATGAAAAGAATCGTATAACTCAGTGAAGTGAATTCACAAATCACAAAGTAGTTTCTCAGAAATGTTCTTTCTAGTTTTTCTCTGAGGATATATCCTTTTTCACCATAGGCCTCAATGCACTCACGAAAATCCCATTGAAGATCCCACGAAAATAGTGGTAGCAAAATGCTCCATGAAAATAAAGGTGTAAACCTGTGAGATACATTCACACATCACAAAGGAGTGTCTCAGAAAGATTCTTTCCAGTTTTCATCTGAGGATATTTCCTTTTTCACCACAGGCCTCAACTCTTTCCCAAATATCCTTTTGTAGATTCCATGAAAACAGTGTTAGCAAACTGCTCCATGGAAAGAAAAGTGTTACTCTGTGAGATGAATACACACATGACAAAGAAGTCTCTCAGAAAGCTTCTTTCTTGTTTTTATTGCAGGATATTTCCCTTGTCACCATGGGCTTCAATGAGATCCAAAATATCCCTTCCCAGATTTCCCAAAAACAATGCTACCAAACTGCTCACTATGAAATGAATTCAGAAATCACAAAGCCGTTTCTCAGAAAGGTTCTTTCTAGTTTTTGTCTGAGGATATTTCCGTTGTCACCATAAGCTTCAGTGCACTCCGAAATACCTCATTGCTGATCCAAGCAAACAGTGTTGGCAAACTGCTCAATGAAAAGAACAGTGTAACCCTGTGAGATGAATTCACACATCACAAAGCAGTTTCCCAGAAAGCTTCTTTTTGTTGTTTTGTCTGAGAATATTTCCATTGTCACCATAATGTTCAACGCATTCCCAAATATTCTATTGAAAATTCCACGAAAAAGGTGTTATCAATTTGCTCATTGAAAGGAACAGTGTAAATCTGTAAGATGAATTCACATATCACAAAGCAGTTTTTGAGAAAGCTTCCTTTTCATTTTTATCTGAGGATAATTCCTTACACACTATAGGCCTCAATGCACTTCCAAATATCCCTTTGCAGATTCCACAAAAACAGTGTTAGGAAACTGCTCCATGAAAAAAAAGGTGCAAATCTGTGAAAAGAATTCAAACATCACAAAGAGCTTTCTCAGAAAACTTCCTTCTAGTTTTTTTCTGAGAATATTTCCTTTTTCACCATAGACTTTAATGCAATCCAAAATATCCTTTTTCAGATTCCCCAAAAACAGGGCTACCAAAATGTTCTCTGGAAAGAATTTTGTGACTCTGTGAGATGAATTAACACATCACAAAGCGTTTTCTCAGAAAGTTTCTTTCTAGTTTTTAACTGATGACATTTCCGTTTTCACCATAGAACTCAATGTGCTCCCAAACAGTCCTTTGCCGATCCCACAAAAACAGTGTTATCAAACTGCTCCATGAAAAGAAAGATGGAATTCTGTGAGACGAATTCATACATCACAAAGAACTTTCTCAGAAAACTTCTTTTCAGTTTTTATCTGAGGTTATTTCCTTTGACACCATAGGCTTCAATGCGATCTAAAATATCCCTTCACAGATCCCCAAAAACATTGCTACCAAACTGCATCATGAAAAGAATGGTGTAACTCTGTGAGATGAATTCATGCATCACAAAGCTGTTTCTCAATAAGATTCTTTCTAGTTTTCATCTGAGCATATTTCCTTTTTCAAAATATTCCTCAATGAACTCCCGAATATCCCATTGCAGATTCCACGTAAAAAATGTTAGCAAACTTATCAATGAAAAGACTGGTGTAATGCTGAGAGATGAATTCACACATCACAAAGAGGTTTCTCAGAAGGATTCTTTCTAGTTTTTATCTGAGGATGTTTTCTCTGCAACCATAGGATTCAATGTGATTCAAATGATCCCTTCTCAGATTCCCAAAAACAATGCTACCAAACTGATCCATGAAAAAAATCCAGTAAATCTGTGTGATGAATTCACAAATCAAAAAGCGGTTTCTCAGAAAGCTTTTTTCTAGTTTTTGACTGAAATATCCCATTGCAGATGTCAAGAAAACAGTGTTAGGACAATGCTCAATGAACAGTGTTTCTCTGTGAGATGAATTCACATATCACAAAGTGCTTTCTCAGAAACCTTCTGTTTGGTTTTTATCTGAGGATATTTCCTTTGTCACCATAGGCTTCATTGAGCTACCAAATATCCCATCGTAGATTCCACAAAAATAGTGTTAGCAAACTGCTCCATGTAAAGAAAGGTGTAAATCTGTGAGATGAATTCAAACATCACAAAGAACTTTCTCAGAAAGCTTCTTTCTAGTTATTTTCTGTGGATATATCCTTTTTCACCATAGGCCTCAAAACTCTCCTAAATGTCCCTTTGTAGATTCCATGAAAACATTGTTAGCAAACTGTTCCATGAAAAAAAGGTGTAACTCTGTGAGATGAATTCACACATCACAAAGAACTTTCCCAGAAAGCTTCTTTCTAATTTTTATCTGAGGATATTTCCTTTGTGAAAATATTCTTCAATGCACTCCAAAATATCTCTTCTCAGGTTCCCCAAAAACAGTGTTGCCAAAATGTTCCATGAACAGAAATGTGTAACTCTGTGAGATGAATTCACAAATCACAAAGGAGTTTCTCAGAAAGTTTATTTCTAGTTTTTGTCTCAGGATATTTCCATTTTCACCATAGGCCTCAATGTGCTCATGAATACCCCTTTATAGATTCCACAAAATAGTGTTAGCTAACTGCTCCATAAAAAAGAAGGTGTATATTTGTGAGATGAATTCACACATCACAAAGAAGTTTCTCATAAAGCTTCTTTTGGGTTTTTGTCTGAGGATATTTCCCTTGTCAACATAGGCTTTAGTGCACTCCAAAATATCCTATTGAAGATTCCCCAGAAACAGTGCTACCATACTGACCCATGAAAAGAGTGGTGCAACTCTGTGAAATGATTTCACACCTCACATTTCTCTCAGAAATCTTCTTACTAGTTGCTATCTGAGGATATGTCCTTTTTCAACATACTCCTCTATGCACTCCCAAATATCACATTGCAGCTTCCACGAAAAAAGTGTTGGCAAACTTCTCATTGAAATAAATGGTGTAATGTGAGAGGAGTTCACACATCACAAAGGAGTTTCAAGGATTGATTTTTTTTTTGGTCTGTATCCGAAGACATTTCCTTTGTCTCCAGAGGCTTCAGTGGACTCTCAAATATCCTATTGCAGATTACAAAAAAAAGTGTTATCAAACTTTTCAATGAAAACCAAGGTGTAACTGTAACATGAATTCACACATCACAAAGCAGTTTCTCAGAAAACTTCTTTCTAATTTTTATCTGAGTATATTTCCTTTTACACCTAAAGTTTCAATGTGCTCCCAAATATCCCTTTACAGATTCCATGAAACCAGTGTTAGCAAACTGCTCCATGAAAAGAACAGCGTAACTCTCAGAGGTGAATTCACACATCACAAAGAACTTTCTCAGAAAACTTCTTTCTAGTTTTTATCTGAGGATATTTCTGTTGTCACAATTGTCAACATAGGCTTCAATGTGATCCAAAATATCCCTTCTCAGTTTCCCCAGAAACAGTGCTATGAAACTTTCCATGAAAAGAATCATGTAACTCTGTGAGATGAATTCACAAATCACAAAGTAGTTTCTCAGAAAGCTTCTTTCTAGTTTCTGTATGAGGATATTTCCTTCATAACTATAGGCCTCAATGTGCTCGCGAATATGCCTTTGCAGATTACACAAAAATAGTGTTAGCAAACTGCTCCAGTAAAAGAAACGTGTAAATCTGTGAGATGAATTCACACATCACAAAGAAGCTTCTCAGAAAGCTTCTTTTTGGTTCTTGCATGAGGATATTTAATTTGTCACCGTAAGCCTCAATGTGCTCCCAAATATCCCTTTGCAGATTGCACGAAAGCAGTGTTAGCAAACTGCTCCATGAATAGAAACATTTAACTCTGTAGGATGAATTCACACATCACAAAGCAGTTTCTCAGAAATCTTTTTTCTATTTTTTATCTGAGGATATTTCCTTTTACACTATAGGCCTCAATACACTCCCAAATATCCCTTCGCAGATTCAAAGAAAACAGTGTTAGCGAATGGCTCCAAAATAGAAATGTGTAAATCTGTGACGTGAATACATACATCACAAAGAACTTTCTCAGAAAGCTTCTTTCTAGTTTTTACCTGAGGATATCTCGTTTGTCACCATAGACTTCAATGAGATCCAAAATATCCTTTCTCAGATTTCCCAAAAACAGTGCTACCAAACTGATCCATGAAAAGAATCATGTAACTCTGTGAGATGAATTAACACATCACAAAGTAGTTTCTTGGAAAATTTCTTTCTAGTTTTTATATGAGGATATTTCCTTCATCACCACAAGCTTCAATGAGCTCCAAAATATCCCATTGATGACTCCAGGAAAACAGTATTAGCAAACTGCTCAATAAAAAGAACAGTGTAAATCTGTAGGATGAATTCACACATTAAAAAGGAGTTTCTCAGAAAGCTTGTTATTAGTTTTTAATGCAGGATATTTCCTTTTTCATCATAGGCCTTAATGTGCTCCCAAATATCCTCTTGTAGATTAAACAAAAACAGTAGTATGAAAAAGCTCAATGAAAAGAACGGTGTAATTTTCTGAGATGAATTCACACATCATAAAGCACTTTCTCAGAAAGCTTCTTTCTAGTTTTTATCTGAGGATATTTCCTTTTTCACTATAGACCTGAATGCCCCCCCAAATATCTCATTGCAGATTCAATGAAAACAATTTTAGCAAATTGCTCCATGTAAAGAAAGGTGTAACACTGTGAGATGAATTCACACATCACAATGTCCTTTCTCAGAAGGCTTATTTCTACATTTTTTCTGAGGATCTATCCTTTGTCACTATCGTCATCAATGCGATCCAAAATTTCCCTTCTCAGATTCCACAAAAACAGTGCTACCAAACTGCTCCATTAAAAGAATCATGTCACTCTGTGAGATGAATTCACAAATCACAAAGCAGTTTCTCAGAAAGCTTCTTTCTAGTTTTTATCTGAGGATACTTCCTTTGTCACCATAAACTGCAATGCACTCTAAAATATCGCATTTCAGATTCCAAGAAAACAGTGTTAGTAAACTATTCAATGAAAAGAACACTGTAACTCTGTGCAATGAATTCACACATCACAAAGCAGTTACTCAGAAAGCTTCTTTTGTTTTTTATCGGAGGTATTTCCTTTGTTATCATAGGATTCAATGCACTCCCAAATATCCTATTGCAGATTCCACTAGTACAGTGTTATCAATCTGCTCAATGAAAACAATGGTGTAATATTAGAAAGAAGTTCCTCAGAAGGCATTTGTCTAGTTTTTATCTGAGGATATTTCCTTTTTCACCATAGACCTCAATGTGCTCCCAAATATCCCTTTACAGATTCCACGAAAACAGTGTTAGCAAACTGCTCAGTGAAAAGAAAGGTGTAACTCTGTGAGATGAATTCACATATGACAAAGAAGTTTCTCAGAAAGCTTATTTCTAGTTTTTAGCTGAAGATATTTCCTTTGTCACCATAGGCTTCAATGCAATACATAATATCCCTTCTCGATTCCCCCAAAACAGTGCAACCAAACTGCTCAATGAAAGGAATCATGTAACTCTGTGGGATGAATTCAGAAATCACAAAGCAGTTTCTCAGAAAGCTTCTTCCTAGTTTTTCACTTAGGATATTCCCTTTTTTTCCATAAGCTTAAATGAGCTCTGAAATATCCTATTGCAGATTACAAGAAAACAGTGTTAGTAAGCTACTCAATTAAAAGAACAGTGTAACTCTGTGAGATGAATTCACACCTCCCAAAGCAGTTTCTAAGAAAGCTTGTTTTTGGTTTTTACCTGAGGATATTTTCTCTGTCACCATAGGCTTCAATGTCCTCCCAAATATCCTATTGCAGATTCCATGAAAGCATTGTTAGAAAACTGCTCCATGAAAAGAACGGTGTAACTCTGTGAAATGAATTCACACACCACAAAGCAGTTTCTGAGAAAGCTTCTTTCTAGTTTTTATCTGCAGATATTTTCATCTTCATTTTTGGCCTTTATGCACTCCCAAATCTCCCTTTGTAGATTCCATAAAAACTGTTAGCAATCTACTCCATTAAAAGAAAGGTGTAACTCTGTGAGATAAATTCACACATCTCAAAACATTTTCTCAGAAAGCTTCTTTCTATTTTATCTGAGGAGATTTCTCTTTTCACTATAGACGTCAATGTGTTCCCAAATATCCCTTTGCAGATTCCACAATAACAGTGTTAGCAAACTCCTCCATGAAAACAAATTTGTAACTCTGTGAGATTAATTCACACATCATGAAGAAGTTTCTCAGAAATCTTCAATCTATTTTTTTTATCTGAGGATATTTCCTTTGTCACCATAGGATTCTCTGCAATCCAGAATATCCTTTCTCGGATTCTCCAGAAACAGTGCTAACTGACTGATCCATGAAAAGAATCGTGTCACACTGTGAGAAAAATTAACACATCTCAAAGTGGTTTCTCAGAAAACTTCTTTCTAGTTTTTATAGGAGGATGTTACCTTTGTCACCACCGACTTCAATGCAATCCAAAATATTACTTATCAGATTCCCCAAAAACATTGCTCCCAAACTGCTCCATGAAGAGTATCATGTAACTCTGTGAGATGAATTAACACATTACAAAGCAGTTTCTCAGAGAGCTTCATTCTAGCTTTTAGCTGAGGATATTTCTTTCTTCACTATGGACCACCATGCATTCCCAAATATCCCTTTGCAGATTCCATGAAAACAGTGTTAGCAAATTGCTCCATTAACAGAATGGTGAAACTCTGTGAGATGAATTCACACATCACAGAGCTGTTTCTCAGAGTGTTTCTTTCTAGTTTTTATCTTAGGATATTTCCTTTTTCATCATATTTTTCAGTGCACTCTGGAAAATCCCATAACACATTTCACGAAAAAATTGTTAGCAAAGTTCTCAATGAAAAGAACGGTGTAACCCTGTGAGGGGAATTCACAAATCACAAAGAAGTTTCTCAGAATGATTCTTTCAAGATTTTATCTGAGTATACTTCCGTTGTCACCATAGGCTTCAATGTGATCCAAATTATCCCTTATCAGATTTCCCAATAACACTGTTACTAAACTTCTGCATGAAAAGAATCATGTAACTCTGAGAGATGAATATACAAATCACAAAGATGTTTCTCAGAAAACATCTTTTTAATTTTTATCTGAGGATATTTCCTTTTTCACCATATTCCTCAATACATTCCCAAATATCCCATTGCAGATAAAACTTAAAAATTGTTAGCAAACTTCTCAATGAAAAGAATGGTAAAACTCTGTGAGATGAATTCACACATCACAAAACAGTTTCACAGAAATCTGCTTCTTGGTTGTTATCTAAGGATATTTCCTTTGTCACTAGAGGCTTCAATGCACTCCCAAGTAACTCCTCTCAGGTACCACAAAAAGAGTGATGCTGAATTGCTCCATCAGAAAACAGTTTAAACTCTATGAGATGAATACACACATCACAAAACCGTTTTGCAAAATGTCTCTCACCAGATTTTACCTGAAGGTATTTTCTTTTTAACCCTAAGTCTCTAGGAGCTCCCGAATATAACTTTGCAGATTCCATAAAAACAGGGCTACCACGCTGCTCAAATAAAACAAAGGTGTAACTCTGTGTGATGAATTCACCCATTAGAAAGAAATTTCTCAGAAAGCTTCTTTCTAGTTTTTATCTCAGGATATTTCCTTTTTCACCATCAGCTTCCATGCTTTCCCAAATATCCCTTTGCAGATTCCACGAAAACAGTGTTAGTAAACTGCTCCATGAATAGAAAGGTGTAAATCTGCAAGATGAAACCACACATCACAAAGCAGTTTCTCAGAAAGCTTTTGTCTAGTTTTTGTCTGAGTTTTTGCTTTGTCACTATAGGCTTCAATGCGATCCAAAATATCTCTTCTCAGATTCCCCAAAAACAGTACTACCAAACTTCTCCATAAATAGAATCGTGTAACTCTGTGAGATGAATTCACACATCACAAAGCAGTTTCTCACAAAGCTTCTTCCTAGTTTTTGTCGGAGGATATTTCCTTTGTCATCATAAGCTTCAATGTACTCCCACATATCCCAGTGCAGATTCCAACAAAACAGTGTTAACAAACTGCTTAATGAGAAGAACAGTGTAACTCTGTGAGATGAATTCACATATCACAAAGCAGTTTCTCAGAGAGCTTCTTTTCGGTTTTTATTTGAGGATATTTTCTTTTTCACTACAGATCTGAATGCACGCCGAAATATCCCTTTGTAGATTCCAGGTAAAACGTGTTAGCAAACTGCACCATGAATTGAAAGGTGTAAATCTCTGAGACGAGTTCACACATCAAAAAGCAGTTTCTCAGAAAGTTTCTTTTTGGTTTTCGTCTGAGGATATTTCCTTTGTCACCATAGGCTTCAATGCACTCCCAGATATCCTATTGCAGATTACCCAAAAACAGTGCTACCAAACAGATACATGATAAGAATCCTGTAACTCTGTGAGATCAATTAACACATCATAAAGTGGTTTCTCAGAAAGCTTCTTTCTTGTTTTTATATGAGGATAATTCCATTGTCACCATTAGCTTCAATGAGCGCCAAAATATCCCACTGAAGTCTCCAGGAAAACGGTGTTAGCGAACTGCTCAATGAAAAGAACAGTGTAAATCTCTAAGATGAATTCACACATCAAAAAGGAATTTCTCAGAAAGCTTGTTTCTCATTTATTTCTCAGGATATTTTCTTTTTCACCATAGGCCACAATGTGCTAGCAAATATCCTATTGCAGATTAAATGATAACAGTGTTATCAAACTGCTCAATGAAAAGAACCATATAATTCTCTGAGATGAATTCATACATCACAAGGCAATTTCTCAGAAAGCTTCTTTCCAGTTTTTATCTGAAGATATTTCCTTTTCCACTATAGGCCTCAATGCACTCCCAAATATCCCATTGCAAAGTCAACGGAAATAATTTTAGTAAACTGCTCCATATAAAGAAAGGAGTATTGCTGTGAGATGAATTCACACGTCACAATGTCCTTTCTCAGAAAGCCTCTTTCTACTTTTTTTCTGAGGATATTTCCCTTGACACCATAGTCTTTAATGTGATCCAAAGTATACCTTCTCAGATTCGCCAAAAACAATGTTACCAAACTGCTCCATGAAAAGAATTGTGTAACTCTGTGAGATGAATTAACACATTACAAAGTAGTTTCTCAGAAAGCTTCCTTCTAGTTTTTATCCGAGTATATATTTTTTTCCACTCTAAGCCTCAATGCGCTCCCAAATATCCCTTTAAAGATTCCATGAAAACAGTATTAGCAAACTGCTCCATGAAAATAAAAGTGCAACCCTGTGAGATGAATTCACACATCACAAAGCGGTTTCTCAGAAAGCTTCTTTCTAGTTCATACATGAGGATATTTCCTTTGTCACTATAAGCTTCAAAGCACACCCAAATATACCTTTGCAGATTCCACAAAAACAGTGATAGCAAATTGCTCAATGAAAAGAACAGTGTAACTCTGTGAGACAAATTCACACATCAGAAAGCAGTTTCTCAGCAAGTTTCTTTCTAGTTTTTATCTGATTATATTTCCTTTGTCACCATAGACTTCAATGCAATCCAAAGTATCCCTTCTCAGATTTCCCAAAAACAGTGCTACCAAACTAATCCATGAAAGGAATCATGTAACACTGTGAGTTGAATTCATATATCACAAAGCAGTTTCTCAGAAAGCTTCTTTCTAGTTTTTATCTAAGGATATTTCATATTTCACCATAGGCCTCAAGTTGCTAACAAATATCGCTATGCAGATTCCACGAAATCATTGTTAGTAAAGTGCTCCAAGAAAAGAAAGATGTAACTCCATCAGAGGACTTCCCAAATTGCAAAGCAGTTTCTCAGAAAGCTTCTATCTAGTTTTTGTCTGAGAATATTTCCTTTGTCACCATAAGCTTCAGTGCACTCTGAAATATCCCATTGCAGATTTCGAGAAAACAGTGTTAGCAAACTGCTCAATGAAGAGAACAGTGTAACTCTTTGAGATGAATTCACACATCAGAAAGCAGTTTCTCAGAAAGTTTCTTTTTGTTTTTATCTGAGGATATATCATTTTTCACTGGAGGCTTCAATGCACTCTAAAATATCCTACTGCAGATTCAACGAAAACAGTGTTATCAAACTGCTCCATGAAAAGAAAGATGGAATTCTGTGAGATGTATTCATGCATCACAAAGAACTTTCTCAGAAATCTTCTTTCTAGTATTTATCTGAGGGTATTTCCTTTGTCACCATAGGCTTCAATGTGATCCAAAATATCTCTTCTCAGATTCCCCAAAAACAATGATACCAAAATAGTCCATGAAAGGAATTGTGTATCTCTGTGTGATGAATTAACCCATCATAAAACGGTTTCTCAGAAAGCTTCTTTCTCGTTTTTATCTGAGGACATTACATTTTTCACTATAATCCCCAATGTGCTCCCAAATACCCCTTTGCAGATTTCACGAAAAGAGTGTTAGCAAACTGCTTCATGAAAAGAAAGGTGTAACTCTGTGAGATGAATTCACACATCACAAAGAACTTTCTCAGAAAGCTTCTTTCTAGTTTTATCTGAGGATAATTCCTTTGTCACCATAGGCTTCAATGAGATCCAAATTATTCGTTCACTGATTTCCTGAAAACACTGCTAACAAACTGATCCATGAAAAGGATCGTTGATCTCTGTGAGATGATTTAACATATCATAAAACAGTTTCTCAGAAAGCTTCTTTCTAGTTTTTATATGAGGGTGTTTCTTTTGTCACCTTAAGCTTCAATGCACTACGAAGTATCCCTTTGCAGATTCAACAAAAACAGTGTTAGCAAACTGCTCACCGAAAAGAATGGTGTTACAATGTGAGATGAATTCACACATCACTAAGCAGTTTCTCAGGAAGCTTCCTTCTAGTATGTATCCGAGTATATTTCCTTTTTCACCAAAGGCCTCAAAGCACTCCCAAATATGCCTTTGCAGATTCCACAAAAACAGTGTTAGCAAAGTTCCCCATAAAAATAAAGGTGTAACCTTGTGAGATGAATGCACATATCCCAAGGAGCTTTCTCAGATAGCTTCTTTCCAGTTTTTTTCTGAGGATATGTCCTTAGTCACCAATGGCTTCAATGTGATCCAAAATATCCCTTATCAGATTCCCCAATAGCAGTGCTACAAATCTGATCCATTAAAACAATCGTGTAACACTGTGAGATGAATTAACACATCACAAAGCGGTTTCTCAGAAAGCTTCCTTCTAGTTTTTATACGAGAATATTTCTTTTGTGACTACAAGCTTCAATGCGCTCTGAAATATCCCATTGCAGATTCCAAGAAAACAGTGTTAACAAGCAGCACAATGAAAAGAACTCTGTAATTCTGTGAGTTTAATTCACACTCACAGAGCAGTTTCTCAGAAAACTTCTTTCTAGTTTTTACCTGAGGATATTTCCTTTATCAACATAGGCCTCAATGCCCTCCCAAATATCCTTTTGCAGATTCCAGGAAAACAGTGCTAGCATACTGCTGCATGAAAAGTAAGGTGTAACTCCGTGAAATGAATTCACACATCACCAATAACTTTCTCCGAAAGCTTCTTTGTTGTTTTTCTCTGGGGATATTTCCTTTTTCATCAGAGGCCTCAGTGCGCTCCCAAATATCCCTTTGCAGATTACACAAAAACTGTGTCAGCAATCTGATCCATGAAAAGAAAGGTGTAACACTGTCAGGTAAATTCGCACATCACAAAGAGCTTTCTCAGAAAGCTTCTTTCCAGTTTTTGTATGATTATATTTCCTTTGTCACCACAGGCATCAATGCAATCCAAAATATCCCTTCTCAGATTCCTCAAAAACATTGCTACCAAACTGATCCATGAAAAGAATGGCGTAACTCTGTGAGATGAATTAACACATCACAAAGCGATTTCTCAGAAACCTTCTTTCCTGTTTTTATATGAGAATATTTCCTTTGTCACCATAAGCTTCAATGCTTTCTGAAATATACCATTGCAGAATCCAAGAAAACAGTGTTAGCAAACAGCTCAATTAATAGAACAGTGTAACTCTGTGAGGTGAGTTCACAAATTACAAAGCAGTTTCTCAGAAAGCTTCTTTCTAGTTTTTATCTGAGGATGTTACCTTTATCACCATAGTCCTCAAAGCACTCCCCAAAATCCCTTTGCAGATTCCACGAGAACACTGTTAGAACACTTCTCCATGAAAAGAATCATGTAACTCTGTGAGACAAATTGACATATCAAAAAGAACTTTCTCAGAAACCTTCTTTCTAGTTTTTGTATGAAGATATTCTCATTGTCACCATAGGCTTCAATTAAGTCCAAAATATCCCTTCTCAGATTCCCCAAAAACAGTGCTACCAAACTGATTCATGAAAAGAATCGTGCAACTGTGTGAGATAAATTAACACATCTCAAAACAGCTTCTCAGAAAGCTTCCTTCTGTTTTTTTTTTTATAAGATGATTTTCCTTTGTCACCACAAGCTTCAATGCACTCTGAAATATCACATTGCAGATTCCAAGAAAACAGTGTTGGCAAACTCCTCAATGAAAAGAACAGTGTAAGTCTGTGAAACATCAGAAAGCAGTTTCTCAGAAAGCTTCTTTTTTATTTATCTGAGGATATTTCCTTTGTCAACATAGGCTTCAATGCAATCCAAAATATCCCTTCTCAGATTCCCCAATAACACTGCTACCAAACTGATCCATGAAAAGAAGCATGCAACTATGTGAGATGAATTACCACATCTCAAAGCAGTTTCTCAGAAAGCTTCCTTCTGATTTTTATATGATGATGTTTTATCTGTCACCCCAAGCTTCAATGAGCTCCAAAATATCGCATTGCAGATTCCAAGAAAACAGTGTTAGCAAACTCCTCAATGAAAAGAACAGTGTAAGTCTGTGAAATGAATTCACACATCAGAGAGCAATTTCTCAGAAAGCTTCTTTTTTATTTATGTGAGGCTATTTCCTTTGTCAACATAGGCTTCAATGTGATCCAAAATATCCCCTCTCTTTTCCCCAAACACAGTGCTACCAAACTGATCCATGAAAACAATTGTGCAACTGGTGAGATGAATTAATGCATCTCAAAGCAGTTTCTCAGAATGCTTCCTTCTGGTTTTTATATGATGATGTTTCCTCTGTCACCACAAGCTTCAATGTGCTCCAAAATATTGCACTGCAGATTCCAAGGAAACAGTGTTAGTGAACTCCTCAATGAAAAGAACAGTGTAAGTCTGTGAAATGAATTCACACACCAGAAAGCAGATTCTCAGAAAGTTTCTTTTTTTTTTTTTTTTTATTTATCTGAGGATATTTCCTTTGTCACCACTGGCTTCAGTGCGATTCAAAATATACCTTCTCAGATTGCCCAAAAACAGTGTCACCAAACAGCTCCATGAAAAGAATCATGTACCTCTGTGAGATGAATTCACAAATTACAAAACAGTTTCTCAGAAAGCTTCTTTTTGCTTTTTCTGTGAGGATATTTCTTTTGTCACCATAGGCTTCAATGCACTCCCAAATATCCTATTACAGATTCCATGATAACAGTGTCATCTAACTGGGCAATGAAAAGAATGCTGTACACTGTGAGATGAATTCACACGTCACAAAGCAGATTCTCAGAAAGCTTCTTTCTAGATTTTACCTGAGGATATTTCCTTTCTCACTATAGGTAACATTGCGCTCCCAAATATTCCTGTGCAGATTCCATGAAAACAGTGTTAGCAAAATACTGCATGAAAAGAAAATTTTAACTCAGTGAGATGAATTAACGCATCATGAAGCAGTTTCTCAGAAAGCTTCTTTGAAGTTGTTATATGAGAATATTTCCTTTGTCACCATGGGCTTCAATGTGACTCAAAATATCCCTTCTCAGATTCCCCAAAAACACTGCTACCAAACTGATCCATGAAAAGAATCATGTAACTCTGTGAGATGAATTGACACATCATGAAGATCTTTCACAATAACTTTCTTTCTAGTTTTTATCTGAGGATATTTCCTTTGTCACCATAGGCTTCAATTAGATCCAAAATATCCCTTCTCAGATTCCCCAAAAACAGTGTTACCAAACTGCTCTGTGAAACTAATCATGTAACTCTGAAATGAATTCACACATCACAAAGCAGTTTCTCAGAAAACTTCCTTCTAATTTTTCTCTGAGGATATTTCTTTTGTCACCATAACCTTCAATGCACTCCAAAATATTGCATTGCAGATTCCAAGAAAACAATGTTAGCCAACTGCTCAATGAAAAGAAGTGTGACTCTGTGAGATGAATTCACACATCACGAAACAGTTTCTCAGAAAGTTCTTTTTGTTTTTCATCTGAAGATATCTCCTTTGTCACCGTAGAATTCAATGCTCTCCCAAATATCCTATTGTAGATTCCTCAAAAACAGTGTTATCAAACTCCTCAATGAAAAGAACAGTGTAACTCTCTGAGATGAATTCACACATCATAAAACCGTTTCTCAGAAAGGTTCCTTCTAGTTTTTATATGAGTATATTTATTTTTTCCACTCTAGGCCTCAATGCACTCCCAAATATCCCTTTAAAGATTCCACAAAACAGTGTTAGCAAACTGCTCCATGAAAAGAAAGGTGCAACTCTGTGAGATGAATTCACACATCACAAAGAACTTTGTTGGAAAGCTTCTTTCTAATTCTTATCTGAGATTATTTCGTTTATCAACCTATTCTTCAATGTGATCCAAAATATTCCTTCTCAGATTTCCCAACACCGTGCTAACCACCTGATCCAGGAAAAGAATCATGTAACTCTGTGAGGTGAATAAGCACATCACAAATCAGTTTCTTAGAAACCTTCTGTCTAGTTTTGATATGAGGATATTTCCTCTGTCACCCTAAGCTTCAATGTGCTCCAAAATATCAGATTACAGATCCCAAGAAAACAGTGGTAGCAAACAGATCAATGAAAATAACAGTGAAAATCTGTGAGATGAATACACATCACGAAGCAGTTTCTCAGTCAGCTTCTTTTTGATTTTTTTCTGAGGATATTTCCTTTTTTTCGATCGGCTTCAATTCACTCCCAAATATCCCTTTGCAGATTCCACGAAAACAGTGTTAGCAAACTGCTCCATCAAAAGAAAGGTGTAACTCTCTGAAATGAATTCACATGTCACAAAGAAATTTCTCAGAAACCTTTCTAGTTTGTATCTGAGGATATTTCCTTTGACACCATAGGCTTCAACGTGCTCCCAAATAACTCTTCTCAGGTACAACAAAAACAGTGATGACGTACTGCTAAATCAACAAAAAGGTTAAACTCTATGACATGAATACACGTATCACAAAACTGTTTCTTGAAAAGATTCTCTCCAGTTTTTATCTGAAGTTATTTCCTTTTTCACCATAGGTCCTTGGAGATCCCGAGCAACCCCTTGCAGATTCCTTAAAAACAGTGTTACCAAACTGCTCAAAGAAAATAAAGGTGTAACTCTGTGTGATGAACTCACCCATCAAAAAGAAATTTCACATAAAACTTCTTTCTAGTTTTTATCTCAGGATATTTCCTTTACCACCATCAGCTTTCATGTACTCCCAAATATTCCTTCTCATACCCCACAAAAACAGTGCTACCAAACTGATCCATGAAAAGAATCATGTATCTCTGTGAGATGAATTATCACAACACAAAGCGGTTTCTCAGAAAGGTTCAGTCTAGTTTTGATATGAGGATATTTCCTTTGTCACCATAATCTTTAATGTGCTCCACAATATCCCATTAGAGATTAAAAAGAAACAGTTTTAGCCCTCTGCTCAATGAAAAGAACAGTGTAACTCTGTGAGATGAATTCAAATATCACAAAGCAGTTTCTCAGAAAGTTTCCGTTTGGTTTTTATGTGAGGACATTCCTTTTTCACTCTAGGCCACAATATGCTCCCAAATTTCTCTTTGTAGATTCCACAAAAACCGTGTTAGCAAACAGCTCCAAGAAAAGAATGGTGTAAATCTGTGACATGAATTCACACATCAAAAAGAACTTTCTCAGAAAGATTCTTGGTAGTTTATATCTGAGGATATATCCTCAGTCACCAAGGGCTTCAATGTGACACAAAATATCCCTTCTAGGTTTCCCCAAAAACAGTGCTCCCAAACTGATTCATGAAAAGTATCATGTAACTCTGTGAGATGAATTAACACATCACAAAGCAGTTTCTCAGAAAGTTTCTATTTTTCATATGAAGATATTTCCATTGACACCATAAACTTTAATGTGCTCCCAATTATCCCATTGCTGATTCCAAGAAAACAGTGTTAGCAGACTGCTAAAAGAAAAGAACAGTGTAATTCTGTGAGATGAATTCACACATCACAAAGCAGTTTGTCTGAAAGCTTCTTTCTAGTTATTATCTGAGGATATTTCCTTTTTCATCACAGGCCTCAATGCGCTCCCAAATAAACCTTTGCAGATTCGATGAAAACTGTTAGAAAACTGCTCCATAAAAAGAAAAGGTGTAACAATCTGAGATAAATTCCCACATCACAGTGAAGTTTCTCAGAAGTCTTCTTTATAGTTTTTGTCTGAGGATATTTCCATTGTCACCATAACCTTCAATGTGATCCAAAATATCCCTTATAAGATTCCACAAAGTCAATGCGAACAAACTGATCCATGAAAAGTATTGTGTAACTCTGTGAGATGAATTAACACATCACAAAGCAGTTTCTCACAAAACTTCTTTCTAGTTTTTGTACGAGGATATTTCCTTTGTCACCATAAACTTCAATGTGCTCTGAAATATCACGTTGAAGATTCCAAGAAAGCAGTTTTAGCTAACTACTAAATGAAAAGAACAGTGTAACACTCTGAGATGAAATCACACATCACAAATCATTTTCTCTGAAATCTTCTTTCTAGTGTTTATATGGGAATGTTTCCTTTTTCAACGGAGGCCTCAATGTGCTCCCAAATATCCCTTTGAAGATTCCACAAAAACACTGTTAGCAAACTGCTCCATGAAAAGAAAGTTGTAACTCTGTGAGATGAAATCACACAGCACAAAGAACTTTCTCAGAAAACTTCTTTCTAGTTTTTATTTGAGGATAATTCCTTTGGTAGCATAAGCTTTGAAGTGATCCAAAATATCCCTTCTCGGATTCTCCATAAACAGTGCTACCAAACTGCTCCATGAAAAGATTCGTGTAACTCTGTGAGATGAATTCACAAATCAAAAAGCAGTTTCTCAGAAAGCTTCATTCTTGTTTTTATATGAGGGTAGTTCCTTTGTCATCATAAACTTCAATGCGCTCTGAAACATCCCATTGCCTATTCCAAGAAAAGGTGTTAGCAAACTGCACAATGAAAAGAGCAGTGAAACACTGTGAGATGAATCACACATCACAATGCAGTTTTTCAGAAAGCATCTCTCCAGTATTTATCCGAGGATATTTCCTTCTTCACCATAGGCTTCAATCCACTCTCAAATATCCCTTGCAGATTAAAAGAAAAGAGTGCTATTCAACTGCTCCATGAAAAGAAAGGTGTAACTGTGAAATGAATTCACACATCAAAAAGAACTTTCTCAGAAAGCTTCCTTCTAGTTTCTATCTGAGGATATTTCCTTTCTCACGATAGTATTCAATGCGATCCAAAATATCCATTCTCAGATTCTCCAAAAACAGTGCAACCAATCTGCTATATAAAGAATCATTTAATTATTTGAGAAGAATTCACAAACCACAAAGCAGTTTCTCAGAAAGCTTCTTTCTAGTTTTTGTCTGAGGATATTTCCTTTGTCAGCACAAGCTTCAATATGCTCTGAAATATCCCATTGCAGATAGCAGGAAAACAGTGTTAGCAAACTACTCAATGAAGAGGACAATCTGTCTCTGTGAGATGAATTCACACATCACAAAGCAATTTCTCAGAAAGCTACTTTCTAGTTTTTATCTGAGGAAATTTCCTATTTTACCACAGGCCTCATTGTGCTCCCAAATATCCCTTCACAGATTCCATGAAAACAGTGTTAGCAAACTGCTCAGTGAAAAGAAAGCTGTAACTCTGTGAGGTGAAATCACACATCACAAAGAACTTTCTCAGAAAACTTCTTTCTAGTTTTTATCTGAGCATAATTCCTTTTTCACTAGGGGCCTCAATGTGCTCCAAAATATCCCATTGTAGGTTCCAAGAAAACAGTGATAGCAAATTGCTCATTAAAAAGAATAGTGTAACTCTGTGAGATGAATTCACACATCACAAAGTAGTTTCTCAAAAAGCTTCTTTCTAGTTTTTATCTGAGCATATTTCCTTTGTCACCATAGGCTTCAATATGATCCAAAATATCCCTACTCAGATCCACCAAAAACAGTGCTACGAAACTGTGCCATGAAAAGAATCATGTCACTCCTGACATGAATTCCCTAATCACAAAACAGTTTTTCAAAAAGCTTTTTTCTAGTTTTTCTCCAGAGGATAGTTCCTTTGTCACCATAAGCTTCAATGCCCTCTTTAATATCCCATTGCAGATTCCAACAAAACAGAATAGCAAATTGCTCAATGAAAAGAACAGTGTAACTCTGTGAGGTGAATTAACCCATCACCCATCACAAAGAAAGATTCTTTCTAGTTTTTATCTGAGGATATTTCCTTTTTCACCATATCCCTCAAAGCACTCCCACATATCCCTTCATGGATTCCATGAAAACAGTGTTACCAAACAGCTCAATGAAAACAATGATGTAACCCTGTGACATGAATTCAAACATCACAAAGCAGTTTCTCAGAAAGTATTTTTCTAATTTTTATCTGAGGATATTTCGTTTGTCACCATAGTCTTCAAGGTGATCCAAAATATTCCTTCTCAGATTCCCCAAAAACAATGCTACAAAAGTGCTCCATGAAGAGAATCATGTAATTCTGTGAGATGAATTCACAGATCACAAAGAAGTTTCTCAGAAAGCTTCTTTCTAGTTTTTGTCTGAGGATATTTCTTTTGTCACTATAGGCTTTCATGCAATCTAAAATATCCCTTCTCAGATTACTCAAAAACAGTGCTACCAAACTTCTCCATGAAAAGTATTGTGTAACTCTGTGAGATGAATTCACAAATCACAAAACTGTTTCTCAGAAACCTTCTTTCTAGCTTTTGTCTGAGGATGTTTCCTTTGTCAACATAAGGTTCAATGTGCTCCAAAATATCACATTGCAGATTCCAAAAAAACAGTGTTGGCAAACTACTCAATGAAGAGATGAGTGTAACTCTGTGAGATGAATTCACATATCACAATGAATGTTCTCAGAAAGCATATTTTTGGTTTTTACCTGAGGATATTTCCTGTGTCAACGTAGACTTCAATGCACTCCCAAATATCCTATGCAGATTCCATGAAAACAGTGTTATAAGACTGCTCAATTAAAGGAACACTGTAACTCTGTGTGGTGAATTCACACATCACAAAGCTGTTTATCAGAAGGCTTCCTTCTAGTTTCTATATGAGGATATTTACTTTTTCACTGTAGGCCTCAATACACTCCCAAATATCTCTTTGCAGATTCTATGAAAAGACTGTTAGGAAACTGCTCCATGAAAAGAAAGGTGTAAATGTGTGAGACGAATTCACACATCACAAAGAAGTTTCTCAGAAAGGTTCTTTCTACTTTCAATCTGAGGATGTTTCCTTTGTCACTGTAGGTTTCAATGCGATCCAAAGTATCCCTTCTCAGTTTCCCCAAAATCAGTGCTACCAAACTGCTCCTTGAAAAGAATCGTGTAATTCTGAGAGATGAATTAACACATCATAAAGCAGTTTCTCAGAAAGTTTCTTTCAAGTTTTTTTTTTTTGAGGATATTTCCTTTGTCATCATAAGCTTTAATGCAGTCCGAAGTATCCCATTGCAGATTCCAAGAAAACGGTGTTAGCAAACTGCTCAATGAACAGAACAGTATAAGTCTCAGAGATGAATTCAAACATCACAAAGCACTTTGTCAGAAAACTTCTTTCTAGTTTTTATCTGAGGATTTTTCCTTTTTCACCATAGGCATCAATGTACTTCCAAATATCCATTTGCTGATTCCATGAAAACTGTGTTAGCAAACTTCTCTATGAAAAGAAAGGTGTAACTCTGTGAGATAAATTCACACATCACAAATAAGTGTCTCAGAAAGCTTTTTTCTAACCTTTATCTGATGATATATCCTTTGTCAACATAGGCTTCAATGAGATCCAAAATATCACTTCTCGGATTCTCCAAAAACAGTGCCACCAAACTGCTCCATGAAAAGTATCATCTAACTCTGTGAGATGAATTTAAAAATTACAAAGCAGTTTCTCAGAAAGTTTCTTTCTAGTTTCTCTCTGAGGATATTTACTTTGTCACTGTAAACTTCAATGTGCTCTGTAATATCACTTTGCCAATTTAAAGACAACAGTGTTAGCAATCTGCTCAATGAAAAGAATGGTGTAACTCTGTGAGATGAATTCACATTTCACAAGGCATTTTCTCAGAAAGTTCTTTATAGTTTTTATCTGAGGATATTTCATTTGTCACCACAGGCTTCAATGCACTCCAACATACACCATTGCAGATTCCATGACAACAGTGTTATCAAACCACTCTATGAAAAGAATGGCCTAATTCTGTGAGATGAATTCACACATCACAAAGCAGTTTCTCAGAAACTTTCTTTCTAGTTTTTATCTGGGATATTTAGTTTTTCACCATAGGACTCAATGCCATCCCAAATATCCCTTTTCAGATTCCATGAAAACAGTGTTAGCAAACTGCTGCATGAAAAGAAAGTTGTAACTGTGCGAGTTGAATTCACACATCACAAAACAATTTCTCAGAAAGCTTCTCTCTAGCTTTTATCTGAGGATATTTCCTGCGTGACTATAGGGTTCAATGTGATCCAAAATATCAATTCCCGGGTTCCCCAAAAACAGTGCTACCAAACTGATCTTTGAAAAGCATTGTGCAACTCAGTGATATGAATTAGCATATCTCAAAGCAGTTTCTTAGAAAGCCTCGTTCTACTTTTTGACTGAAGATATTTCCTTTTTCTCCATTTTCCTCAATGCACTCTGAAATATCCCATTGCAAATTCCAAGAAAACAGTGTTGGCAAATGCTCAATGAAAAGAACAGTGTAATTCTGTGAGATGAATTCAAACATCGCAAAGCAGTTTCTCAGAAGGCTTCTTTCTTGTTTTTCACTGAGGATATTTCCTTTTTCACCTTAGGCCTCAATGCGTTCCCAAATATCCAATTGCAGATCCCAGTTAAAAAGTGTTAGCAAACTGCTCTATGAAAATAAAGGTGTAACTCTTTGAGCTGATTTAACACATCAGAAAGAAATTTCTCAGAAACCTTCTTTCTAGTTTTTATCTGAGGATATTTCCTTTGTCACCATAGGCTTCAATGTGATCAAAAATATCCCTTCTCAGATTCCCCAGAAACACTATTACCAAACTGATCCATGAAAAGGATTGTGTATCCCTGTTAGGTGAACTAGCACATCACAAATCGGTTTCTCAGAAAGCTTTTTTTCTAGTTTTTATATGAGGGTATTTCCTTTGTCACCAAAAGCTTCAATGTGCTACGAAATATCCCATTCAAGATTCCAAGAAAACTGTGTTAGCAAACTGCTCAATGAAAAAGAACAGTGTAACTCTGTGAGATGGATTCACTCATCACACAGCAATTTCTCAGAAAACTTCTTTTTGGTTTTTATCTGAGGATATTTCCTTTGTCGTCATAGCCTTCAATGTGCTCCCAAATATCCTATTGCTGATTATACGAAAACAGTGTTAGCAAACTCCTCAATGAAAAGAAGAATGTAACATTTTGAGCTGAATTCACACATCACACAGCAGTTTCTCTGAAATCTTTCTCGTTTTTATCTTAGAATATTTCCTTTTTCACCATAGGCCTCAATGCACTCCCAAATATCCCTTTACAAATTCCATGAAATCAGTGTTAGCAAACTGTTCCATTTAAAGAATCATGTAACTCTATGAGACAAATTCACGCATCACAATGAAGTTTCTCAGAAAGCTTCTTTGTGGTTTTTCTCTGAGGATATTTCCTTTGTTGCCCTAGGCTTCAATACAATCCAAAATATGCCTTCTCAGATTCCCCAATAACAGTGCTACCAAACTGCTCCATGTATACAATGGTGTAATTCTGTGAGATGAATTCACACATCACAAAGCAGTTTGTCGGAAAGCTTCTTTTTTGTTTTTATCTGAGGATAATTCCTTGGTCACCATAGACCTCAATGCACTCCAAACTACACTATTGAAGATTTCACGAAAACATTTTTAGCAAATTGCTAAATAAAAAGAACAGTGTAACTCTGTGAGATGAATTCACACATCACAAAGTTGTTTCTCAAAAAACTTTGTAGTTTTTATCTGAAGATATTTCCTTTTTCACTATAGGCCTGAATGCTCTCCCAAATATCCCTTTGCAGATTCCATGAAAAGAGTGTTAGCTAACTGCTCCATGAAAAGAAAGGTGTAACTCTGTGAGATGAATTTGCACATCACAAATAGCTTTCTCAGAAAGCTTCTTTCTAGATTTACATGAGGATATTGACTTTGTGACCATTGACTTCAATACGAACCAAAATATCTCTTCTCAGCTTCCCCAAAAAGAGTACTTCCAAACTGATTCATGAAAAGAATTGTGTAACTCTGTGAGATGAATTAACACATCACAAAGCAGTTTCGAAGAAAGCTTCTTTCTAGTTTTTATATGATATTTCCTTTTCCACCATAGGCTTCAACACACTCCCAAATATCCATTCTCCAACACCAAAAAACAGTGATGCCAAGTGCTCCCTCAACAGAAACATTCAGCTCTATGAGGTGAATGCACACATCACAAAAGAGTTTCTCTGTAAGTTTCTCTCCAGTTGTTACCTTAAGAAATTTCTTTTTTCACCTTAGGCCTCTATGTGCTGCAAATTATCCCTCTGCAGATGCCACTAAAACAGTACTAACAGACTGCTCCATGAAAAGAATGATGTAACTCTGTGAGATAAATTGACACATCACAAAGCAGTTTCTCCGAAGCTTTTTCTAGTTTTCATCTGAGGACATTTACTTTTCCACCATAGGCTTCAATGTGCTTTGAAGTATCCCTTCTCAAACACCACAAAAAAAGTGATACCAAAGTGCTCCCTCAACAGAAACGTTTGGTTCTATGAGATGAATGCACACATCACAAAGAGTTTCTCAGAAAACTTCTATCCAGTTTTTACCTGAAGAATTTTCTTTTTTCATCTTAGGCCTCTATGCACTCCCAAATATTCCTCTGCATATTCCACAAAAACAGTGATAATAAACTGTTCCCTGAAAAGAAAAGTGTGACTCTTTGAGATGAGTTCATGCATCACAAAGCAGTTTCTCAGAAAGCTTCATTTCTAGTTTAAATCTGAATATATTTCCTTTTTCACCATAGACTTCAATGTGTTCCTAAATACCTCCTTTCAGATAGCACAAAAACAGTAATGCCAAACTGTTTAATCAACAAAGAGGTTAAACTCTGTGAGATGAATATACACAACAAAACTGTTTCTCGAAAAGCTTCTCTCCAGTTTTTATCTGAAGTTATCTCCTTTTTCACCGTAGTCCTTGGAGGGCTCCCGAATATACCTTCGCAGATTCCATAAAAACAGGGCTACCAAACTGCTCCATGAAAAGGATCGTGTAACTCTACATGATGAAATCACAAATCACAAAGCAGTTTCTCAGAAAGCTTCTTTCTAGTTTTTGTCTGAGGATATTTCCTTTGTCACCCTAAGTGTCAATGCACTCCAAAATACCCCATTGAAGATTCCAAGAAAACAGTGGTAGCATACTGATCAATGAAAAGAATAGTGCAACTCTGTGAGATGAATTTACACGTCACAAAGCAGTTTCTCAGAAAACTTCTTTTTGGTTTTTATCTGAGGATATTTCCTATGTCACCGTAGGCTTCAATGCACTCCAAAATATCCTATTGAAGATTCCATGAAAACATTGGTACCAAACTGCTCAATGAAAAGAACATTGTAATTCTGTGGGATGAATTCACACATCATGAAGCAGTTTCTCAGAAAGCTTCTTTCTAGTTTTTATCTGAGGATATTTCCTTTTTTACTATAGGCCTCAATGCACTCCCAAATATCACTCTGCAGATTCCACAAAAACAGTATTAGCAAACTGCTCCATGAAATAAAGGTGTAACTCTGTGAGATGAATTCATGCATCACAAAGAATATTATCAGAAAGCTTCCTTCTAGTTTTTATCTGAGGATATTTCCTTTGTCACCATAGGCTTCAATGTGATCCAAAATATCCCTTCTCAGATTCAACAAAATCAGTGCTACCAAACTGCTAATCATGTAACTCTGTGAGATGAATTAACACATTACAAAGTGGTTTCTTGGAAAGCTTCTTTCTAATTTTTATATCAGGATATTTCCTTTTCCACCATATGTTTCAATGCGCTCTCAAATATCCCTTCTCAGATACCACAAAAACAGTGATACCACAGTGCTCCCTCAACAGAAACGTTTACCTCTATGAAATGAATGTACACCTCACAAAGGAGTTTCTTGGAAAGCTTCTCTCCAGTTTTTACCTGGAGAATTTTCTTATTTCACCTTAGGCCTCTATGTGCTCCCAAATATCCCTCTGCCAATTCCACAAAAACAGTGCTACCAAACTGTGCATTGAAAAGAAAGGTTTAAGTCTGTGAGATGTATTCACCCATCACAAAGTTGTTTCTCAGGAAGCTTGTTTCTAGTATTTATCTGAGTATATTTCCTTTGTCAGCATATGCTTGAATGCGATCCTAAGTATCCTTTCTCAGATTCCACAAAAACAGTGTTGATAAACTGATCCATGAGAGGAAATTGTAACTCTGTGAGATGAATTCACCAATTAGAAAGCAGTTTCTCAGGAAACTTCTTTCTAGTTTTTATCTGAGCATATTTCCTTTCCCACCATAGGCTTCAATGGGCTCCCAAATATCCCTCCTCGGACACCACAAAAACAGTGAAGCCAAAGTGTTCCCTCAACAGAAACATTTAGCTCTATGAGATGAATGCACCCATCATAAAATGGTTTCTCAGAAAGCTTCTCTCCAGCTTTTACCTGAAGACCTTTCTTTTTTCACCTTAGGCCTCTATGTGCTCCCAAATATCCCTCTGCAGATTCCACAAAAACAGTGCTACCAAACTGCTCAATGAAAAGAAAGGTGTAACTCTATGAGACAAATTCACCCATCACAAAGCAGTTTCTCAGAAAGCATCTTTCCAGTTTAAATCTGACGATATTTCCTTTTTCACCATAGGCTTCAATGTGCTCCCAAATACATCCTTTCAGAATCCAAAAAACAGTGATTCCAAACTGCTCAATCGACAAAAAGGTTAAACTCCATGAGATGAATAAACACATCAAAAACTATTTCTCAAAAAGCTTCTCTCCAGTTTTTATCTGAAGTTATTTCCTTTCTCACCATAGGCCTCTAGGAGCTCCCAAATGTTCCTTTGCAGATTCCATTAAAAAAAAGTTGTAACACTCTGTGTTACAATCGTAAAACTGTGAAATGAATTTACAAATCCCAAAACGGTATCTCAGAAAGATTCTCTCTAGTTTTTATCTGAGGACATTTCCTTTGTCACCATAGGTTTCAAGGTGATCCAAAATATCCTTTCTCAGATTCCCCAAAAACAGTGCTACCAAAATGCTCCATGAAAAGAAAGGTGTAACTCTGTGAGATGAATTCACATATCACAAAGCAGTTTCTCAGAAAGCTTCTTTTGATTTTTATCTGAGGATATTTCCTTGGTCACCATAGGCTTCAATGCACTCCCAAATATACTATTGCAGATTCCATGAAAACAGTGTTATCAAACTGTTCAACCAAAAGAACAATGAAAAAAAGGTGTAACATGGTGAGATGAATTCATATATCAAAAAGAACTTTCTCAGGAAGCTTCTTTCTAGTTTCTACCTGAGCATATTTCCTTAGTCACCAAAGCCTTCAATGCGACCAAAAATATCCCTTCTCTGTTTCCTCAAAAACAGTGCTACCAAACTGATACATGAAGGGAATTGTGTAATTCTGTGAGATGAATTAACACATCACAAAGCAGTTTCTCAGAAAGTTTCTTTCTAGCTTTTATATGATGATTTTTTTGTCACCATAAGCTTCAAAGTGTTCCTCAATATCCCTTTACAGACTCCACGAAAGCACTGTTAGCAAACTGCTCCATGAAAAGAAAGATGTAACACGGTGAGATGAATTCCCACATAACAAGGAAGTTTCTCAGAAAGCTTCTTTAGAGTTAATATTTCAGGATATTTCCTTTGTCACTCTAGGCACCAATGCGATAAAAAATATCCCTTCTCAGATTCCCCAGAAACAGTGCTACCAAACTGATCCATGAAAACAATCATGTAACACTGTGAGCTGAACTAATACATCACAAAGCGGTTTCTCAGAAAACTTCCTTCTAGTTTTTTTATGAGGATATTTATTTTGTGAAAATAAGCTTCAATACACTCCATAGTATCCCATTGCAGATTCCACAAAAACGGTATAATAAAACTGCTCCATGAAAAGAAGGTGAAACTCTGTGAGATGAATTAACACATCACAAAGCAGTTTCTC
Organism: Chlorocebus sabaeus; assembly: GCF_047675955.1. NCBI lineage: Eukaryota > Metazoa > Chordata > Mammalia > Primates > Cercopithecidae > Chlorocebus > Chlorocebus sabaeus. Next base: position 43,716,843 of record NC_132911.1, on the reverse strand, counting down.
AGAAAGCTTCTTTCCAGTTTTTATGTGGATATTTCCTTTGTCACCATAATCTTCAATGCGATCCAAAATATCCCTTATCAGATTCCCCAAAAGCAGTGCTACCAACCTGCTCCATGAAAAGAATCGTGTAATGCTGTTAGATGAATTAACACATCTCAAAGCGGTTTCCCAGGGAGCTTCTTTGTAGTTTTTATATGAGGATATTTCCTTTGTCACCATAAGCTTCAATGCATTTCAAAATATCCCATTGCAGATTCTAAGAAAGTAGGGTTAGCAAACCCCTCAAGGGAAAGAACCATGTATCTCAGTGTGATGAATTCACACAACACAAAGCACTTTCTCTGAAAGCTTCCTTCTAGTTTTTCTATGAGGATATTTCCTTTTTCACCATATGCCTCAATGCACTCCCAAATCTCCTATTGCAGATACCATGAAAACAGTGTTATCAAACTGCACAATGAAAAAAAAAGGTGTAACTCTGTGAGATGAATTCACACAAAACAAAGCAGTTTCTCAGAAAGTTTCTTTCTGAGCCTCTCTCTAGCTTTTATCTGAGGATATATAGTTTTTATATATATAGTTTTTAGGCCTCAGTGCGCTCCCAAATATACCTTTGCAGATTCCACAAAAACAGTGTTATCAAATAGCTCAATGAAAAGATCGTGTAACTCTTTGAGATGAATTCACACATCACAAAGCAGTTTCACGGAATGTTCCTTCCTAGTTTTTATCTGAAGACATTTTCTTTGTCACCATAGGCTTCAATGAGATCCAAAATATTCCTTCTCACATTCCCCCCAAAAAATGCTACAAAACTGATCCATGAAAAGAATCATGTAACACTGTGAGATGAATTAACACATCACAAAGTAGTTTCTCAGAAAGCTTCTTTCTAGTTTTTATCTGAAGATATTTACTTTTTCGCCCTAGGCTTCAATGTTATTCAAAATATCCCTTCCAGATACCCCAAATACAGTGCTATCAAAGTGATCCATGAAAAAAATCGTGTAACTCTGTGAGAAGAATTGACAAATCACAAAGCAGTTTCTCAGAAAGCTTCTTTCCTCTTTTTGTCTGAGGATATTTCCTTTGTCACCATAAGCTCCAATGTACTCTAAAATACCCCATTGCAGATTGCACGAAAACAGCTTTAGCAAACTGCTCAATGAAAAGAACAGTGCAATTCTATGAGTTGAACTGACACATCACAAAACAGTTTCTTAAAAAGCTTCTCTATAGTTTTTATCTGAGGATATTTCCTTTTTCACCATAGGTCTCAATGCACTCCCATATATCCCTTTGCACATTCCACTAAAACATTGTTATAAAACAACTAAATGAAAAGAATTGTGCAACTCTGTGAGATGAATTCACACATAACAAAGAAGTTTCTGAGGGGGCGGGCAAGATGGCCGAATAGGAACAGCTCCAGTCTCCAACTCCCAGCGCGGGTGACACAGAAGACCGGTGATTTCTGAATTTTCAACTGAGGTACTGGGTGCATCTCACTGGGGAGTGCCAGACGATTGGTGCTGGTCAGCTGCTGCAGCCCGACAAGCGAGAGCTGAAGCAGGGCGAGGCATTGCCTCACCTTGGAAGCACAAGGGGGAAGGGAATCACTTTTCCTAGCCAGGGGAACTGAGACACACAACACCTGGAAAATCGGGTAACTCCCACCCCAATACTGCGCTTTAAGCAAACTGGCACACCAGGAGATCATATCCCACACCTGGACTGAAGGATCCCACACCCACGGAGCCTCCCTCATGGCTAGCACAGCAGTCTGTGATCTACCGGCAAGGCAGCAGTGAGGCTGGGGGAGGGGCGCCCGCCATTGCTGAGGCTTAAGTAGGTAAACAAAGCTGCTGGGAAGCTCGAACTGGGTGGACTCACAGCAGCTCAAGGAAACCTGCCTGTCTCTGTAGACTCCACCTCTGGGGACAGGGCACAGTAAACAATAACAAACGCAGCAGAAAGCTCTGCAGACGCAAACGACTCTGTCTGACAGCTTTGAAGAGAACAGTGGATCTCCCAACATGGAGGTTGAGATCTGAGAAGGGACAGACTCCCTGCTCAAGTGGGTCCCTGAACCCTGAGTAGCCTAACTGGGAGACATCCCCCACTAGGGGCAGTCTGACACCCCACACCTCACAGCGTGGAGTACACCCCTGAGAGGAAGCTTCCAAAGCAAGAATCAGACAGGTACACTCGCTGTTCAGAAATATTCTATCTTTTGAAGCCTCTGCTGCTGATACCCAGGCAAACAGGGTCTGGAGTGCACCTCAAGCAATCTCCAACAGACCTACAGCTGAGGGTCCTGACTGTTAGAAGGAAAACTATCAAACAGGAAGGACACCTACACCAAAACCCCATCAGTACATCACCATCATCAAAGACCAGAGGCAGATAAAACCACAAAGATGGGGAAAAAGCAGGGCAGAAAAGCTGGAAATTCAAAAAATAAGAGCACATCTCCCCCGGCAAAGGAGCGCAGCTCATCGCCAGCAACGGATCAAAGCTGGATGGAGAATGACTTCGACGAGATGAGAGAAAAAGGCATCAGTCCATCAAATTTCTCAGAGCTAAAGGAGGAATTATGTACCCAGTGCAAAGAAACTAAAAATCTTGAAAAAAAAAGTGGAAGAATTGATGGCTAGAGTAATTAATGCAGAGAAGGTCATAAACGAAATGAAAGAGATGAAAACCATGACACGAGAAATACGTGAAAAATGCACAAGCTTCAGTAACCGACTCGATCAACTGGAAGAAAGAATGTCAGTGATTGAGGATCAAATGAATGAAATGAAGCGAGAAGAGAAACCAAAAGAAAAAAGAAGAAAAAGAAATGAACAAAGCCTGCAAGAAGTATGGGATTATGTAAAAAGACCAAATCTACGTCTGATTGGGGTGCCTGAAAGTGAGGGGGAAAATGGAACCAAGTTGGAAAACACTGTTCAGGATATCATCCAGGAGAACTTCCCCAACCTAGTAGGGCAGGCCAACATTCATATCCAGGAAATACAGAGAACGCCACAAAGATACTCCTCGAGAAGAGCAACTCCAAGACACATAATTGCCAGATTCACCAAAGTTGAAATGAAGGAAAAATTCTTAAGGGCAGCCAGAGAGAAAGGTCGGGTTACCCACAAAGGGAAGCCCATCAGACTAACAGCAGATCTCTCGGCAGAAACTCTTCAAGACAGAAGAGAGTGGGGGCCAATATTCAACATTCTTAAAGAAAAGAATTTTAAACCCAGAATTTTATATCCAGCCAAACTAAGTTTCATAAGTGAAGGAGAAATAAAATCCTTTACAGATAAGCAAATGCTTAGAGATTTTGTCACCACTAGGCCTGCCTTACAAGAGACCCTGAAGGAAGCACTAAACATGGAAAGGAACAACCGGTACCAGCCATTGCAAAAACATGCCAAAATATAAGACCATCAAGGCTAGGAAGAAACTGCATCAACTAACGAGCAAAATAACCAGTTAATATCATAATGGCAGGATCAAGTACACACATAACAATCTTAACCTTAAATGTCAATGGACTAAATGCTCCAATTAAAAGACACAGACTGGCAAACTGGATAAAGAGTCAAGACCCATCAGTCTGCTGTATTCAGGAGACCCATCTCACACACAGAGACATACATCGGCTCAAAATAAAGGGATGGAGGAAGATTTACCAAGCAAATGGAGAACAAAAAAAAGTGGGGGTTGCAATACTAGTCTCTGATAAAACAGACTTGAAACCATCAAAGATCAAAAGAGACAAAGAAGGCCATTACATAATGGTAAAGGGATCAATTCAACAGGAAGAGCTAACTATCCTAAATATATATGCACCCAATACAGGAGCACCCAGATTCATAAAGCAAGTCCTTAGAGACTTACAAAGAGACTTAGACTCCCATACAATAATAATGGGAGACTTCAACACTCCACTGTCAACATTAGACAGATCAACGAGACAGAAAGTTAACAAGGAGATCCAGGAATTGAACTCATCTCTGCAGCAAGCAGACCTAATAGACATCTATAGAACTCTCCACCCCAAATCAACAGAATACACATTCTTCTCAGCACCACATCGTACTTCCTCCAAAATTGACCACGTAATTGGAAGTAAAGCACTCCTCAGCAAATGTACAAGAACAAAATTATAACAAACTATTGCTCAGACCACAGTGCAATCAAACTAGAACTCAGGACTAAGAAACTCAATCAAAACCGCTCAACTACATGGAAACTGAACGACCTGCTCCTGAATGACTACTGGGTACATAACGAAATGAAGGCAGAAATAAAGATGTTCTTGAAACCAATGAGAACAAAGATACAACATACCAGAATCTCTGGGACACATTTAAAGCAGTGTGTAGAGGAAAATTTTTAGCACTAAATGCCCACAAGAGAAAACAGGAAAGATCTAAAATTCAGATTCTAACATCGCAATTAAAAGAACTAGAGAAGCAAGAGAAAACACATTCGAATGCTAGCAGAAGGCAAGAAATAACTAAGATCAGAGCAGAACCGAAGGAGATAGAGACACAAAAAACCCTCCAAAAAATCAATGAATCCAGGAGTTGGTTTTTTGAAAAGATCAACAAAATTGACAGACCACTAGCAAGACTAATAAAGAAGAAAAGAGAGGCGAATCAAATCGACGCAATTAAAAATGATAAAGGGGATATCACCACCGACCCCACAGAAATACAAACTACCATCAGAGAATACTATAAACACCTCTACGCAAATAAACTGGAAAATCTAGAAGAAATGGATAATTTCCTGGACACTTACACACTTCCAAGACAAAACCAGGAAGAAGTTGAATCCCTGAATACACCAATAGCAGGCTCTGAAATTGAGGCAATAATTAATAGCCTACCAACCAAAAAAGTCCAGGACCAGATGGATTCACAGCTGAATTCTACCAGAGGTACAAGGAGGAGTTGGTACCTTTCCTTCTGAAACTATTCCAATCAATAGAAAAAGACGGAATCCTCCCTAACTCATTTTATGAGGCCAACATCATCCTGATACCAAAGCCTGGCAGAGACACAACAAAAAAAGAGAATTTTAGACCAATATCCCTGATGAACATCGATGCAAAAATCCTCAATAAAATACTGGCAAACCAGATTCAGCAACACATCAAAAAGCTTATCCACCATGATCAAGTGGGCTTCATCCCTGGGATGCAAGGCTGGTTCAACATTCGCAAATCAATAAACATAATCCAGCATATAAACAGAACCAAAGACAAGAACCACATCATTATCTCAATAGATGCAGAAAAGGCTTTTGACAAAATTCAACAGCCCTTCATGCTAAAAACGTTCAATAAATTTGGTATTGATGGAACGTACCTCAAAATAATAAGAGCTATTTATGACAAACCCACAGCCAATATCATACTGAATGGGCACAAACTGGAAAAATTCCCTTTGAAAACTGGCACAAGACAGGGATGCCCTCTCTCACCACTCCTATTCAACATAGTGTTGGAAGTTCTGGCTAGGGCAATCAGGCAAGAGAAAGAAATCAAGGGGATTCAGTTAGGAAAAGAAGAAGTCAAATTGTCCCTGTTTGCAGATGACATGATTGTTTATTTGGAAAACCCCATTGTCTCAGCCCAAAATCTCCTTAAGCTGATCAGCAACTTCAGCAAAGTCTCAGGATACAAAATTAATGTGCAAAAATCACAAGCATTCTTATACACCAGTAACAGACAAACAGAGAGCCAAATCAGGAATGAACTTCCATTCACAATTGCTTCAAAGAGAATAAAATACCTAGGAATCCAACTTACAAGGGATGTAAAGGACCTCTTCAAGGAGAACTACAAACCACTGCTCAGTGAAATAAAAGAGGACACAAACAAATGGAAGAACATACCATGCTCATGGATAGGAAGAATCAATATCGTGAAAATGGCCATACTGCCCAAGGTAATTTATAGATTCAATGCCATCCCCATCAAGCTACCAATGAGCTTCTTCACAGAATTGGAAAAAACTGCTTTAAAGTTCATATGGAACCAAAAAAGAGCCCGCATCTCCAAGACAATCCTAAGTCAAAAGAAGAAAGGTGGAGGCATCACGCTACCTGACTTCAAACTATACTACAAGGCTACAGTAACCAAAACAGCATGGTACTGGTACCAAAACAGAGATATAGACCAATGGAACAGAACAGAGTCCTCAGAAATAATACCACACATCTACAGCCATCTGATCTTTGACAAACCTGAGAGAAACAAGAAATGGGGAAAGGATTCCATATTTAATAAATGCTGCTGGGAAAATTGGCTAGCCATAAGTAGAAAGCTGAAACTGGATCCTTTCCTTACTCCTTATACGAAAATTAATTCAAGATGGATTAGAGACTTAAATGTTAGACCTAATACCATAAAAATCCCAGAGGAAAACCTAGGTAGTACCATTCAGGACATAGGCATGGGCAAAGACTTCATGTCTAAAACACCAAAAGCAACAGCAGCAAAAGCCAAAATTGACAAATGGGATCTCATCAAACTAAAGAGCTTCTGCACAGCAAGAGAAACTACCATCAGAGTGAACAGGCAACCTACAGAATGGGAGAACATTTTTGCAATCTACTATCTGACAAAGGGCTAATATCCAGAACCTACAAAGAACTCAAACAAATTTACAAGAAAAAACAAACAACCCCATCAAAAAGTGGACAAAGGATATGAACAGACATTTCTCAAAAGAAGACATTCATACAGCCAACAGACACATGAAAAAATGCTCATCATCACTGGCCATTAGAGAAATGCAAATCAAAACCACAATAAGATACCATCTCACACCAGTTAGAATGGCGATCATTCAAAAGTCAGGAAACAACAGGTGCTGGAGAGGATGTGGAGAAATAGGAACACTTTTACGCTGTTTGTGGAATTGTAAACTAGTTCAACCATTATGGAAAACAGTATGGCGATTCATCAAGGATCTAGAACTAGATGTACCATATGACCCAGTCATCCCATTACTGGGTATATACCCAAAGGATTATAAGTTATGCTGCTATAAAGACACATGCACACATATGTTTATTGCAGCACTATTCACAATAGCAAAGACGTGGAATCAACCCAAATGTCCATCAGTGACGGATTGGATTAAGAAAATGTGGCACATATACACCATGGAATACTATGCAGCCATAAAAAAGGATGAGTTTGTGTCCTTTGTAGGGACATGGGTGCAGCTGGAAACCATCATTCTTAGCAAACTATCACAAGAACAGAAAACCAAACACCACATGTTCTCACTCATAGGTGGGAACTGAAGAATGAGATCACTTGGACTCGGGAAGGGGAACATCACACACCGGGGCCTATCATGGGGAGGGGGGAGGGGGGAGGGATTGCATTGGGAGTTATACCTGATGTAAATGACGAGTTGATGGATGCAGCACACCAACATGGCACAAGTATACATATGTAACAAACCTGCACGTTATGCACAGGTACCCTACAACTTAAAGTATAATAATAATAATAAATAAATTTTAAAAAAAAAGAAGTTTCTCAGAAAGCTTCTTTCAAATTTTTATCTGATGATATTTCCTTTGTCACCATGTGATCCAAAGTATCCCTTCCAGATATCCCTAAAATAGTGCTATCAAACTGACCAACAAAAAGAATTGTGTAACTCTGTGAGAAGAATTCACGAATCACAAAGCAGTTTCTCAGAAAACTTCTTTCTAATTTTTATCTGAGGATATTGCCTTTTTCACTGTTGGCCTCATGGTGCTCCCAAATATCCCTTTCTAGATTCCACGAAAACAGTGTTAGTAAACTCTTCCATGAGAAGAAAGGTATAACTCTGTGAGATGAATTCACACATCACAAAGAACTTTCTCAGAGAGATTCTTTCTAGTTTTTATCTGAGGATATTTCCTTAGTCTCCATATTCTTCAATGTGATCCAAAATATCCCTTCTCAGTTTACCCTAAAACAGTGCTACCAACAGATCCATGAAAGGAGTCTTGTAAGTTAGTGAGGTGAATTAACACATCACAGAGCAATTTCTCAGAAAGTTTCTTACTAGTTTTTATATGAAGATATTTACTCTGTCACCATAAGTTTCAATGCATTCTGAAATATCACATTGCAGATTCCAAGAAAACAGTGTTATAAGGCTGCTAAATGAAAAGAACAGTGTAACTCTGTGAGATGAATTCACATATCAAAAAGCAGTTTCTCAGAAAGCTTCTTTCCAGTTATTATCTGAGGATATTTCATTTTTCACCATAGGCCTCAATGCACTCCTGAATCGTAGATTCCAAAAAAAAAGTTAGCAAACATCTCAATAAAAATAACGGTGTAACCGTGTGAGATGATTTCACACGTCACAAAGGACTATCTCAGAAAGGTTCTTTCTGTATTTTACCTAAGAATATTTCCTTTGTTACCATAGACTTGAATGCGATCCAAAATATCGCTTCTCAGATTCCCCAAAAACAGTGCTACCAAACAGCTCCATGAAAAGTATCGTGTACCTCTGTTAGATGAATTAACAAAGCACAAAGCAGTTTCTCAGAAATCTTCATTCCAGTTTTTATCTGAGGATATTCGTTTTTTTACTATGGGACACCATGCACTCACAAATATGACTTTGCAGATTCCACGAAACCAGTGTTAGTAAACTGCTCCATGAAAAAATGTGTAACTCTGTGAGATGATTTCACACATCACAAAGAACTTTCTTAGAAAGCTTCTTTCTAGTTTTTATCTGAGGATATTTCCTTTGTCACCATAGGCTTCAATGCGATCCAAAGTATCCTTTCTCAGATTCCTCAAAAACAGTGCTACCAAACTGATCCATGAAAAGAACCATAAAATTCTGTGAAATGAATTAACAAATCACAAAGCTGTTTCTGAGAAATTTTCTTTCTAGTTTTTGTCTGAGTATATTCCTTGTCACCATAAGCTTCAAAGTGCTCTGAAATATCCCATTGCAGATTCCAAGAAAACGGTGTTAACAAATTGTTCACTTAAAAAAACAGTGTAAATCTGTGAGACAAATTCTCACACCAGAAAGCCGTTTCTCAGAAAGCTTCTTTCTAATTTTTATCAGAGTATGTTTCCTTTCTCACCATATGCCTCAGTGTGCTCCCATATATCACTTTGCAGATTCCTCAAAAACAGTGGTAGCAAACTGCTCTATGAAGAGAATCGTGTAACACTCTGAGATGAATTCAAACATCTCAAAGCAGTTTCTCAGAAAGCATTTTTCTAGTTTTTATCTGAGGATACTTCCTTTTTCACCATAGGGCTTAATGTGCTCCAAAATAGCCCTTTACAAATTCCACGAAAACAGTATTACCGAACTGCTCCATGATAAGAATGCTGTACCTCAGTGAGATGAATTCACACATCACAAAGTGATTTCTCAGAAAGCTTCCTTCTAATTTTAATCTGAGGATATTTCCCTTGTCACCATAGGCTTCAATACAATTCAAAATATCCCTTCTCAGATACCACAAAAAAAGTGTAACCAATGTGATCCATGAAAACAATCATGTATCTCTGTGAGAAGCACTCACAAATCAAAAAGCAGTTTTCCAGAAAGCTTCTTTCTACTTTTTCTATGATGATATTTTCTTTGTCACCATAAGTTTCACTGCACTCTGAAATATTCTTTTTCCGTTTCCGAGAAAATAGTGTTAGCAAACTCCTCAATGAAAACAACAGTGTAACTCTGTGAGACGAATTCACACATCACAAAGTAGCTTCTCAGAAAGCATCTCTCTAGTTTTTAGCTGAGGATATTTCCTTTTTCAACATAGACCTCAATGTGCTCCCAAATATCTCTTTGCAGATTCCATGAAAACAGTGTTAGTAAACTACTCCATGAAAAGAAATCTCTAACTCTGTGCGATGAATTCACACATCACAAAGAACTTTCTCAGAAAGCTTCTTTCTAGTTTTTATATGAGCAGATATTCTTTTTCTCTATAGGCCTCCATGTGCTGCCCATTATCCCTTTGCAGATTCCATGAACACAGTGCTAACAAACTCACCCATGAAAATAATCTTGTAAGTCTGTGAGATGAATTAACAAATCAGAAAGTATTTCCTCAGAATGATTCTTTCTAGTTTTTATGTGAGGGTATTTCCTTTGCCATCTTAAACTTCAATGGTCTCTAATATATCCCTTTGAATATTCCACTAAAGAAGTGTTAGGGAACTGCTCAATGAAAAGTATGGTGTATCTCTGTGAGATGAATTCACACATCACAAAGCAGTTTTGCTGAAAATGCCATTCTAGTTTTTATCTGAGGATATTTCCTTTTTAACCTTAGGCCTCAATGTCACAGATATCCATGTGCAGATTCCACGAAAACAGTGTTAGAAAACTACTCCCTGAAAAGAAACGTGTAAGTCCTTGTAATGAATTCACATGTCATAAAGAAGTTTCTCAGAAAGCTCAATGAAAAGAATGATGTAATACTGTGCAATGAGTTCACACATCACAAAGGAGTTTCTCAGACAGCTTCTTTCTACTTTTTATCTGAGGATATTTCCTCTTCACCATTGGCTTCAAGGTGATCCGAAATCTCCCTTCTCAGATTCCCCCAAAACAGTGCTACCAAACTGATCCATGAAAAGAACAGTGTAATTCTGTGAGAAGAATTAACACATCACAAAGCAGTATCTCAGAAAGCTTCTTTCTAGTTTTTATATGAGGATATTTCATTTGAAACCATAAGCTTCAACGTACTCTGAAATATCCCATTGCAGATTCCACAAAAACAGTGTTAGTAAACTACTCCATGAAAAAGAAGGCATAATTCTGTGACACGAATTCACACATCACAAACAGTTTCTCAGAAAGTTTGCTTCTAGTTTTAATCTGAGAATATTTACTTTTACACCATAGGCTTCAATGCCATCCAAAAAATCTGTTCTCAGTTTCCCCCAAAACAGTGCTATCAAACTGCTCCATAAAAAAAGGTGTAACTCTGTGACATGAATTAAAAACCACATAGCAGATTCTCAGGAAGTTTCTTTCTAGTTTTTGTCTGAGGATATTTCCTCTCTCACCATAGGCTTCAATGAGCTCCCAAATATCCTGTTGCAGTTTCCAGGAAGACTGTGCTATCAAACTGCTCAATGAAAAAAATGGTCTACATCTGTGCAATGAATTCACAAATCACAAAGAACTTTCTCAGAATGTTTCTTTCTAGTTTTTGTCTGAGGATATTTCCTTGGTCACTATAGGTTTCAATGCTATCCAAAATATTCCTTCTCAGATTCCCCAAAAACAGGGCTACTAAAACTGATCCATGAAAACAATCATGTAACTCTATGAGATGAATTCACAAATCACAAAGTAGTTTGTAAGGAAGATTCTTTCCAGGTTTTATCTGAGGATATTTCGTTTGTCATCATGGGCTTCAATGCCCTCCCAAATATCCTATTGCAGATTCCAGGAAAACAGTGTTATCAAACTGCTAAATGAAAAGCACAATGGAACTCTGTGAGATGGATTCACATATCACAAAGTAGTTTCTCAGAAAGCATCTTTTTAGTTTTTATCTGAGGATTTTTCCTTTCTCACCCTAGGCCTCAAATCTCTCCCAAATGTCCCTTTGCGGATTCCATGACAACAGTATCAGCAAACTACTCAATGGAAAGAAACGTGTAACTCTGTTAGGTAAATTTACACATCACAAAGCAGTTTGTCAGCAAGCTTCTTTCTAGTTTTTATCAGAGGATACTTCCTTTTTCACCATAGGCCTCAATGTGTTCCCAAATATCCCTTTGTAGATTCCACAAATACAGTGTTAACAAACAGCTGCATGAAAAGAAAGCTGTAACTCTGTGAGATGAATTCACACATCACAAAGTAGTTCTAGTTTTCCTTTCTAGTTTTTATCTGAGGGTATTTCCTTTGTCACCATAGGCTTCAATGCAATCCAGAAAAGCACATCTCAGATTCCCCAAAAACAGTGCTACCAAACTAACCCATGAAAAGAATTGTGTAACTCTGTGAGATGAATTAACAAATCACACAATAGTTTATCAGAAAGCTTCTTTCTAGTTTTTGTCTAAGGTTATTTCCTTTGTCACCATAAGCTTCAATGCGTTCTGAAATATAACATTGCTGATTCCATCAAAACAGTGTTAGCAAACTGTACAATGTAAAGAACAGTGAAACTGTGTGAGATGATTTCACACATAACAAACAGTTTATAAAAAAGCTCCTTTGTAGTTTTTATCTGAGTGTATTTAGTTTTTCACCATAGGCCTCAATGGGCTCCCAAATATCCCTTTGCAGATTACATGAAAACAGTGTTATCAGACTGCTCCATTAAAAAAAAGTGTAAATCTGTGAGATGAATTCACATATCACAAAGAACTTTCTTAGAAAACTTCTTTCTAGTTTTTATCTGAAGATATTTCCTTTTTCACCATACGCTTCAATGTGACTCAAAATGTCCCTTCTCAGATTCCCCAAAAACAGTGATAAACACTGCTGCATGGAATAAATCATGTAACTCTGTGAGATGAATTCACAGATCACAAAGCAGTTTCTCAGACAGCTTCTTTACAGTTTTTGTCTGAGGATGTGTCCTTTGTCACCATAAGCTTCAATGACCTGCGAAATAACCCATTGCAGATTCCATGAAACCAGGGTTAAGAAACTGCTCAATGAAAACTACAGTGTAGCTCTGTGAAATGAATTCACACATGACAAATCAGTTTCTCAGAGAACTTCTTTCTACTTCTTTTTTTTTTTTTTTTTTTTTTTTTTTTTTTTTTTTTTTAATTTATTTATTATTATTAAACTTCAAGTTGTAGGGTACATGTGCACAATGTGCAGGTTTGCTACATATGTATACTTGTGCCATGTTGGTGTGCTGCACCCATCAACTCGTCATTTACATCAGGTATAACTCCCAAAGCAATCCCTCCCCCCTCCCCCCTCCCCATGATAGGCCCCGGTGTGTGATGTTCCCCTTCCCGAGTCCAAGTGATCTTATTGTTCAGTTCCCACCTACGAGTGAGAACATGCGGTGTTTGGTTTTCTGTTCTTGTGATAGTTTGCTAAGAATGATGGTTTCCAGCTGCATCCATGTCCCTACAAAGGACACAAACTCATCCTTTTTTATGGCTGCATAGTATTCCATGGTGTATATGTGCCACATTTTCTTAATCCAATCTGTCACTGATGGACATTTGGGTTGATTCCAAGTCTTTGCTATTGTGAATAGTGCTGCAATAAACATACGTCTACTTCTTATCTGAAGATATTTCCTTTGTCACCATAGGCTTCAAAACGATCCAAAACATTCCTTCTCAGATTCCCCAAAACCAGTGCTATCAAAAACTGCTCCTTTAAGAGATTCATGACTCTATGAGATGCATTCACAAATAAGAAAGCAGTTTCTCAGAAAGATTCTTTCTAGTTTTTGTCTGAGGATATTCCCTCTGTCACCATAAGCTTCAATTCATTCTGAAATATCTCATTGCAGATTCTAAGAAAACAGTGTTAAGAAACTGCTCAATGAAAACAATAGTGTAACTCTGTGAGATGAATTCACACATCACAAAGCGGTTTCTCAGAATGCTTCTTTCTAGTTTTTATATGAGAGAATTTCCTTCATCACCATAAGCTTCAAAACGATCGAAATATCCTATTGCAGATACCAAGAAAATAGTTGTAGCAAACTGCTCAATGCAAGGAAGAGTGTAACTCTGTGAGAGATGAATTCACACATCTCAAAGCAATTTCTCAGAAAGCTACTTTGTAGTTTTTATATGAGGGTATTTCCTCTGTCACCATAAGCTTAAAATGCACTCCGAAATATCCCCTTATGGATTCCAAGAAACCAGTGTTATCAAACAGATCAATGAAAAAAACAGTGTAACCCTTTGGGATTAATTCACACATTACAAAGCATGTTCTCAAAAAGCCTCTCTCTAGTTTTTATCTGAGGATATATAGTTTTTATATATACAGTTTTTAGGCCTCAATGTGCTCCCAAATATACCTTTGCAGATTCCACAAAAACAGTGTTATCAAACAGCTCAATGAAAAGAACTATGTAACTCTTTGAGATGAATTTACACATCACAAAGCAGTTTCTCAGAATGTTTCTTCCTAGTTTTTATCTGAAGACATTTTCTTTGCCACCATAGGCTTCAATGAGATCCAAAATATCCCTTCTCACATTCCCACAAAAAAGTGCTACAAAACTGATCCATGAAAAGAATTGTGTAACTCTGTGAGAAGAATTGACAAATCACAAAGCAGTTTCTCAGAAAGCTTCTTTCCTCTTTTTGTCTGAGGATATTTCTTTTGTCACCATAAGCTCCAATGAGCTCTAAAATACCCCATTGCAGATTGCATGAAAACAGCTTTAGCAAGCTGCTCAATGAAAAGAACAGTGCAATTCTATGAGATGAACTCACACATCACAAAGCAGTTTCTTAAAAAGCTTCTCCATAGTTTTTATCTGAGGATATATCCTTTTTCACCATAGGTCTCAATGCACTCCCATATGTCCCTTTGACATTCCACTAAAACAGTGTTATCAAACAGCTCAATGAAAAGAATTGTGTAACTGTGAGATGAATTCACACATCGCAGAGAAGTTTCTCAGAAAGCTACTTTCTAGTTTTTACCTGAGGATATTTCATTTGTTACCATAGGCTTCAATGTGATCCAAAGTATCCCTACCAGATAGCCCAAAAACAGTGCTATCAAACTGACCCATGAAGAGAATCATGTAACTCCGTGAGAAAAATTCACAAATCACAAAGCAGTTTCTCAGAAAGATTCTTTCTTTTTTTTGTCTGAGGATATTTCCTTTGTCACCATAAGCTTCAATGCACTCTGAAATATCCCATTGCAGATTCCATGAAAACAGTGTTAGCAAACTACTCAATGAGTAGAACAGTGTAACTCTGTGAGATGAATTCTGACATCACAGAGAAGTTTCTCACCAAGCTTTTTTCTAGTTTTTATCTGAGAATATTTTCTTTGTCACCATAGGCTTCAATGCGATCCAAAGTATCCCTTCTCAGATACCCCAAATACAGTGCTACCAAACTGATCCATGCAAAGTATCGTGAAACTCTGTGAGAAGAATTCACAAATCAAATAGCAGTTTCTCAGAATGCTTCTTTCCAGTTTTTATCTGAGGATATTTTCTTTGTCAGCATAAGCTTCCATGCGCTCTAAAATATCCCACTGCAGATTCCAAGAAAACAGTGTTAGCAAACTACTCAATGAAAAGAATGGTGTAACTCTGTGAGAGGAATTTTCACATCACAAGCAATTTCTCAGAATATTTCTTTCTTGTTTTCACCTGAGGAAGTTTCCTTTATCACTATAGGTCTCAATGCACTCCCAAATATCACTTTGCAGATTCTACAAAAACAGTGTGAGTAAACCTCTCCATGAAAATAAAGGTTTAAATCTGTGAGATGATTCACACATCACAAGAAGTTTCTCAGAAAGTTTCTATCTAGTTTTTATCTGAGGATATTTATTTTGTCACCATAGACTTCAATGCCATCCTAAGTGTCCCTTCTCAGATTCCCCAAAAACAGTGCTACCAAACTGTTCCATGAAAAGAATCCTGAAACTCTGTGAGAAGAATTCACAAATCACAAAGCAGTTTCTCAGAAAGCTTCCTTCTAGTTATTAACTGAGGATAATTCCTTTGTCACCATAAGCTAAAATGCACTCCGAAATATCCCAGTGCAGATTCCAAGAATACAGTGTTAGCAAACTGCTCAATGGAGAGAACACTGTAATTCTGTGAGATGAATTTACACATCACCAAGCACTTTCCCAGAAAGTTTCTTTCTGGTTTACATCTGAGGATATTTCCTTTTTCAACAAAGACCTCAATGTGCTCCGAAATATCCCTTTCCATATTCCATGAAAAGAGTGTTAGCAAACTACTCCATGGAAAGAAAGGTATAACTCTGTAAGATGAATTAACACATCACCAAGAAGTTTATCAGAAAGCTTCTTTCTAGTTTTTATCTTAGGATATTTCCTTTGTCACCATAGGCTTCAGTAGTTTCTCAGAAAACTTGTGTTAGTTTTTTATCTGAGGATATGTCCTTTGTCACCATATGCTTCAATGTGCTCCCAAATATCCTATCTCAGATTCCATGAAAAGAGTGTTATCAAACAGATCAATGAAAGGAATGGTGTAACTCTGTGAGTTGAATTCCCACATCACAAAGCAGTTTCTCAGAAAGCGTCTTTCTAGCTTTTATATGAGGATATTTAGTTTTTCACCATAGGCCTCAAGGCGCTCCCAAATATCCCTTTGCAAATTCCACGAAAACAGTGTTAGCAAATGACTCCAAGAAAAGAAAGGTGTAACTCTGTGAGGTGAATTCACACATCACAAAAAGTTTCTCAGAAAGCTTATTTCTAGTTTTTATTTGAGGATATTTACTTTGTCACCATAGGCTTCAATGCGATCCAAAACATCCCTTCTCAGATTCCCCAAAAGCAGTGCCACCAAACTGCTCCAAGAAAGGAATTGTGTAACACTGTGAGATGAATTAACACATCAGAAAGCATTTCCTCAGAAAACTTCTGCTAGATTTTGTATGAGGATATTTCTTTTGTCACCGAAAGCTTCAATGCACTCCAAAATCTCCCTATGCAGATTTCATGAAAACTTTATTCCCAAACTGCTCAATCAGAAGTACTGTGTAACTCGTTGAGATGAATTAACACATCAAAAAGCCATTTCTCAGAAAGCTTCTTTCTAGTTCTTATCTGAGGATATATCCTTTTCAACCATAGATCTCAATGCGCTCACAAATATCCCTTTTCAGATCCATGATAACAGTGTTAGCAAACTGCGACATGGAAAGAAATGTGTAATTCTGTGAAGTGAATTCACACATCACAAAGAAGTTTCTCAGAAAGCTTCTCTCTAGTTTTTATCTGAGGATATATCCTTTGTCATGATATGCTTCAAAGACATCCACAATATCCCTTCTCAGATTCCCTCAAAACAGTGCTACAAAACTGCTCAATGAAAAGAAAGGTGTAACTCTGTGAGATGAATTCAAAAATCACCTAGTAGATTCTCAGGAAGTTTCTTTCTATTTTTTGTCTGAGGATGTTTCCTTTGTCACCATAAGCTTCAATGCTATCAGAAATATCCCATTGCAGATACCAAGAAAACAGTATTAGCAAATTGTTCAATGAACAGAACAGTGTAACTCTGTGAGATCAATTCACACATCACAAAGCAGTCTTTTAGAAAGCTTCTTTTTGGTTTTTTGTCTGAGGATATTTCCTTTGTCACCATAGGTTTCAATGAGCTCCCAAATATCCTGTTGTAGTTTCCAGGAAGACAGTGTTATAAAACAGCTCAATGAAAAGACCCATGTGAGATGAATTCACAGATCACAAAAAAAATTCTAGAAATCCTCTTTCTAGTCTTTATCTGAGGATATTTCCTTTGTGACCATAGGTTTCCATGCAATCCAAATTATCCCTTTTCAGATTCCCCAAAAACTGGGCTACCAAACTGATCCATGAAAACAATCGTGTAACTCTAAGAGATGAATTCCTTCTCTGATTTCCCAAAAACAGTGCTACCAAAGTGATCCATGAAAAGAATCCTGTAACTCTGTGAGATGAATTAACCCATCACAAAGTGGTTTCTAAGAAAGAATTCTTCTGTTTTCATATGAGGATATTTCCTTGTCCCCATAGGCTCCAAAGCACTCCCAAATATCCCGTTGCAGATTCCAGGAAAACAGTGTTAGCAAGCTCCTCAATGAAAAGAAAAGTGTAACTATGTGAGATTAAATCACACAACACAAAGCAGTTTCTCAGAAAAATTATTTCTAGTTTTCGTTGGAGGGTATTTCCTTTTCACAACGGGCCTCAGTGCATTCATGCATATCCCTTTGCAGATTCCATGAAAATAGTGTTATCAAGGTTCTCCATGAAAACAAAGGTGTAAACCTGTGAGATGAATTCACACATCAAAAAGCAGTTTCTCAAAAAGCTTCTTTATTTTGTTGTCAGAGGATAATTCCTTTGTCACCGTGTTCTTCAATGCACTCCAAAATATCCTATTGCAGATTCCCCAACAATATTGCTACTACATTGCTGCATGAAAAAAATAGTGTAGCTCTGTGAAATGAATTTACACATCACAAAGCTGTTTCTCAATAAGATTCTTACTAGTTTTTATTTGAATATATTTCATTTTTCACTGTATTCCTCTATGTGTTCCTGAATATCCCTATGCAGATTCCATGAAAAACATGTTAGCAAACCTCTCAAATAAAAGAACCATGTAACTTTCTGAGATGAATTCACGCATCACAAAGCAGTTTCACAGAAAGGTTGTTTTTGGTATTTATCTGTGGATATTTCCTTTGTCACCAGAGGCTTCAGTGCACTCCAAAATATTCTATTGCAGATTCCACGAAAACAGTGTTTTCAACTGCTCAATGAAAAGAACAGTGTAACTCTGTGAGATGAATTCACACATCATAAAGCAGTTTCTCAGAAAGCTGCTTTCTAGTTTTCATCTGAGAATATTTTCAATTTCACCACAGGAGTCAGTGCACTCCTAAATGTCCATTTGCAGATTCCATGAAAACAGTGTTAGGAAACTACTAAATGAAAAGAAATGGTTAACTCAGTGAGATGAATTCACACAACACAAAGAACTTTCTCAGAAAGCTTCTTTCTAGTTTTTATCTGAGGATATTTCCTTTGTCACCATAAGCTTCAATGTCATCCAAAATATCCCTTCTCAGATTCTCCAAAAACCGTGCTACCAAACTGCTGCATGAAAAGAATCATGTAGCTCTATGAGATGAACTCACAAATCATAAAACAGTTTCCCAGAAAGCTTCTTTCTAGTTTTTGTCTGAGGATATTTCCTTTGTCAACATAATCTTCAACTCTCTCCAAAATATCCCATTGCAGATTCCATGAAAAAAGTGTTAGCAAACTACTCAATGAAAAGAACAGTGTACTTTCATGAGAAGAATTCACATATCATGAAGCCGTTCCCCAGAAAGCTTCCTCTTGGTTTTAATCTGAGGATATTTATTTGTTACCAGAGGTTTCAATGCCCTCCAAAATATCCAATTGCAGATACCACTAAACAGTGTCATGAAACCGCTCAATGAATAGAACAGTGTAACTTTGTAAGATGAATTACACATCACAAAGCAGTTTCTCAGAAAGACTCTTTCTAGTTTTTATCTGAGGATATTTCCTTTGTCACCGTAGGCTTCAATGTGATCCAAAATATCCTTTCTCAGATTCCTAAAAAACAGTGCTGACAGAATGATCCATAAAAAGAGTCGTGTAATGTGATGAGATGAATTAAAACATCTGAAAGCAGTTTCTCAGAAAGTTTCTTTTTGGTTTTTATATGAGGATATATCCTTTGTCACCATAGACTTCGATGTGATCCAAAATACCCCATCTCAGAATCCCCAAAAATAGTGCTAAGAAACTGCTCCATAAAAGAATCATGAAACTCTGAGGTGAATTCACAAATCACAAAGCAGTTTCTCAGAAAGCTTCTTTCTAATTTTTGTCTGAGGATACTTCTTTTTTCACCAAAAGCTTCAATGCACTCCGAAATATCCCATTTCAGATTCCAAGAAAATAGTGTTATCAAACTGCGCAATGAAAATAACAGTGTAACTTTGTGAGATAAATTGACACAATACAGAGTAGTTTCTCAGAAAGCTTCTTTCTGGTTTTTATCTGAGAATATTTCCTTTTTCACCATAGGCCTCAAGGCACTCCCAAATATCCCTTTGTAGATTCCATGAAAACAGTGTTAGGAAACTACTCCATGAAAAGAGAGCTGTAACTCTTTTTGATGAATTCTCACATCACAAAGAACTTTCTCAGAAAGCTACTTTCTAATTTTTATCTGACTATATTCCATTTTTCACTATAGACCTCCATGTGCTCCCCATTATCCCTTTGCAGATTTCATGAAAGCAGTGCTACCAAGTTGATCCATGAAATGAAACTTGTAAGTCTGTGAGTTGATACACAAATCACAATACAGTTTCTCAGAAAGCCTCTTTCTAGTTTTTATATTATGATATTTCCTTTGTCACCATAAGCTTCAATGCACTCCAAAATATCCTATTGCAAATTCCATGAAAACAGTGTTATCAAACTGCTCAATGAAAAGCACCATGTAACTCAACTCTGTGAGATGAATTCACATATCACAAAGCAATTTCTCAAAAAGCTTCTTTCTAGTTTATATCGGAGGATATTCTACTTTTCACTAGAGGCCTCAATGGGCTCTCAAATATTCCTTAGCAGATTCCACAAAAACAGTGTTAGAAAACTGTTCCAAGAAAAGAAAAGTGCAACTCTGTGAGGTGAAATCACACATCACAAAAAAGTTTCTCAGACAGCTTCTATCTAGTTTTTATCTGAGGATATATACTTTGTCACCATTGGCTTCAGTGCAATCCAAAATATCCCTTCTCAGATTCCCCAGAAACAGTGCTAAAAAACTGTTCCATGAAAAGAATCTTGTAACTCTGTGAGATGAATTAACACATCTTAAAGCATTTAAATAGAAAGCTTCTCTCTAATTTATATATGAGGGTATTTCCTTTGTGACCTTAAGCTTCAAAACGCCCCAACATATAACTTTGCACATCCCGTGAAAACAGCATTAGTAAACTGCACAATGAAAAGAATGCTGTGACTTTGTCAGATGAATTCATGCATCACAAAGCGGTTTCTCACACAGCTTCTTTCTAGTTTTTATCTGAAGATATTTAATTTTTCACCATAGGCCTCAATGTGCTCCCAAATATCAATTTGCAGATTCCATGAAAACAGTTTTTGCAAACAGATACATGAAATGGAAAGTGTCACTCTGTGAGATTTCACACATCACAAAGAACTTTCTCACAAAGTTTCTTTCTAGTTTTTATCTGAGGATATTTGCTTTGTCACCGAAGGCTTCAATATGATCCAAATTATCCCTTCACAGATTCCCCAAAACTGCTACCAAACTGCTCCTTGAAAGGAACCATGTAACTCTGTGAGATGAATTAACTCATCAGAAAGCATTTCCTCAGAAAGCTTCTTTATAGTTTTTATATGAGGATATTTCCTTTATCACCAAAAGTTTCAATGCACACGGAAATATCCCTTTGCAGATTCCATGAAAACAGTGTTCACAAACTGCTCAATCCAAAGTACTGTGTAACTCATTGAGATGAATTAACACATCAGAAATCCGTTTCTCAGAAAGCTTCTTTGTAGTTTTTATCTGAGGATATTTCCTTTTTCACCATAGGAATCAATGCGCTCCCAAATATCCCTTTGCAGATTCCACAGAAAGAGTGTTAGCAAACTGCAACATATAAAGAAAGGTGTAACTCTGTGAAATGAACTCACACATCACAAAGAAGTTTCTCAGAGAGATTCTCTCTAGTTTTTATCTGAGGATATATCCTTTGTCACCATAGTCTTCAAAGACATCCAACATATCCCTTCCTAAATTCCTCAAAAACAGTGCTATCAAAGTTCTCTATGAAAAGAAAAGTGTAACTCTGTGAGATGAATGCAAAAATCACATAGCACATTCTCAGGAAGCTTCTTTCTATCTTTTGTCTGAGTATATTTCCTTTGTCACCATAGGCTTCAATTCGATCCAAACTATCTCATTGCGGATACCAAGAAAAGAGTATTAGCAAACTGCTCAATGAAAAGAACAGTAACTCTGTGAGATCAATTCACACATCACAAAGCAGTCTCTCAGAAAGCTTATTTTTGGTTTTTGTCTGAGGAAATTTACGTTGTCACCATAGGCTTCAATGAGCCCCCAAATATCCTGTTGCAGTTTCCAGGAAGACAGTGTTATCAAACTGCTCAATCAAAAGAATGGTGTACATCTGTGCAATGAATTAATCACAAAGAACTTTCTCAGAAAGCTTCTTTTAGTTTTTATCAGAGAATATTTTCTTTGTCACTCTAGGCTTCAATTTCAATCCAAATTATCCCTTCTCAGATTCCCCAAAAAGAGGGCTGCCAAACTGATCCATGAAAACTTTCATGAGCTCTATGAGATGAATTCACAAATCACAAAGCAGTATCTAAGAATGATTCTTTCCAGCTTTTACCTGAGGATATTTCCTTTGTCACCATAGACTTCAATGAGCTCCTAAATATCCTATTGCAGATTCCAAGAAAGCAGTGTTATCAAGCTGTTCAATGAAAAGTACAATGTAACCAGGTGAGATGAATTCACAAATCACAAACCAGTTTCTGAGTAAGCTTCTTTCTATTTTTTCTCTGAATATATTTCCTTTGTCACCATAAGTTTCAATACACTCTGAAATATCCGATTGCAGATTCCTAGAAAACAGTGTTAGCAAACTCCTCAATGAAAACAACATTGTAATTCTGAGATGAATTC
Source organism: Chlorocebus sabaeus (assembly GCF_047675955.1). Classification (NCBI taxonomy): domain Eukaryota; kingdom Metazoa; phylum Chordata; class Mammalia; order Primates; family Cercopithecidae; genus Chlorocebus; species Chlorocebus sabaeus. The sequence continues at coordinate 43,694,370 of NC_132911.1, read as the reverse complement.
ACACATCAAAAGCAGGTTCTTAGAAAGATTCTTTCTAGTTTTTATGTGAGGATATTTCCTTTTTCACTCTAGGACCCAATGTGCTCCAAATATCGCTTTACAGATTCCACAAAAGCAGTGTTAGCAAACTGATCCATCAAAAGAAACGTGTAACTCTGTGAGCTGGATTCACACATCATGAAGAAGCTTCCCAGAAAGTTTCTTTCTAGTTTTGATCTGAGGATATTTCCTTTGTCACCATAGGCCTCAAAGTGATCAATAATATCTCTCTCAGATTACCCAAAAACAGTGCTACCAACTCATCCATGAATAGAATCCTGTAACTCTATGAGATGAATTAACCCATCACAAAGCAGATTCTCAAAAAGAATTGTTCTAGTTTTTATATGAGGATATTTCCTTTGTCTGCATGAGCTCCAATGCACTTCAAAATATGTCATTGCAGATTCCAAGAAAACTGTTAGCAAACTCCTCAATGACAAGAAGAGTGTAACTCTGTGAGATGAATTCACACATCACAAAGCAACTTCTCAGAAAGCGTTTTTCTAGTTTTTGTCTGAGGATCTGTCCTTCTTCACCACAGGCCTCACTGTGTTCCTGAATATCCATTTGCAGGTTCCACGAAAACAGTATTAGAAAACTGATCCATTAAAAGAAAAGTGTAAATTTGTGAGATGAATTCACACATCACAAAGCAGTTTCTCAGAAAGCTTCTTTTTGGTTTTTGTCTGATGATATTTCCTATGTCACCATATTCTTCAATGCGCTCCCAAATATCCTATTGCAGATTCCATGAAAGCAGTTTCAGGAAACTGCTCCAAGAAAAGAATCATACTACTCTGTGAGATGAATACACACATCACAAAGTCGTATCTCAGAAAGCTTCCTTCTAGTTTTTAATTTGAGAATATTTCCTTTTTCAAAATAGTCATTAATGAGATCCAAAATATCCCTTTTCAGATCCCCCAAAAACAGTGTTAATAAACTGCTCCATGAAAAGAATGGTGGAACTCTGTGAGATGAATTCACAAATCTCAAAGCAGTTTCTCAGAAAGTTTCTTTCTGGATTTTATCTGAGGATATTTCCTTTTTCACCATAGGCCTCAATGCAATTCAAATATACCCTTGAGGATTAGACAAAAACAGTGTTAGCAAACTGCTCCATGAAAATAAAGGTGTAAATCTGTGACATGAATTCACACATCACAAAGCAGTTTCTCAGAAATCTTCTATCTAATTTTTATCTGAGGATATTTCCTTTTAACCATATTCCTCACTGTGCTCCTGAGTATCCCATTGCAGATTCCATTAAAAAAAGTGTTAGCAAACTTCTCAATGAAAATAAAGGTGTAACTCTGTGAGATAGAAACACGCATCACAAAGAGTTTCACAGAAGGCTTCTTTTTGGTTAATATCTGGGGATATTTCCTTTGTCACCATAAGCTTCAATGCAATCCAAAATCTCCTATTGCAGATTGCACAGAAACAGTGTTAGCAAACTGCACAATGAAAAGGACACCGTAACTCTGTGAAACAGGTTCACACATCAGAAAGCATTTGCATGACAGCATTGCATGAAAGCAGTGTTATAAAGCTGCTCAATGAAAAGAGTGATGTAACTCTGTGAGATGAATTCACCCATCACAAAGAACTTTCTTAGAAAGCTTCTTTCTAGTTTTTATCTGAGGATATTTCCTTTGTCACCATCGGTTTCGATGCGATCCAAAATATCCCTTCTCAGATTCCCCAATATCAGTGCTACCAAACTGATCCACGAAAATAATCGTGTAACTCTGAGAGATGAATTTAAACATCAGAAAACAGTTTATCTGAAAACTTCATTCTCATTTTTATCTGAGGATATTTCCTTTTTCACTATAGGTCTCAATGCTCTCCCAAACATACCATTGCAGATTCCACAAACACAGTGTTAGAAAACTGTTCCATGAAAAGAAAGGTTTAACTCTGTGATATGAATTCACACATCACAAGGAACTTTCTCACAAAGCTTCTTTCTAGTTTTTATCCAAGGTTATTTCCTTTGTCACCATAGGCTTCAATGGCATTCAAAATATCCCTTCTCCAATTCCCCAAAAACAGTGCTACCACACTACTCCATGAAAACAGTGATGGTGCTCTGTGAATACAAAGCTGTTTCTCAAAAAGCTTCCTTCTAATGTTTATCTGAGGATATTTCCTTTTTCACCATATTCCTCAATGCTCTCCAAATATCCCATTGAAGATTAAATGAAAACAGTGTTAGTAAACTTCTCAATGAAAAGAATGGTGTATCTCTGTGAGATGAATTCACACGTCACAAAGCAGTTTCACAGAAAGCTTCTTTCTAGCATTTATGTGAAGATATTTCCTTTTTCACTGTATGCCTCAATGCACTCCCCAATATTCCTTTGCAGATTCCATGGAAACTGTGTAATCAAACTGCTCAATTAAAAGCATAGTGTAACTCTCTGAGACAAAATCACACATCATAAAGAACTTTCTCAGAAAACTTTTTCTAATTTTTGTCTGTGGATTTATAATTTGTCACCATAGGCTTCAATATGATCCAAAATATCCCTTCTCAGATTCCTCAAAAACAATGCTACTTATCTGATCCATGAAAATAATCATGTAACTCTGTGAGATGAATTAACACAGCTCAAAGTGGTTTCTCAGAAAACTTCTTTCTAGTTTTGTCTGAGGATATTTCCTTTGTCACCATAAGCTTCAATAGACTCTGAAATATCCCGTTGCAGATTCCAAGGAAACCGTGTTAGCAAACTGCTCAATGAAAAGAACTGTGTAACTCTGTGAGATGAATTCACACATCTGAAGAAGTTTCTCAGAAAGCATATTTTTGGTTTTTATAGGAGGATATTTCCTTTGTCACCACAGGCTTCAATGTGCTCCCAAATATAATATTGTAAATTCCACGAAAACAGTGTTATGAAACTGCTCAATGGAAGGAACGGTGTTACTTTGTGAGATGAATTCACAAACCACAAAGCAGTTTCTCAGAAAGCTTCTTTCTAGTTTTTATCTAAGAATACTTCCTTTTTCACTTTAGGCCTCAATGTGCTCCAGAATATAACATTGCAGATTCCATGAAAACAGTGTTAGGGAACTACTCCATGAAAAGAAACGTGTAACTCTGTTGCATGAATTCACACATCACAAATAACTCTCTCATTAAGCTTCTTTCTAATTTTCAACTGAGAATATTTCCTTTGTCACCCCAGTCTTCAATGCAATTCAAAATATCCATTCTCAGATTCCCCAAAAACAGTGCTACCAAACTGATACCTGAAAATAGTGGTATAGATCTGTGAGATGAATCCACACATCACAAAGCTGTTTCTCAGAAACCTTCTTTCCAGTTTTAGTCTCAGGATTTTCCTTTTTCACGATATACCTAAGTGTGTTCCCGAATATCTCACGCAGATTAAACAAAAAAAAAAAAACTTAGTAAACTTCTCAATGAAAAGAATGGTGTACCTCTGTGAGGTGAATTCACATATCACAATGCAGTCACACAGAAAGCTTCTTTTTGGTTTTTATCTGAGGATTTTTCCTTTGTCACCATAGGCTCCAATGCTCTCTGAACTATCCTGTTGCAGATTAAAAGAAACCAGTGTTATCGGACTGCTCAATTAAAAGAATGATGTAACTTTGTGAGATGAATTCACACATCACAAAGCAGTTTCACAGAAAACTTCTTTCTGGTTTTTATCTGAGGATATTTCCTTTGTCACCTTAGGCTTCAATGCAGTCCAAAATATCCCTTCTCAGATTCCCCAAAAACAGTGCTACCAAACTGCTCCATGAAAAGAATGGTGTAACTCTGTGAGGTGAATTCACACACCACATAGTTGTTTCTCAGAAAGCTTCTTTCTATTTTTAATCTGAAGATATTTCCTTATTCACCATATTCGTCAATGTGCTCCAGAATACTGCATCCCAGATTCCACGAAAAAAGTATTAGCAAACTTCTCAAGGAAAAGAAGAGTGTAACTCTGTGAGTGTTATTCACACATCACAAAGAAATTTCTCAGAAAGTTTCATTCTAGATTTTATCTGAGGATATTTCCTTTGTCAACACAGGCTTCAATGCGATCCAAAATATCCCTTCTCAGATTCCCCAAGAACAGTGCTACCAAACTGCTCCATGAAAGGAAGCGTGTAACTCTCTGTGAGATGAATTCACAAATCATAAAGCAACTTCTCAGAAAGCTTTCTAGTGTTTCTCTGAGCATATTTCCTTTTTCACTGTTTGCCTCAATGCACTCATGAACAGCCCTTTGCAGATTCCACAAAAATAGTGTTAGGAAACTTCTCCATGAAAAGAAAGGTGTAACTCTGTGAGTTGAATTCACATACCACAAAGTAGTTTCTCAGAAAGCTTCCTTTTGGTTTTTATCTGAGGATATTTCCCTTGTCACCATAGGCTTCAATGCAATCAAAAACATCCCTTCACAGATTCCCCAAAAACAATGCTACCAAACTGATCTGTGAAAAGAATCGTGTAACTCTGTGAGATAAATTAACACATCAAAAAGTGTTTTCTCAATATGTTTCTTTCTAATTTTTGTATGAGGATATTTTCTTTGTCATCATAAGCTCCAATACACTAGGAATTATACCATTGTAGAATCCAAGAAAAGAGTGGTAGCAAACTGGTAAATGAAAAGAACAGTGTAACTCTGTGAGATGAATTCACACATCTTAAAGAACTTTCTCAGAAAGCTTCTTTCTAGTTTTGCTCTGAAGATATTTCCTTTTTCACCACTTTCCTCAATGCGCTTGTAAACAGCCCTTTACAGATTCCATGAAAATAGTGTTAGCAATCTGCTCCATGAGTGTAAATCTGTGAGATGAATTAACACATCACAATGCAGATTCGCATAAAGCTTCTTTTTGGTTATATTCTGATGATATTTAATTTGTCACAATAGGCTTCAATGGGCTCCCAAATATTCTATTGCAGATTCCATGAAAACAGTGTTATCAAACTGATCAATGAAAACAACAGTGTAAATTTGTGACATTAATTCACAGAAAGCTTCTTTATCAGAAAGCTTCTTTCTAGTTTTTTTTCTGAGGATATTTCCTTGGCCTCCATGTGCTCCCAAATATCCCTTTGCAGGTTCCACGAAAACAGTATCAGTAAACTCCTCCATGAAAAGAAAGGTGTAACTCTGTGAGACAAATTCACACATCACAAAGGAGATTCTCAGAAAGCTTCCTTTTGGTTTTTATCTGAAGATGTTTCCTTTGTCACCATGGGCTTCAATGCGATTAAAAATATCCCTTCTCAGATTCCCCAAAAACAGTGCTACCAAACTGATCCATGAAAAGAATTGTGCAACTCTGTGAGATGAATTAACACATCAAAAAGCAATTTCTCAATATGCTTCTTTCAGGTTTTTATATGAGGATATTTCCTTTCTCACCATAAGCTTCAATACACTAGGAAATATCCCATTGCAGAATCCAAGAAAAGAGTGTTAACACACTGGTTTATGAAAAGAACAATGTAACTCTGTTAGATGAATTCACATGTCACCAAGCTGTTTCTCAGAAAGCTTCCTTCTAGTTTTCACAGGAGGATATTTCTGTGTTCACCATAGACCTCAGAGCACTGAGAAATATCCCTTTGCAGATTCCACAAAAACAGTGTTTGCAAGCTGTTCCATGAATAGAAAGGTGTGACTCAATGAGATGAATTGACACATCACAAAGAACTTTCCTAGAAAATTTCTTTCTAGTTTTTGTCTGAGGATATTTCTTTTGTCACCATAGGCTTCAATGCGATTCAAAATATCCTTTCTCAGATTCCCCCAAAACACTGCTACCAAACTGATCCATGAAAAGGATCGTGTAACTCTGTCAGGTGAATTCACAAATCGCAAAGAATTTTCTCAAAAAGATTCTTTCTCCTTTTGTTCTGAGGATATTTCCTTTTTCACCATAGGCCTCAATGTGCTCCAATACATCCCTTTGCAGATTCCACGAAAATAGTGTTGGCAAACAGCTCAATGAAAACAATGATGTTATTCTGTAAGATGAATTCACACATTACAAAAAGTGTCTCTGAAAGCTTCTTTCTAGTTTAAATCTGAGGATATTTCCTTTGTCCATGAAAATAATTGTGTAATTCTGTGAGATGAACTAACACATCACAAAGCAGTTTCTCAGAAAGCTTCATTCTAGTTTTTACACGAGGATATTTCCTTTCCCACCATAGGCTTCAATGCGCAACAAAATATCCATACTAAGATACCAGAAAAAACAGTAATGCCAAAGTGCTCCCTCAAGAGAAACGTTTAGCTCTATTAGATGAATGCACACATCACAAAGGAGTTTCTCCAAAATCTTCTCTCCTGTTTTTACCTGAAGAATTTTCTTTTTCTACCTTAGGCCTCTATGCAGTCCCAAATATCCCTCTGCAGATTCCACAACAACAGTGCTAACAAATTGCTCCATGAAAAGAATTATGTAGCGCTGTGAGATGAATTGATCTATCACAAAGTAGTTTCTCAGGAAGCTTCTTTCCAGTTTAAATCTGAGGATATTTCCTTTTTCACCATAGACTTCAATGTGCTCCCAAATAACTACTCTCAGATACCACAAAAATAGTGATGATGAGACTACTCAATCAGCAAAAAGGTTAAATTCTATGAGAAGAATACACATATCAGAAAATCGTTTTTCAAACAGCTTCTCTCCAGTTTTTTTTTTTAATTATTATACTTTAAGTTCTAGGGTACGTGTGCATAACATGCAGGTTTGTTACATATGTATACTTGTGCCATGTTGCTGTGCTGCACCCATCAAAACGTCAGCACCCATCAACTCGTCATTTACATCAGGTATAAAAGATACTTCCTTTTTCACCATAGGCCTCTAAGAGCTACAGAAAATCCCTTTGTAGTTTCCTCAAAAAGATTGTTACTAAACAGCTCAAAAGAAAGGTGTAACTCTGTGAGATGAATTCACCCATCAAAAAGCAGTCTCTCTAACTCAGTGAGCAGAATTAACACATCACAAAGTGGTTTCTGAGAAAGTTTCTTTCTGGTTTTTATATGAGGATATTTCCTTTGTCACCACAAGCTTCAATGCGCTGTGAAATATCCCATTGCGGATTCCAAGAAAACAGTGTTAGCAAACTGCTCTATGAAAAGAACAGTGTAATTCTGTGAGATCAATTCACACATCACAAAGCAGTTTCTCAGAAAGCTTCTTTCTAGTTTTTATCTGAGGATATTTCCTTTGTCACCGTAGGCTTCAAAGGGATCCCAAGTATCCCCTTTGCATATTCCACAAAAACAGTGTTAGCTAACTGCTCCATGAAAAGAAAGGTGTAAATCTGTGAGATGAATTCACACTTCACAAAACAGTTTCTTAGAAAGCTTCGTTTTGGTTTCTGTCTGAGGATATTTCCATTGTCACCATATGCTTCAAAGCGTGCCCAAATATCCTATTGCAGATTTCACAAAAACAGTGTTAGCAAACTGTTCAAAGAAAAGAATTGTGTAACTATTTGAAATGAATTCACACATCACAAAAAGTTTCTCAGAAAGCTTCTTTCTAGCTTTTATCTGGGGATATTTTCTTTGCCACCATAGACTTCAATGTGATCTAAAATATCCCTTCTAAGATTCCCCAAAAACAGGGCTACCAAACTGCTCCATGAACAGAATGGTGTAACTTTGTGACATGAATCACACATCACAAAGCTGTTTCTCAGAAAGCTTCTTGCTAGTTTGTTTCTGAGGATATTTCCTTTTCATTGTATTTTTCAATGGGCTCTGGAATATCCCATCACACATCCCATGAAAAAAGTGTTAGTAAACTTCTCAATGAAAAGAATGGTGTAACTCTGTGAGATGAATTTGCACATCATGAAGAAGTTTCTCAGAATGATTCTTTTAAGATTTTATCTGAGGATTATTTTTTAATCACCATAGGCTTCAATGCGATCCAAATTAACCCTTCTCATATTCCCCAAAAACAGTGCTACCAAACTTCTGCATGAAAAGAATCGTGTAACTCTAAGAGATGAATTAATAAATCACAAAGCAGTTTCTCAGTAACTTGTATTTTTTGTCTGAGGATATTTCCTTTTTCACATTTGGCCTCAATGTGCTAATGAATATCCCTTTGTAGATTCCAGGAAAATAGGTTAGTAAACTGCCCCATGAAAATAAAGGTATAAACCTATGAGATGTATTCACACATCACAAAGTAGTTTCACCGAAAGCTTCTTTTTGGTTTTTAGCTGAGGATATTTCCTTTGTCACTATAGGCTTCAATGCACTTCCAAATATCCTATCGCAGATTCCTCAGAAACAGTGTTATCAAACTGCTCAATGAAAATAACAGCATAGGACTGTAAGATGAATTCACACATCACAAAACTGTTTCTCAGAAAGCTTCTAATTTTTATCTGAGGATATTTCCTTTTTCACTAAAGGCCTCAAGATGCTCTGGAATATCCCTTTGCAGATTCCATGAAAACAGTGATAGCAAACTGCTCCATGAAAAGAAAGGTGTAAATCTGTGAGATAAATCCACACATCACAAAACGATTTCTCAGAATGCTTCTTTCTAATTCTTATCTGAGTTTTTCCTTTGTCACTGTAGACTTCAATGCAATCCAAAATATCCCTTATCAGATTCCCCTAAAATAGTGCTGCCAAACTGCTCCATGAAAAGAAACGTGTAACTCTGTGAGGTGAATTCACACATCACAAAGAACTTTCCCAGAAAGCTTCTTACTAGTTTTCATCTGAGGATATTTCCTTTGTCACCATAAGCTTCAATGTGCTCCAAAATATACCATTGCAGATGCCAACAAAACCATGTTAGCAAACTGCTCAATGAAAAGAACAGTGTAACTCTGTGAGATGAATTCACACATCAAGAAATAGTTTCTCAGACAGCTTCTTTTTGGTGTTTATTTGAGGATATTTCCTTTTATGTTACCATCCTGAATGCGCTCCCAAATATCCCTTTTCAGATTCCGTGGAAAGAGTGTTATCAAACTACACCATGAAAAGAATGGTGTAACTCTGTGAGTTGAATTCAAACATCACAAAGAACTTTCTCAGAAAGCTTCTATCTAATATTTATCTGGGGTTATTACCTTTGTCACCCTAGGTTTCAATGCTATCCAAAATATCCCTTCTCAAATTAAACAAAAACAGTGTTACCAAGCTGATCCATGAAAAGAGCCCTGTAACTCTGTGAGACAAATTAACACAGTATGAAGCAGTTTCTGAGAGAGCTTCCTTCTAGTTTTTATATGAGGTTATTTCCTTTGTTACCATAACGTTCAATGTGCTCTGAAATTTCCCATTGCAGATTCCAAGAAAACAGTGCTAGAAAACTGCTCAATGAAAAGAACAGGGTAACTCTGTGAGATGAATTCTCACATCACAAAGCACTTTCTCATAAAACTTCTCTCTGGTTTTAATCAGAGGATATTTCCTTTCTCATGATAGGCTTCAATATATTCCAAAATGTCCCTTTGCAGACTCTACAAAAACGGTGTTAGCAAACTGCTCCATGAATAGAAAGGTGTAACTCTGTGAGATGAATTCACAAACCACCAAGCAGTTTCTCAGAAAGTTTTCTTCTAGTTTTTGTCTGATGATATTTCCTTTGTCACCATCAGCCTCAATGCTCTCCAAAATATCCCATTCCAGATTCCAAGAAAACAGTGTTAGCAAACTAGTCAATGAAAAGAATAGTGTAACTCTGTGAGGTGAATTCACATATCACAAAGAACTTTCTCAGAAAACTTCTTTCTAGTTTTTATCTGAGGATATTTCCTTTGTCACCATAGGCCTCAATGCACTCTCAAATATCCCTTCTCAGATTCCCCAGAAACAGTTGCTATCAAACTGATTCATAAATAGAATCATGTAACTCTGTGAGACAAATTCAAAAATCACAAAGCAATTTCTCAGAATGTTTCTTTCTCCTATTTGTCTGAGGATATTTACTTTTTGACAATAAGTTTCAATGCATTCTGAAACATCCCATTGCAGATTCCAAGTAAACAGTGTTAGCAAACAACACAATGAAAAGAACAGTGTAACTCTGTGTAATGAATTGACACATCAGAAGGCAGTTTCTCAGAAAGCTTCCTTTTGGTTTTTATCTGAGGATATTTCCTTTGTCACCATAGGCTTCAAAGCACTCTCAGACATCCTATTGCAGATTCCATGACAACAGTGTTATCAAATCATTCAATTGAAAGAATGATGTAACTCTCTGAGATGAAATCACGTCAAAAAGCAGTTTCTCAGAAAGTTCCTTTCTAACTTTTATCTTCGGATATTTCCTTTTTCATACTAGGCCTCAATGCATCCCAAATATTCTTTTGAGATTCCACAAAAACAGTGTTAGCAAACTGCTCCATGAATAGAATGGTGTAACTTTGTGATATGAATTCACACATCACAAAGAACTCTCTCAAAAAGCTTATTTATAGTTTTTATCTGAGGATATTTCCTTAGCCACCATAGTCTTCAATTCAATCCAAAATGTCCCTTCTTATATTCCCAAAAACAATGCTATCAAACTTATCCATGAAAAGAATCATGTAACTCCGTGAGATGAATTAACACATCATAAAGCAGTATCTCAGAAAACTTCTTTTAGGTTTTTATCTGATGATATTTACTTTGCCACCCTAGGCTCAAAGTGCTCCCGAATATCCTATTGCAGAATCCACAAAACCAGAGCTATCAAACTGCTCCATTAATAGAATGGTGTAACTGTGTGAGATGAATTCACACATCACAAAGAACTTTCTCAAAAACCTTCATTCTAGATTTTATCTGAGGATATATCCTTTGTCACAATAGGTTTCAATGTGATCCAAAATATCCTTTCTCAGATTCCTCAGAAACAGTGCTACCAAAGCGATCCATGAAAAGAATCATGTAACTCTGTGAAATGAATTGACACCCTACAAGGTGGTCTCTCAGAAAGCTTATTTCTAGATTTTATCTGAGGATTTTTCCTTTATCACCATAGGCTTCAAGGCGATCCACAATATCCCTTCTCAGATTCCCCAAAAACAGTGCTACCAAACTGCTCCATGAAAAAAATCCTGTAAATCTGTGAGATGAATTCATAAATCACAAAGCAATTTCTCAGAAAGCTTCTTTTTAGTTCTTGTCTGAGGATATTTCTTTTTTCACTATTGTCCTCAATGAGATCCCAAATATCCCTTTGCAGATTCCTTGAAAACAGTGTTTCCAGACTGCTCCATGAAAAGAAATGTGTAACTCTGTGAGATGAATTCAGTCATCAAAAAGAACTTCTCAGAAAGCTTCATTATAGTTTTTATCTGAGGATATTTCATTTGTCACCAAAGGCTTCAATGTGATCCAAAATACCCCATCTCAAATTCCCTAAAAACAGTGCTACCAATTTGCCCCATGAAAAGAATTCACAAATCACAAAGCAGTTTCTCAGAAAGTATCTTTGTAGTTTTTGTCTGAGAATATTTCATTTTCCACACTAAGTGTCAATGCACTCCGAAATATCTCATTGCAGATTCCAAGATAACAGTATTAACAAACTGCTAAATGAAAAGAACAGTGAAACTCTGTAAAGTGAATTCACATAACACAAAGCAGTTTCTCCAAAAGATTCTTATTGGTTTTTCTCTGAGGATAATTTCTTTGTCTTCATGGGCTTCAATGCGTTCACAAATATCCTATTGCAGATTCCATGAAAATAGTGTTAACAATCTGCTCAATGAAAAGCATGGTGTAACTCTGTGAGATGAATTCACACATCATAAAGCAATTTCTCAGAAAGCTTGTTTTTGGTTTTCCTATGAGGATATTTCCTTTTTCACCATAGGCCTCAATGCGCTCACAAATATCCCTTTCCAGATTCCACTAAAACTGTGCTAGCAAACTACTCCAGGAAAAGAATCATGTAACTCTGTGAGATGAATTAACACAGCCGAAAGTCGTTTCTCAGAAAGCTTCTTTCTAGTTTTTACATGACGATATTTCCTTTGTCACCGTAAGCTTCGATGTGCTCCAAAATATCCCATTGCATATTCCAAGAATACAGTGTTAGCAAACTGCTCAATGAAAAGAACAGTGTAACTCTCTGTTATGAAATCACACATCACAAAGAAGTTTCTCAGAAATCTTCTTTCTAGTTTTCATCTGACAATATTTCCTTTTTCACCATAGGTCTCAAGACAAACCCAAATGTAACTTTTCAGATTCCACAAAAACAGTGGTAGCAAACTGCTCCATGAAAAGAAAGGTGTAACTCTGTGAGATGAATTCACACATCACAAGAATCGTCTCAGAAAACTTCTTTCTAGTTTTTATCTGAGGATGTTTCCTTTGTCACCATAGGCTTCAATGCATTCCCAAATATCTTATTGCAGATTCCACAAAAACAGTGTTATCAAAGTTTTCAATGAAATGAATGGTGTAAGTCTGTTAGATGAATTTAAACATCACAAAGCAGTTTCTCAGAAAGCTTCTTTTTGGTTTTTCATGAGGATATTTCCTTTTTCACTATAGGCCTCAGTGACCTCCCTTATATCCCTTTGCAGATTCCACGAAAACTGTGTTAGCTAATTGCCCCGTGAAAGTAAATGTGTAAGTCTGTGAGATGAATTCACCCATCTCAAATAACTCTCTCAGATTGATTCTTTCTAGTTTTTATCTGAGGATGTGTCGTTTGTCACCATATGCTTCAATGCAATCCCAAATATCCCTTCTCAGATTCCCCAAAAATAGTGCAACCAAACCGATCCATGAAAAGAATCATGTAACTCTGTGAGATGAATTAACACATCACAAAGCAGTTTCTCACGAAGCTTTTTTCTAGTTTTCATGTGAGGGTATTTCCTTTGACACCATAAGCTTCAATGCACTCCGAAATATCCCATTGCAGATTCCAAGAAATCAGTGTTAGCAAACTCCTCAATGAAAAGAGCAGTGTAACTCTCTGACATGAATTCACACTTCACAAAGCAGTTTCTCAGAATGCTTTTTTCTACTTTGTGTCTGAGGATATTTCATTTCTCACAATAAGCTTCAATGCACTTCAAAATATGCCATTGTAGATTCCTAGAAAACAGTTTTAGCATACTGCCCCATGAAAAGAACAGTGTAACTCTCTGCGTTGAATTCACACATCACAAAGCAGTTTCTCAGAAAGCTTCCTTCTAGTTTTTCTAATAGCATATTTCCTTTTACACTATAGGCCTCAAAGAGCTCCCAAGTATCCCTTTGCAGATTCCACAAAAACGGTTTCAGCAAACTGCTCCAAGAAAAGAATCATGTTATTCTGTGAGATGAATACACACATAACAAAGCAGCATCTCAGAAATTTACTTTCTAGTTTTTTATCTGAGGATATTTCCTTTTTCAAAATAGGTCTCAATGTGATCCAAAATATCGTTTCTCAGATTCCCCAAAAACAGTGCTACTAAACTACTCAATGAAAAGAATGGTGTAACTCTGTGAGATGAATTCACAAATTCCAAAGCAGTTTCTCAGAAAGTTTCTTTCTGGTTTTTATCTGAGGATGTTTCCTTTTTCACCATAGGCCTCAATGTGCTCTCAAATATACCTTTGCAGATTAGACAAAAGCAGTGTTAGCAAACTGCTTCATGAAAAGAAAGGCGTAAATCTGTGACATGAATTCACATATCACAAAGCAGTTTCTCAGAAATCTTCTATCTAATTTTTAACAGAATATTTCCTTTTTAACCATACTCCTCACTGCGCTCCCGAGTATCCCATTGCAGATTCCATTTAAAAAGTGTTAGCAAACTTCTCAATGAAAAGAAAGGTGTAACTCTGTGAGATGGAAACACACATCACAAAGCAGTTACACAGAAGACTTCTTTTTGGTTATTATCTGGGGATATTTCCTTTGTCACCATAAGCTTCAATGCAATCCAAAATATCCTATTGCAGATTGTACAAAAACAGTGTTAGCAAACTGCACAATGGAAAGGAAACCGTAACTCTGTGAGATAGGTTCACACGTCAGAAAGCATTTTCTCAGAATGTTCTTTGTGGTTTTTATGTGTGGATATTTCCTTTGTCACCATAGGATTCAACGCAATACAAAATATCCCTTCTAGATTCCCCAAAAGCAGTGCTACCAAACTGATCCATGAAAGGAAAGCTGTAATTCTGTGAGATGAATTCACACATCCAAAGCAGTTTCTCAGAAAGTTTCTTTTTTTTTTTTTAATCTGAAGATATCTCCTTTGTCATCATAGGGTTCAATGTGCTCCCAAATATCCAAATACACATTCCAAGAAGCTTCAATGCAATCCAAAATATCCTATTGCAGATTGCACGAAAACAGTGTTAGCCAACTGAACATTGAAAAAGAGACAGTAACACTGTGAGATAGGTTCACACATCATAAAGCATTTTCTCTGAAAGTTCTTTTTATTTTTATCTGAGGATATTTCCTTTGTCACCATAAGCTTCAATGTGATCCAAAATATCCCTTCTCAGATTCCTCAAAAACAGTGCTACCAAACTGTTCCAAGAAAACAATTGTGTAACTCTGAGAGATGAATTCACACATCACAAAATGGATTCTCAGAAAACTTCTTTCTAGTTTCTATATGAGAGTATTTCCTTTGTCACCATATGCTTAAAGTGTGCTCCAAAATATCCCATTGTGGATTCATAGAAAACAGTGTTAGCAAACTGTTTTATGAAAAGAACAGTGTGATTCTGTGAGATGAATTCACACATCACAAATAATTTTCTTAGAAAGTTTCCTTCTAGTTCTTGCTGAGGATATTTCCTTTGTCAATATAAGCATCAATGCACTCTGAAACATCCCATTGCAGATTCCAAGTAAACAGTGTTAGCAAGTTCCTCAATGAAAAGAACAGGGCAAATCTGTGAGATGAATTCACACATCACAAAGAAATTTCTCAGAAGGAATCCTTTTGGTTTCTATCTGAGGATATATCCTTTGTCAACAAAGACTTTGATACACTCCCAAATATCCTATTGCATATCCAACAAAAACAGTGTTATCAAACTGCTTAATGAATAGAATGATGTAACTCTGTGAGATGAATTTACACATCACAAAGTAGTTTCACAGGAAGCTTCTTTCTGGTTTTTATCTGAGGATATTTCCTTTGTCACCAGAGGCTTCAATGTGCTCTGAAATATCCTATTGCAGATTCCATGAAAACAGTGTTATCAAACTGCTCAATGAAAAGAACAGTGTAACTCTGTAAGATGGATTCACACATCACTAAGCAGTTTCTCAGAGAGATGTTTTCTAGTTTTTATGTGAGGATATTTCCTATTTCACCATAGATTTCAATGCACTCGCAAATATCCCTTTGCAGATTCCACGTAAACAGTGTCAGCAAACTGCTAAATGAAAACAAAGAGGTAACTCTGTGAGATGAATTCACACATCACTAAGAACTTTCTCAGAAAGTTTCTTTCTAGTTTATTTCTGAGGATATTTCCTTTGTAACCATGGGCTTCAATGCATACCCAAATATCCAATTGCAGATTTCATGCAAACTCTGTTAAAAAACTGCTGCAAGGAAAGAATTGTGTAACTCTGTGTGATGAATTCACACATCACAAAGCAGTTTCTCAGAAATCTTCTTTCTAATTTGTATCTGTGGATATTTCCGTTGTCACCATGGGCTTCAATGTGCTCCAAAATATCCTATTGCAGATTCTATGAAACCAGTGTTATCAATATGCTCAACATAAAAAATGGTGCAACTCTGTAAGGTGAATTCACATGTCACAAAGCAGTTTCTCAGAAAGATTCTTTCTAGTTTTTATCTGATGATATTTCCTTTTTCACTATAGACCTCAATGCACTCCCAAATATCCCTTCGCAGATTCTACGAAAACCGTGTTGGCAAACTGCTCCATGAAAAGAAAGGTGTAACTCTGTGAGATGAATTTACACATCTCAAAGAACTTTCTTAGAAAGCTTCCTTCTAGTTTTTATCTGAAGATATTTCCTTTGTCACCATAGGTTTCAATGCAATCCAAAATATCCCTTCTCAGATACCCCAAAAATGCTGCTGCAAACTGATCCATGAAAAGGATCGTGTTACTCTTTGAGATGAATTAACACATCACAAAGCAGTTTCTCAGACAGCTTCTTTCTAGTTTTTATATGAGGATGTTTCCTTTGTCACCCTAAGCTTCAATGCATTCCTAAATATCCCATTGCAAATTCCCAGAAAACAGTGTTAGCAAACTTCTCAATGAAAAGAACAGTGTAATTCTGTGAAACAAATTCACAATCACAAAACAGTTTCTCAGAAAGCTTCATTTTGGTTTTTATCTGAAGGTATTTACTTTGTCACTATAGCCTTCAATGCACTCCCAAATATCCTATTACAGATCTTTCGAAAGCATTGTTATCAAACTGCTCAATGAAAACACCAGTGTACCTCTGTGAGATGAATTCACCCATCCAAAACTAGTTTCTCAGAAAGCTTCCTTCTAGTTTAAATATGAGAATATTTCCTTTTTCACCATAGGATTCAATGTGATCCCAAATAACTCCTCTCAGATACCATAAAAACAGTGATGTCAAACTTCTCAATCAACAAAAATATTATACTATGAGATGAATATAGACATCACACAATCATTTCTCTAAAAGCTTCTCCAAAGTTTTAATCTGAAGTTATTTCCTTTTTCACTGTAGGCCTCCAGGAGCTCCCAAATATCCCTTTGCAGATTCCATAAAAGTGGTGCTACCAAAATGCTCAAAGAGAAGAAAGGTGGAACTGTGTCTGATGAATTCACCCATCACAAAAAAATTTCTCTGACAGCTCCTTTCTAGTTTTTATCTGTGCGTGTTTACTTTGCCACCATCAGCCTCAATGTACTCCCTAATATCCCTTCTCAGACATCACAAACACAGTGATGACAAACTGCTCGATCAACAAAATGGTTTTATCACTATGACGTGAATACATACATCACAAAACAGTTATTCAAAAACCTCTCCAGTTTTGATCTGAAGATATTTCCTTTTTCATCATAGATCTCTATGAGATCCAAAAAATCCCTTTTAGATTCCCCATAAACAGTGCTACCAAACTGCTCAGTGAAAAGTAAGGTGTAACTCTGTATGATGCATTCACCCTTCACAAAGGAGTTTCTCAGAAAGCTTTCTAGTTTGTATATGAGGATATTTCCTTTGTCACCATAAGCTTCTATGCACTCCGAAATATCAGATTGCAGATTCCA
This sequence comes from Chlorocebus sabaeus, assembly GCF_047675955.1. Taxonomy (NCBI): domain Eukaryota; kingdom Metazoa; phylum Chordata; class Mammalia; order Primates; family Cercopithecidae; genus Chlorocebus; species Chlorocebus sabaeus. Next base: position 43,677,091 of record NC_132911.1, on the reverse strand, counting down.
AGAAAACTGTGTAAGCAAATTGCTAAATGAAAAGAACAATGTAACTCTGTGAGGTGAATTCACACATCACAAAGCAGTTTCCTGAAATCTTCTCTCTGGTTTTAATCTGAGGATAATTCCTTTTTCACCATAGGCCTCGAAGCACTCCCAAATATCTCTTTGCAGATTCCACAAAAACAGGGTTAGCAAAATGTTCCATGGAAAGGATCGTGTAACTCTCTGAGATGAATTCACAAATCACAAAGCAGTTTCTCAGAAAGCTTCTTTCTAGTTTTTGTCTGAGGATATTTCCTTTTTCAACATTTGCCTCAATGCGATTGTGAATATTCCTTTCCAGATTCCACACAAAAAGTGTTAGAAAAATGCTCCATGAAAATAAAGGTGTAAATCTGTGAGATGAATTCCCACATTGCAAAGCAGTTTCTCAGAAAGCATCTTTTTGGTTTTTGTCTGAGAATATTTCCTTTGTCACCATAGGCTTCAATGTACTCTCAAATATCCCTTCTCACAAACCACAAAAACAGTGATGACAAAGTCCTCCATCAACAGAGACATTTAGCTCTTTGAGATGAATGCACACATCACAAAGGAGTTTCTCTGAAAGCTTCTGTACAGTTTCTACCTGGAGAATTTTCTGTTTTCTCCTTATGCCTCTATGTGCTCTCTAATATCCCTTTGCAGATTCCATAAAAACAGTGCTACCAAACTGCTCAAAGAAAACAAAGTTGTAACTCTGTGTGATGAATTCCTCCATCACAAAGAAATTTCTCAGAAAGTTTCTTTCTAGTTTGAATCTCAGGATATTTCCATGTCCACTATTGGCTTCCATGCACTCCCAAATATCCCTTCTCAGACACCACAAAAAAAGTTATGCCAAACTGCTCTCCCAACAGAAAGCTTTACCTCTATGAAATAAATGCACACTTCACAAAGGAGTTATCAGAAACTTTCTGTCCAGTGTTTACCTGAAGATATTTCCTTTTTCAACCTTGGCCTCTATCTACTCCCAAATATTCCTTTGCATATTCCACAAAAACAGTATTACCAAACTGTTCAATCAAAAGAAAGATTTCACACTGTGAGATGAATTCACCCATTACAAAACAGTCTCTCAGAAAGCTTCTTTCTAGTTTTTATCTGAGGTATTTCCTTTTTCACCATAGGCTTCTCTGAGCTCTGAATTTCCCTTTGTTGATTCCAGAAAAACAGGGTGACCAAACTGCTCAAAGAAAAAGAATAGTTTACCTCTGGGAGATGAATTCACTCATCACAAGGAAATATCTCAGAAAGCCCCTTTCTGGTTTTATCTATGCATATTTACTTTTCCACCATCAGCCTCAATTCACTACCAAATATCCCTTCTCAGACACCACAAAATTGATAACAACCTGCTGAATCAACAATATAGTTTATCTCTATGAGGTGAATACACACATCACAAAACAGTTTCTCAGAAAACTACTCTCCAGTTTTTATCTGAAGATATTTCCTTTTCCACCATAGCCCTCTATGAGCTCCCACAAATCTCTGTGCAGATCCCCAAAAATGGTGCTACCAAACTGCTCAATGAAAGAAAAGGTGTAATTCTGTGAGATGAATTGACCCATCACAAGGTGTTTTTCACAAAGCTTCTTTCTAGTTTCTGTCTGAGGATATTTCCTTTTTCACCATAGGCCTCATTGCGTTCGTGAATATACCTTTGCAGATTCCACGAAAACAGTGTTAACAAACTGCTCCTTGAAAAGAAAGGTGTAAATCTGTGAGATGAATTCACACATCACTAAGCAGTTTCTCAGAAAGCTTCTTTTGGTTTTTGCCTGAGGATATTTCCTTTGTCACCATAGATTTCAATGTGCTCCCAAATATCCTATTTCAGATTCCACAAAAACAGTGTTATCAAACTGATCAATGAAAATAACAGTGTATCTCTGTGAGATGAATTTACCCATCTGAAAGTAGTTTCTCAGAAAACTTCTTTCCAATTTTTATCTGAGAATATTTCCTCTTACACTGTAGGCCCCAAAGCACACCCATACATCACTTTGCAGATTCCACAAAACCAGTGTTTTCAAACTGTTCCATGAAAAGAAAGGTGTAACTCTGTGAGATGAATTCACACATCACAAAGAACTTCCTTAGAAAGCTTCTTTCTTGTTTTTGTCGGAAGATATTTCCTTTGTCACTGTAGGCTTCAACGCGATCCAAAATATCCCTTCTGAGATTCCCTAAAAACAGTGCTACAAAACTGCTCCATGAAAATAATGGTGTAAATATGTGAGATGAATTCACAAATCACAAATCAGTTTCTCAGAAAGCTTCTTTCTAATTTTTAATCTGAGGATATCTCCTTTTTCACCATAGGCCTCAATGTTCTCCCATATATCATTTTTCAGATTCCATGAAAAAAGTGTTAGCAAACTTTTCAATGAAAAGAAAGGTGTAACTCTATGAGATGAATTCCCACATTACAAAGAAGTTTCTCAGAAAGTTTCTTTCTAGATTTTATCTGAGGATATTTCCTTTGTCACCATAGGCTTCGATGCGATCCAAAATTTTCCTTCTCAGATTCCCCAAGAACAGTGCTACCAAACTGCTCCATGAAAAGAAAGGTATAACTCTGTAAGATTAATTCATAAATAACAAAGCAGTTTCTCAGAAAGCATCTTTCTAGTTTTTGTCTTAGGATATTTCCTTTTTCACCATTTGCCTCAATGTGCTCCTGAATATCTCTTTGCACATTCCACAAAAATAGTGTTAGGAAACTGATCCATGGAAAACAAGGTGTAAATCTGTGAGACGAATTCAAACATTGGAGAGCAGTTTCTCAGAAAGCTTCTTGTTGGTTGTTGTCTGAGGATATTTCCTTTGCCACCATGGGGTTCAATGCACTATCAGATATCCCTTCTCAGAAACCACAAAAACAGTGATGCCAAAGTGCTCCCACAACAGAAACGCTTAGCTCTATGAGGTGAATGCACACATCACAAAGTAGTTTCTATGAAAGCTTCTTTCTAGTTTTTATCTGAGGATATTTAGTATTTCACTATATTCCTGAATGTGCTTCAGAATATACCACTGAAGATTAAAGGAAAAACGTTTTAGCAAACTTCTCAATGAAAATAATAATGTTACTCAGTGAGATGAATTCACACATTGCAAAGCAGTTTCACAGAAAGCATCTCTTTGGTTTTCATCTGAGGATATTTCCTTTGTCATGATAGTCTTCAATGCCCTCCCAAATATCCTATTGCAGATTCCAGGAAAGCAGTGTTAACAAACTGCTCCATGAAAAGAAAGGTGTAACTCTGTGAGATGATTTCACACATCAAAAAGAACTTTCTCAGAAATCTTTCTAGTTTTTATCTGAGGATAATTTCTTTGTCACCCTAGGCTTCAATGCAATCAAAAATATCCCATCCCAGATTCCCCAAAAACAGTGCTAACAAACTGATTCATGGAAAGTATTATGTAACTCTGTGAGATGAATTAACACATCAAGAAATGGTTTCTCAATATGCTTCTTTCTAGTTTTTATATGAGGATATTTCCTTTGTCACTATAAGCTTCAATTAACTCAGAAATATCCCATTGCAAAATCCTAGAAAAGAGTGTTGGTAAACTGGTAAATGAAAAGAACAGTGTATCTCTATGAGATGAATTCACACATCACAAAGCAGTTTCACAGAAAGCTTCTTTCTAGTTTTTGTCTTAGGATATTTCCTTATTCACCATAGGTCTCAGAGCACTCAGAAATATCCCTTTGCAGATTCCACGAAAACAGTGTTAGCAAACTGCTCAATGGAAAGAACAGTGTAACCCTGTTAGATGAATTCACACATCAAAAAGCAGTTTCTCAGAAATCTTCATTCTAATTTTTATCTGAGGATATTTCCTTTGTCGCCATAGGTTTCAAAGTGATCCAAAATATCTCTTCTCAGATGCCCCAAAAACAGAGCTATGAAACTGTTTCATGAAAAGAATCGTGTAAATTTGTGAGATAAATTAACACAACAGAAAGTGGCTTCTCAGAAAGCTTCTTTCTAGTTTTCATATGAGGATATTAACTTTGTCACCATAAGCTTCAATGTGCTCAGAAATATCAGATTGCAGATTCCAAGAAAACAGTGTAAACAACCTGTTCAATGCAAAGAGCAGTGTAACTCTGTGAGATGAATTCACACATCACAAAGCAGGTTCTAAGAAAGTTTATTTCTAGTTTTTATCTGAAGATATTTCCTTTTTCACCGTATTCCTCAATGCCCTCCCGAATATCCCATTGCAGATTAAATGAAATAATGTTAGCAAACTTCTCAATGAGAAGAGTGTTGTTATTCAGTGAGATGAATTCACACATCACAAAGGAGTTTCACCGTAAGCTTCTTTTTGGTTTTTATTTGAAGATATTTCCTTTGTCAATATAGGCTTCAATGTGTTCCTAAATACCCTATTGCAGATTCCATGAAAAGAGTATTATCAAACTTCTCAATGAAAAGAACAGTGTAGCTCTGTAAGATGAATTCACATATCACAAAGTTGTTTCCCAGAAAACTTCCTTCTACTTTTTACATGAGGATATTTACTTTTTCACTATAGTCCTCAATACACTCCAGAATATCCCATTGCAGATTCCATGAAAACAGTGTTAGCAAACTGCTCCATGCGAAAAAGGTGCAACTTTCTGAGATGAATTCACACATCACAAGGGACTTTCTCAGAAAGCTTCTTTCTCATTTTTATCTGAGGATATTTCCTTTGTCACCATAGACTTCAATGCAATTCATAATATCCCTTCTCAGAATCTCCAAAAACAGTGCTACCAAACTGATCCATGAAAAGAATCATGTAGCTCTGTGAGATGAATTAACACATCACAAAGTGGTTTCTCAGAAAGCTTCTATTTTTTATATTAGGATATTTCATTTCCACCTTAGGATTCAATGTGCTCCCAAATATTCATTCCCAGACATCACAAAAACAGTGATGCCAAAGTGCTCCCTCAACAAAAACGTTTAGCTCTACGAGATGAATGCACACATAACAAAGGAGTTTTCCAAAATCTTATCTCCTGTTTTTACCTGGAGAATTTTCTTTTTTCACCTTTAGCCTCTATGTGTTCCAAAATATCCCTCTGCAGATTTCACAAAAACAGTGGTACCAAACTGCACAATTAAAAGAAAGGGTTGACTCTGTGAGATAAATTCACACATGACAAAGTAGTTTCTCATGAAGCTTCTTTCCAGTTTTTATCTGAGGATATTTTCTTTTCTACCATAGGCTTCAATGCGCTCCCAAATAGCCCTTCTCCAATACCACAAAAACAGTGATGTCAAAATGCTCCCTCAACAGATACGTTGAACTATATGAGATGAATGCACACATCACAAAGAAGTTTCTCAGAAAGCTTCTGTCCAGTTTTTACCTGAAGATGTTTCCTTTTTCACCATTGGACTCTATGCGCTCCTGAATATCCCTTTGCAGTTTCCACGAAAACAGTGTGACTAAACTGCTCAATGAAAAAGAAAGGTTTAACTCTGTGAGATGAATTCAGCCATCACAAAGCAGTTTCTCAGAAAGCTTCTTTCTAGTTTAAATCTGAGGATATTTCCTTTTTCACCATAGGCTTCAATGTGCTCCCAAATAACTCCTTGCAGATACCACAAAAACAGGGAGAATGCACTACTCAATTTTAAAAAAGGTTAAACTCTATGAGATGAATACACACATCACAGAACCGTTTCTCGAAGAGCTTCTCTCCAGCTTTCATCTGAAGTTACTTCTTTTCTCACCATAGGACTCTAGGAATTCCCGAATATCCCTTTGCAGATTCCATAAAAACAATGCTACCAAGCTGCTCAAAGAAAATAAATGTGTAATTCTGTGTGAATTCAAGCATCCCAAAGAAATTTCTCAGAAAGCTTCCTTCTAGTTTTTATCTGAAGATATTTCCTTTTCCACCATCAGCTTCCATGCTCTCCCAATTATCCCTTGTCAGACACCACAAAAACAGTGATGCCAAACTGCTCTCTCAACAGAAAGCTTTACCTCTATGAGGTGAATGCACACATCACAAAGGAGTTACCAGAAACTTTCTCTCCTGGTTTACCTGAAGATATTTCCTTTTTCAACATTGACCTCTATCCTCTCCTGAATATCCCTTGCATATTCGACAAAAAGAGTGCTAACAAGCTGTTCAATAAAAAGAAAGATTTAACTCTGTGAGATAAATTCGCCCATCATAAAACCATCTCTCAGAAAGCTTCTTTCTAGTTTTTATCTGAGGGTATTTCCTTATTCACCATAGGCTTCCCTGCACTCCAAAAATCCTTTTGTACCTACCACAAAAACAGGGTTACCAAAATGCTCAATGAAAAGAATGGTTTACCTCTGGAACATGAATTCACCCATTACCAAGAAATTTCGCAGAAAGCTCCTTTCTTGTTTTTATCTGTGCATATTCATTTTTCCACCATCAGCCTCAATATGCTCCCAAATATCACGTCTCAGACACCACAAAAACAATGATAAAAAACTGCTCAATCAACAAAATGGTTTGTCAATATGAGCTGAATATGAGGTAAATACACATATCACAAAACAGTTTCTCAAAAACCTTCTCTCCAGTTTTAATCTGAAGTTAATTCCTTTTTCACCATAGGCTCCTATGAGCTCCAGAAAATCCCTTTGCAGATTCCCTAAAAAGAGTGCTATCAAACTGCTCAATGAAAACAAAGGTGTAACTCTGTGAGGTGAATTCAGCCATCACAAAGCAGTTTGTAAGAAAGTTTTTTCTAGTTTTTATCTGAGGATATTTCCTTTTTCATCATAGGCCTCAAAGCGTTCCCAAGTGTGCCTTTGCAGAATCCACGAAAACAGTGTTTGCAAAATGCTCCATGAAAATAAAATTGTAATTCTGTGAGATGAATTCACACATCACAAAAAACTTTCTCAGAAAGCTTCTTTCTAGTTATTATCTGAGGATATTTCCTTTGTCACTGTACGTTTCAAAGTGATCCAAAATATCCCTTCTCAGATGCCCCAAAAACAGTGCTACCAAACTGTTCCATGAAAGCAATCATGTAACTTTGTGAGATGAATTAACACATCAGAAAGTGGCTTCTCAGAAACAGTCTTTCTAGTTTTTATATGAGGATATTTACTTTGTCACCATAAGCTTCAATGTGCTCAGAAATATCAGATTTCTGATACCAAGAAAACAGTGTAAATAAACTGCTCAATGCAAAGAGCAGTGTAACTCTGTGAGATGAATTCACACATCACAAAGTAGTGTCTTAGAAAGCTTCCTTCTAGTTTTTATCTGAGGATATTTCTTTTTCCACCATATTCCTCAATACACTCCTGAGTATCCAACTGCAGATCAAATGAAAAAAGTGTTAGCAAACTTCTCAGTGAAAAGCATGGTGTTACTCAGTTAGATGAATTCACACATCACAAAGCAGTTTCACAGAAAGCTTCTTTTTGGTTTTTATCTGAGCATATTTTTTATGTCACCATAGGCTTCAAAGCATCCAAAATACCTTATTGCAGATACAATGAAAACAGTGTTAACAAGCTGCTCAATGAAAAGAGTGGTGTAACTCTGTAAGATGAATTCGTACATCACAAAACTGTTTCTCAGAAAGTTTCCTTCTAGTTTTTACATGAAGATATTTACTTTTTCACTATAGGCCTCAATGTGCTCCAGAATGTCTTATGCAGATTCCATGAAAACAGCATTAGCAAACTGCTCCTTGAAAAGAAAGGTGTAACATTCTGTGATGAGTTCACACATCACAAAGAACTTTCTCAGAAATCTTCCTTCTTGTTTTTATCTGAGGATATTTCCTTTATCACCATAGGCTTCCATGTGATTCAAAATATGAATTCTCAGTTTCCCCATAAACACTGCTACAAACTGATCCATGAAAAGAATCGTGTAACACTGTGTGATGAATTAACACATCACAAAACAGTTTCTCAGAAAACCTCTTTCTAGTTTTTATATAAGGATATTTCCTATGTCACCATAAGCTTCAATGTGTTCCAAAATACCACAGTGTAGATTCCAGGAAAACAGTGTTAGTAAACTGTTCAATGAAAACTACAGTGTAATACTGTGAGATGAATTCAAATATCACAAAGCATTTTCTCAGAAAGATTCTTTCTATTTTTATCTGAGAATATTTTCTTTTTCACCATAGGCCTCAATGGGCTCCAATATATACGTTTGCAGCCTCCACGAAAACAGTGCTAGCAAACTGATCAATTAAAAGAATGGTGTAACTCTGAAAGATGAATTCACACATTACAAAGAAGTTTCTCAGAAAGCTTCTGTCTAGTTTAAATCTAAGGATATTTCCTTTGTCACCATACGTTTCAATGGGATCCAAAATATCCCTTCTCAGACTCCACAAAATCAGTGCTACCAAACTGATCCATGAAAAGAATCGTGTTACCCTGTGAGATGAATTAACATGCCACAAAGTGGTATTTCAGAAAGCTTGTTTCTAGCTTTATATGAGGATATTTCTTTTTCCACCACAGGGTTCAATGTGCTCCAAAATATCCCTTCCCAGACACCACAGAAACAGATACCAAAGTGCTACCTCAACGAAAACGTTTAGCCCTATGAGATGAATGCACACATCACAAAGGAGTTTCTCCAAAATCTTCTCTCCAGTTTTTACCTGGAGAATTTTCTATTTTCACCTTTGGATTCTATGTGCTCCCAAATATCCTTCTGCAGATTCCACAAAAACAGTGCTACCAAACTGCGCGATGATAAAAAAGTTTTAACACTGAGACAAATTCTTCCATCACAAAGCATTTTCTCAGGAAGTTTCTTTCTAGTTTTTATCTGAGGATATTTCCTTTTCCACCATAAGCTTCAATGTCCTCTCAATATCCCTCCTCAGATACCACAAAAATAGTGATGATGAACTGCTTGATCAACAAAAAGCTGAACATGCACAACACAAAACCTTTTTTCGAAGGGCTTCTCTCCAGTTTTTATCTGAAGTTATTTTCTTTTTCACCATGAGTCTCTAGGAGCTCCTGAATATCCCTTTGCAGATTCCATAAAAGCAGTGCTCCCAAACTGTTCAAAGAAAGCAAATGTTTATTTCTGTGTGATGAATTCACCCATCCCAAAGAAATTTCTCAGACAGCTTCTTCCTCGTTTTTATCTCAGTATATTTCCTTTTCCACCATGGGCTTCCATGCGCTCCCAATTATCCCTTGTCAGACACCACAAAAACAATGATGCCAAACTGATCTCTCAAGAGAAAGCTTTACCTCTAAGAGATGAATGTACACATCACAAAAGAGTTCTCAGAAACTTTCTCTAAAGTTTTTACCTGAAGATATTTCCTTATTCAACATTGGCCTCTATCTGCTGCTGAATATCCCTTTGCATATTCCACAAAAACAGTGTTACCAAACTGCTTAATGAAAAGGATGATTTATCTCTGTGAGATGAATTCACACACTACAAAACAGTTTCTCAGTAAGCTTCTTTCTACTTTTTATCTGAGGATATTTCCTTTTTCACCGTAGGCCTCAAAGTGCTCCCAAATATCCCTTTTCAGATTCCATGGAAACTGTTAGTAAACTGTTCCATGAAAAGAAAGGTGGAAAACTGTGAGACGAACTCACACATCACAAAGCAGTATCTCAGAAAGCTTCTTTTTGGTTTTTGTCTGAGAATATTTCCTTTGTCACCATCGGCTTCAATGCGTGCCCAAATATATTATTGCAGATTCCACAAAAACAGTGTTAGCAAACTGCTCCAAGAAAAGAATTGTGTAACGTTGTGTGATGAGTTAACACATTATGAAGCAGTTCCTCAGAAAGTTTCTATCTAGTTTTTATATGAGGATATTGTGTTTGTCACCATAAGCTTCAAGGCACTATAAAATATACCATTGCAGATCCCAAGAAAAAAGTGTTAGCAAACTGCTCAAGGAACAGAACAGTGTAACTCTGTGAGATGAATTCACACATCACAAAGAAGTTTCTCAGAAAGATCCTTTCTCGATATTATCTGAGGACATTTCCTTTGTCACCATAGGCTTCAATGTGATCCAAAATATCCCTTCTCAGATTCCCCAAAAACAGTGATACAAAACTGCTGCATTAAAAGAATCGTGTAACCTTGTGAGATGAACTCACAAATCACAAAGCAGTTTCTCAGAAGCTTCTTTCTAGTTTCTGCCTGAGGATATATCCTTTTTCACTGTTTGCCTCAATGTGCTCACGAATAACCCTTTGTAGATTCCAGAAAATAATGTTAGCAAATTGCTATATGAAAAGAAAGGTGTAAATCTGTGAGATGAACTCACACAATGCAAAGCAGTTTCACAGAATACTTCTTTTTGGTTTTTATCTGAGAATATTTCCTTTGTCACCATAGGCTGCAATGTCAAAAATATCCTATTACAGATTCCACAAAAACAGTGTTATCAAACTGCTCATTGAGAAGAATGGGTAACTCTGTTAGAAGAATTCCAACATCACAAAGCAGTTTCTTAGAAAGCTTCTTTCTAATTTTTATCTGAGGATATTTCCATTTTCACTGTAGGCCTCAAGGTGCTCTGGAATATCCCGTTGCAGATTCCATGAAAAAAACAGTGTTAGCAAACTGCTCCATGAAAAGAAAGGTGTAACTCTGTGAGATGAATTCACAAATCAGAAAGAATTTTCTTGGAAAGCTTCTTTCTAATTTTACCTGAGAACATTTCCTTTGTCACCATAGGCTTCAATGCGATCCAAAATATTCATTCTCAGATTCCACAAACACACTGCTACCAAACTGATCCATGAAAATAATCATGTAACACTGTGCAATGAATTAACACGTCATGAAGTGGTTTCTCAGAAAGCTTCTATCTAGTTTTCGTATGAGGATATTGCGTTTGTCACCATAAGCTTCAAAGCACTACTAAATATACCATTGCAGATCCCAAGAAAATAGTGTTAGCAAACTTCTCAATGAAAAGAAAAGTGTAACTCTGTGAGATGTAGTCACACATCACAAAGCGGTTTCTCAGAAAGATTATTTCGAGTTTTTGTCTGAGGATATGTCCTTTCTCACCATAGGACTGAAAGTGCTCCCAAATATCCCTATGCAAATTCCAGGAAAACAATATTAGGAAACTCCTCCATGAAAAGAAACGTGTATGTCTGTGAGGTGAATTCACAGTTCACAAAGAACTTTCTCAGAAAACTTCTTTCTAGTTTTTATCTGTGGATGCTTCCTTTGTCACCATAGGCTTCAAACTGATCCAAAATATCCCTTCTCAGATTCCCCAAAAACAGTGCTACAAAACTGTTGCATGAAAAGAATCATGTAACTCTGTGAGATGAAATAGCACATCACAAAGGGGATTCTCAGATAGCTTCTCTCTAATTTTTATATGAGGATATTTCCTTTTTCACTATGGGCCTTAAGGCACTCCAAAATATCCTATTGCAGATTCCATGAAAACCGTGTTAGCAAACTTCTCCATGAAAACAAAGGTGTAAATCTGTGAGATGAATTCCCACACCACAAAGGAGTTTCTCAGAAAGCTTCTTTTTGTTATTTGTCTGAGGCTATTAAATTTGTCACCATAGGCTTCAATGTGCTGCAAAATACCCTATTGCAGATTTTACGAAAACAGTTTTATCAAACTACTCAACGAAAAGAACAGTGTAACTCTATGAGATGAATTCACACATCACAAAGCACTTTCTTAGAAAGCTTCTTTCAAGTTTTTATCTGAGGATATTTCCTTTTTCACCATAGGCCTCAATGAGCTCCCAAATATCCCATTGCAGATTCCAGGAAAAGAGTGTTAGCAATCTGCTCAATGAAAAGAAAGCTGTAACTCTGTGAGATGAATTCACACATTACAAAGAACTTTCTCAGAAAGCTTCTTTCTAGTTTTTATCTGTGGATATTTCCTTTGTCACCATAGGCTTCAATGTTATCTTAAATATCCTTTCTCATATTCCCCAAAAACACTGCTATCAAACTGTTCCATGAAAATAATGGTGTAACTCTGTGAGATGAATTCACATATCACAATGCAGTTTCTCACAAAACTTCTTTCTAGTTTTTATCTGAGGATATTTCCTTTTTCACCATATTCCTCAATGCGCTCTGGAATATCTCATTGCAGAATAAACGAAAAAAGTGTTAGCAAATTTCTCAATGATAGAAAAGGTGTAACCCTGTGAGATGAATGCACACATCACAAAGCCATTTCACAGAAAGCTTATCTTTGGTTTAACTGAGGATAATTCCTTTGTCACCATAGGCTTCAATGTGCTTCCAAATATCCTATTACAGATTCCACGAAAACAGTGCTATCAAACTGCTGCATGAGAAGAAAGGTATAACTCTGTGAGATGAATTCACACACCACAAGGAACTTTCTCAGAATGATTCTTTCTAGTTTTTATCTGAGGATATTTCCTATGTCACCATAAGCTTAAATATAATCCAAAATATCCCTTCTCAGATTCCTCAAATCAGTGCTACCAAACTGATCCATGAAGAGAATCATGTACCTCTGTGAGATGAAATAGCATATCACAAAGCGGTTTCTCAGAAAGCTTCTTTCTAATTTTTATATGAGAATATTTTCTTTTTCACTATTGGCCTCAATGTGCTCTGGAATACCCCATTGCAGATACCATGAAAAGAGTGTTCCCAACTGCTCCATGAACAGAGAGGTGTAACTCTGTGAGATGAACTCACATATCACAATGCCATTTCTCAGAAAACTTCTTTCTTGTTTATATCTGAGGATATTTCCTTTTTCACCGTATTCCTCAATGTGCTCTCAAATATCCCATTGCAGTACAAAGGAAAAAAGTTTTAGCAAGCTTCTTAATGTAAAGAATGGTGTAACTCTGTGAGGTGTATTCACACATCACAAGCCGTTTCTCAGCTTCTTTTTGGTTTTTATCTGAGGATAATTCCTTTGTCACCATAGACTTCAATGCACTCCCAAATATCCTATTGCCAATTCCAGGAAAACAGTGTTATCAAACTGGTCCATGAGAAGAAAGGTTTAACTCTGTGAGATGAATTCACACATCACAAAGAACTTTCATAGAAAGATTCTTTCCAGTTTTTATGTGAGGATATTTCCTTTGTCACCATAGGCTTCACTGAGATCCAAAATATCCCTTCTCAGATACCCCAAAAACACTACTACCAAACTCATGCATTAAAATGATTGTGTATCTCTGTGAGATGAAATACACATCACAAAGCTGTTTCTCAGACGGCTTCTTTCTAGTTTTTGTCTGAGGATATTTCCTATGGCACCATAGGCTTCTGTGCGATCCCAAATGTCCTATTGTTGATTCCATGAAAACGGTGTTAGTCATCTTCTCCAAGAAAATTATCGTGTAACTCTGTGAGGTGAATATGAATATGTACATCACAAAGTTATATCTCAGAAATCTTCGTCCTAGTTTTTATATGAGGATATTTCATTTTTCACTATAGGCCTCAATGCACTCCAGACTATCACATTGCAGATTCAATGAAAACAGTGTTAACAAACTACTCCATGAAAAGAGAGGTGCAACTCTGTGAGATGAATTCATACATCACAAAGACGTTTCTCAGAAGGCTTCTTTCTAGTTTTTATCTGAGAATATTTCCTTTCTCACCATAGGCTTCAATGAGATCCAAAATATCCCTTCTCAGATTTCCCAAATACACTGCTACCAAAATGATCCATGAAAAGAATCGTGTAGCTCTGTGAGATAAACTAACACATCACAAATCAGTTTCTCTGAAAGCTTCTTTCTCGTTTTTATATGAGGATATTTCCTTTGTCACCATAAGCTTCAAGGTGCTCTGAAATATCCCATTGTAGATTCCAAGAAAGCAGTGCAAACAAATTGCTAAATTCAAAGAACAGTGTAACTCTGTGAGATGAATTCACATGTCACTAAACAGCTTCTCAGAAAGCTTCTTTCTAGTTTTTATCTAAGGATATTTCCTTTTTCACCATAGGACTCATTGCATTCCCAAATATCCCTTTGCAGATTCCAAGAAAACAGTGTTAGCAAACTGCTCCATGAAAAGAAAGGTGTAACACTGTGAGATGAATTCACACATCACTAAGAACCTTCTCAGAAAGCTTATTTGTCCTTTTTACCTGAGGACATTTCCTTTTTTCCCCATATTTCTCAATGCGCTCTGGAATATCCCCATGCAGATTTCCCAAAAAATGTGTTAGCAAACTTCTCACTAAAAAGAGTTGTGTAACTCTGTGAGATGCATTCACACATCACTATGAACTTTGCCAGAAAGCTTCGTTCTAGTTACTGTCTGAGGATTTTTCCCTTTACACCATTTGAATCAATTCACTCATGAATATCCCTTTGCAGATCCCACGAAAATAGCGTTAGCAAACTGCTCCATGTAAAGAAAGTTGTGAATATGTGAGTTGAATTCCCACATCGCAAAGCTGTTTCTCAGCAAGCTTCTTTTTGGTTTTGGTCTGATGATATTTACTTTGTCACCATAGGCTTCAATGGGCTCTCAAATATCCTATGCAAATACCAGGCAAACTGTTTTATCAAACTGCTTCATGGAAAGAACAGTGTAACTCTGTGAGATGAATTCACAAATCACAAAGCAGTTTCTCAGAAAGTTCTCTTTGGTTTTATTCTGAAGATATTTTCTTTGTCACCATAGGTTTCAATGTGATCCAAAATATTCCTTCTCAGATTCCCCAAAAACCGTGCTAGCAAACTGATCCATGAAAAAAACCGTGTAACTCCATGAGGAGAATTAACACCTCACAAAGCGGCTTTTCAAAAATCTTCTTTCTAGTTTTTATACGAGTCTATTTCCTCTATCACCATAAGGTTCAATGTGCTCTGAAATAGCCCATTGTGGATTCCAAGAAAACAGTATCAGCAAACTGCTCAATGAAAAGAACAGTGTAACTCTGAGAGATGAATTCACATATTACAAAGAACTTTCTCAGAAAGCTTCTTTCTAGTTTTTATTTGAGGATATTTCCCTTGTCACCATAGCCTTCAACGCAATCCAAAATACCGCTTCTCAGATTCTCCAAAACAGTGCTACCAAACTGCTCCATGAAAAGAATCGTGTAACTCTGACATGAATTCACACATCACAAAGCAGTTTCTCAGAAAACTTCCTTTTGTTTTTTTTCTGAGGATACTTATTTGTCACCATAGGCTTCAATGAGATCCAAAATATCCCTTCTCAGTTTCCCCAAAAAGAGTGCTACCAAACTGCTCCATGAAAAGAATCCTGTAATTCTGTGAAATTAATTATCACGTTACCATGCAGTTTCTCACGTAGCTTTCTTCTAGTTTATATGAGAGTATTTCCTTCTCCACCATAGATTTCAATGCACTCCCAAATATCCCTTCTCAGACACCACAAAAACAGTGATGTCAAAGTTCTCTCTCAACAGAAACGTTTAGTTCAATGAGATGGATGCACACATCACAAAGCAGTTTCTCAGAAAGCTTCTTTCCAGTTTTTAACCTGAAGAAATTTCCTTTATTGCCATTGGACTCTATGCTCTCCTGAATATCCCTTTGTGGATTACACAAAAACAGTGTTACCAAATTGGCCAATGAAAAAGAAAGGTGTAACTCTGTGAGATGAATTTACCTATCACAAAAGAGTTTCTCAGAAAGCTTCTTTCCCATTTAAATCTGAGGTTTTTTTTCTTTTTCACCATAAGCTTCAATGTGTTCCCAAATATCTCCTCTCAGATACCACAAAAACAGTGATTCCAAACTGTTCAATCAATAAAATGGTTAAACTCTATGAGACGAATACAAAAATCACAAAAATTTTTCTCAAAAAACTTCTCTCCACTTTTTATCTGAAGTTATTTCCTTTTTCACACTAGGCCTCTTGAAGCTCCTGAATATCACTTTGCGGCTTCCTTCAAAACAGTGCTACCAAACTATTCACAGAAATCAAAGCTGTAACTCAGTGTGATGAATTCACCCATCACAAAGAAATTTTTCAGAAAGCTTCTTTCTAGTTTCTATCTCAGCATATTTCATTTTCCACCTTCAGCATCCATGCACTCCCAAATATTGCCTCTCCGACACCACAAAAACAGTGCTACCAAACTGAGCAATGAAAAGAATCATGTAACCCTGTGAGGTGAAATGACATATCACAAAGCAGTTTCTCAGGAAACTTCTCTCTAGTTTTTATATGGGGATATTTCCTTTGTCAACATAAGCTTCAAGGCTCTCCAAAATATCCCATCACAGATTCCAATTAAACAGTGTTAGCAAAGTGCTCAATGAAAAGAACATTGTAACTCTGTGAGATGAATTCACATATCACAAAGCAGTTTCTCAGAAAGCTTCTTTCTAGTTATTATCTGAGGACATTTCCTGTTTCACTACAGGCCTCAATGTGCTCCCAAATATCACTTTGCAAATCCATCAAAGCAGGGTTAGCAAACTGCACCATGAAAGGAAAGGTGTAACTCTGTGAGAGGAATTTATACATCACAAAGAACTTTTTCATAAAGCTTCTTTCTAGTTTTTATCTGAGGATATTTCCTTTGTCACCACAGGCTTCAATGTGATCCAAAATATGCCTTCTCAGATTCCCCCAAAACAGTGCTACCAAACTGATCCATGAAAAGAATCGTGTAACTCTGTGAGAAGAATTCACAAATCACAAAGTATTTTCTCAGAAAGCTTCTTTCTAGTTTTTGTCTGAGGATATTTCCTTTGTCAGGCTCAGCTTCAATGTGCTCCAAAATATCTCATTGCTGATTTCAAGGAAACAGTGTTACCAAACTTCTCAATGAAAAGAGCAGTGTAACTCTGTGAGATGAATTCACACATCACAAACAAGTTTCTCAGAAAGCCTCTTTTTGGATTTTGTTGAGGAAACTTCTTTCTTGTTTTTATCTGAGGCTATTTCCTTTTTCACCATAGGCCTCAATGCGCTCCCAAACGTCCCCTAGCAGATACCACAAAAACAGTGTTATCAAACTGCTCCATCAAAAGAAAGGTGCAACTCTGTGAGATGAATTCACACATCAAAATGCAGTTTCTCAGAAAGCTTCTTTCTATTTTTTGTCTGAGGATATTGTCTTTGTCACCATAGGCATCAATGCAATCCAGAATATCCCCTCTCAGCTTCCCAAAAATCAGTGCTACCAAGCTTCACAATGAAAAGAATGGTTTACCTCTGTGAGATGAATTCACGAATCACAAAGCACTTTCTCAGAAAGATTCTTTCTAGTTATTATCTGAGGTTATTTCCTTTTTCACTATAGGCCTCAATGTGCTCCCAAGTATGACTTTGCAGATTCCACGAAAGCTGTGTTTGCAAACTGCTCCATGAAAGGAAAGGTGCAACTCTGTGATATGAATTCACACAACAAAAAGTAGTTTCTCAAAAAGTTTCTTTTTGTTTCTGAGAAAGTATTTTCTCAGAAAGCTTCTTTCTAGTTTTTATGTGAAGATATATCCATTTTCACTATTTGCCACAATGCGCTCCAAAATATCCCTCTGTATACTCCACAAAAACAGTGTTAGCAAACTGTTCCATGAAAAGAAAGGTGTGACTCAGTGAGGTGAAATCACATATCATAAAGAACTTTCTCAGAAAGCTTCTTTCTAGTTTTTAATCTGAGGATATTTCCATTGTCACTGTAGGCTTCAATACAATCCAAAGTATCCCATTTCAGATTCTCCAAAAACAGGGCTACCAAACAGATCCATGAAAAGAATCGTGAAACTCTGTGAGGTGAACTAACAAACCACAAAGCGGTTTCTCAGAAAGCTCATTCCTAGTTTTTATATGAGGATATTGCCCTTGTCACCATAAGATTCAATGCGCTCTGAAATATTCCATTGCAGATTCCATGTAAACAGTGTTATCAAACTGCTCCATGAAGAGAACAGTGTAACTACGTGAGATGAAATCAAACATCACAAAGCAGTTTCTCAGAAAGATTCTTTCGAGTTTTTATCTGAGGATATGTCCTTTTTCACCATAGGACTCAATGTGCTCCCAAATATCCCTTTGCAGATTCCAAGAAAAGAGTGTTAGGAAACTGCTCTATAAAAAGAAAGGTGTAACTCTGTAAGATGAATTCACACATCACAAAGCTGTTTCTCAGAATGCATCTTTTTTGTTTTTATCTGAGAATATTTCCTTTGTCAACATAGGCTTCCATGCACTCCCAAATATCCTATTGCATATTCCATGAGAATTGTGTTATCAAACTGCCCAAGGAAAACAATGGTGTAAGTCTCTGAGATAAATTCAAACATCACAAAGAAGTTTCTCAGAAAGCTTCTTTCTAATTTTTATCTGAGGATATTTCCTTTGTCACCATAGGCTTCAATGTGATACAAAATATCCTATACCAGGTTCCATGAAAATAGTGTTAGAAACTGCTCCATGAAAAGAGTGGTATAACTCTGTGAGATTAATTCACACATCACAAAGAAGTTTCTCAGAAAGCTTCTTTCTAATTTTTATCTGAGGATATTTCCTTTGTCACCATAGGCTTCAATGTGATACAAAATATCCTATACCAGGTTCCATGAAAATAGTGTTAGAAACTGCTCCATGAAAAGAGTGGTATAACTCTGTGAGATGAATTCACACATCACAAAGAAGTTTCTCAGAAAGCTTCTTTCTAGTTTTTATGTGAGGATATTTCCTTTGTGACCGTGGGCTTCATTGTGACACAAAATATCCTATAGCAGATTTCACAAAAATAGGGTTAGCAAACTGCTCTATGAAAAGAGTGGTGTAACTCTGTGAGATGAATTCACACATCACAAAGAAGTTTCTCAGAAAGCTTCTTTCTAGTTGTTATGTGAGGGTATTTCCTTTTTCACCATAAGTCTCAACTCGCTCCCGAATATCACTTTGTAGATTCCATGAATACAGTGTTAGCAAATTTCTCTATGAAAAGAAAGTTGTTACTCTGTGAGATGAATACACATATCACAAAGAAGTTTCTCAGAAAACTTCTTTCTGGTTTTTATCTCATTATATTTCCTTTGTCACCATAGGCTTCTAGGCGATCCAAAATATCCCTTCTCAGATTCCTCCAAAACAGCGTGATAAAAATTGCTCCATGAAAAGAATCATGTAACCCTGTGAGATGAATTCACACGTCACAAAGCAGTTTCTCATGAAGTTTCTTTTTTGTTTTTGTCTGAGGATATTTCCTTTGTCACCATAGACTTCAATGGGCTCCAAAATATCCTATTACAGAATCCCCAAAAACTTGAAAAGAAAGATACAACTCTGTGAAATGAATTCACACATCACAAAGTGGTTTCTCAGTAAGCTTCTTACTAGTTTTTATCTGAGGATATTTCCTTTTTCACCATATTCCTCTATGTGTTCCCAAATATCCCATTGTGGATTCCACGAAAAATGTCTTAGGAAATTTCTCAATGAAAAGTAGGGTGTAACTTTATGAGATGAATTCATACCTCACAAATCATTTTCACAGAAAGATTTCTTCTGGTTTTTATCTGAGGATATTTCCTTTGTCACCAAAGGCTTCAAAGCGATCCAACATATCCCTTCTCAGATTCCCCACAAAAACAGTGCTACCAAACTGTTCCATGAAATGGATTGTGTAACTCTGTGGGTTGAATTCACAAAACACAAAACAGTTTCTCAGAAACCTTCTTTCTAGTTTGTGTCTGATGATATATCTTCATCACCCTAAGGTTCAATGCTCTCCAAAATAATCCCATTTTGGTTTCCAAGAAAACAGTGTTAGCAAACTGCTCAATGAAACGAACAGTGTAACTCAGTGAGTTGAATTCACACATCACAAAGCAGTTTCTCCAAAAGCTTCTTTTTGTTCTTTCTTTGAGGATATTTCCTTTGTCACCATAGGCATCAAGGTGCTCCCAAATATCCTATTGCAAATTCCATGAAAACAGTGTTAGCCAACTGCTCCATGAAAAGAACAGTGTAATTCTGTGAGATGAAATCACACATCACAGGAAACTTTCTCAGAAAGCTTCTTTCTACTTTTTATCTGAATAGATGTAATTTGTCACCGAAGTCATCAATGCAATCCAAAATATCCCTTCTCAGATTCCCCAAAAACAGTGTTACCAAACTACTACATGGAAAAAATCATGTAACTCTGTGAGATGAATTAACGCATCACAAACTGGTTTCTCAGAAAGCTTCTTTCTTGTTTTTATATGAGGTTATTTCCTTTGTCACCATAAGCTTCAATGAGCTCTGAAATATCAGATTGCAGATTCCAAATAAACAGTGTAAGCAAACTCTTCAATGAAAAGAACCATATAACTCTGTGACATGAATTCATGCACCACAAAGCAGTTTCTCAGAACACTTCTTTCAAGTTTTTATCAGAGGAATTTTCCTTTTTCAAAATAGGCCTCAAGGTGTTCCCAAATATCTCTTTGCATATTCCAGGAAAACAGTGTTAGCAAACTGCTCCATGAAAAGAAAAGTGTAACTCTGGGAGGTGAATTCACATATCACAAAGAACTTTCTCAGAAAGTGTCTTTTTAGTTTTATCTGACGTTATTTCCTTTGTCACCAACGGCCTCAGTGTGATCCAAAATAGCCCTTCTCAGATTCCCCAAAAACAGTGCTACCAAACTGATCCATGAATAGAATCGTGTAACTCTGTGAGATGAATTCACAAATCACAAAGCAGTTTCTCAGAAGTCTTCCTTCTAGCTTTTGTCTGAGGATATTTCCTTTTTCACCATAGGCCTCAATGAGCTCGTGAATATCCCTTTGCAGGTTCCACAAAAACAGTGTCACCAAACTGCTCCATGAAAATAATGGTGTAAATCTGTGAGATGAATTACCACACCACAAAGATGTTTCTCAGAAAGCTTCTTTTTGATTTTTTGTCTGAGGATATTTCCTTCAACACCATAGGCTTCAATGCACTCAAAAATATCCTAGTGCAGATTCCATGAGAACAATGTTAGCAAACTGCTCCATGAAAACAATCATGTAACTCTATGAGATGAATTCACACATCACAAAGAAGTTTCTTAGAAAATTTCTTTCTAGTTTTTATCTGAGGATATTTGCTTTGTCAACCTAGGCTTCAATCCGATCCAAACTATCCCTTCTCAGATATCAAAAAAACAGTGCTACCAAACAGCTCCATGAGAAGAATGGTGTAACATAGGGAGATGAATTTATACATCCCAAAGCTGATTCTCAGAAAGCTTCTTTCTAGTTTTCATCTGAGAATGTTTCCATTTAAACTGTATTCCTCAATGTGCTCTGGAATATCCAATTGCAGATTAAATGAAAAAAGTTTTAGCAAATTTCTCAATGAATAGAACTTTGTAACTCTGTGAGATGATTTCACACATCATAAAGCAGTTTCACAGTAAGTTTCTTTTTGGTTTTTACCTGAGGATATTTCCTGTGTCAACCTAGACTTCAATTTGCTCCCAAATATCCCATTGCAGATTCCACAAAAAGAGTGTTAGCAAACTGCTGAATGAAAAGAACAATGTAACTCTGTTAGATGTATTCACACATCACAAAGCAGATTCTCAGAAAAATAATTTCTAATTTATATAAGAGGGTATTTGCTTATTCGCTATAGACCTCCATGCACTCCCAAATATTCCTTTGCAGATTCCATGAAAACAGTGTTAGCAAACTGCTCCATGAAAAGAAAGTTGTAATTCTGTGAGATGAATTCACACATCACAAACAACTTCCTCAGACAGTTTTTTTCTAGTTTTTATCTGAGGATATTTCCTTTTCAACCATAGACTTCATGCACTCCCAAATATTCCTTCTGAGACACCACAGAAACAGTTATGCCAAAGTGCTCCCTCAACAGAAACGTTTAGATCTATGAGATGAATGCACACATCTCAAAGTCGTTTCTCAGAATGCTTCTCTCTAGTTTTTACCTGAAGATATTTCCTTTTGTGCCATTGACTCTATGCGCTCCCGAATATCCATTTGCAGATTCCAGAAAAACAATGTTACCAAACTGCTCCATGAAAAGAAAGGGGTAACTCTGCGAGATGAATTCACACATCAAGAAGAAGTTTCTCAGAAAGCTTCTTTCTGGTTTTTATCTGAGGATATTTCCTTTGTCACCATAGGTTTCAATGCACTCCAAAATATCAGATTGCAGATTCCAAGAAAACAGTGTAAGCAATTTGCTCAAGCAAAAAACAGTGTAACTCTGTGAGATGAATTCACCCATCACAAAGCAGTTTATCAGAAAGCTTCTTTCTAATTATTATCTGAGGATATTTCCTTTTTCTATTTAGGCCTCATGATGCTCCTAAATATCCCTTGCAGATTCCAGGAAAACAGTGTTAGAAAACTTCTCCATGAAAAGAAACGTGTAACTCTGTGAGATGAATTCACACATCATGAAGAAGTTTCTCAGAAAGCTCCTTTCTAGTTTTTAACTGAGGATATTTCCTTTGTAATCAGAGGTTTCAATGTGTCCCAAAATGTCCCTTTTCAGATTCCCCAAAAACAATTGACCAAACTGCTCCATGAAAAGAAAGTGTAACTCTGTGATATCAATTCACAAATCAGAAAGCAGTCTCTCAGAAATCTTCTTTATAGCTTTTATCTGAAGATATTTCTTTTGTCACCATAGACTTCAATGCGATCCAAATATCCTTTCACAGATTCCCCCAAAACTGTGCTACCAAACTGCTCCATGAAAAGAATTGTATAACTCTATGTGATGAATACACAAATCACAAAGCAATTTCTCAGAAATCTTCTTTCTAGTTTTTATCTGACGTTATTTCCTTTGTGACCAAAGGCTTCAATACAACCCAAAATATCCCTTCTCAGACTCCCATACATCTCAAAGATGTTTCTCAGAAAACTTCTTTCTAGTTTTTAATCTGAGGATATTTTCTTTTTCACAATAGGCCTCAATGCATTCCAAAATATCCATTTGCAAATTCCACAAAAACGGTGTTAGCAAACTCTTACATGAAAAAACTCGTATAACTCCGTAAAATAAATTCACGCATTACAAGGAAGTTTCTCAGAAAGCTTCTTTCAAGTTTTTATCTTAGGATAATTCCTTTGTCACCCTAGGCCTCAATGAGATCAAAAATATCTCTTCTGACATTAACCAAAAACAGTGCTACAAATCTGCTCCATAAAAAGAAATGTGTAAATCTGTTGGATGAATTCACACATCACAAAGCAGTTTCTCAGAAAGGTTATTTTTGGTTTTTGTCTGAGGATATTTCTTTTGTCACTGTAAGCTTCAATGCACTCAAAATATCCCATTGCAGATTCCAAGAAAACAGTGTTAGCAAACATCAATCAAAAGAACAGTATAACTCTGTGAGATGAATTCACACATCACAAAGCAGTTTCTCAGAAGGCTTCTTTCTGGTTTTTATCTGAGAGTATTTCCTTTGTCAACATAGGCTTCAATGCTATCCAAAATATCCCTTCTCAGATTCCCAAAAAGCAGAGCTAACAAACTTGTACATGAGTAGAGTCATGTAACTCTGTGAGATGAATTCACAAATCACAAAGCAGTTTCTCAGAAAGCTTCTTTCCAGTTTTTATCTGAGGATATTTACTTTGTCACCATACACTTCAATGGAATCCAAAATTTCCATTCTCAGATCCCCCCACAACAGTGTAACTAACTGTTCCATGAAAAGAAACGTGTAGCTCTGTGAGATGAATTCACGTATCACTAAGGAATTTCTTAGAAAACATCTTTCTAGTATCTTTGTGAGGATATTTCCTTTATCACCATAGGCTTCAATGCGATCCAAAATATTGCTTCTCAGATTCCCCAAAAACAGTACTACCAAACTTCTCCATGAATAGAATCATGTAATTCTGTGAGATGAATTCACAAATCAGAAAGCAGTTTCTCAGAAATCTTCTTTCTAGTTTTTGTCTTAGGATATTTCCTTTGTCACTCTAAGCTTCAATGCACTATGAAATATCCCATTGCAGATTCCAAGAAAGGAGTGTAAGCAAGCTGGTCAATGAGAAGAACACTGTAACTCTGTGAGATGAATTCACACATCACAAAGCAGTTTCTCAGAAAGCTTCTTTCTAGTTTTTTTCAGAGGATATGTTGTTTTTCACTATTGGCCTCAATGTGCTCCAGAATATTGAATTGCAGATTACAGGAAAACAGTGTTAGCAACCTGCTCCATGAAAAGAAGGGTGTAACCTGTGAGATGAATTCACTCATCACAAAGGACTTTCTCAGAAACCTTCTTTCTAGTTTTGTCTAAGGATATTTCCTTTGTCACCATAATCTTCAATGCGATACAAAATATCCCTTCTCAGATTCCCCAAAAACACTGCTACCAATCAGATCCTTGAACAGAATCGTGTAACTCTGTTAGATGAATTCACACATCACAAAGTGGTTTCTCAGAAAGCTTCAATGGGCTCTGAAATAACCTATTGCAAATTCCAGGAAAACAGTGTTAGCAAACTTCTTAATGAAAAGTGTGGTGTGACTCTGTAAGATGAATTCACACATCACAAAGCAGTTTGTGAGAATGCTTCTTTCTAGTTTTTATCTGAGGATATTTCTTTTTTCACCGTAGGCCTCAGTGTCCTCCCAAATATCCCTTTGCAGACTCCACGAAAAGAGTTTCTGCAAACTGCTACAAAAACAGAAAGGTGTAACTCTGTGAGGCGAATTCACACATAAAAAACAAGTTTCTCAGAAAGCTACCTTCTAGTTTTTAATCTGAGGATATTCCCTTTGTCACCATAGTTTTCAATGCGATCCAAAATATCCCCTTTCAGATTCCCCAAAAACACTGCTATCAAATTGATCCATGAAAAGAATGGTGTAACTTTGTGTGATGAATTCAAAAATCACAAAGCAGTTTCTCAGAAAGCTTCTTTCTAGTTTCTTTATGAAGATACTTCCTTTGCCACCATAATCTTCAATGTGCTCTGAAGTATCCCATTGTGGATTCCCAGAAAACAGTGTTAGCAAACTTCTCCATGAAAAGAAAGGTGTAACTCTGTGAGATGAATTCACACTTCACAAAGAAATTTCTCAGAAAACTTCTTTCTAGTTTTTAACTGAGGATATTTGCTTTGTCACCACAGGTTTCAATGTGATCCAAAATATTCCCTCTCAGATTCGCCATAAACAGTGTTACCAAACTGCTCCATGAAAAGAATTGTGTAATGCTGTGAGATGAATTAACACATCACAGCCTTGTATCAGAATGCTTCTCTCTGGTTTTTATATGAGGTTATTTCCTTTTCCACCATAGGCTTCCATGCACTCCCAAATATTCCTTCTCAGACACCACAAAAAGAGTGAGGTCAAAGTGCTCCCTCAACATAAAGTTTAACTCTATGAGATGAGTGCACACATCACAAAGGAGTTTCTCAGAAAGCTTCTCTCCAGTTTTTACCTGAATAATTTTCTTTTTTCACCTTATGCCTCTAAGTGCTCCCAAATATCCCTCTGCAGATTCCACAAAAACAGTGCTACCACACTACACAATGAATAGAAATGTTTAAATCTGTGAGATAAAGTCACACATCACAGAACAGTTTCTCAGGAAGCTTCTTTCTGGTTTTTATCTGAGGATATTTCCTTTTCCACCTTAGGCTTCAATGTGCTCCCAAATATCCCTTCTCAGACACCACGAAAGAAATTATGCAAAAGTGCTCCCTCAATGGAAACGTTTATCTCTATGAGATGAATGCACACATCACACAGGAATTTCTCAGAAAGCTTCCCTCCAGTTTTTACCTGAAGATATTTCCTTTTTTGCCATTGGACTCTATGAGCTCACGAATATCCCTTTGCAGATTCCACAAAAACGGTTTTTAAAAAAATGCTCAATAAAAAGAAATGTGTAACTCTGTGAGATGAATTCACCCATCACAAAGCAGTTTCTCAGAAAGCTTCTTTCTAGTTTAAATCTGAGGATATTTCCCTTTTCACCATAGGTTTCAATGTGCTCCCAAATATCTCCTCTTAGATACCACAAAAACAGTGATGCCAAACTGCTCCATCAACAAAAGTTCAAACTCTATGAGATGAATACACGTATCACAACCGTTTTGCAAAAAACATCTCTGTAGTTTTTATCTCAAGTGGTTTCTTTTGTCACCATAGGCCTCTAGGAGCTCCTGAATATACCTTTGCAGATTCCACAAAAATAGTGCTACAAAACAGATACATGAAAAGAATCATGCAACTCTGTGAGATGAATTAACATATCACAAAGCAGTTTCTCAGAAAGCTTCTTTCTAACTTTTATATGACAATATTTCCTTCTTCACAACAGGCTTCAATGTGCTCTGGAATACAACATTGCATATTCCATGAAAACAATGTCATTAAACTGCTCCATGAAAACAGAGGTGTAACTCTGTGAGATGAAGTCACACGTCAAAAACCAGTTTCTCAGAAAGATTCTTTCTAGTTTAAATCTGAGGCTATTTCCTATGTCACCATAAGCTTCAATTAGATCCGAAATATCCCATTGCAGATTCCAAAAAAACAATGTTAGCAATCTGGTCAATGAAAAGAACACGGTAACACTGTGAGATGAATTCTCACATCACAAAGCAGTTGCTCTTTGTGATGTGAGAAACAGAATCACAAAGAGCATGGTTTTATCTGCGGATATTTCATTTGACACCCTAAGCTTCAATGTGCTCTGAAATAACCCATTGCAGATTCCAAGAAAACATTGTCAGCAAATTGCTCCATGAAGAGGAAGTTGTCACTCTGTGAGATGAATTCACACATCACAAAACAGGTTCTCAGAAAGCTTCTTTCTGATTCTTATCTGAGGGTATTTCCTTTGTCTGTATAGTCTTCATAGCGATCCCAAATATCCCTTCCCAGATTCAACAAAAAGAGTGGTAACACAATGCTTCATGAAAGGAAATTGTATCTTTGTGAGATGAATTCACACATCAGAGAGCAGTTTCTCAGAAAACTTCTTTCTAGTTTTCATCTGAGGATATTTCCTGTTTCACCATAGCCCTCAATGCGCTCCCAAATATCACTTTGCAGATTCCACAAAAACAGTGTTAGCAAACTGCTCCATGAATAGAAAGTTGTAACTCTGTGAGATTAATTCACACATCACAAGACAGTTTCTCAGAAGCTTCTTTCTGGTTTTTGTCTGGGGATATTTCCTTTGTCACCATATTCTTCAATGTGTTCCCAAATATCCTATTGCAGAGTCCACGAAAACAGTGTAAGCAAACTGCTCAATGCAAAAAACAGTGTAACTCTGTGAATTGAATTCACCCATCACAAAGCAGTTTATCAGAAAGCTTCTTTCCAATTTTTATCTGGGGATATTTCCTTTTTGTATTTAGGCCTCATGGCACTCCTAAATATCCCTTGCAGATTCCAGGAAAACAGTGTTAGAAAACTTCTTCATGAAAAGAAAGGTGTAACTCTGTGAGATGAATTCACACATCACAAAGAACTTTCTCAGAATGCTTCTTTCTAGTTGTTTTCTGATGATATTTCCTTTGTCACCATCGTCATCAATGCGATCCACAATATCCCTTCTCAGATTCCACAAAAACAGAGTTATAAAACTGTTCCATTGAAAGCATCATGTAACTCTGTGAGATGAATTCACAAACCACAAAGGAATTTCTCATAAAGTTTGACTCTAATTTTTGTCTATGGATATTTAATTTTTATCATTATTCTTCAATGCGCTCCAAATATGTCAATGTAGATTGTGAGATGAACTGACACAACACAAAGCAGTTTCTCAGAAACCTTCTTTTTGGTTTTTACCTGAGGATATTTCCTTTGTCACCATAGGCTTCAATGTGCTACCAAATACCCTATTGATGATTCCATGAAAAAAGTGTTATCAAACTGCTCAAAGAAAAGAATGGTGTAGCACTGTGAGATGAATTCACACCTCACAATGCAGTTTCTCAGAAAACTTATTTCTAGTTTTTATCTGAAGATATTTTCTTTTTCACTATAGGCCTCTATGTGCTCCAAAATATCTCTTTGCAGTTTCTGCGAAAACAGCCTTAGCAAATAGCTCCATGAAAATCAAGGTGGAACTCTCTGAATTGATTTCCCATATCACAAAGAATTTTCTCAGAAAGCTTCCTTGTAGTTTTTATCTGAGGGTATTTCCTTTGTCACCATAGGCTTCAATGTGATCCAAAATATCACTTTTCAGTCTCCCCTGAAACAGTGCTATCAAACTGATATATGAAAACAATCGTGTAACACTGGGAGATGAATTCACAAATCACAAAGCAGTTTCTCAGAAAGTTTCCTTCTTTATTTGTCTCAGTATATTTCCCTAGTCACAATAAGCTTCAATGTGTTTCAAAATATCCTATTGCACATTCCAGGAATACAGTGTTAGAAAACTGCTCAATTAAAAGAACAGGGTAACTCTGTGAGTTGAATCATCACAAAGAAGTTTCTCAGAAAGCATCTTTCTAGTTTTTATCTGAGGATATTTCCTTTTTCACAAGAGACCTCAATGTGATACATAATATCCCTTCTCAGATTCCCCAAAAATGTGCTACCAAACTGCTCCATGAAAAGAATCGTCTAACTCTGTGGAATGAATTCAGAAATGACCAGTCTCTCAGAAAGTTTATTTCTACTTTTTGTCTGAGGATATTTCCTTTTTTACCATAAGCTTCCATCAGCTCTGAAATATCCCATTGCAGATTACAAGAAAACAGTGTTAGCAAACTGCTCAATGAAAAGAACAATGTAATTCAGTGAGATGAATTCACACTTCACAAAGCAGTTTCTGAGAAAACTTCTTTCCAGTTTTTATCTGAGGATATTTCCATTTTCATTATAGGCCTTTATTTGTTCCCAAATATTCCTTTGCAGAGTCCATGAAAATAGTGTTAGCAAACTACTCCATGAATACAAAGATGTACCTCTGTGAGTTGAATTCACACATCACAAGGAACTTTCTCAGAGAGCTTCTTTCTACTGTTTATCTGAGGATATTTCCTTAGTCACCATAGGCATCAATGCGATTCAAAATATCCCTTCTTAGATCCCACCAAAACGGTGCTACCGAGCTGATCTATGAAAGAATTGTGTAACACGGTGAGATGAATTACCCCACAAAGCGGTTTCTTAGACAGCTTCTTTCTAGTTTTTATATGAAGATATTACCTTTGTCACCATAAGCTTCAATGCACTCCAAAATATCCCATTGCAGATTCCAAGAAAACAGTTTTAGCAGACTGCTCAATGAAAGAAGAGTTTATCTCTGTGAGATAAATTCATGCATCTGAAAGCAGGTTCTCAGAAAGCTTATTTCTAGTTTTTATGTGAGGATATTTCTTTTTTCACTATAGACCTCAATGCACTCCCAAATATCCCCTTGCAGATTCCATGAAAACAGTGTTACCAAACTCCTCCAAGAAAAGAAATTTCTAACTCTGTGGGATGAACTCACACATCACAAAGGACTTTCTCAGAAACCTTCTATCTATTTTAGGCTTCTAAGCAATCCAAAAAATTCTTTCTCATATTCCCCAAAAACAGTGCTAACAATTTATCCTTGAAAAGAATTGTGTAATTCTATGTGATGAATTCATCCAATGCAAAGGTATTTCTCAAAAGCTTCCTTCTAGTTTTTATCTGAGGATATTTCCTTTTCCATCATTGGCTTCCATGTGCTCCCAAATATCCCTTCTCAGACACCAGAAAAACAGTGATGCCAAACTTCTCTCTCAACAGAAAGCTTTACCTCTATGAGATGAATGCCCACATCACAAAGGAGTTACAAGAAACTTTCATTCCAGTTTTTACCTGAAGATATTTCCTTTTTCTTTTTTTTTTTAAATTAATTTATTATTATTAAACTTTAAGTTGTAGGGTACATGTGCACAACGTGCAGGTTTGCTACATATGTATACTTGTGCCATGTTGGTGTGCTGCACCCATCAACTCGTCAGCACCCATCAACTCGTCATTTACATCAGGTATAACTCCCAATGCAATCCCTCCCCCCTCCCCCCTCCCCATGATAGGCCCCGGTGTGTGATGTTCCCCTTCCCGAGTCCAAGTGATCTCATTGTTCAGTTCCCGCCTGTGAGTGAGAACATGCGGTGTTTGGTTTTCTGTTCTTGTGATAGTTTGCTAAGAATGATGGTTTCCAGCTTCATCCATGTCCCTACAAAGGACACAAACTCATCCTTTTTTATGGCTGCATAGTATTCCATGGTGTATATGTGCCACATTTTCTTAATCCAATCTGTCACTGATGGACATTTGGGTTGATTCCAAGTCTTTGCTATTGTGAATAGTGCATGGGCAAAGACTTCATGTCTATAACACCAAAAGCAACGGCAGCAAAAGCCAAAATTGACAAATGGGATCTCATTAAACTAAAGAGCTTCTGCACAGCAAAAGAAACTACCATCAGAGTGAACAGGCAACCTACAGAATGGGAGAAAATTTTTGCAATCTACTCATCTGACAAAGGGCTAATATCCAGAACCTACAAAGAACTCAAACAAATTTACAAGAAAAAAACAAACAACCCCATCAAAAAGTGGGCAAAGGATATGAACAGACATTTCTCAAAAGAAGACATTCATACAGCCAACAGACACATGAAAAAATGCTCATCATCACTGGCCATCAGAGAAATGCAAATCAAAACCACAATGAGATACCATCTCACACCAGTTAGAATGGCGATCATTCAAAAGTCAGGAAACAACAGGTGCTGGAGAGGATGTGGAGAAATAGGAACACTTTTACACTGTTGGTGGGATTGTAAACTAGTTCAACCATTATGGAAAACAGTATGGCGATTCCTCAAGGATCTAGAACTAGATGTACCATATGACCCAGCCATCCCATTACTGGGTATATACCCAAAGGATTATAAATTATGCTGCTATAAAGACACATGCACACGTATGTTTATTGCAGCACTATTCACAATAGATATTTCCTTTTTCAACCTTGGCCTCTACCCGCTCCCGAATATCCCTTTGCCTTTTTCACAAAAACAGTGTTACCAAACTGTTCCATGAAAAGAATGATTGAATTCTGTGAGATGAATTCGTCCATCACAAGACAGTCTCTCAGGAAGCTTCTTTCTAGTTTTTATCTGAGGGTATTTCCTTTTCACCCTAGGCTTCTCTGCACTCTGAATATCCCTTTGTAGATTCCACAAAAACAGGGTTACCAAACTACTCAATGAAATGAATGGTTTACCTTTGGGAAATGAATTCATCTATCACAAAGAAATTTCTCAGAAAGCTAATTTCTAGATTTTGTATGGGCATGTTTACTTTTCCATTAGACTCAATGTGCTCCAACATATCCCTTCTCAGGTACCAAAAGAAGAGTGATGCCAAACTTCTCAATCAAAAAAAAAAATGGTTTATCTCTATGAGGTGAATACACACATCACAAAATAGCTTCTCAAAAACATTCTCTCAAGTTTTTAACTGAAGATATTTCCTTTTTTACCATAGGCCTCTATGAGCTCCCAAAAATCCCTTTTCAGATTCCACAAAAACAGTGCAACCAAACTGTTCAATGAAAAGAAATGTGTAACTCTGTGAGATGAATTCACATATCACGAAGAACTTTCTCAGAAAGCTTCTTTCTAGTTTTTATAGAAGATATTTTATTTATCACCATAGGCTTCAACGCAATCCAAAATATCCCTTCTCAGATTCCCCAAAAACAGTGCAACCAAACTGCTCCATGAAAAGAATCGTGTAACTCTGTAAGATGGATTCACAGATCTCAAACCAGTTTCTCAGAAAGCTTCTTTCTAGTTTTTGTCTGAGGTTAGTTCATTTGGCACCATAAGCTTCAATGTGCTCCGAAATATCACATTGAAGGTTCCAAGAAAACAATTTTAGCTAATAGCTCAATGAAAAGAATAGTGTAACACTGTGAAATGAATTCACACATCACAAATCATCTTCTCTGAAAGCTTCTTTCTAGTGTTTATATGAGGATATTTCCTTTTTCACCATAGGCTTCATGCGCTCCAATATATCCCTTTGCGGATTCCATGAAAACATTGTTAGCAAACTGCTCCATGAAAAGAAAGGTGTAACTCTGTGAGTTGAAATCACATATCACAAAGTACTTTCTCAGAAAACTTCTTTCTAGTTTTTATCTGAGGATAATTCTTTTGTCACCATAAGCTTCAAGGTGATCTAAAATATCCCTTCCCAGATACCCCAAAAAACAGTGCTACCAAACTGCTCCATGAAAAGTTCTGTAACTCTGTAAGATGAATTCACAAATCACAAAACAGTTTCTCAGAAAGCTTCTTTCTAGTTTTTGTCTGAGGTTGCTTCCTTTTTCACCATAAGCTTCAATGCATTCCAAAATATCCCATTGCCAATTCCACAAAAAGAGGGTTCAGAAACTGTTCAATGAAGAGAACTGTGTAACTCTGTGAGATTAATTCACACATCACAAACAGTTTCTCAGAAAGCTTCTTTCTAGCTTTTATCTGAGGGTATTTCCTTTGTCACCATAAACTTCAATGTGCTCCAAAACATCCCATTATATATTCCAAGAAAACAGTGTTAGCAAACTTCTCACTGAAAAGAACAGTGTAACTCTGTGAGATGAATTCACACATCAAAATGCAGTTTCTCAGAAAGCTTCCTTCTAGTTTTTTTCTGAAGATATTTCCTTTTTCACCATAGGCTTCAATCCACTCCCAAATATCCCTTGCAGATTACAGGAAAACAGTATTATTCAACTGCCCCATGAAAGGAAAGGTGTAACTCTGTGAGGTGAATTCACACATCACAAAGAAGTTTCTCAGATAGCTTCTTTCTAGTTTGTATCTGAGGTTATATCCTTTGTTAAACTAGGCTTCTATACAATCTAAAATATCCCTTCTCAGATACCCCAACAACAGTGCTACCAAACAGATCCATGAAAATAATCGTGTAACTCTTTGAGAAAAATTCACAAATCACAAAGGAGTTTCTCAGAAAGCTTCTTTCTAATTTTTATATGAGGATATTTCCTTTGTCACCCTAAGCTTCATTGTGCTATGAAATATCCCTTTACAGATTCCAGGAAAAGTGTTAGCAAACTTCTCAATGAAAAGAATAGTGTAATACTGTGAAGTGAATTCACACATCAAAAAGCAGTTTCCTAGAAACCTTTCTAGTTTTTATCTGAGGATATTTCCTTTTTAACCATAGGCCTCAATGTGCTCCATAAATCCCTTTGAAGATTCCACAAAAATAGTGGTAGCAAACTGATCAATGAAAAGAAAGCTGTAACTTGGTGAGATGAATTCACACATCAAAAAGAACTTTCACGGAAAGTTTATTTCTAGTTTTTATCTCTGTATACTTCCTTTGTCATCATAGGAGTCA
Organism: Chlorocebus sabaeus; assembly: GCF_047675955.1. NCBI lineage: Eukaryota > Metazoa > Chordata > Mammalia > Primates > Cercopithecidae > Chlorocebus > Chlorocebus sabaeus. The sequence goes on along the minus strand of NC_132911.1, from coordinate 43,643,706 downwards.
ATGCAATCCAAAATATCCCTTATCAGATTCCCCAAACAGAGTGCAACCAATCTGCTCCATGAAAATAATCATGTAAGTCTTTGAGATGAATTCACAAACCACAAAGCAGTTTCTCAGAAAGCTTCTTTCTCGATTAACTGGGGATATTCCTTTGTCACCATAAGCTTCAATGCAGTCTGAAATATCCCATTACAGATTACAACAAAACACGGTTAGCAAACTGTTCAATGAAAAGAACAGTGTAACTCTGTGAGGTGAATTCACCCATCATAAAATAGTTTCTCAGAAAGTTTCTTTCTAGTTATTAACTGAGGATATTTTCGTTTTCACCATAGGCCTCAAAGCACTCCAAAATATACCTTCTTGGATTCAATGAAAAAAGTGTTATAAAACAGCTCATTTAAAACAATAATGTAACCCTGTGATATGAATTCATACATCACAAAGCAGTTTCTCATAAAGTTTTTTCTAGTTTTTTCCTGTGGATATTTCCTTTGTCACCATAGTCTTCAATGCGATCTAAAATATCCCTTTTCAGACTCCCCCAAAACAGTGCTACCAAACTGCTACATGTAAAGAATCGTGTAATTCTGTGAGATGAATTCACACATCACAAAGAAGTTTCTCAGAAAGCTTCCTTCTAGTTTTTATATGAGGATATTTCCTTTGTCAGCATAGGCCTCCATGCAATCCAAAATATCCCTTCTCAGATTACCCCAAAACAGTGCTACCAAACCACTCCATGAAAAGAACCATGTAACTCAGTGAGATGAATTCACAAATCACAAAACAGTTTCACAGAAAGGTTCTGTCTAGTTTTTGTTTGAGGATATTTCCTTTGTCAACATAAGCTTCAATTTGCTCTGAAATATCACATTGCAGTTTCCAAGAAAACTGTTACAACCTGCTCACTGAAAAGATGACTATAACTCTGTGAGATGAATTCACACATCACAAAGCAGTTTCTCAGAAAGCTTCTTTCTAGTTTTGGTCTGAGGATATGGTCTTTTTCACCATAGGCTTCAATGTGCTACCAAATATTCTACTGCAGATTCAACAAATACAGTGTTTTGAAACTGTTCAATGAATAGAACAGTGTAACTCTGTGAGATGAATTCACAAATCACAAACCAGTTTCTCAGAAAGCTTCTTTCTAGTTTTTATGAGAGTATATTTCCTTTGTCACCATAAGCTTCAATGCACTCTGAAATATCTGATTGCAGATTACAAGAAAACCGTTTTAGCAAACTACTCAACGAAAACAACATTGTAACTCTCCGAGATGAATTCACACATCACAAAGCAATTTCTCAGAAAGACTCTTTCTAGTTTTTATGTGAGGATATTTCCTTTTTCACCCAAGGACCCGATGTGCTCAAAATATCGTTTTACAGATTCCACAAAAGCAGTGTTAACAATCTGATCCATGAAAAGAAACTTGTAACTCTGTGAGATGAATTCACACATCATGAGGAAGCTTCTGAGAATGCTTCTTTCTAGTTTTGATCTGCAGATATTTCCTTTGTTACCATAGGTGTCAAAGTGTTCGAGAACATCCCTTCTCAGATTACCCAAAAACAGGTTACCAAACTGATCCATGAATAGAATCCTGTAACTCTGTGAGATGGATTAACCCACCACAACGTAGTTTCTCATTTTCTAGTTTTTATATGAGGATATTTCCTTTGTCTGTATAAGCTCCAATGCATTCCAAAATATGTCATTGCAGATTCCAAGAAAGCTGTGTTAGCAAACTCCTCAATGAAAAGAACAGTGTAATGCTGTGAGATAAATTCACTCATCACAAAGAAATTTCTCAGAAAGCTTCTTTCTAGTTTTTGTCTGAGGATATTTCCTTTTTCACCATGGGCCTCACTGCACTCATGAATATCTCTTTGCAGATTCCATGAAAATAGTGTCAGTAAACTGCTCAATGAAAAGTAAGGTGTAAATCTGTAAGATGAATTCACACATCACAAAACAGTTTCTCAGAAAGCTTCTTTTTGGTTTTTTTCTGTGGATATTTCCTTTGTGACCATATTCTTCAGTGCACTCCCAAATATCCTATTGCAGATTCCACGGAAACAGTTTCAGCAAACTGCTCAAAGAAAAGAATCATGCTAATCTGTAGGTGAATACAAACATCACAAAGCAGTATCTCAGTAAGCTTCTTTCTAGTTTTTATCTGAGGATATTTCCTTTTTCAAAATAGGCTTCAATGCGATCCAAAATATCGCTTCTCAGTTTCCCCAAAAACAGTTCTACTAAACTGTTCCATGAAAAGTATGGTGTAACTCTGGGAGATGAATTCATAAATCTCAAAGCAGTTTCTCAGAAGGTTTCTTTCTTGTTTTTATCTGAGGATATTTACTTTTTCACCATAGGCCTCAATGCACTCTTAAATATAACTTTGCAGATTAGACAACAACAGTTTTAGCATACTGCTACATGAAAAGAAAGGTGTAAATCTGTGTCATGAATTTACACATGACAAAGTAGTTACTCAGAAATTTCTATCTAGTTTTTATCTGAGGATATTTCCTTTTTCACCATATTCCTCACTGTGCTCCCGAATATCCCATTGCAGATTCCACAAAAAAAGTAGTAGCCAACTTCTCAATGACAAGAAAGGTGTAACTCTGTGAGTTGAAATCATGCATCACAAAGCAGTTTCACAGAATGTTTCTTTTTGATTTTTATTTGCGGATATTTCCTTTGTCACCATAAGTTTCAATGTAATCCAAAATATCCTATTGCATTTTCTATGAAACCAGTGTTAGCAAACCGCTCAATGAAAAGAACACTGTAACTCTGTGAGATTATTGCACACATCAAAAAGCAGCTTCTCAGAAAGTGCTTTTTGGTTTTTATCTGATGTTAATTCCTTTGTCACATTAAGCTACAATGTGATCTAAAATACCCCTTTTCAGATTCCCCAAAAAGAGTGCCATCGAACTCATCCATGAAAAGTATTGTGTAACTCTGTGAGATGAATTAACACATCACAAAATGATTTCCTGAAAAGCTTCTTTCTAGTTTTTATATGAGGGTATTTCCTTTGTCACCATATGCTTAAAATATGCTCTGAAATATCCCATTGTGGATTCCAAGAAAACAGTGTTAGCAATCTAATCAATGAAAAGAACAATGTAACTCTGTGAGATGAATTCACATATCACAAAGAATTTTCTTAGAAAGCTTCTTTCTAGTTTTTATCTGAGGACTTTTCTTTTGTCACCATAGGCTTCAAGATGATCCAAAATATCCCTTTTCAGATTCCCCAAAAACAGTGCTACCAAACTGCTCCTTGAAAAGGAAAGTGTAACTCTGTGAGAGGAATTCACGAATCAGAAATCAGTATCTCAGAAAGCTTCTTTCTAGTTTTTGTCTGAGGATATTTTCTTTGTCAATATAAGCTTCAATGAGCTCTGAAACATCCCCTTGTGGATTCCAAGAAAACAGGGCTAGCAAACTGCTCAATGAAAAGAACATTGTAACTCTGTCAGATGAATTCACACATCAGAAAGCAGTTTCTCAGAAGGCTTCCTTTTGGTTTTTACCAGAGGATATATCCTTTGTCACCAAAGACTTCAATGCACTCCCAAATATCCTATTGTGGATTCCACGAAGACAGTGTTATCAAACTGCTCCATGAAAAGAATAGTGTAACTGTGTGTGATGAATTTACACATCTCAAAGCAGTTTCTCAGAAAGTTTCTTTCTAGTTTCTATCTGGCAATATTTCCTTTTTCACTATAGGCCTCAATGTGCTTCCAAATATCCTTTGCAGATTTCACGAAAACAGTGTTAGAAAAACTGCTCAATGAAAAGAACAGTGTAACTCTGTGCGGTAAATTCACATATCACAAAGCAATTTCTCAGAAAGCTTCTTTCTAGCTTTTATCCAAGGATATTTCCTTTTTCACCATAGGCCTCAAGGCATTCTCGAAAGGATCCAAAATATCCATTCTCAGATTCTCAAATAACAGTGCTACCAAATGGCTCCATGAGAAGAATGGTGCAACTTTGTGAGATGAATTCACAAATCACAAAGTAGTTTCTCAGAAAGTTTCTTTCTATTTTTTGTCTGAGGATATTTCCTTTCTCCCCATAAGCCTTAATGCACTCACAAATATCCCTTTGAAGATTCCACGAAAATAATGTTAGCAATCCGCACCAGGAAAAAAAAGGTGTAAATTTGTGAGATGAATTCACCCATACCAAAGCAGTTTCTCAGAAAGCTTCTTTTTGGTTTTTGTCTGAGGATATTTCCTTTGTCACCATAGGCTTCAGTGAGCTCCCAAATATCCTATTGCTACCATACTGCTCCATGAAAAGAGTGGTGTAAATCTGTGAAATGAATTCACATATCACAAAGCTGTTTCTCAGTAAACTTCTTACTAGTTTTTATATGAGGATATTTCCTTTTTCACCATATTCCTCAACGTGCTCCTGAATAAACCGTTGCAGATGCCATGAAAAAAGTGTTACCAAACTGCTCCATGAAAGGAAAGGTGTACCTCTGTGAAATGAATTCACACATCACAAAGTATTTTCTCAGAAAGCTTCTTTCTAGTTTTTATCTGAGAATATTTCCTTTGTCACCTTGGCTTCATTGCTATCCTCAATATCTCTTCTCACATTCCCCCAAAACAGTGCTACCTAACTGTTCCATTAAAAGTGTCTTATAACTCTGTAAGATGAATTCACAAATCACAAAGCAGTTTCTCTGAAAACTTCTTTCTAGTTTTTACCTGAGGATTTTTCTCTCTTCACTATAGGCCTCAATGCACTCCCAAATATACCTTTGCAGATTCTATGAAAACATTGTTAGCAAACTGCTCCATGAAAAGAAAGGCGTAACTCTGTGAAATGAAAAAACACATCACAAAGAACTTTCTCAGAAAGCTTCTTTCTAGTTTTTATCTTAGGATATTTCCTTTGTCACCATATGCCTAAATGTGATCAGAAATATCCCTTCTCAAATTCCCGAATATCACTTTGCAGATTCCAAGAAAACATTGTTAGCAAACTGCTCAATGAAAATAAAAGTGTAACACTGTGAGATGAATTCACACATCACAAAGCAATTTCTCAGAACGCATCTTTTTTGTTTTTATCTGAGGACATTTAGTTTTTCACAATTGGCCTCAATGCGCTCCCAAATATCCCCTTGAATATTACATGAAAACAGTATAGCTAACTGCTCCATGGAAAGAAAGTTGTAACTCTGTGAGATAAAGTCACACATCACAAGGAACGTTCTCAGAAAGCTTCTTTCTAGATTTATCTGAGGATATTTCCTTTTCAACAGAGGCTTCAATATGATCCAAAACATCCATTCTCAGATTCCCCAAAAAGAGTACTACCAAACTGCTCCATGAAAAGAATCATGTAACTCTGTGAGATGAATTAACACACCACAAAGTGGTTTCTCAGAACACTTCTTTCCAGTTTTTGTCTGAGGATATTTCCTTTGTCTCAATAAGCTTCAATGCACACTGAAATATCCCATTGCAGATTCAAAGGAAACAGTGTTAGCATACAGCTCAATTAAAGGAACAGTGTAACTCTGTGAGATGAATTCACACATCACAAAGCAGTTTCTCAGAAAGCATCTTTTGGTTTTTATCAGAGGATATTCCATTTGTCTCCATAGGCTTCAAAGCGCTCCCAAATATCCCACTGCAGATTCCATGAAAACCATGTTATCATACTGCTCAATGGAAAGGATGGTGTAACTTTGTGAGATGAACTCACACATCACAAAGCAGTTTCTCAGAAAACTCCTTTCTCCATTTTTTCTGATGAGATTTCCTTTTTCACTATAGGCCTCAAAGAGCTCCAAAATATCCCTTTGCAGATCAAATGAAAACAATGTTAGGAAACTGATTCATGAAAACGAGTGTGTAACTTTCTGAGATGAATGCACACATCACAAAGAACTTTCTCACAAATCTTATTTCTAGTTTTTATCTGAGGATATTTCCTTTGTCATTATGTTCCTGAATGTGTGTCCTTATATTAGACTGCAGATTAAATGAGAAAAGTGTTAGCAAACTACTCAATGAAAAGAACAGTAAAACTCTGAGATGAATTGACACATCACAAAGCATTTTCTAAGAAAGCTTATTTTTGGGTTGTATCTGAGGATATTCCCTTTGTCACCATAATCTTCAATGTGCTCCGATATATCCCACTGCAGATTCCAAGAAAACAGTGTTAGCAAACTGCTGAGTGAAAATTACATTGTAACTCTGTGAGGTGATTTCACACATTACAAAGCAGTTTCCCAGAAATCTTCCTTCTAGTTTTTTTCTGAGGATAATTCCTTTTTCAACATAGGCCTCAATTCGCTCCAAAATATCCATTTTCAGATTCCACGAAAAGAGTGGTAGGAGACTGCTCAATGAGAAGAGCAGTGTAACTCTGTGAGATGAATTCACACATCACAAAGCAGTTTCTCAGAAAGCTTCTTTTGAGTTTTTATCTGAGGATTTTTCCTATGTCACCATATGCTTTAATGCACTCCCAAATATCCTATTGCAGATTCCACAAAAACAGTGTTTTCAAATTGATCAGTGAAAAGAACCATGCACCTCTGTGAGATGAGTTCATAAATCACAAACTACTTTCTCAGAAAACTTCTTTCTAGTTTAATTCTCAGGATATTTCCCTTGTCAACACAGGCTTCAATGCGATCCAAAATATGCCCTCTCTGATCCCTCCAAAACAGCTTTACCAAATGATCCATGAAAAGAATCATGCAACTCTGTGAGATGAACTAAAACAACCCAAAGTCGTTTCTCAGAATGCTTCTTTCACATTTTTATCTGAAGATATTTCCTTTTTCACTATAAGTCTCAGTGCACTCACAAATATCCCTTTGCAGATTCCACATAAACACTGTTAGAAAACTGCTCCATGAAGAGAAAGGTGTAACTCTGTGAGATGAATTCACACATCACAAAGCAGTTTCTCAGAGAGCATTTTTTTGGTTTTTATCTGAGGATATTTCCTTTGTCACCATGGTCTTCAATGTGCTCCAAAGTATCCCACTGCAGTTTCCAAGAAAACAGTGTTAGCAAACTGCTGCATGAAAAGTACAGTGTAACTCCGTGAGATGAATTCACACATCACAAAACAGTTTCTCACAATGATTCTTGCTAGTTTTTATCTGAGGATAATTCCTATTTCAAGATAGGCCTCGAGTCTCTAAAAATATCCCCTTGCAGATTCCTGGAAAAGAGTGTTAGTAAACTGCTCAATGAAAAGAGCAGTGTAACTCTGTGAGAGGAATTCAAACAAACAAAGAAGTTACTCAGAGGGCTTCTTTCTAGTTTTTGTCTGAGAATATTTCGTTTGTCTCCCTTGGCTTCAACGTGATCCAAAATATCCCTTCTCAGATTCCAAAAAAAACAGTGGTACCAAACTGCTACATGAAAAGAATCGTGTAACTCTGTGAGATTAATTCACAAATCACAAAGCAGTTTCTAAGAAAGTTTCTTTAGAGTTTTTGTCTGAGGATATTTCTTTTTTCACCATGAGCTTCAATGTTCTCCGATATGTCCCATTACAGATTCCAAGAATACAGTGTGAGAAAATTGCTCAATGAAAAGAACAGTGTAACTCTGTGAGCTGAATTCACATATCACAAGGCAGCTTATCAGAAAGCTTCTTTTTGGTTTTTATCTCAGGATATTTCCTTTGTCACCATCAGCTTCAAAGCACTCCCATATATCCCTTTGCAGATTCCATGGAGACAGTGTTACCAAACTGCTGCAAGAAAAGAATCGTGTAACTCTGTGAGATGAATTCACACAACACAAAGCACTTTCTCAGAAAGCTTCTTTCTATTACTCATCTGGGGATATTTTCTTTGTCACCATAGGCTTGAATGCAATTCAAAATATCCCTTCTCAAATTCCCCAGAAACAGTATGACTAAACTTCTCCATGAAAAGAAAGGTGTAATACTGTGAGATGAATTCACACATCACAAAGAAGTTCCTCAGAAAGTTTCTTTATAGATTTTATCTGAGGATATTTCTCTTTTTACTATAGGTCTCAATGACTCCCAAATGTACCTTTACAGATTCCACGAAAACAGTGTTAGAAAACTGCTCCATGAACAGAAAGGTGTAACTCTGTGACATGATAAAACACATCACAAAGAACTTTCTCAGAAAGCTTCTTTCTAGTTTTCATATGAGTATATTTCCTTTGTCACCATAGGCTTCAAAGAAATCCAAAACATCACTTCTCAAACTCCCCAAAAACAGTGGTACAAAACTGATCCATGAAAAGAATAGTGTATCTCTGTGAGATGAATTTACAAATCACAAAGCAGTTTCTCAAAAAAATTCTTTCCAGTTTTTATATGAGGATATTTCCATTTTCACCACATGGTTCTATGTGCTCTGAAATATCCCATTGAAGATTCCAAAAAAACAGTGATAGCACATTGATCTATTAAAAGAACAGTGTAACTCTGTGAGACGTATTCACAAATCATAAAGCACTTTCTTAGAAAGCTTCTTTCTAGTTTTTTTCTGAGGATATTATTTTTTCACCATAGGCCTCAATGCGCCCCCAAAGATCCCTTAGCAGATTCCAGGAAAACAGTGTTAGCAAACTGCTCCATGAAAAGAAAGGTTTAACTTTGTGAGATGAATTCACACATCACAAAGAGGTTTCTCAGGAAGTTTCTTTCTAGTTTTTATCTGAGGATGTTTCCTTCTTTACTATAGGCCTCATTGCACTCCCAAATATCCCTTTGCAGATTCCATGAAAACAGTGTTAGCAAACTGCTCCATGAAAGGAAAGGTGCAGCTCTGTTAGATGAATTCACACATCACAACGAACTTTCTCATAAAGCTTCTTTCTTGTTTTTATCTAAGGATGTTTCCTCTGTCACCCTTGGTTTCAATGCAATCCAAAATATCCTTCCTCAGATTCCCCAAAAACAGTGCTACCAAACAGATCCACGAAAGGAATCATGTAACTCTATGAGATGTATTCACAAATCACAAAGCAGTTTCACAGAAAGCTTCTTTCTAGTTTGTATATGAGGATATTTCCTTTGTCTCCATAAACTTCAATGCGCTCCAAAATATCAGATTGCAGATTCCAAGAAAACAGTGTAACCAAACCATGCAATTTAAAGAAGTGTGTAACTCTGTGAGATGAATTTATACATCATAAAGAAGTTTCCCAGAAAGCTTCTTTCTAGCTTTTATCTGAGATTATTTCCTTTTGCACCATAAGTTTCAGTGCGATCCAAAATACCCCTTCTCAGACTCCCCAAAAACGGTGCTCCAAACTGCTCCATGAAAAGAATTGTGTAACTCTGTGAGGTGAATTCACAAATCACAAAGCAGTTTCTCAGAAAGCTTCTCTCTAGTTTCTGTCTGAGGATATTTCCTTTTTCACCTTTTACCTCAATGCGCTCCCGAACATCCCTTTGCAGATTCCAGGAAAATAGTGTTAGCAAACTGCTCCATGAAAACGAAGGTGTAAATCTGTGAGATGATTTCACACATCACAAAGCAGTTTCTCACAAAGCGTCTTTTTGTTTTTTGTGTGAGAATATTTCCTTTGTCACCAGAGGCTTCAATGCACTCCCAAATATCCTATTACAGATGCCAGGAAAACAGTGTTATCAAACTACTTAATGAAGAGAATGGTGTAATTCTGTAAGATGAATTCAAATATCACAAAACTGTTTCACAGAAAGCTTCTTTCTAGTTTTATCTAAGGATATTTCCTTTTTCACTATAGGCCTCAATGAGCTCTGGAATATCCCATTGCAGATTCCAAGAAAAGAGTGTTTGCAAACTGCTCAAAGAATGGTGGAATTCTGTGAGATGAATTCACACATCACAAGACAGTTTCTCTGAAAGATTTTTCCTACTTTTTATATGAGGGTATTTCCTTTTTCTCTATAGGCTTCAGTGCACTCCTAAATATCCCTTTGCAGATTCCACGAAAAGAGTGTTAACAAACTGCTCCATGAAAAAAAGGTGTAACTCTGTGAGATGCATTCACATATCACAATGCTGTTTCTCACAAACCTTCTTTCTAGTTTTATCTGAGGATATTACCATTTTCACCGTATTCCTCAAGGTGCTCTTGAATATCCCATTGCAGAATAATCGAAAAAATTGTTAGCAAACTTCTCAGTGAAAAGAACGGTGTAACTCTATGAGGTGAATTCAAAAATCACAAAGCCGTTTCACAGAAAGCTTCTTTTTGGCTTTTATCTGAGGATAGTTCATTTGTCACCATAGGCTTCAATGTGCTCCCAAATATCTTACTGCATATTGCACAAAAACAGTGGTATCAAACTCCTCATTGAAAACAAAGGTGTACTTCTGTGAGACGATTTCACACATCACAAAGCAGTTTCTCAGAAAGCTTCTTTTTAGTTTTTTTCTGAGTATATTTCCTCTATCACCATAGGCCTCAATGCGCTCGTGAATATCCCTTTTCAGATTCCAGAAAAAAAGTGTTAGAAAGCTCCTCCATGAAAAGAAAGGTATAAATCTGTGAGATGAACTCACACATCACAAAGCAGTTTATCAGAAAGCTTCTATTTGGTTTTTATCAGAGGATATGTACTTTGTCACCATAGGCTTCAATGTACTCCCAAATATCCTATTTCAGATTCCATGAAAACAGTGTTATCAAACTGCTCAATGAAAACAACAGTGTATCTCTGTGAGATGAATTCACCTATCCGTAGTTAGTTTCTCAGATAGCTTCTTTCCAGTTATTATCTGAGGATATTTCCTTTTACATCATAGGCCTCATTATGCTCCCATACATCACTTTGCAGATCATGTGAAAACAGTGTTTGCAAACTCTTCCATGAAAAAAAAAGGTGGAACTCTGTGAGATGAATTCACACATCACAAAGAAATTGCTCAGAGAGGCTTCTTTCTTGTTTTTTTTTTTTTTTTTTTTTTTTTTTTTTTTTTTTTTTTTTGGAAGATATTACCTTTGTCACCATGGGCTTCAGTGTGATCCAAATATCTGTTCTCAAATTCCCCAAAAACAGTGCTACCAAACTGCTCCATGAAAAGAATGGTGTAATTCTGTGAGGTGAATTCACACATCAGAAAGTAGTTTCTCAGAAAGCTTCTTCTAGTTTTTATCTGAGGATATTTCCTTTTTTACCACAGGCCTCAATGCCCTCCATAGCATCCCATTGCAGATTCCATGAAAAAAGTGTTAGCAAACTTCTCAATGAAAAGAGTGGTGTAACTCTGTGAGATGAATTCACAAAGCACAAGGAAGTTTCTCAGAAAGTTTCTTTTTAGATTTTATGTGAGGATATTTCCTTTGTCACCATAGTCTTCTATGTGATCCAAATTATCCCTTCTCAGATTCTCCAAAAACAGTGCTACCACTTTGCTCCATGAAAGAATCGTGTAACTCTGTGGGATGTATTCACAAATCACAAAGCAGTTTGTCAGAAAGCTTCTTTCTAGTTTTTGTCTGAGGATATTTCCTTTTTCACCATTTGCCTCAATGCACTTATGAATATTCCTTTGCAGTTTCCATGAAAATAGTGTTAGTAAATTGCTTCATGGAAAGCAAGCTGTAAATCTGTGAGATGAATTCAAACATCATAAAGCAGGTTCTCAGAAAGCTTCTTGTTGGTTGTTGTCTGAAAATATTTCCTTCTCCATCATACGCTTCAACGTACTCTCAGATATCCCTTCTCAGACACCACAAATACAGTGATGCCAAAGTGCTCTCTCAACAGAAATGTTTAGCTCTAAGAGATGAATGCAGATATCACAACGGAATTTCTCTGAAAGCTTCTTTCCAGTTTTTATCTGAGGATGTTTCCTTTTTTACTGTATTCCTCAATTCGTTCCCAAATATCCCATTGCAGATTAAATGAAAAAAGTGTTAGCAGACTTCTCAATGAAAAGAAGAGTGTTACTCAGTGAGATGAATTCACACAATGCAAAGTAGTTTCACAGAAAGTTTCTTTTTGACTTTTATCTGAGCACATTTCTTTGTCACCATAGGCTTCAATGTGGTCTCAAATATACTATTGCAGATACCACTAAAAGAGTGTTATCAAACAGCTGCATGAAAAGATTTATTCCAGATTCCAGGAAAGAACTGTTAGCAAATTTGTCAATGAAAGGAACGGTGTGACTTTGTGAGGTGAATTGACACATCACAAAGCAGTTTCACAGAAAGCTTCTTTTTGGTATTGATCTGAGGATATTTCCTTTGTCACAATAGACTTCAATGCACTCCCAAATATCCTATTGCATATTCCAAGAAAACAGTGTTATCAAACTGCTCAATGAAAATAACAGTGTATCTCTGTGAGATGAATTCACACATCTCAAAGCAGTTTCTCAGAAAGTTTCTTTTTAGTTTTTATCAGAGAATATTTCCTTTTTCACTGTAGGCCTCAAAGTGCTCACAAATATCTCTTTGCAGATTCCACAAAAACAGTGTTAGCAAACTGCTCCATGAAAAGAAAGGTGTTACTCTGTGAGATGAATACATACATCACAAAGAGGCTTCTCAGAAAGCTTCTTTCTAGTTTTTATCTGAGGATATTTCCTTTGTCACCGTAGGCTTCAATGCGATCAAAAATATCCTTTCTCAGATTCCCCAAAAAGAGTGCTACCAAACGGCTCCAGAGAAAGAATCATGTAACCCTGTGAGGTGAATAAGCACATCACAAAGCAGTTTCTCAGAAGGTTTCTTTCTAGTTTTTGTATGAGGGTATTTCTTTTTCCACCATAAGCTTCAATACGCTCCCAAGTATCCCTTCTCAGATACCACAAAACAGTGAGGCCAAAGTGCTCCCTCAACAGAAATGTTTAACTCTATGAGATGAATGCACACTTCACAAAGGAGTTTCTCAGAAAGCTTCTCTCAAGTTTGTACCTGAAGATATTTCCTTTTTTGCCATTGGACTCTAAGCGCTCCCGAATATCCCTTTGTGGTTTCCACACAAACAGTGTAGACTAAATGTTCAATGAAAAGAAAGATGTAACTCTGTGAGGTGAATTCACCCATCACAAAGCAGTTCCTCAGAAAGGTTCTTTTTAGTTTAAATCTGAGCATATTTCCTTTTTCAATACTGACTTCAATGCGCTCCCAAATATCTTCTCTCAGATACCACAAAAACAGTTATGCTGAACTGCTCAATGAACAAAAAGGTTAAACTCTATGAGATCAATACACACATCACAAAACCGTTTCTCAAAAAGCTTCTCTCCAGTTCTTATCTGAAGTTATTTCCTTTCTCACCATAGGCCTCTAGGAGCTCCTGAATATCGTTTTGAAGATTCCATAAAAACAGTGCTACCAAGCTGCTTAAAGAAAGCAAATGTGTAACTCTGTGTGATGAATTCATCCATCACAAGGAAATATCTCCAAAAACTTCTTTCTATTATTTATCTGAGGCTATTTCCTTTCTCAACATAGGCTTCAATGTGCTCCCAAATATAATATGGCAGATTTCATGAAAACAGTGTTATCAAACTGCTCAATGAAAAGAACAGTGTAACTCTCTGAGATGAATTCACACATCACAAAATAGTTTCTAAGAAAAGTTATTTCTCGCTTCTATATGTAGATATTTCACTTTTCACTATACGCATCAATGTGCTCCCAAATATCCTTTCACAGAATCCACAAAAACAGTGTTAGAAAACTGCTCCATGTAAGGAAAGGTGTAACTGTGTGAGATGAATTCACATATCACAAAGAACTTTCTCAGGCAGCTTCTCTCTAGTTTTCATCTGAGGATATTTCCTTTGTCACCCTAGGCTTCAATGCGATCCAAAATATCCCTTCTCAGATTCCTGAAAAACAGTGCTACCAAACTGATACATGAAAAGAATCACGTAACTCTGTGAAAGGAATTAACATATCACAAATCACTTTCTCAGAAAGCATATTTCTAGTTTTTATATTAGGATATTTCCTTTTCACCATAAGAATCAATGCGCTCTGAAATATCCCATTACAGATTCCATGAAAATGGTGCTAGCAAACTGCTCCATGGAGAGAACACTGTAACACTGTCAGATGAATTTACACATCACAAAGCAGTTTCTCAGAAAGCTTCTTTCTAGTTTTTATCTGAGGATATTTCCTTTTTCACTATAGGCCTCAAAGCACTCCCAAATATCCCATTGCAGATTCCACGAAAAGAGTGTTAGGATACTGCTCCATGAAAAGAAAGGTGTAACTCTGTGAGATGAATTCACACGTCACAAAGAAGTTACTCAGAAAGCTTCTTTCTAGTTTTTATCTGAGGATATATCCTTTCTCTCCATAGGCTTGAATGAAATCCAAAATATACCTTCTCAGATTCGCCAAAAGCAGTGCTACCAAACTGCTCTATGAAAAGGATCTTGTAACTTGGTGAGATGAATTCACAAATCACAAAGTAGTTTCTCAGAATGCTTCTTTCTTGATTCTGTCTGAAGGAATTTCATTGGTCATCATAAGCGGAAATGTGCTCTGAAATATCCCATTGCAGATTCCAAGAAAACAATGTTAGCAAACTACTCAACAAGAAGAACAGTGTAACTCTTTGAGATGAATTCAAACATCACAAAGCAGTTACTCAGAAAGCATCTTTTTGGTTTTTATCTGAGAATATTTCCTTGGTCATCATAGAGTTCAATGCGATCCCAAATGTCCTATTGCAGATTCCATGAAAACGGTGTTATCAAACTGCTCAATGAAAAGAACAATGTAACTCTGTGAGATGAATTCACAAATCACAAAGCAGTTTCTCAGAAAGCTTCTTTCTAGTTTTCATCTCAGGATATTTTATTTTTCACCATAGGCCTCAATACGCTCCCAAATGTTCCATTGCAGATTTCACGGAAACAGCATTAGCAAACTGCCCCATGGATACAAAGGTGTAACTCTGTGTGAAGAGATCACACATCACGAAGAACTTTTTCTAAAAGCTTCCTTCTCGTTTTTATCTGAGGATATTTCCTTAGTAACCATAGTCTTCAATGTGATCCAAAATATCCCTTCTCTGATTCCCTAAAACAGTGCAACCAAAATGGCCTCATGAAAAGAATCGTGTAACTCTGTGAGATGAATTAGCACATCACAAAGCCATTTCTCAGAATGCCCCTTTCTAGTTTTTACATGAAGATATTTCCTTTGTCACCATAATTTTCTAGGCACTCTGAAATATTTCATCGCAGACTCCAAGAAAACAGTATTAGCAAACATCTCATTGAAAATAACAGTGTAACTCTGTGAGATATATTGACACATCACAAAGCAGTATCTCAGAAAGCTTCTTTCTATTTTTTTATCTCAGGATATTTAACTTTGCAGTATACAACTCAATGTGCTCCCAAATATCCCTTCACAGATTCCATGAAAACAGAGTCAGCAAGCTGTTCCATGAAAATAAATGTGTAACACTCTGTGAGACGAATTCACACATCACAAAGAACTTTCTCACAAAGCTTCTTCCTAGTTTTTATCTCAGGATATTTCCTTTGTCACCGTAGGCTTCAATGCTATCCAAAGTATCCCTTCTCAGACTCTCCAAAAACAGTGCTACCAAACTGCTCCATGAAAAGTATCATGTAACACTGTGAGATGAATTCAAAAATCACAAAGCAGTCTTTCAGAAAGCTTCTTTCTAGTTTCCATCTGAGGATATTTCCTTTGTCACTATAAGCTTGAACACACTCCAAAATATCTCATTGCAGGTTCCAGAAAAACTGTTAGCAAACTGCTCAATGAAAAGAAGAGTGTAACCCTGTGAGATGAAGTGACACATCACAAACTAGTGTCTCAAAAGGCTTCTTTTTGTTTTTTATGTGAGGAAAGTTCCTTTGTCACCATAGGCTTCAAAGTACTCCCAAATATTGTATTGCAGTTTCCACGAAAACAGTGTTATTAAAATGCTCAATATAAAGAATGGTATTACCCGATGAGATGAATTCACACATCACAAAGCAGTTTCTCAGAAAGATTCTTTCTAATATTTATCTGAGGATATTTCGTTTGTCACCATACACTTCAATGCAGTTCACAATATCCCTTCTCAGATTCCCCAAAAACAGTGCTACAACATTACTGCAAGAAAACAGAGGTTTAACTCTGTGAGATAAATTCACACATCACAAATAAGTTTCTCAGAAACTTTCTTCCCAGTTTTTACCTAAGGATATTTCCATAGTCACCATAGGCTTCAATGTGATCCAAAATACCCCTTCTCAGATTCCCCAAAAACAGTACTACCAAACTGCTCCATGAAAAGAATCATGTAACTCTGTGAGATGAATTAACACATCACAAAGCGGTTTCTCAGAATGCTTCTTTCTCGTTTTTATTTGAGGATATATCCTTTGTCACCATAAGTTTCAAGGTGCTCCCGAATATCTCATTGCAGATTCCAAGAAAACAGTGATAGCAAATTGCTCAATGAAAAGAAATGTGTAACCCTGTGAGATGAATTCGTACATCATGAAGCAGTTTCTCAGAAAGATTCTTTTTGGCTTTTATCTGAGGATATTTCCATTTTTAATATACACCTCAATACACTCCCAAATATCCGTTTGCAGATTCCATGAAAACAGTATTAGCAAACTGTTTCATGAAAAGAAAGCTATAACCTTGTGAAGTGAAGTCACACATCACAAAGAAGTTTCTCAGAAGGCTTCTTTCTAGTTTTTGTCTGAGGATAATTCCTTTGTCACCAAAGGCTTCAATTCAATACAAAATATCCCTTCTCTGATTCACCAGAAACAGTGCTACCAACTACTTCGTGAAAAGAATGGTGTAACTCTGTGAAATGAACTCACACATCACAAAGCAGTTTCTCAGAAAGCTTTTTTCTAGTTTTTATCTGAGGATATTTCCTTTTCCTCTACAGGCCTCAATGCCCTCCAAAATATCCCTTTGCAGATTCCATGAATACAGTGATAGCAAAGTGCTCCAAGAAAAGAAAGGTGTGACTCTGTGAGGTGAATTAATACATCACAAAGCAGTTTCTCAGAAAACTTCTTTCCATTTTTTATATGTGGATATTTCCTTTGTTGCCATAGCCTGCAATGCAATCCAAAATATCCCTTCTCAGACTCCCCCAAAACACTGCTAGCAAACTGATCCATGAAAAGAATCGTGAAACTCTGTGGGATGAATTAACACATCACAAAGAGGTTTCTCAGAAAGCTTCTTTCTGGTTTTTATATATTATTTGTCACTGTAAGCATCAGCGTGCTCCGAAATATCCCATTGCAGATTCAAAGTAGACAGTGTTTTCAAAGTGCTCACTGAAAAGAACACTGTAGCTCTGTGAGATGAATTCACACATCACAAAGGAGTTTCTCAGAAAGCTTCTTTCTATTTTTTTGTCTGAGGGTAATTCCTTTGTCACCATAGGCTTCAATGCAATCCAAAACGTCCCTTCTCAAATTCCCAAAATCCATTTCTACCAAACGGATCGATGAAAAGAATCGTATAACTCTATGAGATGAATTAACACATCACAAATCAGTTTCTAATAAAACATCTTTCTAGTTTACTATGAGGATATATCCCTTTTCACCATAAGATTCAATGCGTTCTGAAATATCCCATTGTAGATTCTAAGAAAACAGTGTTAGCCAACTGTTCCATGAAGAAAACAGCGTGACACTGTGAGATGAATTCAGACATCACAAAGCAGTTTCTCTGAAACCTTCTTTCTAGATTTTATCTAGGGATATTCCTTTTTTCACTGAAGGCCTTAATACGCTCCCAAATATACCCTTGCCGATACCATGAAAACTATGACAGCAATGTGCTCCAAGAAAAGAAAGGTGTAACTCTGTGAGGTGAATTAACACATCACAAAGTGGTTTCTCCGAAAGCTTCTTTCCAGCTTTTATATGAGGATATTTCCTTTGTCACCATAGGCTTCAATGCTCTACCAAATATCCTATTGCAGATTCCATGAAAACCATGTTATCAAACTGCTCAATGAAAACAACAGTGTAACTCTTTGAGATGAATTCACACATGATGAAGTAGTTTTTCAGAAATCTTCTTTCTAGTTTTTAATTGAGGATGTTTCCTTTGTCACCATAGGCTTCAATGTGACCAAAAATATCCCTTCTCAGATTCCCCAAAAACAGTGCTACCAAACTGTTACATGAGAAAAATGGTGTAACTCTGTGAGATGAATTCACATATTGCAAAGATGTTTCTCAGAAAACTTCTTTCTAGTTTTTATTTGAGTATATTTCTTTTTTCACCATATTAATCAATGCGCTCCCCAATATCCCATAGCAGATTAATTGAAAAAAGTGTTAGCAAACTTCTCAATGAAAAGAATGGTGTAACTCTGTGAAATGAGTTCACACATCACAAAGCAGTTTCACAGAAAGCTTCTTTTTGGACTTTTATCTGTGGATATTGCCTGACCCCATAGGCTTCAATGCACTCCCATATATCCTATTGCAGATTGCAGGAAAACTGTGTTATCACACTCCTCAATGAAAAGAATGGTAAAACTCTGTAAGATGAATTCACACATCACAAAGCTGTTTTTCAGAATGCTTCTTTCTAGTTTTTATCTGAGGAAAGTTCATTTTTCCCTGTAGGCATCAAAGGGCTCCAGCATATCCCATTGCAGATTCCATGAAAAGAGTGTTAGCAAACTGCTCCAGGAAAAGAAAGATGTAACTCTGTGAGATGAATTCACACATCACGAAGAGCATTCCCAGAAAGCGTCTTTCTAGTTTTTCTCTGAGGATATTTAATTTGTCAACATAGGCTTCAATGTGATCCAAAATATCCCTTCACAGATTCCCCAAAAAGAATGCTACCAAACTGCTCCAAGAAAAGAACCGTGTAACTCAGTGAGATGAATTCACACATCAGAAAGCTGTTTCACAGAAAACTTCTTTCTAGTTTTTATCAGAGAATATTTCCTTTTTCACCATAGGCCTCAATGCAATCACGAATATCCCATTGCAGATTCCAAGAAAAACGTGTTAACAAACTGATCAATGAAAAGAATGGTGTAACTGTGTGAGATTAAGTCACACATCACAAAGCAGTTTCTCAGAAAACTTCCTTATAGTTTTTATTCAGAGGATATTTCTTTTTTCATTATATGCCTCAATGTGCTCTCAAATATCCCTTTGCAGATTACACGAAAGCAGTGTTAGCAAACGACTCCATGGACAGAATGGTGTAACTCTGTGAGATGAATTCAAACATAACAAAGCAGTTTCTCAGAAAACTTCTGTCTAGTTTTTATCTGAGGTGTTTCTTTTGTCACCATAGGCTTCAACACCATCCTAAATATCCCTTCTCAGATTTCCCAAAATCAGCACTAAAAATCTGCTCCATGACAAGAAAGGTGTAACTCTGTGAGATGAATTCACAAATCAGAAAGTAGTTTCTCAGAAAGGTTCTTTCTAGTTTTTGTCTGAGGATATTTCCTTTGTCTCCATAGGCTTCAATGCACTCTCAAATATCCTATTTCACATTCCATGAAAACAGTGTTAGCAAACTGCTCAATAAAAAGAACAGTGTAACTCTGTGAGATGAATTCACACGTCACTAAACAGTTTCTCAGAAAGTTTCTTTCTACTTTTTTTCTGAAGATATTTCCTTTTTCTTCATAGTTCTCAATACGCTCCCAAATTTCCCTTTGCAGGTTCCATGAAAACAGTGGTAGCAAACTGTTCCATGTAAAGTAAGGTGTAACACTGTGAGATGAATTCATACTTCACAAAGAACTTTGTCAGAAAACTTCTTTCTAGTTTTTATCTTAGAATATTTACATTTTCTCCATAGGCTTCAATGTGCTCTCAAATATCCTATTGCACATTCCTCAAAAACAGTGTTAACAAACAGTTCAAGGAAAATAATGGTGTAACTCTGTGAGATGAATTCAACCATCACAAAGCATTTTCTCAGAGAGCGTCTTTCTAGTTTTACTCTGGGAATACTTCCTTTTTCACCATAGGCCTCTATGTGCTCCCAAATATCCCTTTGCAGATTATATGAAAACTGTGTTAGCAAACTGCTCCATGAAAAGAAAGCTGAAACTCTGTGAGAGGAATTCACACATCACCAAGAAGTTTCTCAGAGAGATTCTTTCTAGTTTTTATCTGAGGATATTTCCTTAGTCACCATAGGCTTCAATGCAATCCAAAATACTTCTTCTCAGATTCCCCAAAAACAGTGCTCCTAAACTAATCCATGAATAGAATTGTGTAACTCTGTGAGATGAATTAAGACATCGCAAAGTATTTTCTCAGAAAGCTTCTTTCTAGGTTTTGTCTGAGGATATTTCATTTGTCACCATAAGCTTCAAAGTGCTCCCTAATATTCCATCGCAAATACCATGAAAATGTGCTTTAGAAACTGCTCAATGAAAAGAACAGTGTAACTCTGTGAGATGAATTCAAACATCACATACGGTTTCTCAGAAGCCTTCTTTCTAATTTTTATATGAGTGTATTTCGTTTGTCACCATAAGCTTCATTGCACTCCAAATCATTCCATTGCAGATTCCAAGGAAACAGTGTTAGCAAACTGCTCCATGAAAAGAAAGGTGTAACTCTGTGAAATAAATTCACACATCACCAAGAAGTTTCTTGGAAAGCTTCTTTCCATTTTTTATCAGAGGATATTCCCTCTGTCACCATAGGCTTCAATGTGATACAAATTATCCCTTCTCAGATTCCCCAAAAACAGTGCTACCAAATTCATCCACGAAGAGTGGTGTAACTCTCTGAGAACAATTCACAAATCACAAAGCAGTTTCTCAGAAAGCTTCTTTCTGATTTTTATCTTAGGATATTTAGTTTTTCACCATAGGCCTCAATGCGCTCCCACATATCTCTTTGCAGATTCCAAGAAAACGGTGTTAGCAAACGGCTGCATGAAAAGAAAGGCGTAACTCTGTGCTATGAGTTCACACATCATGAAGCAGTTTCTCAGAAAGCTTCTTTCTTGTTTTTATCTTAGGATAATTCCTTTGTCATCATAGGCTTCAATGCCATGTAAAATATCCCTTCTCAGATTCCCCAAAAACAGTGATACCAAACTTCCCCATGAAAAGAGTGGTGTAACTCTTTGAGATGAACTCACAAATTGCAAAGAAGTTTCTCAAGAATCTTCTTTCTAGTTTTTGCCTGAGGAAATTTCCGTTGTCACTGTAAGCTTCCGTGCACTCTGAAATATCCCATTGCAGATTACAAGAAAACAGTGTTAGTAAACTTCTCAATGAAAATAATCGTGTAACTCTGTGAGATGAATTCACACATCACAAAGCAGTCTCTCAGAAGGCTTCTTTTTTATTTTTATCTGAGGATATTTCCTTTTTCACCATAGGCTTCAATGCACTCCCTAATATCCTGTTGCAGTTTCCATGAAGACAGTGATATCAAAGTACTCAATGAAAAGAACAGTGTAGCACTGTGAGAAAAATTCACACATCACTAAGCAGTTTCTCAAAAATCTTCTTTCTATGTTTATCTGATGATATTTAGTTTCTCACCATAGTCCTCAATGCACTCCCAAATATCCCCTTGCAGATTACATGAAAACAGTGTTAGCAAACTGCTCCATCAAAAGAAACGTGTAACTCTATGAGATGAATTCAAACATCACAATGAAATTTCTCAGAAAGCTTCTTTCTAGTTTTTATCTGAGGATATCTCCTTTTCACCATAGGCCTCAAAGTGCTCCACGATATCCCTTAGCAGGTTCCACGAAATCAGTGTTAGCAAACTGCTCTATGAAAAGAAGATGTAACTCTGTTAGATAAATTCACAAATCACAGAACAGTTTCTCAGAAACCTGCTTTCTAATTTTTGTCTCAGGATATTTCCTTTGTCATCATAAGATTCAATGCACTCCAGAATATCCCATTGCAGATTCCAAGAAAGCAGTGTTAGAAAATTGAACAATGGAAAGAATGGTGTAATTTTGTGAGTTGAATTCACACGTCACAAAGCAGTATTACAGAAAGCTTCTTTCTAGTTTTTATCTGAGGATACCCCCTTTTTCACTATAGGCCACAATGTGCTAACAAATATTCCTTTGCAGATTCCACGAAAACAGTGTCAGAAAGCTGCTCCATGAAAGAAAGGTGTAACTCTCTGAGATGAATTCACACGTCACAAAGAACTTTCTCAGAAAGCTTCTTTCCAGTTTTTATCTGAGGATATTTCCTTTGTCACCATAGGCTTCAAAACAATCCAAAATGTCCTTTCTCAGATTCCACAAAAAATAGTGTTACCAAACTGCTCCATGAACAGAATCCTGTAACTCTGTGACAAGAATTAGCACATCAGAAAGCATTTCCTCAGAAAGTGTCTTTCTAGTTTTTATATGAGGGTATTTCCTTTGTCACCTTAACCTTTAATGTGCTCCAAAATACCCATATGTAGATTCCATGAAAACGGTGTTTCAAATGGCACAATGAAAGGAATGGTGTAACTCTGTGAGATGAGTTCACATAATGCAAAGAACTTTCTCAGAAAGCTTCTTTTTTATCTGAAGATATTTCCTTTACACCATAGGCCTCAATGCTATCCCATATATCCATTCTCAGATTCCCCAAAAACTGTTCTAACAAACTAATCCATTAGAAGAATTGTGTAACTCTCTGAGATTAATTAACAAATCACAAAGCAGTTTCTCAGAAAGCTGCTTTCTAATTTTTGTCTGAGGATATTTCCTTGGTCACCATAAGCTTAAATGCACTCCGAAATATAACATTGCAGATTCCACAAAAACAGTCTTAGCAAATTGCTCAATGAAAAGAAGAGTGTAATGCTGTGAGATGAATTAACACATCACAAAGCAGTTTCTCAAAAAGCTTCTTTCTAGTTTATGTGAGGATATTTCCTTTTTTACTATATGCCTCAATGTGTTCCCAAATATCACTTTACAGATTCCATGAAAACAGAGTTAGCAAACTACTCAGTTAAAAGAACAACGTAACACGGTGAGATGAATTCACACATCACAAAGCAATTTCTCAGAAACCTTCTTTCTAGTGTTTATCTGAGGATATTTAGTTTTTCACCATAGGCCTCTATTCACTCCAAAATCTCCCCTTGGAGATTACACATAAACAGTGTTAGCAAACTGCTCCATCAAAAGAAAGGTGTAACTCTATGACATGAATTCACATATCACAAAGAACTTTCTCAGAAAGCTTCTTTCTAGCTTTTATCAGAGGATATTTCCTTTTCACACTAGGCTTCAATGCTCTCCCAAATATCCCTTCTCAGATTCCCCCAAAACTGTTCTATCAAATTGATCCATTAAAAGAATCTTGTAACTCTGTGAGATTAATTCACAAATCACAAAGCATGTAAAGAACAGTGTCACACTGTGACAAGAATTCACACATCACAAAGCAGGTTCTCAGAAAGCTTCTTTCTAGTTTTTATATGAGGGTATTTCCTTTTTCACTATATGCCTCAATGTGCTCCCAAATATCACTTTGCAGATTCCATGAAAACAGTGTTAGCAAACTGTTCAAGGAAAAGAACAGTATAACATGGTGAGAAGAATTCACACATCACTAAGCAGTTTCTCAAAAATCTTCTTTCTATGTTTATCTGAGGATATTTAGTTTCTCACCATAGGACTCAATGCACTGCCAAATATCCCCTTGCAGATTACACGAAAACAGTGTTAGCAAACTGCTCCATCAAAAGAAAGGTGTAACTCTACGAGATGAATTCAAACATCACAATAAAATTGCTTGGAAAGCTTCTTTCTAGTTTTTAATCTGAGGATATCTCCTTTTCACCATAGGCTTCAATGTGTGTCAAAATATCCCTTTGCAGATTCCACGAAAACAGTGTTAGCGAACTGCTCCATGGAAAGGAAGGTGTAACTCTGTGAGATGAATTCACACATCACAATGAAGTTTCCCTGAAAGCTTCTTTCTAGTTTTTCTCTGAGGATATTTCCTTTCTCACCATTGGCTTCAATGTGATCCAAAATATCCCTTCTCAGATTCCCCAAAAACAGTGCTACCAAAATGATCCATGAAAACAATCATGTAACTCTGTGAACAGGACTAACGCATCACAAAGCAGTTTCTCAGAAGGCCTCTCTCTTGTTTTTTCTGAGGATATTTCCTTTGTCACCATGAACTTCAATGAACTCCAAAATATCCCATTACAGATTCCAAGAAAACAGTGTTAGCAAACTTCTCAATGAAAATACCAGTGTAACTCTGTGAGATAAATTGAAATATCACAAAGCAGTTTCACAGAAAGCTTCTTTTTGGTTGTAATCTGACGGTATTTAATTTGTCTCCATAGGCTTCAATGCACTACCAAACGTCCTAGTGCAGATTCCACTAAAACAGTGTTATAAAACTGCTCTATGAAAAGAATGGTGTAACTCTGTGAGATGAATTCACACATCACAAAGCAATTTCTCAGAAAGCTTCTTTCTAGCTTTTATATGAGGATATTTCCTTTGTCATCAGAGACTTCAATGCAATTTAATATATCCCTTCTCAAATTCCCCCAAAACAGGGCTACCAAAATGCTTCATGAAAAGTGTGGTGTAACTCTGTGAGATGAATTCTCACATCATAAAACTTTCTCAGAATGCTTCTTTCTAGTTTTTATCTGAGGATATTTCCTTTTTCACTATATTCCTCAATGTGCTCCCAAATATCCCTTTGCAGATTACACAAAAACAGTTTTAGCAACCTGCTCCAAGAAAAGAATTGTGCTACTCTGCAAGATGAATACACAGAGCACAAAAAAGTTTTCTTGGAAAACTTCCATCTATTTTTTATCTGACAATATTCCCTTTCTCATCACAGGCTTCAATACAATCCAAAATAGCCCTTCTCAGATTCTCCAAAAAGAGTGCTACCAAAATGCTCCATGGAAAGCATCATGTAAATCTGTGAGATGAATTCACAAATCAGAAAGCTTTTTCATAGAAAGCTTCTTTCTAGATTTTGTCTGAGGATATTTCCTTTTTCACCCCAGGCATCATTGTGTTCATGAATATCCCTTTGCAGATTCCACGAAAATAGTGTTAGAAAACTGCTCCATGAAAAGAAATGTGTAAATCTGTGAAATGAATTCACACATCACAAAGCAGTCTCTCAGGAAGCTTATTTATGGTTTTTTTGTCTGAGGATATTTCCTTGGTCACCATAGGCTTCATTGCACTCCCAAATATCCTATTGCAGATTCCACAAAAACGGTTTTACCAAACTGCTCCAAAAAAAGAATCATGTTACTCTGTGAGATGAATTCACACATCACAAAGCAGTTTCTCAGAAAGCTTCTTTCCAGTTTTTATCTGAGGATATATCCTTTTTCACCATAGGCTTCCATGCGATGCAAAGTATCACTTCTCAATTCCACAAAACAGAGCTACTGAACTGCTCCATGAAAATAATGGTGTAACTGTGTGAGATGAATTAACAAATTAGAAAGCAGTTTGTCAGAAAGTTTATTTCTAGTTTTTGTCTGAGGATATTTCCTTTGTCACCAAAACTTCAATGCGCTCTGAAATATCCCATTGCAGATTCCAGGAAAATAGTGTTAGCAAACTGCTCAATGAAAAGAACAGTGTAACTCAGTAAGACAAACTGACACATCAGAAAGCAGATTCTCTGAAAGCTTCTTTTCCTTTTTTATCTGTGGATATTACCTTTGTCACCATAGGCTTCAATACGCTCCCAAATATCCTATTACAGATTCCACAAAAACAGTGTTAGCAGACTGCTCAAAGAAAAGAACAGTGTAATTCTGTGAGGTGAATTCACACATCCCAAAAACGTTTCTCAGAATGCTTCTTTCTAGTTTTTATCTGAGGATATTTCATTTGTAACCATGGGCTTCAATGCGATCCAAAATATCCCTTCTCATATTCCCCAAAAACAGTACTAACAAACTGCACCATGGGAAAAAATGGGTAATTCTGTGAGATGAATTAACATACCACAAAGGACTTTCTCATAAAACTTCTTTTTATTTTTTATGTTAGGATATTTCCTTTTTCACCATAAGCTTCAATGCACTCCAAAATATCCCATTTCGGATTCCAAGAAAACAGTGCTAAAAAACTGCTCCATGAAAAGAATTGTGTAGCACTGTGAGATGAATTCACAAATCACAAAGGAGTTTCTCAGAAAGCTTCTTTCTAGTTTTTGTCTGAGGATATTTCCTCTTTCAAAAAAGGAGTCAATGCACTCATGAATATCCCTTTGCATATTCCACGAAAATAGTGTTTGCAAACTGTTCCATGAAAAGAAAGGTGTAAATCTCTGAGATGAATTCACACATCACAAAGCAGTTGTTCAAAAAGTTTCTTTTTGGTTTTTGTCTTAGGATATGTCCTTTGTCACCATGGGCTCCAATGTGCTCCCAAATATCCTATTGCAGATTCCCCAAAAACAGTGCTACCAAATTTATCCAAGAAAAGAATCATGTAACTCTGTGAGATGAATTAACACATCACAAAGCAATTTCTCAGAAAGCTTCTTTCTAGTTTTAATCTGAGGATATTTCCTTTGTCACCATAGGCTTCATTGCATTTCAAAATATCTCAAGTTCCCCAAAAACGATGCTACCAAACTGCTTCATGAAAAGTGTGGTGTAACTCTGTGAGATGAATTCTCACATCAGAAAACTGTTTCTCAGAAAGCTTCTTTCTAGTTTCTACCTGAGTCTATTTCCTTTTTCTCCATATTCCTCAATGCACTCCTGAGTATTCCTTTGCAGATTTCACGAAAACAGTTTCAGCAACCTGCTCCAAGAAAATAATTGTGCTACTCTGTGAGATGAATACACGCATCACAAAGCAGTTTTTCAGAAAGTTTCTGTCTGGTCTTTATCTGAGAAAATCCCTTTGTCACCATAAGCTTCAATGTGATCCAAAATAGCCCTTCTCAGAGTCTCCAAAAACAGTGCTACCAAAATGCTCCATGAAAAGCATCTTGTAAATCTGTGAGATGTATTCACACATCGGAAAGCATTTTCAAAGAAACCTTCTTTCTAGTTTTTGTCTGAGGATATTTCCTTTTTTCACCACAGGCCTCATTGTGCTCATGAATATTCCTTTGCATATTCCATGAAAATAGTGTTATCAAACTGCTACACAAAAAGAAATGTGCAAATCTGTGAGATGAATTCACACATCACAAAGCAGTTTCTCAGAAAGCTGCTTTTTGGTTTTTTGTCTGAAAATATTTCGTTGGTCACCATGGGCTTCAACGCACTCCCAAATATCCTATTACAGATTCCACAAAAACAGTTTTACCAAACTGCTCCAAGAAAAGAATCGTGCTACTCTGTGAGATAAATACACCCATCACAAAGCAGTTTCTCAGAAAACTCCTTTCTGTTTTTTTATCTGAGGATTTTTTTTAGCACCACAGGCTTCAATGTGATCCAAAATAGACCTTCTCAGATTCCCCAAAAACAGTGCTAACAAACTGCTCCATGAAAGGAAATTGTAACTCTGTGAGATGAATTCACAAATTAGAAGCAGTTTGTCAGAAACTTCTTTCTAGTTTTTGTCTGAGGATATTTCCTATGTCAACATAAGCTTCAATGCACTCTGAAATATCCCATTGCAGATTCCAGGAAAACAGTGTTAACAAGTTACTCAATGAAAATAACAGTGTAACTCTGTGGAACAAATTGACACATCACAAAGCAGTTTCTCAGAAAGCTTCTTTTCCCTTTTTATCTGAGGATATTTCCTTTGTCACCATAGGCTTCAATGTGCTCCCAAATATCCTATTGTATATTCCATGAAAACAGTGTTACCAGACTGCTCAATGAAAAGAACAGTGTAACTCTGTGAGATGAATTCACACATCACATAGAAGTTTCTCCGAATGCTTCTTTCCAGTTTTTATATTAGGATACTTCCTTTGTCACCATGGGCTTCAATATGTTTCAAAATATCCCTGCTCATATTACCCAAAAACAGTACTAACAAATTGCTCCATGAAAAAAAAAAATGGGTAACTCTGTGAGATGATTTAACACATCAGAAAGAAATTTCTCAGAAAGCTTCTTTCTAGTTTTTATATTAGGATATATATGCATATATATTTTTGCTTTGTTCAGTACTATATCCCCTGCACCTAGTCCATTGCTAGAAGTAGTATTTTGTTTATTATTATTTTATTCATTATACTTTAAGTTCTAGGGTACATGTGCACAACGTGCAGGTTTGTTACATATATATACATGTGCCATGTTGGTGTCCTGCACCCATCAACTCGTCAGTACACTTCAACTCGTCATTTACATCAGGTATAGCTCCCAATGTCATCCCTCCCCACTCCCCACAATAGGCCCCAGTGTGTGATCTTCCCCTTCCCATGTCCAAGTGATCTCAATGTTCAATTCCCACCTATGAGTGAGAATTTCTCAGAAAACTTCTATCTAGTTTTTATATGAAGATATTTCCTTTGTAACCATAAGCTTCAATGCGCTCTGAAATATCCAAATGCAGAGTCCCAGAAAACAGTGTTAGCAAACTGGTCAATGAACACAACATTGTAACTCTCTGAGATAAATCAAACAAACATCACAAAGCAGTTTCTCAGATAGCTTCTTTCTAGTTATTATCTGAGGATATTTCCTTTTTCATCATATTCCTCACTGAACTCCTGAATATCCCATTGCAGATTCCAAGAAAAAAGTGTTAGCAAACTTCTCAATGAAAAGAAAGGAGTAAATCTGTGAGATGAATTCGTACATCAAAAAGCAGTTTCACAGACTTCTTTTTGGTTACTCTCTGGGGATATTTCCTTTGTCACCATAAGCTTCAAGGTACTACCAAATATCCTATTGCAGATTCCACGAAAATAGTGTATCACTGCTCAATGTAAACAATGGTGTAACTTTGTGAGATGAACTCAAACATCACAAAGCAGTTTTTCAGAAAGCTACTTTCTAGTTTTTATCTCAGGACATTTCCTTTTTAACTATAGTCCTCTATGTGCTCCCAAATATCCCTTTGCAGATTCCACAAAAGCAGTGTTAGCAAACAGCTCCATGAAAAACAAGGTGTAACTCTGTGAGATGAATTCATAAATCACAAAGCAGTTTTTCAGAAAGCTGCTTTTTGATTTTTTTTTCTGAGGACATTACCTTTGTCACCAAAGGCTACAAAGTGCTCCCAAATATCCTATTGCAGATTACATGAAAACAGTGTTATCAAACTGTACAATAAAAATAATGGTGTAACTCTGTGAGATGAGTTCACACATCACAAAAAACTGTCTCAGAAAGCTTCCTTCTATCTTTCATCTGAGGATATTTCCTTTTTCACCATAGGCTTCAATTCGATCCCAAATATCCCTTCTCAGAATCCCCAAAAATAGTGCTACCAAACTGATCCATGGAAAGAATCATGTAATTCTGTGAGATGAATTAATAAATCACAAAGTGGTTTTTCTGAAAGCTTCTTTTTACTTAATCCATGAAGATATTTTCTGTGTCACCAAAAGATTCAATGCACTCTGAAATATCCCGTTGCAGAATCCAAGAAAAGTGTTAGCAAACTGCTCAATGAAAAGAACACTGTAACACTCTGAGATGAATTCACATATCACAAAGCAGCTTCTCAGAAAGCTTCTTTCTAGTTTTTAACTGAAGATATTTCCTTTTTCTCCATAGGCCTCAATGCTCTCCCATACATCCCTTTGCAGATTCCACGAAAACAGTGTTAGCAAACTGCTCAATGAAAAGAATGGTGTGACACTGTGAGATGAATTCACACATCACAAAGCAGTTTCTCACGAAGGTACTTCCCAGTTTTTACGTGAGAATATTTTGTTTTTCACCATAGAACTCAATGCGCTCCCAAATATCCAATTGCAGATTCCACGAACACAGTGTTAGCAAACTGCTCCTTGGAAAGAAAGCTGTAACTCTGTGTGATGAATTGAAACATCACCAAGAAGTTTCTCAGAAAACTTCTTTCTAGTTTTATCTGAGGATATTTTCCTTGTCACCATAGGATTCAATGCGATCCAAATTATCCCTTCTCTGATTCCCCAAAAAGAGTGCTACCAAACCGCTGCATGAAAAGAAAGGTGTAATTCTGTGAGGTGAATTAAGACATAACAAAGCAATTTCACAGAAAGCTTCTTTCGAGTTTTTGTCAGAGGAAATTTCCTTTGTCACCATAAGCTTCAATGTGC
Organism: Chlorocebus sabaeus; assembly: GCF_047675955.1. Lineage (NCBI taxonomy): Eukaryota > Metazoa > Chordata > Mammalia > Primates > Cercopithecidae > Chlorocebus > Chlorocebus sabaeus. The sequence continues at coordinate 43,613,508 of NC_132911.1, read as the reverse complement.
TCCAAAATATCTCATTAAAGATTCCAAGAAAACAGTGTTACCAAACTGCTCAATGAAAAGAACAGTGTAACTCTGTGAGATGAATTCACGTGTCACAAAGCAGTTTATCAGAAAGCTGCTTTTCCGTTTTTATCTGAGGATATATATTCTTACACAGTATTCCTCAAGGCACACGCAAATATCCCTTTGCAGATTCCACAAAACTAGTGTTAGTAAACTCCTTCATGAAAAGGAAGTTGTAAATCTGTGAGATGAATTCACACATCACAGAGCAGTTTCTCAGAAAGCTTCTTTTTTGTTTCTGTCTCAGGATATTTCCATTGTCACCATAGGCTTCAATGTGCTCCCAAATATCCTATTGTTTTCCATGAAAACAGTGTTAGCTTCTGCTACATGAAAAAAAAAAAAATTGTAACACTGTGAGATGAATTCACACACCACAAAGAACTTTCTCAGAAAGCTTCTTTCTAGTTTTTATATAAGGATATTTCCTTTGTAAAAATAAGTTTCAATGCACTCCAAAATATCCCTTTGCAGATTCCAAGAAAAGAGTGTTAGCAAACTGCTCAATAAAAAAAACAGTGTAAACTCGTGCGATGAATTCACACAACATAAAGCAGATTCTCACAAAGATTCTATCTTCCTTTAATATGAGGATATTTCCTTTTCCACCATAGGCCTCAACTCCTCACAAATATCCCTTTCTAGATTCCATGAAAACAGTGTTTACAAACGGCTCCATGAAATGGAAGGTGTTACTCTGGGAGATGAATAGACACATCACAAAGAAGTTTGTCAGAAAATTTCCTTCTAGTTTTTTCTGAGGATATTTCCTTTGTCATCATATGTTTCAACGAAATCCAAAATATCCTTTTTCAGATTCCCCAAAAATAGTGCTACCAAACTGCTCCGTGAAAAGAAAGATGTAACTCTATGAGATGAATTCACACATCAAAAAGTAGTTTCACAGAAAGCTTTTTTTTTGTTTTTCTCTGAGGATAAGTCATTTGTCACCATAGGCTTTAATGCACTCCCAAATATTCTATTGCAGATTCCAGGAAAACAGTGTTAGCAAGCAGCTATATGAAAAGAAAGCTGTAACTCTGTGAGATGATTTCAACCATCACAAACCAGTTTCACAGAAAGTTTCTTATTGGTTTTATTGGAGGATATTTCCTTTTTCACCATAGGCCTCAAGGCACTCCCAAATATCCCTTTGTAGATTCCCCAAAAACAGGGTTAGCAACTTTTCCATGAAAAAAAGGTGTAACTCTGGGAGGCTAATTCACAATCACAAACAAATTTCTCAGAAAATTTATTTCTAGTTTTTATCTGAGGATATTTCCTTTGTCACTGTAGGCTTCAATGTGATCCAAAATATCCCTTCTCAGTTTGCCCAAAACCAGTTTTACTAATCAGATCCAAGAAAAGAATTTTGTAACTCTCTCAGATGAATTCACACATCACAAAGAAATTTCTCAGAAAGCTTATTTCTAGTTTTTATCTGTGGATATTCCCTTTGTCACCATAGGCCTCAATGCAATTCAAAGTATCCCTTCTCATATTCGCCAAAAACAGTGCTACAAAACTGCTCCATTAAAAGAGTGGTGTAAATGAGTGAGATGAATTTCCACATCACAAAGTAGTTTCTCAGACAGCTTCTTTCAAGTGTTCTTCAGAGGATATTTCCTTTTTTATCATAGGCCTCAACACACTCCAAAATATCCCTTTGTAGATTCCAAAAAAATACTGTTAGCAAACTGATCCATGAAAAGAAAGGTGTTATTCTGTGAGATTAATACATACATCACAAAGCAGTTTCTGAAAAAGCCACTTTCCAGTTTTTGTCTGAGGATATTTCGTTTATAACTATAAGCTTCAATGCGTTCTGAAATATTCCATTGCAGATTCCAAGAAAACTGTGTTGGAAAACTGCTCAATGAAAACAGCAGTGTAAATCTGTGAGATGAATTCAAACATCACAAAGCAGTTTCTCAGAGAGCTTCTTTCTAGTTTTTATATGAGGATATTTACTTTTTCACCTTAGGCCTCAATGTTCTCCAAAATATCCCTTGTATATTCCATGAAAACAGTGTTATCAAACAGCTCAATGAAAATTACAGTGTAACTCTGTGAGATGAATTCAAACATCACAAAGCAGTTTCTCAGAAAGCTTTCTTCTAGTTCTCATCTGGGGATATTTAGTTTTTCACCATAGGCCTCAAAGCACTACAAAGTATCCCTTGGCAGATTCCACAAAAGGAGTGTTAGCAAACAGTTCCATGAAAAGAAAGTTGTAACTTTGTGAGACGAATTCACACATCACAAAGCACTTCCTCAGAAAGTTTATTTCTAGTTTTCATCTGAGGATATTTCCTTTGTCACCATAGGCTTTGATGCGATCCCAAATATACCTTCTCAGATTCCACAAAAACAGTGCTATGAAACTACTCCATGAAAAGAATCGTGTAACTCTGTGAGGTGAACTTACAAATCCAAAGAAGTTTCTCAGGAAGCTATTTTGTAGTTTTTGTCTGAGGATATTTCATTTATCACCATAATTTTCAAGGCATTACAAAACATCCCATTGCAGATTCCAAGAAAACAGGGTTAGCAAACTGCTGAATAAAAAGAACACTGAAACTCTGTGAGGTGAATTCACACTTCATAAACTAGTTTCTCAGAAAGTTTCTTTCTAGTTTCTATCTAAGGATATTTCCTTTTTCACCATAGGCCTCAATGTTCTCCCAAACATTCCCTTGCAGATTCCACTAAAAGAGTGTTTTCAAACAGCTCCATGAAGAGAATGGTGTAATTCTGTGAGATAAATTCACAAATCACAAGGCAGTTTCTCAGAAAGATTCTTTCTAGTTTTTATCTGAGGCTATTTTCTTTGCCACCACAAGTTTCAGTGCACTCCGAAATATACTGTTGGAGATTCCATGAAAACAGTGTTAGCAAACTGCTCAATGAAAAGAACAGTGTAATTCTGTGAGATGAATTCACACATCACAAAACAGTTTCTCAGAAAGCTTCTTTCTACTTTTTATGTGAGGATATTTCCTTTGCCAGTATATTCCTCAGTGCACTCCCAAATATCCCTTTGAAGATTATATGAAAACAGTGTTAGCACACGGCCCCATGGAAAGAATGGTGTAACTCTGTGAGGTGAATTCACACATCATGAGGAACTTTCTAGGAACACTTCTTTCTAGCTTTTATCTGAGGGTATTTCCTTTGTCAACATAGGCTTCAGTGAGATCCAAAATATCCCTTCTCAGATTCCCCCAAAACAGTGCTACCAAACTGATCCATGAAAAGAACAGTGTTACTCTGTGAGATGAATTCACACATCAAAAAGCAGTTTCTCAGAAAGCTGACGATATTTAGTTTTTCACAACAGTCCTCAATGTGCTCCCAAATATACCTTTGCAGATTCTACGAAAACAGTGTTAGCAAACGGCTCCATGAAAAGAAATATGTAGTTCTGTGAGATGAATTCACACATCACAAAGAACTTTCTCAGAACACTTCTTTCTAGTTTTTATCTGAGGGTATTTCCTTTGTCAACATAGACTTAAGTGTGATCCGAAATATCCCTTCTCAGATCCCCAAAAACAGTGCTACCAAATTGCTCCATGAAATGAATCATGTAACTCTGTGAGGTGAATTCATAAATCACAAAGAAATTTCTCAGAAAGCTTCTTTCTAGTTTTTTGTCTGAGCATATTTCCGTTGTCACTGTAATCTTCAATGAACTGCAAAATATCCCATTACAGATTCCAAGAAAACAGTGTTAGCAAACTACTCAATGAAAAGAACCATGTAACTCTGTGAGGTGAATTCACACATCACAAATAACTTTCTCAGAAAGCTTATTTCTAGTTTCCACCTGAGGATATTTCCTTTGTCACCATAGGCTTCAAGGCGATACAAAATATCCCTTCTAATATTCCCCAACAACAGTGCTACCAAACTGATCCATGAAAAGAATCATTTAACTTGAAAAGATGAATTAACACATCACAAATCAGTTTCTCAGAAAGCTTATTTCTACTTTTTCTATGAGGATATTTACTGTCACCATAAGCTTCAATATGCTCCAAAATATCCCACTCCAGATTCGAATAAAACAGTGTTAGAAAACTGCTCAATGAAATGAACAGTGTAACACAGTGAGATGAATTCAGAAATCTAAAAGCAATTGCTCAGACAGTTTCTTTCTTGTTTTATCTGAGGATATTTCCTTTTTCACCATATGCCACAATACACTCCTATATATCCCTCAGCAGAATCCACAAAAACAGAGTTAGCAAACTGCTCCATGAAAAGAAAGCTATACCTCTGTGAGATGAATTCACACATCATGAGGAACTTTCTCAGAAAACTTCTTTCTAGTTTTTATCTGAGGATATTTCTTTTGTCATCATAGGCTTCAATGCTATGAAAGTATCCCTTCTCTGATTCCACAAATACAGTGCTACCAAAGTGATCAATGAAAACAATCATGTACCTCTGTGAGATGTTTTCACACATCACAAAACAGTTTCTCAGAAAGTTTCTTTCTATGTATTATCTGAGCATATTTTCTTTTTCACTTTAGGCCTCAATGCACATTCAAATATCTCTTTGCAGATTCCATGAAAACAGTGTTAGCAAACTACTCAATGAAAAAAAGCAATGTAACACTGTGAGAGGAATTCAAAAATCAGAAATCAGATTCTCAGAAAGCTTCTTTCTAATTTCTATCTGAAGATATTTAGGTTTTCACCATAAACCTCAATACACTCCCAAATATCCTTTTTCAGATTCAACAAAACAGTGTTAGCAAATGGCTCCATGGAAAGAAAAATGAAACTCTGTGAGATGAATTCACACATCACAAAGAACTTTCTCAGAAAGATTCTTTCCAGTTTTTATCTGAGGATATTTCCTTTGTCACCATAGGCTTCAATATGATCAAAAATTTCCCTACTCAGATTCGCCAAAAGCAGGGCTACTAAACTGCTCCATGACAAGAGTCGTGTAGCTCTGTGGGATGAATTCACAAATCACAAAGCCGTTGCTCAGACAGCGTCTTTCTAGTTTTTGCCTGAGGATATTTCATTTTTCACCATAAGCTTCCATGTGCTCCGAAATATCCCATTGCTGATTCCAAGAAAACAGTGTTAGCAAACTGCTCAATGAAAGGTACAGTGTAACTCTGTGAGATGAATTCACACATCAAAAAGCAGTTTTTCAGAAAGCTTCTTTCTAGTTTTTATCTGAGGATATTTCATTTTTCAACATAGGCCTCAACGTGCTCCCAAATATCCCTTTGCAGATGACACAAAAAGAGTGTTTTCAAACAGCTCAATGAAAAGAACAGTGTAACTCTGTGAGATGAATTCACACATCACAAAGTAGTTTCTCAGAAAGCTTCTTTCCAGCTTTGTCTGAGGATATTCCCTTTTTCAATATAAGCCTTAATGTGCTCCCCAATATTCCTTCGCAGATTTCATGAAAACAGTGTTAGAAAACTACTCCATACAAAAAAGGTGTAACTTTGTGAGATGAATTCACACATCACAAAGAAGTTCCTCAGAAAGCTCCTTTCTATTTTTTTTTCTGAGGATACTTCCTTTGTCACCATAAGTTTCAATGTGCTCTGAAATATCTGACTGCAGATTCCAAGAAAACAGTATTAGTAAACTGCACAATGTAAAGGACAGTGTAACTCTGTGAGTTCAATTCAAATATCACAAGGCATTCACTCAGAAAGTTTCTTTCTGATCTTCATCTGAGGATATTTCCTTTGTCATCATAGGCTTCAATGCGCTCCCAAATATTCCGTTGCAGATTCCACGAAAACAGTGCTATCAAACTGCTCAGTGAAAAGAACGGTGTAACTCTGTGAGATGAATTCATACATCACAAAGGAGTTTCTCAGAAAGATTCTTTCTAGTTTTTATCTGATGATATTTCCTTTGTCACCATAGGCTTCAGTATGATCCCAAATATCCCTTCTCAGATTCCCCAAAAACAGTGATACAAAAATGATCAATGAAAGCAATTGTGTAGCTCTGTGAGATGTACTCACAAATCACAATGCAGTTTCTCAGAAAGATTCTTTCTAGTTTTTGTCTGAGGATATTTCCTTTGTCTCCATAAACTTCAAACTGCTAACAAACTGCTCCATGAAAAGAAAGGTGTGATTCTGAGAGATGAATTCAGAAATCAGAAAACATTTTCTCAGAAAGCTTCTTTCTACTTTGGAACTGACGAGGTTTACTTTGTCACCATAAGCTTCAATGTGCTCCGAAATATCCCATTACAGATTCCAAGAAAGCAGGATTAGCAAATTGCTCAAAGAAAAAAAACCAGTGTAACTCTGTGAGATTAATTCACATAGGGTAACAAAGCAGTTTCTCAGAAAGCTTCTTTCTAGTTTTTGTCTGAGGATAGTTCCTTTGTCACCACAGGCTTCAATGCAATTCAAAATATCACTTCTCAGATTCTCCAAAAAGAGTGCTACCAAAGAGCTGCATGAAAAGAGTGCTGCAACACTGTGAGATGGATTCACACATCACAAAGCAGTTTCTCAGAAAGATTCTTTCTAGTTTTTATCTGAGGATATTTCGTTTTTCACCATAGGCCTCAACTCATTTCCAAATATCCCTTTGTAGTTTCCATGAAAAGAGTGATAGCAAATACCTCAATGAAAAGAACAGTGTATCTCTGTGAGACGAATTCACAAATCACAAAGCAGTTTCTCAGAAGCTCCTTTTTGTTTTATATCTGAGGATACATCCTTTGTCACCATAGCCTTCAAGATGCTAACAAATATCCTATTGCAGATTCAACGAAAGTAGTGTTATTAATCTCCTCAATGAAAAGAATGGTGTAACTCTGCAAGATGAATTCACACATCAAAAAACAGTTTCGCAGAAAACTTCTTTCTAGTTTTTATCTGAGGATATTACCTTTTTCAACATAGGCCTCAATGTGCTACAAAATATCCATTCACAGATCCCACGAAAACAGTGTTATCAAACTGCTCTATGAAAAGAAAGGTGTAACTCTGTGAGATGAATCATACATAATGAAGAAGTTTCCCAGAAACCTTCTTTCTAGTTTTTATGTGAGGATATTTCCTTTGTCAGTATAGGCTTTAATGTAATACAAAATATCCCTTCTCAGATTCCCCAAAAACAGTGCTACCAAACTACTACAAGAAAAGCAATGTGTAACTCTGTGAGATGCATTCACAAAACACAAAGGAGTTTCTCAGGAAGTTTCTTTCTAGTTTTTGTCTGAGGATATTTTCTTTGTCTGCATAAACTTCAATGTGCTCTGAAATATCCCATTGCAGATTTCAAGGAAACAGTGTTATCATACTGCTCAATTAAAGGAACAGTGTAACTCTGTGAAATGAATTCACACATCACAAAGCACTTTCTAAGAAAACATCTTTTTGGTTTTTATCAGAGGATATTTTCTTTGTCACCATAGGCTTCAATGCACTCCCAAATATCCCTTTGCAGATTCCACGAAAAGAATGTTAGGAAACTGATTCATGATAATTAATATGTAGCTTTCTGAGATGTATTCGCACAACACAAAGCAGTTTCTCGGAAAGCCTCTTTCTAGTTATTAACTGAGGATGTTTCCTTTGTCACCATAGGTGTCAATGCAATCCAAAATATCCTTTCCCTTATTCCCCAATAACAGTGTTACCAAATGATCCAAGAAAAGAATCGTGATTCTCAGAATGCTATTTTTTCATTTTAATCTGAGGATATTTCATTTTTCACTATTGACCTCAAGACCCTCCCAAATATCCCTTTGCAGATTCCATGAAAACAGTGTTAGCAAACTGCTCCATTAAAATAAAGGTGTAACTCTGTGAGATGAATTCACACATTATACGGAAGTTTCTCATAAAGCTTCTTTCTAGTTTTTATCTGAGGATATTTCCTTGGTCACCATAGGTTTCAATGCGATCCAAAATATCTCTTCTCAGATTCCCCACAGAGAGCGCTTCCAATCTGATCCATGAAAAGAATCACGTAGCTCTGTGAGATGAATTCACAAATCACAAAGCAGTTTCTCAGAAAGGTTCTTTCTAGGTTTTGTCTGAGGATATTTCCTTTTTCAATATTTGCCTCAAGGTGCTAGTGAATATCCCTTTGCAGATTCCACAAAGAGAGTTAGCAAACGGCTCCATGAGAAGAAAGGTGTATATCTGTGAGATGAATTCACAGATCACAAAGCGGTTTCTCAGAAAGGTTCTTTTTGGTTCCTGTGTGAGGATATTTCTTTGTCACCATAAGCTTCAATGCGCTCCAAAATATCAAATTGCAGGTTCCACGAAAACAGTGTAAGCAAACAGCTCCAAGAAAAGTAAGGTGTAACTCTGTGACATGAATTCAAACATCACAATGGACTTTCTCATAAAGCTTGTTTCGAGTTTTTATCTGAGGATATTCCCTTTGTCAGTGTAGCCTTCAATCTGATCCAAAATATCCCATCTCAGATTCCTGAAAAATGGAGCTAACAAACTGCTCCAAGAGAATATTCGTGTAACTCTGTAATTCCCGAATCACAAAGCAGTTTCTCAGAAAGTTTCTTTCTAGTTTTGGTCTGAGGATATTTCCATTGTCACCATAAGCTTCAATGCACTCTGAAGTATCCTGTTGCAGATTCCAAGAAAACAGTGTTAGCAAACTGCTCAATGAAAATAACCGTGTAATTCTGTGAGATGAATTCACACATCACAAGGCAGTTTCTCAGAAAGCTTCTTTCTAGCTTTTCTTTTTTTTAATTTATTTATTATTATTATACTTTAAGTTGTAGGGTACATGTGCATAACGTGCAGGTTTGTTACATATGTTTACTTGTGCCATGTTGGTGTGCTGCACCCATCAACTCGTCATTTACATCAGGTATAACTCCCAATGCAATCCCTCCCCCCTCCCCCCTCCCCATGATAGGCCCTGGTGTGTGATGTTCCCCTTCCCGAGTCCAAGTGATCTCATTGTTCAGTTCCCACCTATGAGTGAGAACATGCGGTGTTTGGTTTTCTGTTCTTGTGATAGTTTGCTAAGAATGATGGTTTCCAGCTGCATCCATGTCCCTACAAAGGACACAAACTCATCCTTTTTTATGGCTGCATAGTATTGATGGTGTATATGTGCCACATTTTCTTAATCCAATCTGTCACTGATGGACATTTGGGTTGATTCCAAGTCTTTGCTATTGTGAATAGTGCTGCGATAAACATATGTGTGCATGTGTCTTTATAGCAGCATGATTTATAATCCTTTGGGTATATACCCAGTAATGGGATGGCTGGGTCATATGGTACATCTAGTTCTAGATCCTTGAGGAATCGCCATACTGTTTTCCATAATGGTTGAACTAGTTTACAATCCCACCAACAGTGTAAAAGTGTTCCTATTTCTCCACATCCTCTCCAGCACCTGTTGTTTCCTGACTTTTGAATGATCGCCATTCTAACTGGTGTGAGATGGTATCTCATTGTGGTTTTGATTTGCATTTCTCTGATGGCCAGTGATGATGAGCATTTTTTCATGTGTCTGTTGGCTGTATGAATGTCTTCTTTTGAGAAATGTCTGTTCATATCCTTTGCCCACTTTGTGATGGGGTTGTTTGTTTTTTTCTTGTAAATTTGTTTGAGTTCTTTGTAGGTTCTGGATATTAGCCCTTTGTCAGATGAGTAGATTGCAAAAATTTTCTCCCATTCTGTAGGTTGCCTGTTCACTCTGATGGTAGTTTCTTTTGCTGTGCAGAAGCTCTTTAGTATAATGAGATCCGATTTGTCAATTTTGGCTTTTGTTACCGTTGCTTTTGGTGTTTTAGACATGAAGTCTTTGCCCATGCCTATGTCCTGAATGGTACTACCTAGGTTTTCCTCTAGGATTTTTATGGTATTAGGTCTAACATTTAAGTCTCTAATCCATCTTGAATTAATTTTCATATAAGGAGTAAGGAAAGGATCCAGTTTCAGCTTTCTACTTATGGCTAGCCAATTTTCCCAGCACCATTTATTAAATAGGGAATCCTTTCCCCATTTCTTGTTTCTCTCAGGTTTGTCAAAGATCAGATGGCTGTAGATGTGTGGTATTATTTCTGAGGACTCTGATTTGTTCCATTGGTCTATATCTCTGTTTTGGTACAAGTACCGTGCTGTTTTGGTTACTGTAGCCTTGTAGTATAGTTTGAAGTCAGGTAGCGTGATGCCTCCAGCTTTGTTCTTTTGACTTAGGATTGTCTTGGAGATGCGGGCTGTTTTTTGGTTCCATATGAATTTTAAAGCAGTTTTTCCAATTCTGTGAAGAAACTCATTGGTAGCTTGATGGGGATGGCATTGAATCTATAAATTACCTTGGGCAGTATGGCCATTTTCACGATATTGATTCTTCCTATCCATGAGCATGGTATGTTCTTCCATTTGTTTGTGTCCTCTTTTATTTCACTGAGCAGTGGTTTGTAGTTCTCCTTGAAGAGGTCCTTTACATCCCTTGTAAGTTGGATTCCTAGGTATTTTATTCTCTTTGAAGCAATTGTGAATGGAAGTTCATTCCTGATTTGGCTCTCTGTTTGACTGTCACTGGTGTATAAGAATGCTTGTGATTTTTGCACATTAATTTTGTATCCTGAGACTTTGCTGAAGTTGCTGATCAGCTTAAGGAGATTTTGGGCTGAGACAATGGGGTTTTCTAAATATACAATCATGTCATCTGCAAACAGGGACAATTTGACTTCTTCTTTACTTAACTGAATCCCCTTGATTTCTTTCTCTTGTCTGATTGCCCTAGCCAGAACTTCCAACACTATGTTGAATAGGAGTGGTGAGAGAGGGCATCCCTGTCTTGTGCCAGTTTTCAAAGGGAATTTTTCCAGTTTGTGCCCATGCAGTTTGATATTGGCGGTGGGTTTGTCATAAATAGCTCTTATTATTTTGAGGTACGTTCCATCAATACCGAATTTATTGAGCGTTTTTAGCATGAAGGGCTGTTGAATTTTGTCAAAAGCCTTTAATGCATCTATTGAGATAATGATGTGGTTCTTGTCTTTGGTTCTGTTTATATGCTGGATTATGTTTATTGATTTGCAAATGTTGAACCAGCCTTGCATCCCAGGGATGAAGCCCACTAGATCATGGTGGATAAGCTTTTTGATGTGTTGCTGAATCCGGTTTGCCAGTATTTTATTGAGGAATTTTGCATCGATGTTCATCAGGGATATTGGTCTAAAATTCTCTTTTTTTGTTGTGTCTCTGCCAGGCTTTGGTATCAGGATGATGTTGGCCTCAAAAAATGAGTTAGGGAGGACTCCCTCTTTTTCTATTGATTGGAATAGTTTCAGAAGGAATGGTACCAACTCCTCCTTGTACCAGTGGTAGAATTCAGCTGTGAATCCATCAGGTCCCGGAATTTTTTTGGTTGGTAGGCTATTAATTATTGCCTCAATTTCAGAGCCTGCTATTGGTCTATTCAGGGATTCAACTTCTTCCTGGTTTAGTCTTGGAAGTGTGTAAGTGTCCAGGAAATTATCCATTTCTTCTAGATTTTCCAGTTTATTTGCGTAGAGGTGTTTATAGTATTCTCTGATGGTAGCTTGTATTTCTGTGGGGTCGGTGGTGATATCCCCTTTATCATTTTTAATTGCGTTGATTTGATTCTTCTCTCTTTTCTTTTTTTTTTTTTTAATTTATTTATTATGATTAAACTTCAAGTTGTAGGGTACATGTGCACAACGTGCAGGTTTGTTACATATGTATACTTGTGCCATGTTGGTGTTCTGCACCCATCAACCCGTCATTTACATAAGGTATAACTCCCAATGCAATCCCTCCCCCCTCCCCCCTCCCCATGATAGGCCCCGGTGTGTGATGTTCCCCTTCCCGAGTCCAAGTGATCTCATTGTTCAGTTCCCACCTATGAGTGAGAACATGCGGTGTTTGGTTTTCTGTTCTTGTGATAGTTTGCTAAGAATGATGGTTTCCAGCTGCATCCATGTCCCTACAAAGGACACAAACTCATCCCTTTTTATGGCTGCATAGTATTCCATGGTGTATATGTGCCATATTTTCTTAATCCAATCTGTCACTGATGGACATTTGGGTTGATTCCAAGTCTTTGCTATTGTGAACAGTGCTGCGATAAACATACGTGTGCATGTGTCTTTATAGCAACATAATTTATAATCCTTTGGGTATATACCTAGTAATGGGATGGCTGGGTCATATGGTACATCTAGTTCTAGATCCTTGAGGAATCGCCATACTGTTTTCCATAATGGTTGAACTAGTTTACAATCCCACCAACAGTGTAAAAGTGTTCCTATTTCTCCACATCCTCTCCAGCACCTGTTGTTTCCTGACTTTTGAATGATCGCCATTCTAACTGGTGTGAGATGGTATCTCATTGTGGTTTTGATTTGCATTTCTCTGATGGCCAGTGATGATGAGCATTTTTTCATGTGTCTGTTGGCTGTATGAATGTCTTCTTTTGAGAAATGTCTGTTCATATCCTTTGCCCACTTTGTGATGGGGTTGTTTGTTTTTTTCTTGTAAATTTGTTTGAGTTCTTTGTAGGTTCTGGATATTAGCCCTTTGTCAGATGAGTAGACTGCAAACATTTTGTCCCATTCTGTAGGTTGCCTGTTCACTCTGATGGTAGTTTCTTTTGCTGTGCAGAAGCTCTTTAGTTTAATGAGATCCCATTTGTCAATTTTGGCTTTTGCTGCCGTTATTTTTGCTGTTTTAGACATGAAGTCTTTGCCCATGCCTATGTCCTGAATGGTACTACCTAGGTTTTCCTCTAGGATTTTTATGGTATTAGGTCTAACATTTAAGTCTCTAATCCATCTTGAATTAATTTTCGTATAAGGAGTAAGGAAAGGATCCAGTTTCAGCTTTCTGCTTATGGCTAGCCAATTTTCCCAGCACCATTTATTAAATAGGGAATCCTTTCCCCATTTCTTGTTTCTCTCAGGTTTGTCAAAGATCAGATGGCTGTAGATGTGTGGTATTATTTCTGAGGACTCTGATTTGTTCCATTGGTCTATATCTCTGTTTTGGTACCAGTACCATGCTGTTTTGGTTACTGTAGCCTTGTAGTATAGTTTGAAGTCAGGTAGCGTGATGCCTCCACCTTTCTTCTTTTGACTTAGGATTGTCTTGGAGATGCGGGCTCTTTTTTGGTTGCATATGAACTTTAAAGCAGTTTTTTCCAATTCTGTCAAGAAGGTCATTGGTAGCTTGATGGGGATGGCATTGAATCTATAAATTACCTTGGGCAGTATGGCCATTTTCACGATATTGATTCTTCCTATCCATGAGCATCGTATGTTCTTCCATTTGTTTGTGTCCTCTTTGATTTCACTGAGCAGTGGTTTGTAGTTCTCCTTGAAGAGGTCCTTTACATCCCTTGTAAGTTGGATTCCTAGGTATTTTATTCTCTTTGAAGCAATTGTGAATGGAAGTTCATTCCTGATTTGGCTCTCTGTTTGACTGTCACTGGTGTATAAGAATGCTTGTGATTTTTGCACATTAATTTTGTATCCTGAGACTTTGCTGAAGTTGCTTATCAGCTTAAGGAGATTTTGGGCTGAGACAATGGGGTTTTCCAAATATACAATCATGTCGTCTGCAAACAGGGACAATTTGACTTCTTCTTTTCCTAACTGAATCCCCTTGATATCTTTCTCTTGCCTGATTGCCCTAGCCAGAACTTCCAACACTATGTTGAATAGGAGTGGTGAGAGAGGGCATCCCTGTCTTGTGCCAGTTTTCAAAGGGAATTTTTCCAGTTTTTGCCCTTTCAGTATGATATTGGCTGTGGGTTTGTCATAAATAGCTCTTATGATTTTGAGGTACGTTCCATCAATACCGAATTTATTGAGCGTTTTTAGCATGAAGGGCTGTTGAATTTTGTCAAAAGCCTTTTCTGCATCTATTGAGATAATGATGTGGTTCTTGTCTTTGGTTCTGTTTATATGCTGGATTATGTTTATTGATTTGCGAATGTTGAACCAGCCTTGCATCCCAGGGATGAAGCCCACTTGATCATGGTGGATAAGCTTTTTGATGTGCTGCTGAATCCGGTTTGCCAGTATTTTATTGAGGATTTTTGCATCGATGTTCATCAGGGATATTGGTCTAAAATTCTCTTTTTTTGTTGTGTCTCTGCCAGGCTTTGGTATCAGGATGATGTTGGCCTCATAAAATGAGTTAGGGAGGATTCCCTCTTTTTCTATTGATTGGAATAGTTTCAGAAGGAATGGTACCAGCTCCTCCTTGTACCTCTGGTAGAATTCAGCTGTGAATCCATCAGGTCTTGGACTTTTTTTGGTTGGTAGGCTATTAATTATTGCCTCAATTTCAGAGCCTACTATTGGTCTGTTCAGGGATTCAACTTCTTCCTGGTTTAGTCTTGGAAGAGTGTAAGTGTCCAGGTAATTATCCATTTCTTCTAGATTTTCCAGTTTATTTGCGTAGAGGTGTTTATGGTATTCTCTGATGGTAGTTTGTATTTCTGTGGGGTCGGTGGTGATATCCCCTTTATCATTTTTAATTGCGTCGATTTGATTCTTCTCACTTTTCTTCTTTATTAGTCTTGCTAGTGGTCTGTCAATTTTGTTGATCTTTTCAAAAAACCAACTCGTGGATTCATTGATTTTTTGGAGGGTTTTTTGTGTCTCTATCCCTTCAGTTCTGCTCTGATCTTAGTTATTTCTTGCCTTCTGCTAGCTTTCGAATGTGTTTGCTCTTGCTTCTCTAGTTCTTTTAATTGCAATGTTAGAGTGTCAATTTTAGATTTTTCCTGCTTTCTCTTGTGGGCATTTAGTGCTATAAATTTCCCTCTACATACTGCTTTAAATGTATCCCAGAGATTCTGGTATGTTGTATCTTTGTTCTCATTGGTTTCAAAGAACATCTTTATTTCTGCCTTCATTTCGTTATGTACCCAGTAGTCATTCAGGAGCAGGTTGTTCAGTTTCCATGAAGTTGAGCGGTTTTGATTGAGTTTCTTAGTCCCGAGTTCTAATTTGATTGCACTGTGGTCTGAGAGACCGTTTGTTATAATTTCTGTTCTTGTACATTTGCTGAGGAGTGCTTTACTTCCAATTACGTGGTCAATTTTGGAGTAAGTACGATGTGGTGCTGAGAAGAATGTATATTCTGTTGATTTGGGGTGGAGAGTTCTATAGATGTCTATTAGGTCTGCTTGCTGCAGAGATGAGTTCAATTCCTGGATATCCTTGTTAAGTTTCTGTCTCGTTGATCTGTCTAATGTTGACAGTGGAGTGTTGAAGTCTCCCATTATTATTGTATGGGAGTCTAAGTCTCTTTGTAAGTCTCTAAGGACTTGCTTTATGAATCTGGGTGCTCCTGTATTGGGTGCATATATATTTAGGATAGTTAGCTCTTCCTGTTGAATTGATCCCTTTACCATTATGTAATGGCCTTCTTTGTCTCTTTTGATCTTTGATGGTTTAAAGTCTGTTTTATCAGAGACTAGTATTGCAACCCCCACTTTTTTTTGTTCTCCATTTGCTTGGTAAATCTTCCTCCATCCCTTTATTTTGAGCCTATGTATGTCTCTGCGCGTGAGATGGGTCTCCTGAATACAGCAGACTGATGGGTCTTGACTCTTTATCCAGTTTGCCAGTCTGTGTCTTTTAATTGGAACATTTAGTCCATTTACATTTAAGGTTAAGATTGTTATGTGTGAACTTGATCCTGCCATGATGATATTAACTGGTTATTTTGCTCGTTAGTTGATGCAGATTCTTCCTAGCCTCGATGGTCGTTACATTTTGGCATGTTTTTGCAATGGCTGGTACCGGTTGTTCCTTTCCATGTTTAGTGCTTCCTTCAGGGTCTCTTGTAAGGCAGGCCTAGTGGTGACAAAATCTCTAAGCATTTGCTTATCTGTAAAGGATTTTATTTCTCCTTCACTTATGAAACTTAGTTTGGCTGGATATAAAATTCTGGGTTTAAAATTCTTTTCTTTAAGAATGTTGAATATTGGCCCCCACTCTCTTCTGGCTTGAATAGTTTCTGCTGAGAGATCTGCTGTTAGTCTGATGGGCTTCCCTTT
Organism: Chlorocebus sabaeus; assembly: GCF_047675955.1. Lineage (NCBI taxonomy): Eukaryota > Metazoa > Chordata > Mammalia > Primates > Cercopithecidae > Chlorocebus > Chlorocebus sabaeus. The sequence continues at coordinate 43,597,396 of NC_132911.1, read as the reverse complement.
GTGGGTAACCCGACCTTTCTCTCTGGCTGCCCTTAAGATTTTTTCCTTCATTTCAACTTTGGTGAATCTGGCAATTATGTGTCTTTGAGTTGCTCTTCTCGAGGAGTATCTTTGTGGCATTCTCTGTATTTCCTGTATTTGAATGTTGGCCTGCCCTACTAGGTTGGGGAAGTTCTCCTGGATGATATCCTGAAGAGTGTTTTCCAACTTGGTTCCATTTTCCCCCTCACTTTCAGGCACCCCAATCAGACATAGATTTGGTCTTTTTACATAATCCCATACTTCTTGCAGGCTTTGTTCATTTCTTTTTCTTCTTTTTTCTATTGGTTTCTCTTCTCGCTTCATTTCATTCATTTGATCCTCAATCGCTGACATTCTTTCTTCCAGTTGATCGAGTTGGTTACTGAAGCTTGTGCATTTTTCACGTATTTCTCGTGTCATGGTTTTCATCTCTTTCGTTTCGTTTATGACCTTCTCTGCATTAATTACTCTAGCCATCAATTCTTCCACTTTTTGTTTCAAGATTTGTAGTTTCTTTGCGCTGGGTACGTAATTCCTCCTTTAGCTGTGAGAAATTTGATGGACTGAAGCCTTCTTCTCTCATCTCGTCGAAGTCATTCTCCGTCCAGCTTTGATCCGTTGCTGGCGATGAGCTGCGCTCCTTTGCCGGGGGAGATGCGCTCTTATTTTTTGAATTCCCAGCTTTTCTGCCCTGCTTTTTCCCCATCTTTGTGGTTTTATCTGCCTCTGGTCTTTGATGATGGTGATGTACTGATGGGGTTTTGGTGTAGGTGTCCTTCCTGTTTGATAGCTTTCCTTCTAACAGTCAGGATCCTCAGCTGTAGGTTGTAGCTGTAGGAGATTGCTTGAGGTCCACTCCAGACCCTGTTTGCCTGGGTATCAGCAGCAGAGGCTGCAGAAGATAGCATATTTCTGAACAGCGAGTGTACCTGTCTGATTCTTGCTTTGGAAGCTTCCTCTCAGGGGTGTACTCCACCCTGTGAGGTGTGGGGTGTCAGACTGCCCCTAGTGGGGGATGTCTCCCAGTTAGGCTACTCAGGGGTCAGGGACCCACTTGAGCAGGGAGTCTGTCCCTTCTCAGATCTCAACCTCCGTGTTGGGAGATCCACTGTTCTCTTCAAAGCTGTCAGACAGAGTTGTTTGCGTCTGCATAGCTTTCTGCTGCCTTTGTTATTGTTTACTGTGCCCTGTCCCCAGAGGTGGAGTCTACAGAGACAAGCAGGTTTCCTTGAGCTGCTGTGAGCTCCACCCAGTTCGAGCTTCCCAGCAGCTTTGTTTACCTACTTAAGCCTCAGCAATGGCGGGCGCCCCTCCCCCAGCCTCACTGCTGCCTTGCCGGTAGATCACAGACTGCTGTGCTAGCCATGAGGGAGGCTCCGTGGGTGTGGGACCCTCCCGACCAGGTGTGGGATATGATCTCCTGGTGTGCCTGTTTGCTTAAAGCGCAGTATTGGGGTGGGAGTTACCCGATTTTCCAGGTTTTGTGTGTCTCAGTTCCCCTGGCTAGGAAAAGGGATTCCCTTCCCCCTTGTGCTTTCCAGGTGAGGCAATGCCTTGCCCTGCTTCAGCTCACGCTGGTCGGGCTGCAGCAGCTGACCAGCACCGATCCTCCGACACTCCCCAGTGAGATGAACCCAGTACCTCAGTTCAAAATGCAGAAATCACCGGTCTTCTGTGTCGCTCGCGCTGGGAGTTGGAGACTGGAGCTGTTCCTATTCGGCCATCTTCGCTTCTTTCTAGTTTTAATCTGAGGATATTTCCTTTTTCACCATAGGTCTGAAAGTGCTCCAAAATATCCCTTTGCATATTCCACTATTACAGTATTAGCAAACTGCTCCATGAAAGGAAAGGTGAAACTCTGTGAGATAAATTCACACATCACAAAGCAGTTTCTCAGAATGTTTCTTTCTAGTTTATTTCTGAGGACATTTCCTTTGTCAGAATAGGCTTCAGTGCAGTCCAAAATATCCCTTCTCAGATTCCCCAAAAACAGTGCTACCAAACTGCTCCATGAAAAGAATCGTGTAACTCTATGAGATGAATTCACAAATCACAAAGCCGTTTCTCAGAAATATTCTTTCTAGTTTTTGTTTGAGGATATTTCCTTTTTCACTATAGACCTTAATGGACAGGGGAATATCCCTTTGCATATTCCATGAAAAGAGAGTTAGTTAGCAAAGTGCTCCATGAAAAGAAAGGTGTAAATTTGTGAGATGAATTCACACATCACAAAGCAGTTTCTCAGAAAGCTTCCTTTTGGTTTTTGTCTGAGGATATTTCCTTTGTAACCATTGGCTTCAATGTGCTCCCAAATATCCTATTGCAGATTCCAGGAAAACAGTGCTATCAAACTGCTGAGTGAAACATCTGTGTATCTCAGTTCGATGAGTTCACCCATCCAAAAGTAGTCTCTCAGAAAGCATTTTTCTAATTTTTTTCTAAGGATATTTCCTTTTCCACCCTAGGCTTCAATGCACTCCCAAATATCCCTTTACAGACACCACAAAAACAGTGATGTCAAAGTGCTCCCTCAACAGAAACGTTTAGCTCTAAAAGATGAATAAAAACATCACAAAGGAGTTTCTCCAAAAGCTTCTCTCCAGTTTTTACCTGAAGAATTTTCTTTTTTCATATTAGGCCTCTATGCTCTCCCAAATATCGCTTTTCAGTTTCCCCAAAAACAGTGCTACCAAACTGTGCAATGAATAGAAAGGTGTAACTGTGAGATGAATTCACCCATCACAAATAAGTTTCTCAGAAACCTTTCTAGTTTCAATCTGAGGATATTTCCTTTTTCACCATTGGCTTCAATGTGCTCCCAAATAATTCTTCTTAGATACCACAAAAACAGTGTTGCTGAACTGCTCAATCAACAAGAAGGTTAAACTCTATGAGATGAATACACACATCACAAAACCATTTCTCTCCATAAGCTTCTCTCCAGTTTTTATCTGATGTTATTTCTTTTTTCATCATAGGCCTCTAGGAGCTCCCGAATATCCCTTTGCAGATTCCGTAAGAACAGTGCTGCCAAACTGCTCAAAGAAACATAGGTGAAACTCTGTCTGATGAATTCACCCATCACAAAGAAATTTCTCAGAATGCTTCTTTCTAGTTTTTATCTCAGGATATTTCCTTTTCCACCATAGGCTTCCATGGGCTCCCAAATATCCCTTCTCAGACACAACAGAAAGAGTGATGACAAGCTGCTCTCCCAACAGAAAGCTTTACCTCTATGAGATTAATGCATTCATCACAAAGGAGTTATCAGAAACTTTCTCTCCAGTTTCAACCTGAAGATATTTCTTTTTTCAACATTGGCATCTATCCGCTCTTGAAAATCCCTTTCCATATTCCAAAGAAACAGTGTTATCAACCTGCTCAATGAAAAGAAAGATTTAACACTGTGAGATGAATTCACCCATAACAAAACAGTCTCTCAGAAAGCTTCTTTCTATTTTTTATCAGAGGGTATTTCCTTTTTCACCATAGGCTTCTCTGTGCCACGAATATCACTTTGTAGATTCCACAAAGCAGGGTTACCAAACTGTTCAATGAAAAGAAAGATTTACCTCTAGGAGATGAATTCAACCATTACAATGAAATTTCTCAGAAAACTCCTTTCCAGTTTTTACTGTGCATATTTACTTTTCCACCCTCAGCCTCAATGCACTCCCAAATATCACTTCTCAGACACCATAAAAAAGTTTTTATCTGCAGTTATTTCCTTTTTCACCATAGGCCTCCAGAGTATCCCTTTGCAGATTCCATAAAAACGTTGCTATCAAACTGCTCAAAGAAAAGAAAGGTGTAACTGTGTCTGATGAATTCACCCATCACAAAGAAATATCTCTGAAAGCTCCTTTCTAGTTTTTTATCTTTGCGTATTTACTTTTCCACCATCAGCCTCAATGCACTCCCAAATATCCCTTCTCAGACACCACGAATACAGTGATGCCAAACTGCTCAATCAACAAAATGGTTTATCTATATGAGGTGAATACACACATCAGAAAACAGTTATTCAAAAACCTTGTCTCCAGTTTTGATCTGAACATTATTCTTTTTTCATCATAGACTTTTATGAGCTCCTGAAAATCCCTTTACATATTACCCAAAAACAGTGCTACCAAACTGTTTAATGAAAAGAAAAGGGTAACTCTGTGTGGTGCATTCACCCATCACAAAGCAGTTTCTCAGAAAGCTTCTTTCCAGTTTTTATATGAGGATATCTCCTTTGTCACCATAAGCTTCAATGCACTCCAAAATATCAGATTGCAGATTCCAAGAAAACAGTGTAGGCAAAACGCTAACTGAAAAGAAAGATGAAACTCTGTAAGATGAATTCACACATCACAAAAATCTTTCTCAGAAAGTTTCTTTCTAGTTTTTATCTGAGGATATTTCCTTTGTCCCCGTAAGGTTCAATGCACTCAGAAATATCCCACTGCTGAATCAAAGAAAAGAGTGTTAGCAAACTCTTAAATAAAAATAACAGTGTAACTCCGTGAGATGAATAGACACATCACAAAGCAGTTACTCTGAAAGCTTCTTTTTGGTTTTTATTGGAGGATATTTCCTTTTTCAATGTAGGATTCAATGCACTCCTAAATATCCTTTAGCAGATTTCAAGAAAACAGTGTTAGAAAACTGTTCAATGAAAAGAAAGGTGTGACTCTGTGAGATGAATTCACACATCATAAAGAAGTTCCTCAGAAAGCTTCTTTCTAGTTTTTATCTGTGGATGCTTCCTTTTTCAAGGTAGGCCTCAATGCACTCCCAAGTATCCCTTTACTGTTTCCATGAAAATAGTGTTAGCAAACTGCTCCATGAAAAGAAAGCTGTAACTCTATGAGATCAATTCACACATCACAAAGAGCTTTCTCAGAAAGTTTCTTTCTAGTTTTTATCTCAGGATATTTCCTTTGTCTTCATAGGCTTCAATGTGATCCAAAATATCCCTTCTCAGATACCTCAAAAACAGTGAAACCAAACTACTACATGAAAAGAATTCTTTAACTCTGTGAGATGAATTCACACATCACAAAGCATTTCCTCAGAAGCCTTCTATCTAGTTTTTACCTGAGAGTATTTCCTTTGTCACCCTAAGCTTCAATGCACTCTGAAATATCTCATTGCATATTCCAAGAAAACACTGTTAGGAAACTACTCAATGGAAAGAACAGTGTAACTCTGTGAGACCAATTAACACTTCACAAAGTCATCTCACTGAAAGTGTCCTTATCATTTTATCTGAGGATATTTTATTTTTCACCATAGGCCTCAGTGTGCTCCCAAATATCCCTTTGCAGATTCCACGAAAACAGTGTTAGCAAACTGCTCCAAGAAAAGAAAGCTGTAACTCTGTGAGATGAATTCACACATCACAAAGAAATATCTCAGAAAACTTCTTTCTAGTTTTTAACGGAGGATATTTCCTTTGTCACTATAGGCTTCAATGCAATCCAAAATACCTCTTCTCAGATTCCCCAAAAACAGTACTACCAAACTGTTCCATAAAAGGAATTGGGTAACTCTGTGAGAAAACTCAAAAATGAAAAAGGAATTTCTCAGAGAGCTTCTTTAATTTTTTGTCTGAGGATATTTCCTTAGTCACCATTAGCTTCACTACACTGCGAAATATACCATTGCAGATTCCATGAAAACAGTGTTAGCCAACTGCTTGATGAAATGAACAGTGTAATACTGTGAGATGAATTCACACATCACAAAGCAGTTTCTCAGAAAGCGTCTTTCTAGTTTTTATCTCAGGATATTTCTTTTTTCACCATTGGCCTCAATGTGCTCCCAAATATCCCTTTGTAGATTACAGAAAAATAGTGTTAAAAAACTTCTCAATGAAAAGAACAGTATAACTCTCTGAGATTAATTCACACATCAAAAAGCAGCTTCTCAGAAGATTATTTTTGGTTTTTATCTGAGGATATTTCCTTCATCACTATAGGCTTCGATGCTCACCCAAATATCCTATTGCAGATTCCACCAAAACAGTGTTAACAAAGTGTTCAATGAAAAGAATGTTGAAAATCTTTGAGATGAATTCACACATCACAAAGAAGTTTCTCAGAAAGCTTTTGTAGTTTTTTTTTCTGATGATATTTACTTTTTCACTATAGACCTGAAAGCACTCCCAAATATCCTTCTTCATATTCCATGAAAACAGTGTTAGCTAACCACTTCTTGAAAAGAAAGGTGTAACTTTCTGAGATAAAATCTCACATCACAAAGAATTTTCTTTCTCAGAAAGTTTCTTATTTGTTTTTATATGAGTATATTACATTTGTCACCATAGGCTTCAACGCCATTCAAAAAAATCCCTTCTCAGATTTCCCAAAACCTGTGCTACCAAACGATCCATGAAAGGAATTGTGTAATTCTATGAGATGAATTCACACATCACAAAGCGGTTTCTCAGAATACTTCATTCTCATTTTATCTGAGGATGTTTCCTTTTTCACTACAGTCCTCAATGTGCTCCCAAATGTCCCTTTCCAGATTCCACGGAAGCAATGTTAGAAAACTGCTACATGAAAAGAAAGGTGTAACTTTGTGACATGAATTCACACATCACAAGGAACTTTCTCAGAATGTCTCCTTTTGGATTTTATCTGAGGTTATTTCCTTTGTCACCATAGGCTTCAAAAACAGAGCTACCAAACTGCTGCATGAAAACAGAGGTGTAACTCTGTGAGATGCATTCAAATATCAGAAAGTTGTTTCTCAGAAAGCTTCCTTCTAGTTTTTAACTGAAGATATTTCCATTTTCACCATATTCCTCAATGTGCTCCCAAATATCCCATTGCAGATTAAACGAAAAACTGTTTGCAAATTGATCAGTGAAAAGAACAGTGTAACTCTGTGAGACGAATTCACACATCACAAGGAACTTTCTCAGAAAGCTTATTTTTGGTTTTTATCTGAGGATATTTCATCATCATAGACTTCAATGCGCTCCCAAATATAACATGTAAAATTCCACAAAAACAGTGTTATCAAACTTCTCAATTAAAAGAACAGTGTAACTGTGTGATATGAATTCACACATCACAAAGCAGTTACTCAGAAAACTTCCTTCTCATTTTTATACGAGGATATTTCCCTTTTCACTATACACCTCAATGGGCTCCCGAATATCCCTTTGCAGATTCCACGAAAATAGTGTTAGAAACCTGTTTCATGAAAAGAAAGGTGTAACTCTGTGAGATGAATTCACACATCACAAAGAACATTCTCAGACAGCTTCTTTCTAGTTTTTATCTAAGGATATTTCCTTTGTCACCACAGACTTCAAGGCAATCCAAAATATCTGTTGTCAGATTCCCAAAAGGCAGTGCTACCAAGTGATCCATGAAAAGAATCATGTAATTCTGTGAGATATGTTAACACATCACAAAGCAGTTTCTCAGGAAACCTCTTTCTAGTTTTTAAATGAGGTTACTTCCCTTGTCACTGTAAGATTCAATGCACTCTGAAATATTCCATTCCAGATTCCATGAGAACAGTGCTAGCAAACTGCTCCAAAAATATAACAGTGTAACTCTGTGAGATGAATTCACATATCACAAAGCAGTGTCTCAGAAAGATTCTACCTAGTTTATATCTGAGGATATGTCCTTTTTCACCGTAGGACTCAATGCACTTCCAAATATCCCTTTGCATATTCAATGAAAAGAGTGTTAGGAAACCGCTCCATGAAAGGAAAGGTGTAACTCTGTGAGATAAATCCGCACATCACAAAGTAGTTTCTCAGATAGCATCTTTTTGGTTTTTATCTGAGAATATTTCCTTTGTCACCATAGGCTTTAATATGATCCCAAATATCCTATTGCAGATTCCCCCAAAACAGTGTTATCAAACTGCTCTATGAAAACAGAAGTGTACATATGCGAGATGAATTCACACACCACAGATAAGGTTCTTAGAAAGCTTCTTTCTGGCTTTTATCTGAAGATATTTCTTTTGTCACCATAGGCTTCAAAGCAATCCAGACTATCCCTTCTCAGATTCCCCAAGAACAGTGCTGTCAAACTGATCCATGAAAACAATGGAGTAATTCTGTTAGGTGAATTGACACATCACAAAGTGGTTTCTCTGAAAGCTTCTTTCTAGTTTTTATAGGAGGATATTTCCGATGTCACCATAAGCTTCAATAAACTCTGAGATATCCCATTGTAGGTCCCAAGAAAACTGTGTTATCAAACTGCTCGATGAAAAGAAAAGTGTAACTCCATGAGATTAATTAACACATTATAAACCAGTTTCTCAGAAAGCTTCTTTATCTTTTTTTTTATCTGAGGATATTTCTTTTCTCACCATAGGCCTCAATACGTTCCCAAATATCCCTTTGCAGATTCTATAAAAACAGTGTTACCACACTGCTCGATGAATAGAAAGGCGTAACCTTGTGAGATGAATTCACAAATCACAAAGACGTTTCTCATTAAGCTTCTTTCTAGTTTTTATCTGAGGATAATTCCTGTGTTACCATAGGTTTCAAAGTAATCCATAATATCCCTTCTCAGATTCTCCCAAAACTGTGCTACCAAACTGCTTCACAAAAAGAGTGGTGTAGCTCTGTGAGATGAATTCACACAACACAAAGTAGTGTCTTTGAAAGCTTCTTTCTAGTATTTATCTGAGGATATTTCCTTTTCCACCATATTCCTCAATGTGCTACTGAATATCCCATTGCAGATTCCACAAAAAAAGTGTAGCACACTTCCCAATGAAAAGAACAGTGTAACTCTGTAAGATGAATTCACACATGACAAAGCAGTTTCTAAGAAAGCTTCTGTCTGTTTTTTATCTGAGAATATTTCCTTTTTCACCGTAGGCATCAAGGCACTCCCAAATATCCCTTTGTGGATTCCACAAAAAGAGTGATACCAAACTACTCCATGAAAAGCAACATGTAACTCTGTGAGACAAACTCACACACACATCACAAAGAAGTCTCTCAGAGACCTTCTTTCTAGTCTTTGTTTGAGAATATTTCCTTTGTCATGATAGGCTTCAATGCAATTCAAAACAACTCTTCTCAGATTCCCCAAAAACAGTGCTACCAAACTTCTCCATGAAAAGAATTGTGTAACTCTGTCAAATGAAATAAAAAATCACAATGTAGTTTATCAGGCAACTCCTTTCTAGTTTTTGTCTGTGGATTTTTCTTTTACACTATAGGCTTCAATACACTCCCAAATGTCCCCTCACAGATTCCATGAAAACAGTGTTAGCAAAGCGTTCCATGAAAAGAAAGGTGTAATGCTTTGAGATGAATTCACACATCACAAATAATTTCTCAGAAAAAAATCTTTGTAGTTTTTATCTGAGGATATTTCCTTTGTCACCATAAGCTTCAATGTGCACCCAAATATCCCTTATCTGATTTCCCAAATACAGTGCTACCATACAGCTCCAGGAAAAGAATGGGGCACCTCTGTGAAATGAATTCACACATCACAAATCTGTTTCTCAGTAAGCTTCTTACTAGTTATTATCTGAGGATATTTCCTTTTTCACCATATTCCTCTATACGCTCCCAAATATCTGATTGCAGATTCTATGAAAAAAGTGTTAGCAAACTTTTCAATGAAAAAAAGGTGTAAATTTGAGAGATGAATTCACACAACACAAAGCAGTTTCACATAAAGGTTCTTTTCATTTGTCACCAAAGAATTCAATGCGCTCCAACATATCCTATTGCAGGTTCCACAAAATCAGTGTTATCAAACTGCTCAATGACAAGAAGAGTGTAACACTGTAAGATGATTTCACACATCACAATGCAGTTTCTCAGAAAGCTTCTTTCTAGGTTTTATCTGAGGATGTTTCCTATTTCACCATAGGCCTCAAGGTGCTCCCAAATATCCCTTTGCAGATTCCATGAAAACAGTGTTATCAATCTGCTCCATGAAAAGAAAGGTGTACCTCTGTGAGAACAATTCACACATCACAAAGCAGTTTCTCAGAAAGCTTCTTTCTAGTTTTTATCTGAGGATATTTACTTTGTCACCATAGGCTTCAAAGCAATCCCAAATATTGCCTCCCAGATTCCCAAAAAACAGTGTTACTAAGCATCTCCATGACAAGTATCGTGTAACACTGTGAGATGAATTCACAAATCACAAAGCAGTTTCTCAGAAAACTTCTATCTAGTTTTTGTATGAGGATATTTCCTTTGTCACTATAAGCTTCAATGTGTTCTGAAATATCGCATTGCAGATTCCAAGAACTCAGTGTTAGCAAACTGCTCAAGGAAAAGAACACTATCACACTGTGAGGTGAATTCACCAATCAAAAAGCAATTTCTCAGAAAACTTCCTTTTCTTTTTTGTCTGAGGATATTTCCTTTGTCACCATAGGCTTCAAAGCCTTACAAAATATTCTGTTGCAGATTCCATGAAAACAGTGTTAGCAAACTGCTCCCTGAAAAGAAAAGGGTTACTCGGTGAGATGAATGTGCAAATCACAAAGAAGTTTCTCAGAAATCTTTCTAGTTTTTATCTGAGGATATTTCCTTTGTCACCAAGGGCTTCAATGTGATACAAAATATCCCTTTTCAGATTCCCCAAAAACAGTGCTACCAAACTGTTCCATGAAAAGAAAAATGTAACTCTGTGAGATGAATTCACACATCACAAAATAGTTTCACAGAAAGCTTCTTTTTGTTTTCTTTCTGAGGATATATCCTTTGTCACCATAGGCTTCACTGTGCTTCAAAATATCCTCCTGCAGATTCCACGAAAACAGTGTTAGCAAAATGGTCCTTGAAAAGTGTGGTGTAAGTGTGTGAGATGAAACCACACATCACAAAGCAGTTTCTCAGAAAGCTCTTTCTACTTTTTATCTGAGAATATTTACTTTTTCACCATAGGTCTCAACTCACTCCCAAATATTACATTGTAGATTCCAGGAAAACAGAGTTTACAAACTACTCCATGAAAAGAAAGGTGTTACTCCATGAGTAACTTCACGTATAAGTTTCTCAGAAAGCTTCTTTCTAGTTTTCATCTGCTCTATTTCCTTTGTCACCATAGGCTTCAATGCAATCCAAAATATCCCTTCTCAGATTCCCCAAAAACATGCTACCAAACTGCTCCCTGAAAAGTATCAGGAAACGCTGTGAGATGAGTTCACAAATCACAAAGCAGTTTCTCAGAAAGATTCTTTCTATTTTTTGTATTAGGAGATTCCCTTTGTCACTGTAGGCCTCAATGCACTAGCAAATATCCCTTTGCAGATTACATAAAACCAGTGTTAGCAAACTGCTCCATGAAAAGAAACGTGTAAATCTGTGAGATGAGTTCACACATCACAAAGCAATTTCTCAGAAAGCTGTCTTTTTTTTTGTCTGAGGATGCTTCCTTTGTCACTATAGGCTTCAATGCGACCCAAAGTATCCCTTCTCAGATTCCCCAAAAACAGAGCTACCAAACTGATGCATGAAATGAATTGTGTAACTCTTTGAGATGAATTAAAACATCATAAAGTGGTTTCTCAGAATGTTTCTTTCTAGTTTTTATCTGAGGATATTTACATTTTCACCATAGGCCTCAATGTGTTCTTGTATACCCCATTGCAGATTCCACAAGAAAAGTGTTAGTAAACTTCTCAATTAGAAGAACTGTGTAACTCTGTGAAATGAAATAATCACTAATAAATTTCTCAGAAAGTCTCTTTCTAGTTTTTATCTGAGGATATTTCCTTTCTAACTATAGGCTTCAATGCGATGAAAATCATCCCTTCTTAGATTCCCCAAAAACAGTGCTACCAAACTGCTTCATGAAAATAATGGTGTAACTCAGTGAGATGAATTCACATACCACAAAGCTGTTTCTCAGAAAGCTTCTTTCTAGTTTTTCTCTAAGGATATTTCCTTTTTCAAAATAGGCCTCAATGCACTTCTGAATACACCACTGCAGATTTCAGGAAAAAAGTGTTAGAAAACTTCTCAATGAAAGGAATGGTGTAACACTGTGAGATGAATTCACACGTCACAAAGAAGTTTCACAGAAATCTTCTTTTTGGTTTTCATCTGAGGATATGTCCTTTGTCACCATAGGCCTCAATGCGCTCTTAAATACCTGATTACAGATCTCATGAAAACAGTGTTATCTGACCGCTCAATGAAAAGAACAGTATAATTATGTAAGATGAATTCACACATCACAAAGCAGTTTCTCAGAATATTTCTTTATAGTTTTTATATAAGAATATTTCCTTTTTCAGTACAGGCCTCAGTGCACTCCCAAATATCCCTTTGCAGATTCCACAAAAACCGTGTTAGCAAACTGCTTCATGAAAAGAAAGGTATAACTCTGTGAGATTAATTAACACATCACAAAGAATATCTCAGAAAGCTTCTTTCTAGTTTTTCTCTAGGGATATTTCCTTTTTCAAAATAGGCCTCAATGCACTCCCGAATACACCATTGCAGATTTCAGGAAAAAAGTGCTAGCAGACTTCTCAATGAAAGGAATGGTGTAACACTGTGAGATGAATTCACGTGTCACAAGGAAGTTTCACAGAAATCTTCTTTTGGTTTTTATCTGAGGATATTTCCTTTGTCACCATAGGCTTCATTGCAATCGAAAATAACCCTTCCCTGATTCCCCAAAAACAGTGCTACAAAACTGATCCATGAAAAGAATCATGTAACTCTCTAAGATGAATCAATAAATCACAAAGCAGTTTCTCAAAAAGCTCCTTTCTAGTTTTTATCTGAGGATATTTCCTTTGTCACTAGAGGCTTCAATGCAATCCAAAATATCCCATCTCAGATTCCCCAAAAGAGTGCTAACAAACTGCGTCATGAAAATAAAGGTGTAACACTGTGAGATGAATTCACACATCACTAAGCAGTTTCACAGAAAGCTTATTTTTTCTTTTGTCTGAGAATATTTCCCTTGCCACCAAAGGCTTCAATGCACTCCAAAATATCCTATTGCAGATAGCACAAAAACAGTGTTAGCAAACTGCTCCACGAAAAGGGTGTTGTAACTCTGGGATATGAATTCACACATCACAAAACAGTTTCTCAGAAAGCTTCCCTCTAGTTTTTACCTGGGGACATTTCCTTTTTCATCATAGGTCTCAACTCACTCCCAAATATCACTTTGTAGATGCCACGAAAACAGTGTTAGCAAGCAGCTCCATGAAAAGAAATGTGTTACTCTGTGAGATGAATATACACATCACAAATAAGCTTTTCAGAGAGTTTCTTTCTGGTTTTTATCTGATTATATTTCTATTGTCACTCTAGGCTTCAATGCAATCCAAACTATCCCATCTCAGATTCCCCAAAAACAGTGCTACCAAACTGTTCCATGAAAAGAATGCTGTAACTCTGTGAGATGAATTCACACATCACAAAGCTGTTTCTCAGACCACTTCTTTCTAGATTTTATCTGCAGATATTTCCTTTTTTTCCATATTCCACAATGCTCTCCAGAATATCCCATTGCAGATTCCACGACAGAAGGGTTAGAAAACTTCTCAATGAAAAGAATGGGGTAAATCTGTGAGATGAATTCACACATCACAAAGCAGTTTCACAGAAAACTTCTGTTTGATTTTAATCTGAGGATATTTCTTATTTCATCATAGGTCTACATTCACTCCCAAATATCCATTGGCAGACTCCATGAAAACAGTGTGAGCAAACGGCTCCATGAAAAGAAAGGTGTAACTCTGTGAGGTGAAATCACACATCACAAAGAACTTTCTCAGAAACCTTCTTTCTAGTTTTTATCTGAGGATATTTCCCTTGTAAACCATAGGCTTTGATGTGATTCCAAATATCCCTTCTGAGAGTCCCCAAAAACAGTACTACCAAACTGCTCCATGAAAAGAGTGGTGTAACTCTGTGAGATGAATTCACACATCACAAAGTATTTTCCTAGAAAGATTCTTTCTAGTTTTTTTTCTGAGGATATTTCCTTTTTCACCATAGGCCTCAACTGGCTCCCAAATATCCTTTTGTAGGTTACACAAAAACAGTGTTAGCAAACTGCTCCATGAAAAGAATGGTGTTACTCAGTGAGATGAATACACACATCACAACGAAGTTTCTCAGAAAATTTCTATCTAGTTTTAATCTAAGAATATTTCCTTTGTCACCTTAGGCTTCAATGCAATCCAAAATATCCCTTCTCAATCTACCCAGAAACAGTGCTACAAAACTGCTCCATGAAAAGAATGGTGTAACTCTGTGAGATGAATTGACACATAACAAAGCACTTTCTCAGAAAGCTTCTTTACAGTTTTTATCTGAGGATATTTCCTTTTTCACCATATTCCTCAATGAACTCCGGAATATCCCATTGCAGATTAAAGGAAAATATTTTAGCAAACGTCTCAATGAAAGGAACATTGTGATGGTGTGAGGTGAATTGACACATCACAAAGCAGTTTCACAGAAAGCTTCTTTTTGGTTTTGATTGGAGTATATCTCCTTTGTCACAATAGACTTCAATGCACTCCCAAATATCCTATTGCATATTCCAAGAAAACAGTGTTATCAAACTGCTCAATGAAAATAATAGTTTGACCTGGTGAGATGAATTCATACATCACAAAGCAGTTTCTCAAAAAGTTTCTTTCTAGTTTTTATCTGAGGATATTTCCTTTTCCACTGTAGGCCTGAAAGTTCTCACAAATATCCCTTTGCAGATTCCACGAAAACAGTGTTAGCAAACTGTTGCATGAAAAGAAAGGTGTTACTCTGTCAGATGAATACCTATATCACAAAGAGGCTTTTCAGAAAGCTTCTTTCTAGTTTTTATCTCAGGATATTTCCTTTGTCACCATAGGCTTCAATGCGATCAAAAGTATCCTTTCTCAGATTCCCCTAAACAGTGCTTCCAAACTGCTCCATGAAAACAGTCAGGTAACTCTGTGAGATGAATTCATAAATCACAAAACAGTTTCTCAAAAAGTTTCTTACTAGTTTTTGTCTCAGGATATTTCGTTTGTCACTCTAAGCTTCAATGTGCTCAAAAATATCCCATTGCAGATTCCAAGAACACAGTGTTAGAAAACTCCTCAATGAAAAGAACAGTGTAACTGTGTGAGATGAATTCACCCATCACAAAGCAGTTTCTCAGAAAACTTCGTTTTGGTTTTTGTCTGAGTATATTTCCTTTTTCACCATAGGCTTCAAGATGATCCAAATTATCCCTTCTCAGATTCCCCAAAATCAGTGCTACCAAACTTCTCCATGAAAAGAATCATGTAACCCTGTGAGATGAATTAAGACACCACCAAGTGATTTCTCAGGAAGCTTCTTTCTAATTTTTATCTGAGAATATTTCATTTTCCAACAGAGGCGTCAATGCATTCTCAAATGCCCCTTCTCAGACAGCACTAAAACAGTGATACCAAAGTGCTCGCTCAACAGAAACGTTTAGCTCTATGAGATGAACGCACACATCACAAAGGAGATTCTCAGAAAGCTTCCCCCCAGTTTTTAACCTGAAAATATATCCTTTCTCACCATTGGACTCTGTTCACTCCCAAATATCCCTTTGCAGAGTCCACAAAAACAGTGTTACCAAAGGGCTCAATGAAAGGAAAGGTGTAATTCTGTGAGATGAATTCACCCATCACAAAGCAGTTTCTCATAAAGCTTCTTTCTAGTTTTAAACTGAGGATTTTTCCTTTTGAAGCACACAGGCTTCAATGTGCTCCCAAATATCTGCTCTCAAATACCACAAAACAGTGATGCTGAACTGATAAATCAACAAAAAGGTTAAACTCTATGTGATGAATACACCCATAATAAAACCCTTACTCGAAAATCTTCTCTCCAGTTTTTATGTGAAGTTGTTTCCTTTTCATTGTAGGCCTCTAGGAGCTCCCGAATATCCCTTTACAACAGTGCTAGCAAACTGCTCAAAGAAAACAACAGTGTAACTTGGTGTGATGAATTCACCCATCCCAAAGAAATTTCTCAGAAAGCTTCTTTGTAATTTTTATCTCAGGATATTTCCTTTTCCACTGTCGACTTCTACGCACTTCCAAATACCCTAACTCAGACACCACAAAAACAGTGCTACCAAACTGATTCATGAAAAGAATCATGTAACACTAGAAGATGAATTAACACATCACAAAGCAGTTTCTCAGAGAGTTTATTTCTAGTTTTTATATGAGTATATTTCCTTTGTCACCATCAGCATCAATGCACTTCGAAATATCCCATTGTAGATTTCAAGAAAACAGTGTTAGCAAACTGCTCAAAGAAGAGAACGGTGTAATTCTGTGAGATGAGTTCACATATCACAAAGCAGTTTCTCAGAAGGCTTCTTTTTGGTTTTTATCTGAGGATATTTCTTTGCCACTAGAGGCTTCAAAGTGATCCCAAATATCCCTTCTTGGACACCACAAAAAGAGTGATGCCAAAGTGCTCCCTCAACAGAAACGTATAGCTCTATGAGACAAATGCACACATCACAAAGACATTTCTCTGAAAGCTTCTCTCCAGTTGTTACCTGAAGAATTTTCTTTTTTCACCTCAGGCCTCTATGTGCTCCTAAATATCCCTCTGTAGATTCCACAAAAAGAGTGCTAAAGAACTGCTCCATGAAAAGAATGATGTAACTGTGAGATAAATTGACCCATCACAAAGCAGTTTCTCAGGAACCTTCTGTCTAGCTTTTATTGAGGATATTTCCGTTTCCACTATAGGCTTCAACACCCTCCCAAATATTCCTTCTCTGACACCACAAAAAAAGTGATGCCAAAGTGTTCCTTCAACAGAAATGTTTAGCTCTATGAGATGAATGCGCACATCACAAAGGAGTTTCTTCAAAAGCTTCTCTCCAGTTTTTACCTGAAGAATTTTCTTTTTTCACCTTAGGCCTCTATGTGTTCCCAAATATTCCACTGTAAATTCCACAAAAACAGTGCTACCAAACTACACAATGAAAAGAATGGTGTAACTCTGTGAGATGAATTCACCCTCCCCAAAGTAGTTTCTCAGAAAGCTTCTTTCTAGTTTAAATCTGAGGATATTTCCTTTTTCACCATAGGCTTCAATGTGCTCCCAAATGTCTCTTCTCAGATACCACAAAAACAGTGATGAAGAGTTGTTCAATAAAAAAAGGACAAACTCTATTAGATGAACAGACCCATCAACAAACCGTTTCTCACAAAGATTCTCTCCAGTTTTTATCTGAACTTATTTCATTTTTCACCATAGGCCTCTAGGAGCTCCTGAATATCCCTTTGCAGATTCCATAAAAACAAAACTGCTCAAAGAAAACAAAGGTGTAACTCTGTGTGATGAATTCACCCATCACAAAGAAATTTCTCAGAAAGCTTCTTTCTAGTTTTTATCTGAGGAGATTTCCTATTCCACCATCCACTTCTTTCTAGTTTAAATCTGAGGATATTTCCTTATCCACATTGCAGATTCCACAAAAACAGTGTGATCAAACTGCTCCATGAAAAGAATCATGTAACTCTGTGAGATGAACTCAAAAATCATAAAGCAATTCCCCAGAAAGCTTCTTTTCAGCTCTTGTCTTAGGATATTTCTTTTGTCATCAAAAGCTTCAATGTGCTCAAAAATATTCCATTATAGATTCCAAGAAAACAGTTTTAACAAACTGTTCAATGAAAAGAACAGTGTAACTCTGTGAGATGGATTCATCCAACACAAAGCAATTTCTCAGAAAGCATCTTTTTTGTTTTTATGTGAGGATATCTCCTTTTTCACCATAGGCTTCAATGCATTCCCAAATATCCTATTGCATATTCCAAGAAAACATTCTTAGCAAACAGCTCAATGAAAAGAATGGTGTAACTCTGTAAGATGAATTCAAATATCACAAAGGAGTTTCTCAGAACTTCTTTCTAGTTTTTATCTGAGGACATTTCCTTTTTCACTATAGTCCTCAATGTGCTCCCAAATATCCTTTTGCAGATCCCACAAGAACGGTATTAGCAAACTGCTCCATGAAAAGAAAGGTGTAACACTGTGAGATGAATTTACACATCATGAAGAACTTTCTTAGAAAGCTTCTTTCTAGTTTTTATCTGAGGATATTTGCTCTGTCACCATAGGCTTCAATGTGCTAACAAATATCCCTTTGCTGATTTCACAATAACAGTGTTAGCAAGCTGCTCCATGGAAAGAATGTTGTAACTTTGTAAGATGAAATCACACATCACAAAGAACTTTCTCAGAATGCTTCTTTCAATTTTTTATCTGAGGATGTTTCCTTAGTAACCATAGGTTTCATGCAATCGAAAATATCCCTTCTCAGATTCCCCAAAAAGTGTGCTACCAAACGGCTCCATTAAAAGAATCATGTAAACCTGTAAGATGAACTAATACATCACAAAGCCATTTCTCAGAATGCTTTTTTTCTAGTTTTCACATGAGGATATTTCCTTTCTAACTGTCCTTTGTCACCATAAGCTTCAAGATGCTCCGAAATATGCCATTGCCGATTCCAAGAAAACAGTGTTAGCAAACTGCTCAATGCAAAGAACAGTGTAACTCTGTGAGATGTATTCATACAACACAAAGCAGTTTCTCGGAAAGCTTCTTTCTAGTTATTATCTGAGGTTATTTCCTTTGTCACCATAAGCTTCAATGCAATTCAAAAGATCCCTTCTCAGATTCCCTGAAAACACTGCTGGAAAACTGCTCCATGAAGAGAAAGCTGTATCTCTGTGAGTTGAATTCACACATCAGTAACAAGTTTCTCAGAAAGCTTCTTTCTAGTTTTTATCTGAGGATACTTCCTTAGTCACCATAGACTTCAATACGTTTCAAAATATTGCTTTGCAGAGTCCCCAAAAACAGTGCTACCAAACTACTCCATGAAAAAAATCGTGAACTCTGTGAGATGATTTAGCATATCACAAAGCGGTTTCTCAGAATGCTTCTTTCTAGTTTTATTATGAGGATATTTCCTTTGTCGCCGTAAGCTACAATGCACTATGAAATATCCCATTGCGAGTTCCAAGAAAACAGTGTTAGCAAACTGGTCAATGAAAAGAAGAGTGTTACTCTGTGAGATGAATTCACACATCACAAAGCAGTTTCTCACAAAGCTTCTTTCTAGTTTTTTCTGAGGATATTTCCTTTTTCACTATATGCCTCAATACACTCCCAAATATCCCTTTGCAGATTCTGTGAAAACAGTGTTAGCAAGATGCTCCATCAAAAGAAAGGTGTAACTACGTGAGATGAATTCACACATCATAAAGAAATTTCTCAGAAAGCTTCTTTCTAATTTTTATCTGAGGATATTTCTTTTTTCACCATTTGCCTCGATGTGCTTGTGAATATCCCTTTGCAGATTCCACAAAAATAGTGTTAGTACACTGCTCCCTAAATATAAAGGTGTAAATCTGTAAGATGAATTCACACATCAAAAAGCAGTTTCTCAGAAACCTTCTTTTTGGTTTTTGTTGGAGAATATTTTCTTTGTCACCATAGGCTTCAATGCAATCTCAAATATCCTATTGCAGATCCAAAAAAACAGTGTTATCAAACCTGTTCAATGAAAACAACAGTGCAACTGTGTGAGAAGAATTCACCCATGATGAAGTAGTTTCTCTGAAATCTTCCTTCTAGTTTTTCATTGAGGATATTTCCTTTGTCACCATAGGCGTCAATATGATCTAAAATATCCTTTCTCAGATTCTCCAAAAACAGTGCTACCAAACTGTTACATGAAGAGAATAGGGTAACTCTGTGATATGAATTCACTTATCTCAAAGATGATTCTCAGAAAACATCTTTCTAGTTTTTATCGGAGTATATTTCCTATTTCACCATATTAATCAATTCACTCCCCAGTATCCCATAGCAGATTAAATGTAAAAAAGTGTTTGCAAACTTCTCAAGGAAAAGAACAGTGTAACTCTGTGAGATGAGTTCACACATCACAACACAGTTTCACAGAAAGCTTCTTTTTGGACTTTTATCTGTGGATATTTCCTTTGTCACCATAGGCTTCAAAGCACTCTGAAATATCCTATTGCAGATTGCACAAAAACAGAGTTATTAAAATGCTCAATGAAAAGAATGGTGAAACTCTGTAAGACGAATTCACACATCACAAAGCTGTTTTTCAGAAGGATTCTTTCTAGTTTTTATCTGAGGAAAGTTCACTTTTCACTATAGGCATCAAAGGGCTCTGGAATATCCCATTACAGATTCCAAGAAAACAGTGTTAGCAAAGTGCTCCAGGAAACGAAAGGTATAACTCTGTGAGATGAATTCACACATCATAAAACTGTTTCTCAGAAAGCTTCTTTCTAGTTTTTATCTGAGGATATTTCCTTTTTCACCATATTCCTCAATGTGATCCCAAGTATCCCATCGCAGATTCCGAAAAACAGTGTTAGCAAACTTCTCAATGTAAAGAATGGTGTAACTCTGTGAGATGAATTCACACATGACAAAGAACTTTCTCAGAAAGTTTCCTTCTAGATTTTATCTGAGGATATTTCCTTTGTCATCATAGGCTTCAATGAGATCTAAAATATCCCTTCTCAGATTTCCCCAAAACAGTGCTACCAAACTGCTCCATGAAAAGGATTGTGTAACTCTGTGAGATGAATTCACAAATCACAGAGCAGTTTCTCAGGAAGCTTCTTTCTAGTTTTTATCTGAGAATGTTTCCTTATTCACTATAGTCCTCAGTGCACTCCCAAATATTCCTTTTTGCAGATTTCACGAAAACGTGTTAGCAAACTGCTCCATGAAAAGAAAGGTGTAACTTTATGAGATGAATTCACACATCACAAACAACTCGTCAGAAAGTTTCTTTCTACCTTTTACCTGAAGATATTTCCTTTTCCTCCATAGGCTTCAATGTGCTCAAACATATCCCTTCTCAGACACCACACAAACAGTGATGCCAAAGTTCTTCCTCAACAGAAACGTTTAGCTCTATGACAGGAATGCACACATAACAAAGGAGTTTCTCAGAAAGCTTCCCCCCTTTACCTGAAGATATTTCCTTTTTTCCATTGAACTCTATGCACTCCTGAATATCCCTTTTCAGATTCCACAAAAACAGTGTTACCAAACTACTCAATGAAAAGAAAGTTGTAACTCTGTGAGATGAATTCACCCATCACAAAGCAATTTCTCAAAAAGTTTCTTTCTAATTTAAATCTGAGGATATTTCCTGTTTCACCGTAGGGTTCAATGTGCTCAAAAATAACTCCTCTCAGATACCACAAATATGGTAATGCTTAACTACTCAATCAACAAAAAGGTTAAACACTTTGACATGAATACACATATCACAAAACCGTTTTTTCAAAGTTTATCTCTAGTTTTTATCTGAAGTTATTTGTTTTTCCACTGTAGGCCTCTAGGAGTTTCTGAATGTCCCTTTGCAGATTCCATAAAAACAGTGTTACCAAACTGCTCAAAGAAAACAAAGTTGTAACTTTGTGTGATGACTTCAGCCATCACAAAGAAATTTCTCAGAAACCTTCCTTCTAGTTTTTATCTTTGGATATTTCCTTTTCCACCATCAGCTTGCATGCGTTCCCAAATATCCCTTCTCAGACACCATGAAAACAGTGATGCCAAAGTACTCTTACAACAGAAAGTTTTACCACTATGAGATGAATGCACACATCACAAAGGAGTTATCAGAATCATTCTCTCCACTTTTTACCTGAAGATATTTCCTTTTTCCACATTGGCCACTATTCGCTCCTGAATATCCAATTGCATATAGCACAAAAAAAGTGTTACTAAACTGCTCCATGAAAAGAAAGATTTAACTCTGTGAAATGAATTCACCCATCACATAACAGTCTCTCAGGAAGCTTCTTTCTAGTTTTTATCTGTACATATTTGCTATTCCACCATCAGTCTCACTGTGCTCCAAAATATCCCTTCTCAGACACCACAAAAGCAGCAATGCCAAACTGCTCAATCAACAAATTGGTTTACCTCTATGAGGTGAATGCACACATCACAAAACAGTTTCTCAAAAACCTTCTCTTCAGTTTTTACCTGAAGATATTTCCTTTTTCACCATAGACCTCTATGAGCTCCCGAAAATCCCTTTGCAGATACCCTAAAAACAGTGCTACCAAACTACACAACGAAAAGAAAGGTGTAACTCTGTGTGATGAATTCACCCATCACAAAGCAGTTTCTCAGAAAGCTTCTTTATAGTTTTTATATGATGATAGTTCCTTTATCACCATGAGCTTCAATTCACTCCCAAATACCCCATGAAAGATCCCAAGAAAACAGTGTTAGGAAACTGCTCAAAGAAAAGAACAGTGGAACCCTGTGAAATGAATTCACACATCACAAAGATGTTTCTCAGACAGCTTCTTTCTAGTTTTTATCTGAGAAAAGTTCCTTTTTCACCTGAATAAACCTCAATGTGCTCACATATATACCTTTGCAGATACCACAAAAATAGTGTTAGTAAAGTGCTCAATGAAAGAAAAGTTGTAACTGTGGGAGATTAATTCACACATCACAAAGCAGTTTCCTAGAAAGCTTCTTTTTGGTTTTCACCTGATATTTCCTTTGTCACCATAGGCTTCAATGCACATTCAAATATCCTATTGTAGAGTCTAAGAAAATGGTGTTAGAAAACTTCAACAAGAGAGCAAATGTGTAACTCTGTGAGATGAATTTACACATGACAAAGAAGTTTCTCAGAAAGCTTCTTTCTAGTTTTTATCTGAGGATTTTTCCTTTGTCACCATAGGCTTCAAAGTGCTCCCAAACATTCTCTTGTCGATAAAACGAAAACGGTGTTAGCAAACTGCTCCATGAAAAGAAAAGTGTAACTCTGTGAGATGAATTAACACAGCACAAACTGGCTTCTCAGAAAACTTCTTTCTAGTTTTTAACTGAGGATATTTCCTTTTTCACCATAGGACTCAAGGCGCTTGCGAACATAGCTTTGAAGATTCCAAGAAAATAGTGTCAGCAAACCGTTCAATGAAAAGAATGGTGTACAGCTTTGAGATGAATTCACACATTACAAAGCTGTTTCTCAGAGAGCTTCTTTCTGGGTTTATCTGAGAATATTTCCTTTTTCATCATAGGCCTCAAAGTGATCCCAAATATCCCATTGCAGATTCCAAGAAAAACGTGTTAACAAACTACTCAATGGAAAGAATGGTGTAACTCTGTGATATGAATTCACACATCACAAAGCAGTTTCTCAGAAAGCTTCTTTCTAGTTTTTATGGGAGGATATTTCCTTTGTCACCATAGTCTTCAATGTGATCCAAAATATCCCTTCACAGATTCCCTAAAAAGAGCGCTACGAAACTGCTCCATGAAAAGTATCATGTAACTCAGTGAAATGAATTCACAAATCACAAAGCTGTTTCTCAGAAAGCTTCTTTCTAGTTTTTATCAGAGAATATTTCCCTTTTTACCATAGGCCTCAAAGCAATCCTGAATATCCCATTGCAGATACCAAGAAAAACGTGTGAAAAAACTGCTCAATGAAAAGAATGTTGTAGCTTTGTGAGATGAATTCACACATCACAAAGCAGTTTCTCAGAAAGCTTCTTTCTAGTTTTTATCTGAGAATATTTCCTTTGTCACCATAGGCCTCAATGCACTCTCAAATATCCCTTTGCAGATTCCACGAAAACAATGTTAACACACTGCTCCCTGAATAGAAACATGTAACTGTGAGATGAATTCACACATCACAAAGAAGTTTCTCAGAAACCTTCTTTCTAGTTATTATCTGAGGATATTTCCTTTGTTGCCATAGGCTTCAATGCGCTCCCAATATCCTACTGCTGATTCCAGGAAAACAGTCTTAGCAAACTGCTCCATGAAAATGATGATGTAACTCTTTGAGATGCATTCACACATCACAAAGCAGTTTCTCAGAAAGATTCTTTCTAAGTTTCTTCAGAGGATATTTCCTTTTTCACAATAGGCATAATACGCTATATTTTTCATTGAGCAGTTTGTTAACAGGTTTTTCTTGTAATCTGTAATGGGATATTCAGGATTGCTTTGAGGCCTATGGTGACAAAGGAAATATTCTCGGATAAAAACTAGAAAGAAGCTTTCTGAGAAACAGTTTTGTGATGTGTGAATTCATCTCACTGAGCTACACGATCCTTTTCATGTAGCAGTTTGGTAGCACTCTTTTGAGGGAATCTGAGAAGGCATATTTTGGATGGCATTGAAAACTATGGTGACAAAGAAAATATCCTCCCATAAAAACTAGAAAGAAGTTTTCTTAGAAACTGCTTATTGATGTGTGAATTCACCTCATAATGCTACATTGTTCCTGTCATAGAGCAGTTTGTTAACACTGTTTTCTTGGGATCTGCGATGGAATATTTGGGAGCGCTTTGAAGCATATGGTGACAAAGGAAATATCCTCAGTTAAAAACAAGAAAGAGGCTTTCTGAGAAACCTCTTTGTCATGTGTGAATTCATCTCACAGAGTTACACATTTCTTTTTGTGTTGAAGTTTCCTAGCACCGTTTTCATGGAATCTGCAATAGGATGTTTGGGTGCGCATTGAAGCCTACAGTGATAAGGGAAATATGATCAGGTAAAAAGCAAAAAGAAGCTTTCTGGGAAACTGCTTTGTGATGTGTGAATTCATCTCCCACAGTTACATCTTTTTTTTTCATTGAGATGTTTGCTAACACTATATTTGTGGAATCTGCAAATTTATATTTGCGAGTGCATTGAGGCCTATTCAGGTGACAAAGGAATTATCCTTAGATAAAAACTAGAAAGACGCTGTCTGAGAAACTTCTTTGTGATGTGTGAATTCATGCCACAGAGTTACACTGTTCTTTTCATTGAGCAGTTTCCTAACACTGTTTTCTTGGAATCTGCAATGGGATATTTGGGAGCACATTAAAGCTCATGGTGACAAAGGAAATATCCTAATATAAAAACTAGAAAGAAGCTTTCTGAGAAACTGGTTTGTGATGTATGAATTCACCTCCCAGAGTTACACATTACTTTTCATGGAGTAATTTGCTAACAACAGTCTCGTGGAATCTGCAACAAGATCTTTAGGAGTGCCTTGAAGCCTATGATGACAAGGGAAATATCCTCAGATAAAAATCGAAAACAGGCTTTCTGAGAAATTGCTTTGTGATGTGTGAATTCATCTCACAGAGTTACAGTGTTCTTTTCACTGATGAGTTTGCTAACATTGTTTTCTTGGAATCTGCAAGGATGTTTATCAGCGCATTGAAGTCTATGGTGACAAAGGATATATCCTCAGATAAAAACTAGAAAGAAGCCCTCTAAGAAGATTCTTTGTAATGTTTGAATTCCTCTCAGAGACATACACCTGTCTTTTCATGGAGCAGTTTGCTAACACTGTTTTCGTGGAATCTGCAAGAGGAAATTTGGGAGCGTATTATGCCCTTTGTGAAAATGGAAATATCCTCTGATGAAAACTAGAAAGAAGCCTTCTGAGAAACTGCTTTGTGATGTGTGAATTCATGTCACAGAGTTGCACTGTTCTTTTCATTGAATTGTTTCCTAAGACTGTTCTTGGGTTCTGCAATGGGATATTTGGGAGCACATTGAAGCTCATTGTGACAAAGGAAATATCCTCAGACAAAAACTAGAAAGAATCTTTTTCATAAATTGATTTGTGATGTGTGAATATATCTCACACAGTTACACCAGTCTTGTCTTTGAGAAGTTTGTTAACACGTTTTTCCTGGAATCTGCAATGGGATATTCAGGATCGCTTTGAGTCCTATGGTGAAAAAGGAAATGTTCTCTGATAAAAACTAGAAAGAGTCTTTCTGAGAAACAGTTTTGTGATGTGTTAATTCATCTCACTGAGTTACACGATTCTTTTCATGGAGCAGTTTGGTAGCACTCTTTTTGGGGAATCTGTGAAGGGATATTTTTGATCACATTGAAGACTATGGTGACAAAGGAAATACCCTCCCAAAAAAACTAGAAAGAAGTTTTCTGAGAAACTGCTTTGTGATGTGTGAATTCATCTCACAAAGTTACATTGTCCTTTTCATTGAACAGTTTGCTAACAGTGTTCTCTTGGGATATGCAATGGAATATTTGGGAGTGCATTGAAGTGTATGATGACACAGAAAATATCCTCAGTTAAAAACAAGAAATAAGATTTCTGAGAAACCAGTTTGTGCTGTGTTACCTCACCTCACAGAGTTACACATTTCTTTTCATGTTGAAGTTCCCTAACACCGTTTTTGTGGAATCTGCAAGAGGATATTTGGGAGCACATTGAAGCTCATGGTGACAAAGGAAATATCTTCATATAAAAAACAGAAAGAAGCTTTCTGAAAAACTAGTTTGTGATGTCTGAATTCATCTGTCAGAGATACACATTTCTTTTCATGGCGTAGTTTGCTAACAACGATCTCCTTGAATCTGCAACAGGATCTATGGGTGCCCCTTGAAGCCTATGGTGACAAAGAAAATATCCTTAGATAAAAACCTAAAAGAGGCTTTCTGAGAAATTGCCTTGTGATGTGTGATTTCATCACACAGAGTTACACTGTTCTTTTCACTGAGCAGTTTGCTAAAACTGTTTTCTTGGAATCTGCAATGGGATATTTGGGAGCGCATTGAAGTCTATGGTGACAAAGGAAACATGCTCAGATAAAAACTAGACAGAAACCCTCTGAGAAATATCTTTGTAATGTGTTAATTCCTCTCACAGAGATACACCTGTCTTTTCATGGAGCAGTTTGCTAACACTGTTTTCATGGAATCTGCAAGAGGATATTTATGAGTGTATTATGCCTATTGTGAAAAAGGAAATATCCTCCAGTGAAAACTATAAAGAAGCTTTCTGAGAACCTGCTTTGTGATATGTGAATGCATCTCAAAGAGTTACACCATTATTTTCATGGAGCAGTTTGCTAACACTGATTTCCTGGAATCAGCAGTAGGATATTGGGAGCGCATTGAAGACTATGGTGACAAAGAAAATACCCTCAGATAACAACTAGAAAGAAAATTTCTGAGAAACTGCTTTGTGATGTGTGAATCCATCTCACAGAGCTACAGGATTCTCTTCATGGAGCAGTTTGGTAGCACTGCTTTTGGGGAATCTGAGAAGGGATATTTTGGATTGCAATGAAGCCTATGGTGACAAAGGAAATATCCTCTGATAAAAACTAGAAAGAAATTTCTGAGAAACTGGTTTGTGATGTTTGAATTCATCTCTCAGCGTTATATATTTCTTTTCATGGAGTAGATTGCTGACAATGTTTTCGTGGACCCTGCAACAGGATCTGTGGCAGTGCCTTGAAGCCTATGATGACAAGGGAAATATCCACAGATAAAAACCAAAAAGAGGATTTCTGAGAAATTGATTTGTGATGTGTCAATTTATCTCACAGAGATACACTTGTCTTTTCATGGAGCAGTTTGCTAACACTGTTTTCGTGGAATCTGCAAGAGGAAATTTGGGAGTGTATTATGCCTATTGTGAAAAAGGAAATATCCTCCTATGAAAACTAGAAAGAAGCTTTATGAGAAACTGCTTTGTGATGTGTGAATGCATCTCAAAGATTTACACCATTATTTTCATGGAGCAGTTTGCTAACACTGTTTTCATGGAAACTGCAGTAGGATATTTGCGAGCGCATGAAGTCAATGGTGACAAAGGAAATATTCTCCGGTAAAAAGTAGAAAGAAGCTTTCTGAGAAACTTCTTTGTGATGTGTGAAATCATTTCACAGAGTTACACGTTTCTATTCATGGGGCAGTTTGCTAACACTGTTTTTGTGGAATCCAAAAATGGATATTTGAGAGTTCATTGAAGCCTATGGTGACAAAGGAAATATCCTCAGATAAAAGCTAGAAAGATTTCTAAGACACTTTGTGATGTGTGAATTCATCTCACACAGTTACACCATTCTTTTCATTGAGCAATTTTTTTCACACGTTTTTCTTTGAATCTGCAGTGGGATATTCAGCATCACTTTGAGACCTATGGTGAGAAAGGAAATATTCTCTGATAAAAACTAAAAAGGAGTTTTCTGAGAAACAGTTTTGTGATGTGTAAATTCTTCTCACTGAGTTACATGATTCCTTTTATGGAGCAGTTTGGTAGGACTGTTTTTCGGAATCTGAGAAAGGATACTTTGGATTGCATAATGAGACTATGGTGAGAAACGAAATATCCTCCCATAAAAAGTAGAAAGAAGCTTTCTGAGAAACTGCTTTGTGATGTGTGAATTCATCTCACAAAGTTACTTTGCTCTTTCCATTGAGAAGGTTGCTAACACTGTTTTCCTGGGATCTGCAATGGAATATTTGGGAGGGCATTGAATTGTATGGTGACAAAGGAAATATCCTCAGTTAAAAACAAGAAATAAGCTTTCTGAGAAACCGGTTTGTGCTGTGTTAATTCATCTCACAGAGTTACATATTTCTTTTTGTGTTGAAGTTTCCTATCACCGATTTCATGGAATCTGCAAGAGGTTATTTGGGAGCATATTGAAGCTCATGATGACAAAGGAAATATCCTCATATAAAAACTAGAAAGAAGCTTTCTGAGAAACTGGTTTGTGAGGTATGAATTCTTCTCTTAGAGTTACACATTTTTTTCATGGTATAGTTTCCTAACAACGTTCTCGTGGAATATGCAACAGGATCTATGGGAGTGCCTTGAAGCCTAAGATGACAAAGAAAATATCCTCAGATAAAAACCAAAAAGAGGCCTTCTGAGAAATGGCTTTCTGATGTGTGAATTCATCACACAGAGTTACACTGTTCTTTTCACTGAGCAGTTTGCTATCACTGTTTTCTTGGAATCTGCAACGGGATATTTGGGAGCACATTGAAGCCTATGGTGACAAAGGAAATATCCTCAGACAGCAACTAGAAAGAAGCTTTCTGATGAACTGCTTTGTGATGTTAGAATTCACCTCACAGAGTTACGGTATTATCTTCATGGAGCAGTTTGGTAGCACAGCTTTTGGGGAATCTGAGAAGGGATATTTTGGATTGCAATGAAGCCTATGGTGACAAAGGAAATATCCTCTGATAAAAACTAGAAAGAACCTTTCTGAGAAACAACTTTGTGATGTGTGAAATCATATCACAGAGATATACATTTCTATTCATGTAGCAGTTTGCTAACTTTTTTCATGGAATCTGCAAAGGGATATTTGAGAGTGCATTGAGGCCTATGGTGACAAAGGAAATATCCCCAGATAAAAACTAGAAAGAAGCAGTCTGAGAAACTGCTTTGTGATGTGTGACTTCATCTCACAGAGTTACACCATTCTTTTCACTGAGTCATTTGTTTACACGTTTATCTTGGAATCTGCAATAGGATGTTTGGGATCACTTTGAGGCCTGTAGTGAAACAGGAAATATTCTCTCAAAAAAACAAGAAAGAAGTTTCCTGAGAAACAGCTTTGTGATGGGTGAATTCATCTCACTGAGTTACATGATTCTTTTCATGGAGCAGTTTGGTAGGACTCTTGGGAAGATGAGAAGGGATATTTTGAATCGCATTGAAGTCTATGGTGACAAAGGAAATATCCTCACAAAAAACTACAAGAAAGCTTTCTGAGAAACTGCTTTGTGATGTGTGAATTCATCTCACAAAGTTACATTGTTCTTTTCATTGAGCCGTTTGATAACACTGTTTTCTTGGTATCTGCAATGGAATATTTGGGAGCGCTTTGTAGCATATGGTGACAAAGGAAATATCCTCAGTTAAAAACAAGAAAGAAGCTTTCTGAGAAACGTTTTTGTCATGTGTGAATTCATTTTACAGAGTTACACATTTCTTTTCGTGTTGAAGTTTCCTAACACCATTTTCATGGTATCCTCAATAGGACGTTTGGGTATGCTTTGAAGCCTACAGTGACAAGGGAAATATGATCAGGTAAAAAGCAAAAAGAAGCTTTGTGGGAAAATGCTTTGTGATGTGTGAATTCATCTCCCACAGTTACACCTTTCTTTTCATTGAGCTGTTTGCTAACACTGTTTTTTGTGGAATCTGCAAAGGTATATTTGTGAGCGCATTGAGGTCTATTCAGTTGAAAAAGAAACTATCTTCAGTTAAAAACTAGAGGGAAGCTGTCTGAGAAACTTCTTTGTAGTGTGTGAATTCAAGTCACAGAGTTACATTGTTCTTTTCATTGAGCAGTTTCCCAACACTGGAGTAGTTTGATAGCACTCCATTTGGGGAGTCTGTGAAGGGATATTTGAGAGTGCATTGAAGCCCATGGAGACCAAGGAAATATCCTCAGGTAAACATTTGAAAGAAGCTTTCTGGGAAACTGCTTTGTGATGTGTGAATTCATCTGACGCAGTTACACCATTACTTTCATTGAGATGTTTGTTAACACGTTTTCCTTGGAATCTGCAACGGGATGTTTGGGATCGCGTTGAGGCCTATGGTGACAAAGGAAATATTATCTGATAAAAACTAGAAAGAAGCTTCCTGAGAAACTTCTTTGTGATGTGTGAAATTATCTCACAGAGTTACACTTTTCTATTCATGCAGCAGTTAGCTAACATCGTTTTCCTGGAATCTGCAAATGGATATTTGAGAGTGCATTGAGGCCTATGGTGACAAAGGAAATATCCTCAGATAAAAACTAGAAGAAGCTTTCTGAGAAACTACTTTGTGATGTGTGAATTCATCTCACACAGGTACACTATTCATTTTATTGAGCAGTTTGTTAACACGTTTTTCTTGGAATCTGCAATGGGATATTCTGGATCGCTTTGAGGTCTATGGTGAAAAAGGAAATATTCTCAGATTAAAACTAGAAAGAAGCTTTCTGAGAAACACCTTTGTGATGTGTGAATTGACCTCAATGGGTTTCATGATTCTTTTCATGGAGCAGTTAGGTGACATTCTTTTTTGGGAATCTGAGAAGGGATATTTTGGATCGCATTGAAGCTTACGGTGACAAAGGAAATATCCTCGGATAAAAACGAGGAAGAAGTTTTCTGAGAAACTGCTTTGTGATGTGTGACTTAATCTCACAAAGTTACATTGTTCTTTTCATTGAGCAGTTTGCTAACACTGTTTTCTTGGGATATAGTAGAATGTTTGGGAGCACTTTGAAGCATATGACAATGGTAATATCCTCAGTTAAAAACAAGAAAGAAGCTTTCTGAGAAACTTCTTTGTCCTGTGTGAATTCATCTCACAGAGTTACAACTTGCTTTTCATTGAGCGGTTTGATAACACTATTTTTGTGGAATCTGCGAAGGTATATTCACGAGTGCATTGAGGTCTATTCAGGTGAAAAGGGAACTATCCTCAGATAAAAGCTAGACAGAAGATGTCTGAGAAACTGCTTTGTAATGTGTGAAATCATGTCACAGAGTTACACTGTTCTTTTCATTGAGCAGTTTCCTAACACTGTTTTCTTGGGATCTGCAATGGGATATTTGGGAGCGCAATGAAGCTCACAGTGACAAAGGAAATATCCTCATATAAAATCTAGAAATAAGCTTTCTGAGAAACTTGTTTGTGATGTATGAATTCATCTCACAGAGTTACACTTTCTTTTCAAGGAATAGTTTGCTAACAGCGTTCTCATGAAATCTGCAACAGGATCTATCAGAGTGCCTTGAAGCCAAGGATGACAAGGGAAATATCCTCAGATAAAAATCAAAAAGAGGTTTATCAGAAATTGCTTTGTGATGTGTGAATTCATCTCACACAGTCACACCATTCTTTTTTTTGAGCAGTTTGTTAACACGTTATTCTTGGAATCCGCAATGGGATATTCGGGATTGCTTTGAGGCCTATGGTGAAAAAGGAAATATTCTCAGATAAAAACTAAAAAGGGACTTTCTGAGAAACAGCTTTGTAATGTGTGAATTCATCTCAGTGAGTTACATGATTCTTTTCATGGAGCAGTTTGGTAACACTCTTTTTCGGGAATCTGAGAAGGGATATTTTGGATCGCATTGAAGACTATGGTGACAAAGGAAATATCCTTCCATAAACAAGAGAAAGAAGCTTTCTGAGAAACTGCTTTGTTATGTGTGAATTCATCTCACAAAATTACGTTGTTCTTTTCATTGAGCAGTTTGCTAACACTGTGTTCTTGGGATCTGCAATGGAATATTTGGGAGCGTTTTAAAGTGTATGGTGACAAAGGTAATATCCTCAGTTAAAAATAAGAGAGAAGCTTCTGAGAAACTACTTCGTCATGTGTGAATACATCTCACAGAGTTACACATTCCTTTTCCCGTTGATGTTTCCTAACACCGTTTTGTGGAATCTGCAATAGGATATTTGGGTGCACATTGAAGCCTATGGTGGCAAGGGAAATATGATCAGGTAAAAACCAAAAAGAAGCTTTCTGGGAAACTGCTTTGTGGTCTGTGAATTAATCTCCCACAGTTACGCCTTTCTTTTCATTGAGCCGTTTGCTAACACTATTTTTGTGGAATCTGCAAATTTATATTTGCGAGTGCATTGAGGCCTATTCAGGTGAAAAAGGAACTATCCTCAGATAAAAACTAGAAAGAAGCTGTCTGAGAAACTTCTTAGTGATGTATGAATTCTGTCACAGAGTTACACTGTTGTTTCCATTCAGCAGTTTACTAACACCGTTTTCTTGGGATCTGCAATAGGATATATGGGAACGCAAAGAAGCTCATGGTGACAAAGGAAATATCCTCATATAAAAACTAGAAAGAAGCTTTCTGAGAAACTGGTTTGTGATGTATGAATTCATCTCACAGAGTTACATTTTTTTTTTCAAGGAGTTGTTGGCTATCAACGTTCTCATGGAATCTGCAACAGGATGTATGGGAGCACCTTGAAGTCTATGATGACAAGGGAAATATCTTCAGATAAAACCAAAAAGACGCTTTCTGAGAAATTGCCTTGTGATGTGTCAATTCATCTCACGGAGTTACACTGTTCTTTTCACTGAGCAGTTTGCTATCACTGTTTCACGGAATCTGCAAGAGGAAATTTGGGAGCATATTATGCCTATTGTGAAAAAGGAAATATCTTCTGATGGAAACTGGAAAGAAGCTTTCCGAGAAACTGCTTTGAGATTTTCTCGAGAGCACATTGAAGCCTATGGTGACAAAGGAAATATCCTCAGAGAAAAACTAGAAAGAAACCTTCTGAGAAACTTCTTTGTAATGTGTGAATTCATCTCACTGAGGTACACCTGTCTTTTCACAGAGCAGTTTGCTAAGACTGTTTTTGTGGAATTTGCAAGAGGAAATTTGGGAGCATGTTACACCTATTGTGAGTAAGGAAATATCCTCCAATGAAAACTAGAAAGAGGCTTTCTGAGAAACTGCTTTGTGATGTGTGAATGCATCTCAAAGAGTTACACCATTATTTTCATGGAGCAGTTTGCTAGCACTGTTTTCCTGGAATTGGCAGTAGGATATTGGGAGCGCATTGAAGCCTGTGGTGACAGAGGAAATATCCTCAGATAGCAACTAGAAAGAAACTTTCTGAGAAACTGCTTTGTGATGTGTGAATTCATCTCACAGAGTTACAGGATTCTCTTCATGGAGCAGTTTGGTAGCATGGCTTTTGGGGAAACTGAGAAGGGATATTTTGGATTACAATGAAGCCTATGGTGACAAAGGAAATATTCTCCCATAAAAACTAGAAAGAAGTTTTCTTAGAATCTTCTTTGGGATGTGTGAAATCATTTCACAGAATTACATGTTTCTATTCATGGGACAGTTTGCTAACATTGCTTTGGTGAAATCTGCAAAGGGATATTTGAGAGTGCATTGAGGCCTATGGTGACAAAGGAAATATCCTCAGATAAAAACTAGAAAGAAGCTTTCTGAGAAACTGCTTTGTGATGTGTGAATTCATCTCACACAGTTACAACATTCTTTTTATTGAGCAGTTTGTTAACACGTTTTTCTTGGAATCTGCAGTGGGATATCTGGATCTCTTCGAGGCCTACAGTGAATAAGGAAATATTTTCTGGTAAAATCTAGAAAGGGGCTTTCTGAGAAACAGCTTTGTATGGGTTAAATCATCTCAGTGAGTTACATGATTCTTTTCATGGAGCAGTTTGATAGTATTCTTTTCCAGAATCTGAGTAGGGTTTTTTTGGATTGCATTGAAGACTATAGTGACAAAGGAAATATCTTTCCATAAACACTAGAAAGAAGCTTTCTGAGAAACTGTTTTGTGATGTGTGAGTTCATCTCACACAAAGTTAAGTTGTTCTTTTCATTGAGCAGTTTGCTAACACTGTTTTCTTGGGATCTGCAATGTAATATTTGGGTGCACTTTGAAGCGTATGGTGACAAAGGGAATTTCCTCAGTTAAAAACAAGAAAAAAGCTCTGCGAAAATTCTTTATCATGAGTGAATTCATCTCACAGAGTTACACATTTTTTTTCGTGTTGAAGTTTCCCCTAACACCGTTTTTGTGGAATCCGTAATAGGATATTTTGGTGCGCATTGAAGCCTACGGTGATAAGGGAAATATGATCAGTTAAAAACCAAAAAGAAGCTTTCTGGGAAACTGCTTTGTGATGTGTGAATTAATCTCCCACAGTTACACCTTTCTTTTCATTGAATAGTTTGCTATTTTTGTGGAATCTGTGAAGCTATATTCATTAGCACATTGAGGCGTATTTAGGTAAAAAAGGAACTATTCTCAGATAAAAACTAGAAAGCAGTTGTCTGAGAAACTGCTTTGTGATGTGTGAATTTGTGTGACAGAGTTCTACTATCCTTTTCATTGAGCAGTTTCTTAACACTATTTTCTTGTTATCTGCAATGGGATATTTGGGAGCACATTGAAGCTCATGGTGACAAAGGAAATATCCTCATGTAAAAGCTAGAAAGAAGCTTTCTGAGAAACTGGTTTGTGATGTATGAATTTATCTCACAGAGATAAACATTTCTATTCATGGAGTAGTTTGCTAACAACGTTCTTGTGGAATCTGCAACAGGATCTATGGGTGCGTCTTGAAGCCTATGATGACCAGGGAAATATCCTCAGACAAAAACCAAAAAGAGGCTTTCTGAGAAATTGCTTCGTGATGTGTGAATTCATCTCACAGAGTTACACTGTTCTTTTCATTGATCAGTTTGCTAACACTGTTTTCCTGGAATCTGCAATGGGATATTTGTGAGCTAATTGAAGTGTATGGTGACAAAGGAAATATCCTCAGAGAAAAAGAAGAAGAAGCTCTTTGACAAACTTCTGTGTAATATGTGAATTCACTTCACAGAGATACACCTGTGTTTTCACAGAGCAGTTTGCTAACACTGTTTCATGGAATCTGCAAGAGGAAATTTGGGAGCATATTATGCCTATTGTGAAAAAGGAAATATCTTCCGATGGAAACTAGAAAGAAGCTTTCCGAGAAACTGCTTTGTGAGGTGTGAATGCATCTCAAGGAGTTACACCATTATTTTCATGGAGCAGTTTGCTAACACTGTTTTCCTGGAATTGGCAGTAGGATATTGGGAGCATATTGATGCCTATGGTGACAAAGGAAATATCCTCCAATAAAAGACAGAAAGAAGTTTTCTGAGAAACTACTTTGTGATGTGTCAATTCATCTCACAGAGTTACAGTATTCTCTTCATGGAGCAGTTTGGTAGCACGCCTTTTGGGGAAACTGAGAAGGGATATTTTGGATCGCAATGAAGCCTATGATGAAAAAGGAAATATCCTCCAAAAAAAACTAGAAAGAACTTTTCTGAGAAACTACTTTTTTTTAATTTTTTTTTGTACTTTAAGTTCTAGGGTACATGTGCACAACGTGCAGGTTTGTTACATATGTATACTTGTGCCATGTTGGTGTGCTGCACCCATCAACACATCAGCACCCATCAACTCGTCATTTACATCAGGTATAACTCCCAATGCCATCCCTCCCCCTTCTCCCTCCCCATAATAGGCCCCAGTGTGTGATATTCCCTTTCCAGAGTCCAAGTAATCTCATTGTTCAATTCCCACCTATGAGTGAGAACATGCAGTTTTGGTTTTCTGTTCTTGCGATAGTTTCCTGAGAATGATGGTTTCCAGTTGCATCCATGTCCCTACAAACAACACGAACTCATCCTTTTTTATGGCTGCATAGTATTCCATGGTGTATATGTGCCACATTTTCTTAATCCAGTCTGTCATTGATGGACATTTGGGTTGATTCCATGTCTTTGCTATTGTGAATAGTACTGCAATAAACATACGTGTGCATGTGTCTTTATAGCAGCATGATTTATAATCCTTTGGGTATATACCCTGTAATGGGATGTCTGGGTCATATACTATTTCTAGTTCTAGATCCTTGAGGAATTGCCATACTGTTTTCCACAATGGTTGAACCAGTTTACAGTCCCACCAACAGTGTGAAAGTGTTCCTAGTTCTCCACATCCTCTCCAGCACCTGTTGTTTCCTGACTTTTGAATGATTGCCATTCTAACTGGTGTGAGATGGTATCTCATTGTGGTTTTGATTTGCATTTCTCTGACGGCCAGTGATGACGAGCATTTTTTCGTGTGTCTCTTGGCTGTATGCATATCTTCTTTTGATATATGTCTGTTCATATCATTTGCTCACTTTTTGATGGGGTTGTTTGTTTTTTTCTTGTAAATTTGTTTGAGTTCTTTGTAGGTTCTGGATATTAGCCCTTGTCAGATGAGTGGACTGCAAAAATTTTCTCCTATTCTGTAGGTTGCCTGTTCACTCTGATGGTAGTTTCTTTTGCTGTGCAGAAGCTCTTTAGTTT
Organism: Chlorocebus sabaeus; assembly: GCF_047675955.1. Lineage (NCBI taxonomy): Eukaryota > Metazoa > Chordata > Mammalia > Primates > Cercopithecidae > Chlorocebus > Chlorocebus sabaeus. The sequence goes on along the minus strand of NC_132911.1, from coordinate 43,560,669 downwards.
AACTTGATCCCATTTGTCAATTTTGGCTTTTGTTGTCGTTGCTTTTGGTGTTTAGACATGATGTCCTTGCCCATGTCTATGTATTGAATGATATTACCTAGGTTTTCTTCTCGGGTTTTTATGGTATTAGATCTAACATTTAAGTCTCTAATCCATCTTAAATTAATTTTCGTATAAGGAGTAAGGAAAGGATCCAGTTTCAGTTTTCCACGTATGGCTAGCCAATTTTCCCAGCACCATTTATTAAATAGGAAATCCTTTGCCCATTTCTTGTTTTTCTAAGGTTTGTCAAAGATCAGATGGCTGTAGATGTGTGGTATTATTTCTGAGGACTCTGTTCTGTGCCATTGGTCTATATCTCTGTTTGGTACCAGTACCATGGTGTGTTGGTTACTGTAGCCTTGTAGTATAGTTTGAAGTTAGGTAGAGTGATGCCTCCAACTTTGTTCTTTTGACTTAGGATTTTCGTGGAGATGCGGGCTCTTTTTTGGTTCCAAGTGAACTTTAAAGCAACTTTTTCCAATTCTGTGAAGAAAGTCATTGATAGTTTGATGGGAATGGCATTGAATCTATAAATTACCTTCATGAGCATTGTATGTTCTTCCATTTGTTTGTGTCCTCTTTTATTTCACTGAACAGTGGTTTGTCATTATCCTTGAAGAGCTCCTTTACATCCCTTGTAAGTTGGATTCCTAGGTATTTCATTCTCTTTGAAGCAATTATGAATGGAAGTTCATTCATGATTTGGCTCTCTGTTTGTCTGTTACTGGTGTATAAGAATGCTTGTGATTTTTGCACATCAATTTTGTATCCTGAGACTTTGCTGAAGTTTCTTTTCAGCTTAAGGAGATTTTGGGCTGAGACAATGGGGTTTTCTAAATATACAATCAGGTCATCTCTAAACAGGGACAATTTGACTTCTTTTCCTAACTGAATACCTTTTATTTCTTTCTCTTGCCTGATTGCCCTAGCCAGAATTTCCAACACTATGTTGAATAGGAGTGGTGAGAGAAGGCATCCCTGTCTTGTGCCAGTTTTCAAAGGGAATGCTTCCAGTTTTTGCCCATTCAGAATGATATTGACTGTGGATTTGTCATAAAAAGCTGTTATTATTTGAGATACGTTCCATCAATACTGAATTTATTGAGCGTTTTTAGCATGAAGGGCTGTTGAATTTTGTCAAAGGCCTTTTCTGCGTCTCTTGAGATAACCATGTGGTTTTTGTCTTTGGTTCTGTTTATATACTGGATAATGTTTATTGATTGGCATCTGTTAAACTAGCCTTGCATCCCAGGGATGAAGCCCACTTGATCATGGTGGATAAGCTTTTCGATGTGGTGCTGGGTTCTGTTTGCCAGTATTTTATTGAGGAATTGTGCATCGATGTTCATCAGGGATATTTGTCTAAAATTCTCTTTTGTTGTTGTGTCTCTAATAGGCTTTGTTATCAGGATGATGTTGGCCTCATAAAATGAGTTAGGGAGGATTCCCTCTTTTTCTGTTGATTGGAATAATTTCAGAAGGACTGGTACCAGCTCCTCCTTGTACCTCCGCCAGAAATCAGCTGTTAATCCGTTTGGTCCTGGACTTTTTTTGGTTGGTAGGCTATTAATTATTGCCTCAATTTCAGAGCCTACTATTGGTCTATTCAGGGATTCAACTTCTTCCTGGTTTAGTCTTGGGAGAGTGTAAGTGTCCAGGAAATTATCCCTTTCTTCTAGGTTTTCTAGTTTATTTGTGTAGGGATGTTTACAGCATTCTCTGATGGTAGTTTGTATTTCTGTGGGGTCGGTGGTGATATTCCCTTTATCATTTTTTATTACATCTATTTGATTCTTCTCTCTTTTCTTCTTTATTAGTCTCGCTAGTGGTCTATGAATTTTGCTGATCTTTTCAGAAAACCACCTCCTGGATTAATTGATTTTTTGGAGGTTTTTTCGTGTCTCTATCTCCTTCAGTTCTGCTCTGATCTTAGTTATTTCTTGCCTTCTGCTAGCTTTTGAATGTGTTTGCTCTTGCTTCTCTAGCTCTTTTAATTGTGAAGTAAGGGTGTCATTTTAGATCTTTCCTGCTTTCTCTTGTGGGCATTTAGTGCTATAAATTTCCCTTTACACACTGCTTTAAATGTCTCCCAGAGATTCTGGTATGTTGTATCTTTGTTTTCATTGGTTTCAAAGAACATCTTTTTTCTGCCTTCATTTCGTTATGTACCCAGTAGTCATTCAGGAGCAGGTTGTTCAGTTTCCATGTAGTTAAGCGGTTTTGATTGATTTTCTTGTTCCTGAGTTCTAGTTTGATTGCACTGTGGTCTGAGAGACAGTTTCTTACAATTTCTGTCCTTTTACACTTGCTGAGGAGTGCTTTACTTCCAATTATGTGGTCAATTTTGGAAGAAGTGTGATGTGGTGCTGAGAAGAATGTATATTCTGTTGATTTGGGGTGGAGAGTTCTGCAGATGTCTATTGGATCCTCTTGGTGCAGAGCTGAGTTCAGTTCCTGAATATCGTTGTTAACTTTTTCTTGGATCTGTCTGATGTTGACTGTGGGGTGTTAAAATCTCCCATTATTGTATGGGAGTCTAAGTCTCTTTGTAAGTCTCTAAGGACTTGCTTTATGAATCTGGGTGCTCCTGTATTGGGCACATATATATTTAGGATAGTTAGCTCTTCTTGTTGAATTGATCCCTTTACCCTTATGTAATGGCCTTCTTTGTCTCTTTGATCTTTGATGGTTTAAAGTCTGTTTTATCAGAGACTAGGATCACAACCCCTGCTTTTTTCTGTTTTCCATTAGCTTGGTAGATCTTCTTCCATCCCTTTATTTTGAGCCTATGTGTGTCTCTGTATGTGAGATTGGTCTCCTGAATACAGCAAACTTATGGTCTTGACTCTTTATCCTATTTGCCAGTCTGTGTCTTTTAATTGGACCATTTAGTACATTTACATTTAAGTTTAACATTGTTATGTGTGAACTTAATCCTGTCATTGTGATATTAGCTGGTTATTTTGCTCATTAGTTGATGCAGTTTCTTTGTAGCATCGATGGTCTTTACATTTTGGCATGTTTTTGCAATGGCTGGTACCGGTTGTTCCTTTCCATGTTTAGTGCTTCCTTCAGCATCTCTTATAGGGCAGGCCTGGTGGTGACAAAATCTCTAAGCATTTGCTTGTCTGTAAAGGATTTTATTTCTCCTTCATTGATGAAACTTAGTTTGGCTGGATATGAAATTCTGGGTTGAAAATTCTTTTCTTTAAGAAAGTTGAATATTGGCCCCCACTTTCTTCTGGTTTGTAGAGTTTCTGCCGAGAGATCCGCTGTTAGTCTGATGGGATTCCCTTTGTGTGTAACCTGACCTTTCTCTCTGGCTGCCCTTAACATTTTTTCCTTCATTTCAACTTTGGTGAATTTGACAATTATTTGTCTTGGAGTTGCTCTTCTCGAGGAGTATCTTTGTGGTGTTCTTTTTATTTCCTGAATTTGAATCTTGGCCTGCCTTTCTAGGTTGGGGAAGTTCTCCTGGATGATATCCTGCAGAATGTTTTCCAACTTGGTTCCATTTTCTCCCTCACTTTCAGGCACAGCAATCAGATGTAGATTTGGTCTTTTCACATAATCCCATATTTCTTGGAGTCTTTGTTCATTTTTTTTCCTTATTTTTCTCTAGACTTCTCTTCTCACTTCATTTCATTCATTTGATCTTCAATCATTGATACTCTTTCTTCCAGTTGATCAAGTTGGTTACTGAAGCTTGTGCATTTGTCACATATTTCTTCTGCCATGATTTTTATCTCTGTCAGTTCGTTTATGGCCTTCTCTGCATTGATTATTCTAGTTATCCATTCTTTCATTCTTTTTTCAAGATTTTTAGTTCTTTGCACTAGGTACATAGTTCCTCCTTTAGCTCTGAGAAGTTTGATCTACTGATGCCTTCTCTCAACTCATCAAAGTCATTCTCCGTCCACCTTTTATCCGTTGCTGGTGATGAGCTGGGTTCCATTGGATGGGAAGATGCTCTCTTATTTTTTGAATTTTCAGCTTTTCTGCCTTGCTTTTTCCCCATCTTTGTGGTTTTACCTGCCTTTGGTCTTTGATGCTGGTGATGTACTGATGGGGTTTTGGTGTGGGTGTACTTTCTGTTTGTTAATTTTCCTTCTAACAGTCAGGACCCTCAGCTGTAGATCTGTTGGAGATTGTTTGAGGTCTACTCCAGACCCTATTTGCCTGGGTATCAACAGCAGAGGCTGCAGAAGATAGAATATTGTTGAAAAGTGAGTGCTGCTGTCTGATTCTTGCACTGGAAGCTTCATCTCAGGGGTGTACTCTGCCGTGTGAGTTGTGAGGTGTTAGTCTGAACCTAGTGGGGATGTCTCCCAGTTAGGCTACTCAGGAGTCAGGAACCCACTTGAGCAGACAGTTTGTGCATTCTCAGATCTCAACCTCAGTGCTGGGAGATCCACCACTCTCTTCGAAGCTGTCAGAGAGCTGTCAGGATTCTCTTCATGGAGCAGTTTGGTAGCACTGCTTTTGGGTAATCTGAGAAGGGATACTTTGGATCACAATGAAACCTATGGTGACAAGGGAAATATCCTCCGATAAATACTAGAAAGAAGCTTTCTGAGAAACTTATTTGTGATGTGTGAAATCATCTCACAGAGTTATATGTTTATATTCATGGAGCAGTGTGCTAACATTGTTTTCGTGCAACCTACAAAGGGATATTTGAGAGTGCATTGAAGCCTATGGTGACAAAGAAAATATCATCAGATAAAAACTAGAAAGAAACTTTTTGAGGAACTGCTTTGTGGTGTGTGAATTCATCTCACACAGTTACACCATTCTTTTCATTGAGCAGTTTGCTAACATGTTTTTCTTGTAATCTGCAATGGGATATTCAGGATCGCTTTGAGGCCTATGGTGAAAAAGGAAATATTCTCAGATAAAAACTAGAAAGAAGCTTTCTAAGAAACAGCTTTGTGATGTGTGAATTCATCTCACTGACTTAGATGATTCTTTTCATGGAGCAGTTTGGTAGCACTCTTTTTGGGGATTCTGAGAAGGGATATTTTGGACTACATTGAAGACTATGGTGACAAAGGAAATATCCCTCCATAAAAACTAAAAAGAAGCTTTCGGAGAAACTCCTTTGTGATGTGTGAATTCATCTCACAAACATTCATTATTCTTTTCATTGAGCAGTTTGCTAACACCGTTTTCTTGGGATCTGCAATGGAATATTTGGGAGCTCTTTGAAGTGTATGGTGACAAAGGAAATATCCTCAGTTAAAAAAAGAAAGAAGCTTTCCGGGAAACTTCTTTGTCATGTTTGAATTCATCTAACATAGTTACACATATCTTTTCATGTTGAAGTTTCCTAACACTGTTTTTGTGGAATCTGCAAGAGGATATTTGGTAGCACATTGAAGTTCATAGTGACAAAGGACATATGCTCATATAAAAATTAGAAAGAAGTTTTCTGAGAAACTGGTTTGTGATGTGTGAATTCATCTCTCACAGGTACACATTTTTTTTTCATGGAGTAGTTTACTAGCAAAGTTCTCATGGAATCTACAACAGCATCCATGGGAGCAACTTGAAGCCTATGTTGACAAGGGAAATAACCTCAGATAAAACCCAAAAAGAGGCTTTCAGAGAAATTGCTTTGTGATGTGTGAGTTTATCTCAAAGCGTTACACCATCCTTTCACTGAGTAGTTTGCTGACACTGTTTTCTTGCAATCTGCAATGGGATATTTGGGAGCATATTGAAGCCTATGGTGGCAAAGGATATATCCTCCGATAAAAACTAGAAAGAAGCTTTCTGAGAAACTTCTTTGTGATGTGTGAAGTCATGTCACAGAGTTACACATGGCTATTGATGGAGCAGTTTGCTAACATTGCTTTGGTGGAAACTGCAAAGGGATATTTGAGGGTGCATTGAGGCCTATGGTGACAAAGGAAATATTCTCAGAAAAAAAGTAGAAAGAAGCTTGCTGAGAAACTGCTTTGTGATGTGTGAATTCGTCTCACATAGTTACACAGTTCTTTTCATTGCACCATTTGTTAAAACGTTTATCTTGGAATCTGTAAAGGGATATTCGGGATCATTTTGAGGCCTATGGTGAAAAAGTAAATATTCACTGATAAAAACTAGAAAAAAGCTTTCTGAGAAATAGTTTTGTGATGTGTGAATTCATCTCCCTGAATTACATGATTCTTTTCATGGAGCAGTTTGGTAGCACTATTTTTATGGAGTCTGTGAAGGGATATTTTGGATCTCTTTGAAGACTATGGTGACAAAGGAAATATCCTCACATAAAAACTAGAAAGAAGTTTTCTGAGAAACTGCTTTGTGATGTGCGAATGCATCTCAAAGAGTTACAGCATTATTTTCATGGAGTAATTTGCTAACACAGTTTTCCTGGAATCAGCAGTAGGATATTCAGAGTGCATTGAAGTCTATGGTGAAAAAGCAAATATCCCCAGATAGCAACTAGAAAGACGCTTTCTGAGAAACCACTTTGTGTTGTATTAATTCATCTCACAGAGTTTCAGGAATCTCTTCATGGAGAAGCTTGGCATCACTGCTTTTGGGGAATCTGAGAAGGGATAGATTCGATCGCAATTAAGCCTATGATGACAAAGGAAATATCCTCTGATAAAAACTAGAAAGAAGCTTTCTGAGAAACTTCTTTGTGGTGTTTGAAATCGCCTCACAGAGTTACACGTTTCTTTTCATGGAGCAGTTTGACAGCATTGTTTTCATGGAATCTGCAATGGGATACTTGGAAGTGCATTGAGGCTTAAGGTGACAACTTAAATATCCTCAGATAAAAAATAGAAAGAAGCTTTCTGAGAAACCATTTTGTGACATATGATTTCATCTCACACAGTTACACCATCCTTTTCATTGAGCAGTTTACTAACATTGTTTTCTTGGAGTCTGAAAAGGGATATTTGAGAGTGCATTGAGACCAATGGTGACAAAGGAAATATCCTCAGATAAAAATAAGAAAGAAGCTTTCTGAAAAACTCCTTTGTGATGTGTGAATTCATCTCACAGAGCCACACTTTTCTCTCCATGAAGCAGTTTGCTAACACGGTTTTCATGGAATTTACAAAGTGATATTTGGGAGTGCATTGAGGCCTATGGTGAAAAAGGAAATATCCTCAGATAAAAATCAGAAAGAAGCATTCTGAGAAACTGCTTCGTGATGTGTGAATTCATCTCACAGAGTTACACCTTAGTCTTCATGAAGCAGTTGGCTAACGCTGTTGTCGTGGAATCTGCAAAGTGATATTTGGGAGCATATTCCAGCCTGTTGTGAAAGAAGAAATATCCACAGATGAAAATTAGAAAGAAGCTTTCTGAGAAATTGCTTTCTGAATTGTGAATTCAACTCACTGAGATACACCTGTATTTCATGGAGCCGTTTGCTAGCCCTGTATTTGTGGAAGCTGAGAACTGATATTTTGGATCACTTTGAAGATTATACGATCAAAGGAACTATCCTCAGACAAAAACCAGAATGAAGCTTTCTGAGAAACTGCTCTTTGCTGAGTGAATTCATCTCACAGAGTTGCACATGTATTTCGTGGAACCATTTGCTAGCACTGTTTTGTGGAATCTGAGAAGTGATATTTTGGATCTCTATGAAGACTCCTAGGACAAAGGAATTATCCTCAGATAAAAATCAGAAAGAAGCTTTCTGAGAAACTGCTATATGATGCATGAATTCATCTCACAAAGTTACAACACTCTTTCATGGAGAAGTTTGCTAGCACTATTTTTGAGGAATCTCAGAAGTGATATTTTGGATATCATTGAATCCCATTGTGAATAATGAAATATCCTCAGATAAAACCTGGAGTGAAGCGTTCTCAGAAATTGTTTTGTGGTGTGTGAATTCACTTCACAGAGGTACACTACTGCTATCATTGAGAAGTTTGCTAACACTGTTTTCACAAATTTGCAATGAGATATACGGGAGTGCATTGAGAACTGAAATATCCTCAGATAAAAACGAGAAAGAAGCTTTCTGAGAAACTTATTTGTGATGTGTGAATTCATCTCACAGAATTACACCTTTCTCTTCATGAAGCAGTTTGCTAACACTGTTTTCGTGGAATGTGAAAAGTGATATTTGGGAGCGCATTGAGGACTACGGTGAAAAAGGATATATCCTCAGATGAAAACTGTAAAGAAGCGTTCTGAGAAACTGCATCATGATGAGTAAATGCAACTCACAGAGTTACACTTTTCTTTTCATTGACCAGTTTGCCAACACTTTTTTCTTGAAATCTGCAATGTGATATCTCTTAGCGCAATGAAGCTTACAGAGACAAAGGAAATAACTGGAGACAAAAATGAGAAAGAAGCTTTCTGAGAAACTGTGTGATGTGTGCTGTGTGAATTCATCTCACAAAGCTACACTTTTCTCTCCATGAAGTAGTTTGCTAACACTGTTTTCGTTCAATCTGCAACTGATCTTTCGGAGCGCATTTAGGCCTATGGTGAAAAAGGAAATATCCTCAGATGAAAAGTAGAAAAAAGCTTTCTGAGAAATTGCTATCTGATGTGTGAATTCATCTCACAGAGTTACACTTTCGTTTCATGGAGCAGTCTGTTACCACTGTTTTCGGAGAATATTAGAAGGGATAATTTGGATCACTATGAAGACTATACGGACAAAGGAAATATCGTCAGATAAAAATCAGAAAGAAGCTTTCTGAGAAACTGCTTTGTGATGTGTGAATTCATCTAACAGAGTTACACCACTATTTCATGGAGCCGTTTCCTAGCACTGATTTTGTGGATTCTGAGAACTGATATTTCGGATCAGTTTGAAGATATAAGGACACAGGAAAAGTCTTCAGATTAAAACCAGAAAGAAGCTTTCTGAGAAACTGTTTTGTGACGTGTGAATTCATTTCACAGAATTACACCTCTCTTTCACGGAGGAGTTTGCTAGCACTATTTTTGTGGAATCTCAGAAGAGAATTTTACATATCGTTGATCCCATGGTGAATAATGAAATATACTCAGATAAAAAATGGAGAGAAGCATTCTCCGAAACTGCTTTGTGGTGTGTGAATTCACCTCACAGAGTTACACGACTGCTTTCACTGAGATGTTTGCTGACACTGTTTTCACAGCATCTGCAATCAGATATATGGGAGTGCATTGAGAACTGAAATATCCTGAGGTAAAAATGAGAAAGAAGTTTTGAGAAACTTCCTTGTGATGTGTGAATTGATTTCACAGACTTACACCTTTGTCTTCATGAAGCAGTTTGCTAACACAGTTTTCGTGGAATCTGCAAAGTGATATTTGGTAGCACATTTTAGGCTATGGTGAAAAACGATGTATTCTCAGATGAAAACTGGAAAGAAGAGTTCTGAAAAACTGCACTGTGATGTGTGAATGCAACTCACAGAGTTACACTGTTCTTTTCATTGATCAGTTTGCCAACACTGTTTTCTTGAAATTTGCAATGGGATATTTCTTAGGGCAATGAAGCTTACAGTGACAAAGGAAATATCCTCAGATAAAAACGAGAAAGAATCTTTCTGAGAAACTGCTTTGTGATGTGTGAATTCATGTCCCAGAGTTACACTGTTCTCTCCGTGAAGCAGTGTGTTAACACTGTTTTCATGGATCTGCAAAGTGATATTTGGGAACCCATTGAGGCATATGGTGAAAAAGGAAAAATACTCAGATGAAAACAAGAAAGAAGCTTTCTGAGAGATTGCTTTCTGATGTGTGAATTCAACTCACAGAATTACACCTGTATTTCGTGAGTTGTTTCCCAGCCCTGGTTTTGTGGAATCTGAGAACTACTATTTCGGATTGCTTTGAAGACTATACGGTCAAAGTAAATATCCTCAGATGAAAACCAGAATGAAGCTTTCTGGGAAACTACTTTGTGATGTGTGAATACATCTCACAGAGTTACACATGTATTTCATGGAGCCATTTGCTGGCCCTGATTTTGTGGAATCTAAGAAGTGATATTTTGGATCTCTATGAAGACTCCTTGGACAAAGGAAATATCCTCAGATAAAAATCAGAAAGAAACTTTATGAGAAACTGCTTTATGATGCTTGAATTCACCTCAAAATAGTACACCACTCTTTAATGGAGGAGTTCGCTAGCACTGCTTTTGAGGAATCTCAGAAGTGATATTTTGGAAATCATTGAATCCCATAATGAAAAATGAAATATCCTCAGATAAAACCTGGAGAGAAGCCTTCTCAGAAGCTGCTTTGTGGTGTGCAAACTCATCTCACATTCACACTATTGCTTTCATTGAGAAGTTTGCTAACACTGTTTTCACAGAATTTGCAATGAGATATACGGAGTGCATAGAGAACTCAAATATCCTCAGATAAAAAAGAGAAAGAAGCTTTCTGAGGAACTTCTTTGTGATGTGTGAATTCATCTCACAGAGGTACATATTTCAATTCTTGAAGCAGTTTGCTAACACTGTTTTCCCGGAATCTGCAAACTGATATTAGAGAGCGCCATGAGGGCAATGGTGAAAAAGGAAATATCCTCAGATGAAAACTGGAAAGAAGCGTTCTGAGAAACTGCATTGTGATATGTGAATGCACCTCACAGAGTTACACTTTTCTTTTCATTGATCAGTTTATCAACACTGTTTTCTCAAATCTGCAACGGGATATTTCATAGCGCCATGAAGTTTATGGTGACAAAGGAAATATCCTCGGATAAAAACGAGAAAGAAGCTTTCTGAGAAACTGGTTTGTGATGTGTGAATTCATCTCACAGGTTTACACGTTTCTGTCCGTGAAGCAGTTTCCTAACACAGTTTTCGTAGAATCTTGAAAGTGATATTTCAGAATGCATTGAGGCATATGGTGAAAAAGGAAATATCTTCAGATGAAAATTGGAGAGAAGCATTCTAAAAAACTGCATTTTGATGTGTGAATGCACCTCACAGAGTTACACTTTTCTTTTCATTGATCAGTTTGTCAACACTGTTTTCTTGAAATCTGCAATGGGATATTTCTTAGCACCATGAAGCTTATGGTGACAAAGGAAATATCCTCAGATAAAAACGAGAGAGAAAGTTTCTGAGAAACTGCTTTGTGATGTGTGTATTCATCTCACTGAGTTACACATGTATTTCATGGAGTCGTTTGCAAGCACTCTTTTTGTGAAATCTGAGAAGTGATATTTTGGATTGCTATGAAGACTCCTCAGATGAAGGAAATATCCTCAGATGAAAACTGGAAAGAAGCTCTCTGAGAAACTTCTTTGTGATGTGTGAATTCATCTCACAAACCTACACCTTTCTCTTCATGACACGGTTTGTTAACACTGCCCTCGTGGAATCTGAAAAGTGATATTTGGGAGTGCATTGAGGGATCTGGTGTAAAATGATATATCCTCAGATGAAAAGTTTAAAGAAGTGTTGTGAGAAACTGCATTGCGATGTGTGACTACAACTCACAGAGTTACAGTGTTCTTTTCATTCATCAGTTTCCTAAAACTCTTTCCTTGAAATCTACAATGGGGTATTTCTTAGTGCCATGAAGCTTATGGTGACAAAGGAAATATCCTCCCATAAAAACTAGGCAGAAGGTTCTGAGAAACTGCTTCATGATGTGTGAATTCATCTCACAGGTTTACAGGTTTCCCTCAATGAAGCAGTTTCTTAACACAGTTTTCGTGGAATCTTCAAAGTGATATTTGGGAGCGCATTGAGGCCTGTGGTGAAAAAGGAAATATCCTCAGATGAAAACTGGAAAGAAGCGTTCTGAGAAACTGCATTGTGATGTGTGAATGCACCTCACAGAGTTACACTTTTCTTTTCATTGATCAGTTTGTCAACACTGCTTTCTTGAAACCTGCAATGGGATATTTCTTAGCTCCAAGAAGTTTAGGGTGACAAAGGAAATATCCCCAGATAAAAACGAGAAGGAAACTTTCTGAGAAACTGCTTTGTGATGTGTGAATTCACCTCACAAGTTTACACGTTTCTCCCCATGAAGCAGTTTCCTAACACAGTTTCTGTGGAATCTTTGAAGTGATATTTCAGAGCACATTGAGGCCTGTGGTGAAAAAGGAAATATCCTCAGATGAAAACTGGAAAGAAGGTTTCTGAGAAACTGCTATCTGATGTGTGAATTCATCTCACAGAGATACACTTTCCTTTCAGGGAGCATTCTGTTACCACTCTTTTTGTTGTGTCTGGGAAGGGATATTTGCGTACGCTATGAAGGTATACGGTCAAAGGAAATATCCTCTATTAAAAAAAGGTGAAAGAAGCTTTATGTGAAACTGCTCTGTGATGTGTGAATTCATTTCACAGAGTTAAACCACTCTTTGATGGAGGAGTTTGCTAGCGCTGTTTTTGAGGAATCTCAGAAGTGATATCTTGAATATCGTTGAATCCCATGGTGAAAAATGAAATATCCTGACATAAAAACTGCAGAGAGGCCTTCTCAGAAACTGCTTTGTTGTGGGTGAATTCAGCTCACAGAGTGACATCATTGTTTTCAGTGAGAAGCTTGCTAAGAGTGTTTTCACAGAATGTGCAATGAGACACACGGGGGCGCTTTGAGACCACGAATATCCTCAGCTGAAAAAACAAAGAAGCTTTCTGAGAAACTGTGATGTGTGAATTCAACTCACTGAATTACACCTGTATTTCGTGGAGCTATTTTCTAGCCCTGATTTTGTGGAATGTGAGAACGGATATTTCAAATCCCTTTGAAGACTATATGGCCAAAGGAAACATCCTCTGATGAAAAGCAGAATGAAATTTTCTGAGAAACTGTGATGTGTGAATTCAACTCACTGAATTACACCTGTATTTCGTGGAGCCGTTTGCTAGCCTGATTTTGTGGAATCTGAGAACGGATATTTCGAATTGCTTTGAAGACTATATGGCCAAGAAATTTCCTCAGATATAAAGCAGAATGAAGCTTTCTGAGAAACTGCCTTGTGATGTGTGAATTCATCTCAGAGTTACACAGGTATTTCGTGGAACGGTTTGCTAGCCCTGTTTTTGTGAAATCTCAGAAGTGATATTTCGTATCACTATGAAGACTCCTCAGAGAGGAAATATCCTCAGATAAAAACCAGAAAGAAGCTTCTGAGAAACTGCTTTGTGATGGGTGAATTCTTCTCAGGGAGTTACACGTTAGTCTTCATGGAGCAGTTTGCTAACACTCTTTTAGTGGAAAATGTAACATGATATTTGGGAGGGAAATGAGGCATGTGGTGAAAAAGGAAATATCCCCAGGTGAAAACTGGAAAGAAGCTTTCTGAGAAACTTCTTTGTGATGTGTGAATTCTTATCACTGACCTACACTTTTCTCTTCATGAAGCAGTTTGCTAACACTGTCATGTGGAATCTGAAAAGTGATACTTGGGAGCGCATTGAGGGATCTGGTGAAAAAGGATATATCCTCAGATGAAATGTTTAAAGAAGCGTTCTGAGAAGCTGCATTGTGACGTGTGAATGCAACTCACAGAGTACAGTGTTCTTTTCATTCATCAGTTTGCTAACACTCTTTCCTTGAAATCTACAATGGGATATTTCTTAGTGCCATGAAGCTTAGGGTGACAAAGAAAATATCCTTCAATAATAACGAGACAAAAGATTTCTGAGAAACTGCTTTGTGATGTGTGAATGCACCTCACAGAGTTATACTTTTCTTTGCATTGATCAGTTTGTCAACACTGTTTTCTCGAAATCTGCAATGGCATATTCCTTAGCGCCATGAAGCTTATGGTGACAAAGGAAATAACCACTGATAAAAAAGAGAAAGAAGTTTTCTTAGAAACTGCTTTGTGATGTGTGTATTCATCTCACAGAGTTACACATGTATTTCGTTTAGCCGTTTGCTAGCACTCTTTTTGTGGAACCTGAGAAGTGACATTTTGGATCACTATGAAGACTCCTCGGATGAAGGAAATATCCTCAGATGAAAACTGGAAAGAAGCCTTCTGAGAAACTTCTTTGTGATGTGTAAATTCATCTCACAGACCTACACCTTTCTCTTCATGAAGCAGTTTGCTAACACTGTCTTCGTGGAATCTGAAAAGTGATATTTGGGAGCACATTGAGGGATATGGTGAAAAAGAATATATCATCAGACGAAAAGTGGAAAGAAGCATTCTGAGAAACTGCATTGTGCTGTGTGAATGCAACTCACAGAGTTACACAGTTCTTTTCATTCATCAGTTTCCTAACACTCTTTCCTTGAAATGTACAATGGGATATTTCTTAGCACCATGAAGCTTACAGTGACAAAGGAAATATCCTCCCATAAAAACTAGACAGAAACTTTCTGAGAAACTGCTTTGTGATGTGTGAATTCACCTCACAGCTTTACACGTTTCTCTCTATGAAGCACTTTCCTAACACAGTTTTCGTGGAATCTGCATAGTGATATTTGGGAGCGCATTGAGGCCTGTGGTGAAAAAGGAAATATCCTCAGATGAAAACTGGAAAGAAGCATTCTGAGAAACTGCGTTGTGATGTGTGAATACAACTCACAGAGTTACACTTTTCTTTTCATTGATCAGTTTGTCAACACTGTTTTCTTGAAATCTGCAATGGGATAGTTCTTAGCTCCATGAAGCTTACGGTGACAAAGGAAATATTCTCCCATAAAAACTAGACAGAAATTTTCTGAGAAACTGCTTTGTGATGTGTGAATTCATCTCACAGAGTTACACATGTATTTTGTGGAGCCGTTTGCTAGCACTCTTTTGGTGGAACTGGAGAAGTGATAATTTGGATTGCTATGAAGACTCCTCAGATGAAGGAAATATCCTCAGATGAAAACTGGAAAGAAGATTTCTGAGAAACTGCTATCTGATGTGTGAATTCATCTCACAGAGATACACTTTCCTTTCAGGGAGCATTCTGTTACCGGTCTTTTTGTTGATCTGGGAAGGGATATTTGCGTATGCTATGAAGGTTATACGATCAAAGGAAGTATCGTCAATTAAAAAAGGTGAAAGAAGCTTTCTGCAAAACTTCTCTGTGATATGTGAATTCATTTCACAGAGTTAAACCACTCTTTGATGGAGGAGTTTGCTAGCGCTGTATTAGTGGAATCTCAGAAGTGATATCTTGAATATCATGGAATCCCATGGTGAAAAATGAAATATCCTGACATAAAAACTGCAGAGAGGCCTTCTCAGAAACTGCTTTGTTGTGGGTGAATTCAGCTCACAGAGTGACATCATTGTTTTCAGTGAGAAGCTTGCTAAGAGTGTTTTCGCAGAATGTGCAATGAGACACATGGAGGTGCTTTGAGACCACAAATAGCCTCAGCTGAAAAAAGAAAGAAGCTTTCTGAGAAACTGCTTGAGATATGTGAATTCAACTCACAGAATTACACCTGTATTTCGTGGAGCCGTTTGCTAGCCCCGATTTTGTGGAATCTGAGAAAGGATATTTCGCATCATTTTGAAGACTATATCGCCAAAGGAAATATCCTCGGATAAAAAGCAGAATGAAGCTTTCTGAGAAACTGCCTTGTGATGTGTGAATTCATCTCACAGAGTTACACATGTATTTCATGGAACCGTTTGCTAGCCCTGTTTTTGTGAAATCTCACAAGTGATATTTTAGATCGCTATGAAGACTCCTCAGACAGAAGAAATATCCTGAGATGAAAACCAGAAAGAAACTTTCTGAGAAACTGCTTTGTGATGGATGAATTCACCTCAGAGAGTAACACCTTAGTCTTCATGGAGCAGTTTGCTAACACTGTTTTCGTGGAATCTGAATAGTGATATTTGGGAGTGCATTGAGGTCTATGGTGAAACAGGAAATATCCTTAGATGAAAACTAGAAGGAAGCTTTCTGAGAAACTGCTTTATGATCTGTGAGTTCATTTTAGAGAGTTATACTTTCACATCCTTGAGCAGTCTATTACCACTGTCTCTGTGGAATATGAGAAGGGATATATTGGATTGCATTGAGGCCTATGCTGAGAAAGGAAATATTCTCGCTTAAAAACGTGAGAGAAGCTTTCTGAGAAACTTCTTTGTGATGTGTTAATTCATCTCAGAGAGTTACACCTTAGTCTTCATGGAGAAGTTTGCTAACACTGTTTTCTTGGAAAATGCAACATGATATTTGGGAGCGCAATGAGGCCTGTGGTGAAAAAGGAAATATCCTCAGATGAAAACTGGAAAGAAACTTTCTGAGAAACTTCTTTGTGAAGTGTGAATTCATCTCACAGATCTACATCTTTCTCTTAATGAAGCAGTTTGCTAACACTGTCTTCGTGGAATCTGAAAAGTGATATTTGGGAGCGCATTGAGGGATCTGCTGTAAAAAGGATATATCCTCAGTCTAAAAGTTTAAAGAAGCGTTCTGAGAAACTGTATTGCGATGTGTGAATGCACCTAACAGAGTTACACTTTTCTTTTCATTGATCAGTTTGTCAACACTGTTTTCTTGAAATCTGCAATGGGATATTTCTTAGTGCCATGAAGCTTATGGTGACAAAGGAAACATCCTCGGATAAAAACGAGAAAGAAGCTTTCTGAGAAACTGCTTTGTGATGTGTGAATTCATCTCACAAAGTTACACATGCATTTCTTGGAGCCGTTTGTTAGCAATCTTCTTGTGGAACCTGAGAAGTGATATTTTGGATCGCCATGAAGACTCCTCAGACAAAGGAAATATCCTCAGATAAAAACTGGAAAGAAGCTTTCTGAGAAACTTCTTTGCGATGTGTGAATTCATCTCACAGGCTACACCTTTCTTTTCATGAAGCACTTTACTAACACTGTCTTCATGGAATCTGAAAAAGTGATATTTGGGAACGCTTTGACGGATATGGAGAAAAAGGATATATCCTCAGATGAAAAGTTTAAAGAAGCGTTCTGAAAAACTGCATTATGATGTGTGACTGCAACTCACAAAGTTACAGTGTTCCCTTCATTCATCAGTTTGCTAACACTCTTTCCTTGAAATCTACAATGGGATATTTCTTAGCACCATGAAGCTTATGGTGACAAAGGAAATATTCTCACATAAAAACTACATAGAAGCTTTCTGAGAAACTGCTTTGTGATGTTTGAATTCATCTCACAGGTTTACACGTTTCACTCAATGAAGCAGTTTCCTAACACAGTTCTCATGAAATCTGCAAAGGGATATTTTGGAGTGCATTGAAGTCTGTGGTGAAAAAGGAAATATCCTCAGATGAAAACTGGAAAGAAGCATTCTGAGAAACTGCATTTTGATGTGTGAATGCACCTCACAGAGTTACACTTTTCTTTTCATTGAGCAGTTTGCCAACACTGTTTTCTTGAAATCTGCAATGGGATATTTCTTAGCTCCATGAAGCTTACGGTGACAAAGGAAATATCCTCGGATAAAAACGAGAAAGAAGCTTTCTGAGAAACTGCTTTGTGATGTGTTAATTCATATCACAGGTTTACACGTTCCTCTCCATGAAGCAGTTTGCTAACCTTGTTTTTGTGGAAAATGCAACATGATATTTGGGAGTGCAAGGAGGCCTCTGGTGAAGAAGAAAATATCCTCAGATGATAACTGGAAAGAAGCTTTCTGAGAAACTTCTTTGTGATGTGTGAATTCATTTCACAGACCTACACCTTTCTCTTCATGAAGGAGATTGCTAACACTGTCTTCGTGGAATCTGAAAAGTGATATTTGGGAGTGCATTGAGGGATATGGTGGAAAAGGATATATCCTCAGATGAAAAGTTTAAAGAAGCGTTCTGAGAAACTGCATTGTGATGTGTGACTGCAACTCACAGAGTTACAGTGTTCTTTTCATTCATCAGTTTCCTAACACTCTTTCCTTGAAATCTGCAATGGGATATTTCTTAGTGCCATGAAGCTTATGGTGACAAAGGAAATATCCTCCGATTAAAACTAGATAGAAGCTTTCTGAGAAACTGCTTTGTGATGAGTGAATTCATCTCACAGGTTTACACGTTTCTCTCTATGAAGCAGTTTCCTAACACAGTTCTCGTGGAATCTTCAAAGTGATATTTTGGAGTGCATTGAAGTCTGTGGTGAAAAAGGAAATATCCTCAGATGAAAACTGGAAAGAAGCATTCTGAGAAACTGCATTGTGATGTGTGAATGTGCCTCACAGAGTTACACTTTTCTTTTCATTGATCAGTTTGCCAACACTGTTTTCTTGAAATCTACAATGGGATATTTTTTAGCTCCATGAAGCTTATGGTGACAAAGGAAATATCCTCAGATAAAAACGAGAAAGAAGCTTTCTGAGAAACTGCTTTGTGATGTGTTAATTCATATCACAGGTTTACACGTTCCTCTACATGAAGCAGTTTGCTAACACTGTTTTCGTGGAAAATGCAACATGATACTTGGGAGTGCAAGGAGGCCTGTGGTGAAGAGAAAATATCCTCGGATGATAATTGGAAAGAAGCTTTCTGAGAAACTTCTTTGTGATGTGTGAATTCATTTCACAGACCTACACCTTTCTTTTCATGAAGCAGATTGCTAACACTGTCTTCGTGGAATCTGAAAAGTGATATTTGCGAGCGCATTGAGGGATATGGTGAAAAAGGATATATCCTCAGATGAAAAGTTTAAAAAAGCATTCTGAGAAACTGCATTGTGATGTGTACTGCAACTCAGAGTTACAGTGTTCTTTTCATTCATCAGTTTGCTAACACTCGTTCCTTGAAAACTGCAATGGGATATTTCTTAGTGCCATGAAGCTTACGGTGACAAAGGAAATATCCTCCGATTAAAACTAGACAGAAGCTTTCTGAGAAACTGTTTTGTGATGCGTGAATTCATCTCACAGGTTTACACATTCCTCTCCATGAAGCAGTTTCCTAACACAGTTCTCGTGGAATCTGCAAAGTGATATTTGGGAGCACATTGAGGCCGGTGGTGTAAAAGCAAATACCCTCAGATGAAAACTGGAAAGAAGCATTCTGAGAAACCACATTGTGATGTGTGAATGTACCTCAGAGAGTTACACTTTTTTCTTTTCATTGATCAGTTTGCCAACACTGTTTTCTTGAAATCTGCAATGGGATACTTCTTAGCGCCATGAAGCTTACGGTGACAAAGGAAATATTCTCCCATAAAAACTAGACAGAAGCTTTCTGAGAAACTGCTTTGTGATGTGTGAATTCATCTCAGAGAGTTATACGTTTCTCTCCATGAATGAGTTTCCCAACACAGTTTTCGTGGAATCTGCAAAGTGATATTTTGTAGCGCATTGAGGCTTGTGGTGAAAAGGGAAACATCCTCAGATGAAAACTGGAAAGAAGATTTCTGAGAAACTGTTATCTGATGTGTGAATTCATCTCACAGAGATACACATTCCTTTCAGGGAGCATTCTGTTACCACTCTTTTTGTTGAGTCTGGGAAGGGATATATTGCATACGCTATGAAGGCTATACGGTCAAAGGAAATATCCTCAATTAAAAAAGGTGAAAGAAGCTTTCTGCGAAATTGCTCTGTGATGTGTGAATTCATTTCACAGTGTTAAACCACTCTTTGATGGAGGAGTTTGCTAGCGCTGTTTTTGTGGAATCTCAGAAGTGATATCTTGAATATCACTGAATCCCATAGTGAAAAATGAAATATCCTGAGATAAAAACTGCAGAGAGGCCTTCTCAGAAACTGCTTTGTTGTGGGTGAATTCAGCTCACAGAGTGACATCATTGTTTTCAGTGAGAAGCTTGCTAAGAGTGTTTTCGCATAATGTGCAATGAGGTACACGGGGTCGCTTTAAGATCACAAATAGCCTCAGCTGAAAAAAGAAAGACGCTTTCTGAGAAAGTGTGATGTGTGAATTCAACTCACTGAATTACACCTGTATTTCGTGGAGCCGTTTGCTAGCCCTGACCTTGTGTAATGTGAGAACAGATATTTCGCATCGTTTTGAAGACTATACAGCCAAAGGAAACATCCTCAGATAAAAAGCAGAATGAAGCTTTCTGAGAAACTGCCTTGTGATCTGTGAATTCATTTCACAGAGTTACACATGTGTTTTGTGGAACCGTTTGCTAGCGCTGTTTTTGTGAAATCTCACAAGTGATATTTCAAATCGCTATGAAGACTCCTCTGACAGAGGAAATATGCTCAATGAAAAGAGAAGCTTAACTGTGCGAGTGCAATTCAAACGACACAGAGTAGTTTCATAGAAAGCTTCCTTCTGGTTTTTATCTGAAGGTATTTCTTTTTCAGCATATTCTAAAGAGCGTTCCCAAAAGTCCTTTCTGAGGTTCCACAGAAACAGTGATTTCAAACTGCTCAATCCAAAGAATGATTGAACATTACGAGATGAATAAACACGTCATAGGCAGTTGCTCAGAAAGCTTCTCTCCAGTTTTCAACGGAAGACATTTCCTTGCCCACCACAGGCCTCCGGGCACCACTTAATATCCATTCGCAGATTCCTTAAAGACAGAATTTCCAAACTGGGCAATGTAGAGTAAGCTTTAACTCTGTGAAGTGAGTGCACATGTCAGAGAGCAGTTTCTTGGAATGCTTCTTTCTGGGTTTTATTTGAGACTATTTCACTTTTTGCCATAGTCTTCAATGTGCTCCAAAATATCACTTTTTGCGTTTTACAGGAACAGTGTTCAAACACTGCCTTAAGAGAGAAAAGAGGTATGACTCCATGATTGGAATGCACACGTCACAAAGCAGTTTCGCAGAAAGCTTCTCTCTAATTTTTATCTGAAGATATTTCTGTTTTGACTATGTTACTGAATGTGCTCTTGAATGTCCCCTCACGGATCCATCCATGACAGAGTTTCCAAGCTGTGTAACGTAAAGAAAGCTTTATCGATGTGAGATGAATAAACATAGCAAAAAGCAGATTCATAGAAAGCTTCTTTTCAGTTTTCATTTGAACATATTTCCTTTTTCGCCATAGGCCTGAAGGTGCCCCCAAATGTCCCATCACGAATCCGTTAATGAAGGAGTTTTCAAACTGTGTGATGTACAGGAAGCTTTACCTATGTGAGATGAATAAACATAGCAAAAAGCAGATTCACAGAGACCTTCTTTCCAGTTTTTAAATGAAGATATTTCCTTTTTCACCATAGTCCTGAATGTGTTCCCGAATGTCCCTTCACGGATCCGTCCATGACAGAGTTTCCAAGCTGCGTAGTGTAGAAAAGCTTTATCTATATGAGATGAATACAAATATCACAAAGCAGTTTCACAGGACGCTTCTTTCCAATTTTTGTCTGAGGCTATTTCTCTTTTCACCATAGGCGTCAATATGCTTCCGAATGTCCCTTTGTACCTTCTTCTCCAAAAGGGTTTCCACGATGCTGTATGAGAAGAGAGGTATAACACTGTGAGTGGAATGCATACGTCACAAAGCAACTCCTTGGAAAGCTTCTCTCCAGTTTGTATCTCTACATATTTCCTTTTTCACCATAAGCCTGAAAGCGCTCCTGAATATCCCTTTGCACACTAAACATAAAGAGTGTCAGAAAACTGCTCAATGAAAAGAGAAGTTTAACTGAGGGAGAGGAATTCACAAGATACATAGCAGTTTCACAGAAAGCTTCCTTCTGGTTTTTATCTGAGGATATTTCTTTCTCCATATGCTAAAGAGCGTTCACAAATGTCCTTCCTCAGATTCCACAGAAGCAGTGATTTCAAACTGCTCAATCCAAAGAACGTTTTAACTCTATGAGATGAATACACACATCACAAAGCAGTTGCTCAGAAAACTTCTCTCCAGTTTTCACCAGAAGACATTTCCTTGCTCAGCACACGCCTCCGGGGCCACTTAATATCCCTTTGCAGGTTCATGAAACACAGAGTTTCCAAACTGGGCAAGGTAGAGTAAACTTTAACTCTCAGAAATGAATGAACATATCAGAGAGCTGTTTCTTGGAATGCTTCTTTCTGGGTTTCTTTGAGGATAGTTCACTTTTCGCCATAGTCTTCAATGTGGTCTGAAATATCACATTTTTGGTTTTACAGGAACAGTGTTCAAACACTGCCTTATGAGAAGAGAGGTATAACTCCATGAGTGGAATGCACACAAAACAAAGCAGTTTCTCAGAATGCTTCTCTCCAGTTTTTATCTGAAGATATTTCCGTTTTCCTATAGTACTGAATGTGATCCCAAATGTCCCTTCGTGGATCCGTCCATGACGGAGTTTCCTAGCAACGTAATGTTAAGAAAACTGTATCTATGTGAAATGAATAAACATAGCAAAAGCAGATTCACAGAAAACTTCTTTCCATTTTTTATCTGAAGATATTTCCTTTTTCACCATAGTCCTGAATGTGCACTCGAATGTCCCTTCGCGGATCCATCCATGACAGAGTTTCCAAGCTGTGTAATGTAAAGAAAGCTTTATCTATGTGAGATGAATAAACAAAGCAAAAAGCAGATTCACATAAAGCTTCTTTCCATGTTTTATCTGAAGACATTTCCTTTTTCACCATAGTCCTGAATGTGAGCCTGAATGTCCCTTCGCGGATCCTTCCATGACGGAGTTTCCAAACTGCATAATATAAAGAAAGTTTTATGTATGTGAGATGAATAAACATATATATCTCAAAGCAGTTTCACAGAAAGCTTCTTTCCAGTTTTTGTCTGAGGATGTTTCTTTTTTCACAATAGCCATCCATATACTCCCTAAAGAGCTTTGGTAGCATTTTCTCCAAAAGGAATTCCCCAATCCTCTATGAGCAGAAAGGTATAACTCTGAGAGTGGAAGGCAAATTTCACAAAGCAGCTCCTCTGAAATTTTCTTTCCAGTTTCTATCTGAAGATATTTTCGTTCTCACCATAAGCCTCAAAGTGCTAATGAATGTTCCTTCGTGAATCCATGCATGACAGAGCTTCCAAGATGCCTAATGTAAAGAAAGCTTTACCTATGTGAGATGAATAAATGTAGCAAAAAGCAGATTCAGAGAAAATTACTTTCCTGTTTCATCTGAAGATGCTTCTTTTTTCACCAATGTGCTGAATGTGCTCCCGAATGTCCCTTCTCAGATCCGTCCATGACAGAGTTTCCAAGCTGCATAATGTAAAAAAAGCTTTATTTATGTCAGATGAATACATACAGCATAGAGCAGTTTCGCAGAAAGCTTCCTTCCACTTTTAGTCTGAGGCTATTTCGCTTTTCACCAAACGTGTCAATATGGTCCCGAATATTCCTTTGTACCTTTTTCTCCAAAAGGATTTCCACGATGCTGTATGAGAAGAGAGATATAACACTGTGAGTGGAATGCACACGTCACAAAGCAGTTCCTCGGAAAGCTTCTCTTCAGTTTCTATCTGAACATATTTCCTTTTTCACCGTAAGCCTCAAAGTGCTCCCGAATATCCCTTTGTACACTAAACATAAACAGTGTTAGAAAACTGCTCACTGAAAATAGAAGCTTGATTGAGGGAGAGGAATTCATACCGCACATGGCAGTTTCACAGAAAGTTTCCTTCTTTTTTTTATCTGAGGGTATTTCTTTCTTCATATTCTATAGAGCATTCCCAAATGTCCTTCCTCAGATTCCACAGAAACAGTGATTTAAAACTGCACTATCCAAGGAGTAGTTTAACTCTATGAGATGAATACCCACATCACAAAGCAGTTGCTCAGAAAGCTTTTCTCCAGTTTTCATCAGAAGACATTTCCTTGCTCACCACAGGCCTCTGGGCGCCACTTAATATCCCTTCGCAGATTCCTCAAAGACAAGTTTCCCAACTGGGTAACATAGAGTAAGCGTTAGCTCTGTGAAGTGAATGCATATATCAGAGAGCAGTCTCTTGGAACACTTCTTTCTGAGTTTTACTTGAGGATATTTCACTTTTCACCATAGTCTTCCATGCGCTCTGAAATATCACTTTTTGGTTTTACAGGAACAGTGTTCAAACACTGCCTTATGAGAAAAG
Source organism: Chlorocebus sabaeus (assembly GCF_047675955.1). NCBI lineage: Eukaryota > Metazoa > Chordata > Mammalia > Primates > Cercopithecidae > Chlorocebus > Chlorocebus sabaeus. The sequence goes on along the minus strand of NC_132911.1, from coordinate 43,536,781 downwards.
AGGTATAACTCCCTGAGTGGAACGCACACATCACAAAGCAGTTTCTCAGAAAACTTCTCTCCAGTTTTTATCTGAAGATATTTCAATTTTCACCATAGTCCTGAATGTGCTCCCGAAAGTCCCTTTGCATGTCCGTCCATGATAGAGTTTCCAACTGTGTAATGTAAAAAAAGCTTTATCTATGTGAGATGAATAAACATAACAAAAAGCAGATTCACAGAAAGCTTCTTTCTAGTTTTTATCTGAAGATATATCCTTTTTCACCATAGGCGTCAATATGCCCCTGGATATCAATTGGTACCTTTTTATCTAAAAGGATTTCCCCGATGCTGTATGAGAAGGCAGGTATAACACTGTGAGTGGAATGCACACATCACAAAGTAGTTCCTTGGAAACTTCTCTCCAGTATCTATCTGAACATATTTCCTTTTACACTGTAAGCCTCAAAGCATTCCCGAAATCCCTTTGCACGCTAAACATAAACAGAGTTATAAAACTGATCAATGAAAAGAGAAGCTTAGCTGAGTGAGAGGAATTCACACAACACATAGCAGTTTCACAGAACGCTTTCTTCTGTTTTTTTTCTGAGGATATTTCTTTCTCCATATTCTAAAGAGCATTTCCAAATATTCCTTCCTCAGATTCCACAGAAGCAGTTATTTCAAAATGCTCAAACCAAAGAATGGTTTACCTCTATGAGATGAATACACATATCACAAAGTAGTTGCTCAGAAAACTTCTCTCCAGTTTTCATCAGGAGAAATGTTGCTGACCACAGGCCTCTGGGTGCCACTAAATATCACTTCGCAGATTCCTCAAAGACAGAATTTCCAAACTGGGCATTGTAGAGTAAGCTTTAACTCTGTGAAATGAATGTACGTATCAGAAAGCAGTTTCTTTTGAATGCTTCTTTCTGGTTTTCATCTGAGGATATCTCACTTTTTGTCCTAGTCTTTGATGTACTCCGAAATATCCTTTTTTGAGTATTACAGGACAGTGTTCAAATACTGCCTTATGAATAAAGAGGTACAACTCCCTGAGTGTAATATGCACATCACAAAGCAGTTTCTCAGAAAGCTTCTCTCCCGTTTTTATCTGAAAAGATTTCCTTTTCCACGGTAGGCCTGAAGGAGTCCCGAATGTCCCTTCACGGATCTGTCCATGATGGAGTTTCCAAACCGCATAATATAAAGAAAGTTTATCTATGTCAGATGAATCCACATATCTATCACAAAGTAGTTTCACAGAATGCTTCTTTCCAATTTTTGTCTGAGGATTTCTTTTACAGCATATTCTAAAGTGCATTCCCAAATGTCCTTTCTAAAGTTCCACAGAAACAGCTATTACAAAATGCTCAATCCAAAGAATGGTTTAACTCTATGAGACAAATACACACATCACAAAGCAGTTGCTCAGAAAGCTTCTCTCCTGTGTCAATGGAAAATATTTCCTTGCTCACCACAGGATTCCTGGCGCCACATAATATCCCTTTGCAGATTCCTCAAAGACAGAGTTTCCAAACTGGGCAACGTATAGTAAGCTTTAATTCTGTGAAATGAATGCACGTATCAGAGAACAGTTTCTTCCAACACTGCTTTCTGGGTTTTATATGAGGATATTTCACTTTTTGCCATAGTCTTCAATTCCATTCGAAATATCACTTTTTTGGTTTTACAGGAATAGTGTTCAAACACTGCCTTAGGAGAAAAGAGGTATAACTTCCTGAGTGGAATGCACATATCACAAAGAAGTTTCTCAGAAAGCTTCTCTCCAGTTTTTATCTGAAGAGATTTAATTTTTCATCATAGGCCTGAAAGCTTCTTTCCAGTTTTTATCTGAAGATATTTCCTTTTTCACCACATTCCTGAATGTTTTACTGAATATTCCTTCGCTGATCCGTCCATGATGGAGTTTCCAAACTGCATACTATAAAGAAAGTTTTATCTATGTGAGTTGAATATACATATCTATCACAAAGCAGTTTCATGGAAAGCTTCTTTCCAATTTTTCTCTGAGGATATTTCCTTTTTCACCATAGCCATCCCTACTCTCCTGAATGTCCCTTGGTAGCTTTTTCTCCAAAAGGGATTCCCCAATCCTCTATGAGAAGAAAGGTATAACTGTGAGTGCAATGCATATGTCACAAAGCAGCTCCTCAGAAAACTTCTCTCCAGTTTCTATCTGAAAATATTTCGGTTTTCACCATAAGCCTCAAAGGGCACAACACAGAGCAGTTTCACAGAAATCTTCTTTCTGGTTTTTATCTGAGGATATTTATTTTTCAGCATATTCTAAAGAGCATTTCCAAATATCCTTTCTCAGGTTCCACAGAAACAGTGATTTCAAACTGCTCAATGCAAAGAATGATTTAATGCTATGTGATGAAAACACACAGCACAGGCAGTTGCTCAGAAATCTTCTCTACAGTTTTCAACTGAGGAAATTTCCTTACTCACTACAGGCCTCCAGGCGTCACTTAATATCCCCTCACAGATTTCTCAAAGACAGGTATTCCAAACTGGGCAATGTAGAGTAATCTTTAACTCTGTGAAATAAACGCACATATCAGAGAACAGTTTCTTAGAACGCTTCTTTCTGGATATTAATTGAGGATATTTCACTTTTTGCCATATTCTTCAATGCGCTCCAAAATATCACTTTTTCAGTTTTACAGGAACAGTGTTCAAACACTGCCTTATGAGAAAAGAGGTATAATTCCTCAGTGGAATGCACACATCTAAAAGCAGTTTCTGAGAAATCTTCTCTCCAGTTTTTTTCTGATATTTCCTTATTAACCATAGTCCTGAATGTGATCCCGAATATCCCTTTGGGGATCTGTCCATAACGGAGTTTCCAAGCTGCGTAATGTAAAGAAAGCTATATCTATGTGAGATGAATAAACATAACAAAAAGCAGATTCACAGAAAGCTTCTTTCCAGTTTTTATCTGAATATATATCCTTTTTCACCAGAGTCCTGAATGTGCTCCCGAATGTCCCTTCGTGGATCCGTCTATTACACAGTTTCCAAGTTGTGTAATGTAAAGAAAGCTTTACTTATGTGAAATAAATACAAATATCACAGAGCACTTTCACAGGAAGCTTCTTTCCAGATTTTGTCTGAGGCTATTTTCCTTTTCACCATAGGCGTCAATATACTCCCGGATATCCCTTGGTAAATTTTTCCCCAAAAGGGTTTCCCCGATGCTGTTTGAGAAGAGAGGTATGACACTGTGAGAGCAATGCACACATCACAAAGCAGTTCCTCGTAAAGCTTCTCTCCAGTTTCTATCTGAACATATTTCCTTTTTCACCGTAAGCCTTAAAGCGCTCCCGAATATCCCTTCCCATGCTAAACATAAACAGTATTTGAAAAGTGCTCAATGAAAAGCAAAGCTTAACTGAGCGATAGGAATTCACAGGACACATAGCAGTTTCACAGAAAGCTTCCTTCTGGTTTTGATGTGAGGATATTTCTTTTTCCATATTCTAAAGATCGTTCCCAAATGTCCTTTCTCAGATTCCACAGAAACCGTGATTTCAAACTGCTTAATCCAAGGAATGATTTAACTCTATGAGATGAATACACACGTCACAAAGCAGTAGCACGGAAAACTTCTCTCCGGTGTTCAACGGAAGACATTTCCTTGTTCACCATAGGCCACCAGTCACCACTTAATATCCTTTTGCAGATTCCTCAAAGACAGAGTTTCTAAATTGGGCAATGCAGACTAAGCTTTATCTCTGTGAAATGAATGAACATATCAGATAGCAGTTTTTTGAAATGCTTCTTTCTGGGATTTATTTCAGGATATTTCACTTTTCACCATAGTCTTCAATGTGCTCCGAAATAACACTTTTTGGGTTTTACAGGAACAGTGTTCAAACACTGCCTTATGAGAACAGAGGTACAATTACCTGAGTGGAATGTGCACATCATAAAGTAGTTTCTCAGAAAGCTTCTCTCCAGTTTTTATCTGAAGATATTTCCTTATTAACCGTAGGCCCAAATGTGATCCTGAATATCCCTTCGAGGATCTGTCCAAGACAGAGTTTCCAAGCTCCATAATGTAAAGAAAGCTTTATCTATGTGAGATGAAAAAAAAAAAAAATAGCAAAATGCAGATTCACAGAAAGCTTCTCTCCAGTTTTTATCTGAATATATTTCTTTTTTCACCATAGTCCTGAATGTGCTCCCAAATGTCCCTTCTCGGATCCGTCCATGACATAATTTCCAAGCTGTGTAATGTAAAGAAAGCTTTATCTATGTGAAATAAATACAAATATCACAAAGCACTTTCACAGAAAGTTTCTTTCCAGTTTTGGTCTCAGGCTATTTTCCTTTTCACCATAGGCATCAATATACTCCCGGATATCCCTTGGTAAATTTTTCCCCAAAGGGGTTTCTCTGATGCTGTATGAGAAGAGAAGTATAACAGTGTGAATGGAATGCACACATCACAAGGCAGTTCCAAGGAAAGCTTCTCTCTAATATCTATCTGAACATATTTCCTTTTTCACCATAAGCCTCAAAGCTCTCCCAAATATCCAGTCGCACACTAGACATAAACAGTGCTAGAGACCTGCTCAATGTAAAGAGAAGCTTAACTGAGTGAGAGGAATTCACTCGACACATAGCAGTTTCACAGAATGCTTCCTTCTGATTTTTATCTGAGGATATTTCTTTCTCCATATTCTAAAGAGCATTCCCGAAGGTCCTTCCTCAGATTCCACAGAAGCAGTGATTTCAAACTGCTCAATCCAAAGAATGGTTTACCTCTATGAGATGAATACACACATCACAAAGCAATTGCTCAGAAAATTTCTCTTCAGTTTTCATCGGAAGTCATTTCCTTGCTCACCACAGGACTCTGGACGCCACTTAATATCCCTTCGCAGATTCTTCAAAGACAGAGTTTCCAAACTGTGCAACATAGAGTAAGCTTTAACTCTTGAAGTTTATGTACGTATCATAGAGCAGTTTCTTGGAATGCTTCTTTCTGGGTTTTATTTGAGGATATTGCACTTTTCACCATTGTCTTCAATCTGCTCCAAAATATCACATTTTCGGTTTTACAGAAACAGTGTTCAAACTCTGCCTTATGAGAAAAGAGGCATTACTCCCTGAGTGGAATGCACACATCACAAAGCAGTTTCTACAAAACCTTCCATCCAGTTTTTATCTGAAGATATTTCCTATTTCACCATAGTCCTGCATGTGCTCTCTAGTGTCTCTTTGCAGGTCCGTCCATGAAGGAGTTTCCAAACTGGGTACTATAAAGAAAGTTTTATCTATTTGAGATGAATATACATATCTATCACAAAGCAGTTTCACAGAAAGCTTCTTTTCAGTTTTTGTCTGTGGATATTTCCTTTTTCACCATAGACGTCCATATACTCCCGAATGTCTCTTGGTAGATTTTACTCCCAAGGGATTCCCCAATCCTCTATGAGAAGAAAGGTATAACTCTGTGAGTGGAATGCACACATCACAAAGCAGTTCTGCAGAAAGCCTCTCTACAGTTTCTATCTAAAGATATTTCCTTTTTCACCATAAACCTCAAAGCACAGACTAAACAAAAACAGTGTTAGAATACTTCTAAATGAAAAGAGAAGCTTAACTGTGTGAGTGGAAGTCACACGACACAGAAGAGTTTCACAGAAAGCTTCTTTCTGGTTTTTATCTGAGGGTATTTATTTTTCAGGATATTCGAAAGAGCCTTCCCAAATGTCCTTTCTCAGATTCCACAGAAACAGTGATTTCAAACTGCTCAATCCAAAGAATGATTTAACTCTATGAGATGAAAACACACATTACAGGCAGTTGCTCAGAAAGCTTCTCTCCAGTTTTCAATGGAAGACATTTCCTTCCTCACCATAGAACTCCGACGCAACTTAATTACCCCTCGCAGATTTTACAAAGAGAGAGTTTAAAAACTGGGCAATGTAGAGTTAGCTTTAACTCTGTGAAATGAATATACATATCACAGAGAAGTTTCTTGGAATGCTTCTTTCTGGACTTTGAGGATATTTCACTTTTCACCATAGTCTTCAATGCACTCCGAAATATCACTTTTTCGTTTCACAGGAACAGTGTTCACACACTGCCTTATGAGAACAGAGGTATAACTCCCTGAGTGGAATGCACACATCACAAACCAGTTTCTCAGAAAGCTTCTCTCCAGTTTTTATCTGAAGATATTTCCTTTTTCACCACAGGCCTGAATGTGATCCTGAATATCCTTCCGCAGATCTGTCCATGACAGAGTTTCCAAGCTTCGTAATGTAAAAAAAACTTTGTCTATCTGAGTTGAATAAATATAGCAAAAAACAGATTCACAGAAAGCTTCTCTCCAGTTTATATCTGAATATATTTCCTTTTTCACCAGAGTCCTGATTGTGATCCCGAATGTCCCTTCGCAAATCCGTCCACGACAGAGTTTCCAAGCTGTGTAATGTAAAGAAAGCTTTATCTGTGTGACATGAATACAAATATCACAGAGTACTTTCACTGAAAGCTTCTTTTCAGTTTTTGTCTGAGGCTATTTTCCTTTCACCATAGGCATCAATATAATCCCGGATATGCCTTGGTAAATTTTTCCCCAAAGGGGTTTCCTGATGCTGTATGAGAAGAGAGGTATGGCACTGTGAGAGGAATGCATACGTCACAAAGCAGTTCCTCGAAAAACTTCTCTCCAGTTTCTATCTGAACATATTTCCTTTTTCACCATACGCCTCAAAGCGCTCCCAAATATCGAGTCACACACTGGACATAAACAGTGCTAGATAACTGCTCAATGTAAAGAAAAGCTTTACTGAGTGAGAGGAATTCACAAGACACATAGCAGTTTCACAGAAAGCTTCCTTTTGGTTTTTATCTGAGGATATTTCTTTCTCCATATTCTAAAGAGCCTTCCCGAATGTCCTTCCTCAGATTCCACAGAAACAGCGATTTCAAACTGCTCAATCCAAAGAATGGTTTACCTCTATGAGATAAATACATACATCACAAAGCAGTTGCTCAAAAAGCTTCTCTTCAGTTTTCATTGGAAGACATTTCCTTGCTCACCACAGGCCTCCGGGCGCCAATTAATATCCCTTCGCAGATTCCTCAAAGACAGAGTTTCCAAATTGGGAAACGTAGAGTAAGCTTTACCTCTTTGAAGTGAATGCACATAACAGAGAGCAGTTTCTTGGAATGCTTCTTTCTGGGTTTTATTTGAGGATATTTCACTTTTCGCCATAGTCTTCAAAGCAATCCGAAATATCACTTTTTCGGTTTTACAGGAACAGTGTTCAAACACTGCCTTATGAGAAAAGAGGTATAACTCCCTGAGTGGAATGCACACATCACAAAGCAGTTCCTCAGAAAGCTTCCCTTCAGTTTTTATCTGAAGGTATTTCAATTTTCACCATAGTCCTGAATGTGCTCTCGAATGTCCCTTCGTGGATCTGTCCATGATGGAGTTTCTAAGCTACGTAATGTAAAGTAAACTTTATCTATGTGAGATGAATAAACATCACAAAAGGAAGATTCACAGAAAGCTTCTTTCCAGTTTTTATTTGAAGCTATTTCCTTTTTCACCAGAGTCCTGAATGTGCACCTGAATTTCCCTTCATGGATCCATTCATGACAGAGTTTCCAAGCTGCATAATGTAAAGAAAGCTTTATCTACATGAGAAGAATAAATAGCAAAAAGCAGATTTACAGAAAGCTTCCCTCCAATTATTAACTGAAGATATTTCCTTTTTCAGCATAGACCTGAATGTGCTCTCAAAAACCTTCACGGATCCTTCAATGACGGAGTTTCCAAACTGTGTAACATAAAGAAAGTTTTATCTATGTGAGATGAATAAACATATCTATCACAAAGCAGTTTCACAGAAAGATTCTTTCCAGTTTTTGTCTGAGAATATTTCCCATTTCTCCATAGCTGTCCATATATTCCCAAATGCCCCTTGGTAGCTTTTTCTCCAAAGGGATTCCCCAATCCTCTATGAGAAAAAAGTGAGTGGAATGCACACATCACAAAGCAGTTCCTCGGAAAACTTCTCTCCAGTTTCTATCTAAAGATATTTTCGTTTTCACCATAAGCCTCAAAGTTCTCCAGAATATCCCTTCGAAGACTAAACAAAAACAGTGTTAGATTACTGCTCATGAAATCAGAAGCTGATATGTGTGAGGGGAATTCACATGACACAGAGCAGTTTCACAGAAAGTTTCCTTCTGGTTTTCATATGAGGATATTTCTGCTTCAGCATATTCTAAAGAGTGTACCCAAATGTCCTTTCTCAGGGTCCACAGTGCAGTTTCAAGCTGCTCTATACATAGAATGATTTAACTCTATGAGATGAATACATACATCACAAAGAAGTTTCTCAGAAAATTTCTGTCCAGTTTTCATCGGAAGAAATTTCCTTGCTCACCACAGGCCTCTGGGCACCACTTAATATCGCTTCACAGATTCCTCAAAGACAGAGTTTCCAAACTGGGCAATGAAAAGTAAGGTTTAACTCTGTGAAATGAATGCACATATTAGAGAACAGTTTCTTGGAATGCTTCTTTCTGTGTTTTACTTGAGGATATTTCACTTTTCATGATACTCTTCAATGTGCTCTGAAGTATAACTTTTTCGGTTTTACAAGAACGGTGTCCGTACACTGCCTTATGGAAAAGTGGTATAACTCCCTGAGGGGAATGTATACGTCACTAAGCAGTTTCTCAGAAAGATTCTATCCAGTTTTTATCTGAAGATATCTCCTTTTTCATCATAGGCCTGAATGTGCTCCCGAATTTCCCTTCGCAGATCCGTTCATGACGGAGTTTCTAAACTGTGTAATATAAAGAAAGTTTTATCTATGTGAGGTGAATAAATATATCTATCACAAAGCAGTTTCACAGAAAAATTCTTTCCAATTTTTGTCTGAGGATATTTCCTTTCTCACAAAACCATATATATACTCCCGAATTTCCCTTGGTAGCTTTTTCTCCAAAAGGGATTCCCAAATCCTCTATGAAATGAAAGGTATAACTCTGTGAGTGGAATGCACACGTCACAAAGCAGCTCTTTGGAAAGCTTCTCTCCACTCTCTATCTGAAGATATTTCCTTTTTCACCATAGGCCTGAATGTGCTCCCAAATATCACTTCACAGATCCGTCCATCAAGGAGTTTCCAGGCTGCATAATATAAAGAAACATTTATCTATGTGAGATGAATACACATATCACAGAGCAGTGTTACAGAAAGCTTCTTTCCAGTGTTTGTCTGAGGCTATTTCTCTTTTCACCATAGACATCAATGTGCTCCTGAATATCCTTTGCAACCTTTTTCTCCAAAAGGGTTTCCCCGATGCTGTATGAGAAGAGAGGTATAACACTGTGAGTGGAATGCATACCTCACAAAGCAGTACCTTGGAAAGCTTCTCTCCAGTTTCTACCTGTACCTATTTCCTTTTTCACTGTAAGCCTGAAAGCGCTCCCGAATATCCCTTTGCACGCTAAACATAAAGAGTGTTAGAAAACTGCTCAATGAAAAGAGAAGTTTAACTGAGGGAGAGGAATTCACAAGATACATAGCAGTTTCACAGAAAGCTTCCTTCTGGTTTTTATCTGAGGATATTTCTTTCACCATATGCTAAAGAGCGTTCACAAATGTCCTTAGATTCCACAGAAGCAGTGATTTCAAACTGCTCAATACGAGGAATGGTTTAAGTCTATCAGATGAATACACACATCACAAACCAGTTGCTATGAAAGCTTCTCTCCAATTTTCACCAGAGACATTTCCTTGATCACCACAGTCCTCCAGGTGCCACTTATTATCCATTCACAGATTACTGAAAGACAGAGTTTCCAAACTGGGCAACATACAGTAAGGTTTAACTCTGTGAAATGAATGCACGTATCAGAGAGCAGATTCTTGGAATGCTTCTTTCTGGGTTTTATTTAAGGATATTACACTGTTCACCATAGTTTTCAATGCACTCCGAAATATCACTTTTTCGGTTTTACAGGAACAGTGTTCAAGCACTGCTGTATGAGAAAAGAGGTATAACTCCCTGAGTGGAATGCACATATCACAAAGCAGTTTCTCAGAAAGCTCTCCAGTTTTTATCCTAAGATATTTCCTTTTTCACCATAGGCCTGAATGTGCTCCAGAATGTCCCTTAGCAGATCCGTGCATGATAGCATTTCCAAACTACGTAATGTAAAGAAAGCTTTATCTATGTGAGATAAATACACATAGCACAGAGGAGTTTCACAGAAAGCTTCTTTCCAGTTTTTGTCTGAGGCTATTTTCCTTTTCACAATATACGTAAATATGCTCCCAAATATCCCTTGGCAACTTTTTCTGCAAAAGGGTTTCCTTGATGCTGTCTGAGAAGAGAGGTATAACACTGTGAGTGGAATTCACACGTCACAAAGCAGTACCTTGGAAAGCTTCTATCCAGTTTCTATCTGAATCTATTTCCTTTTTCACCAGAAGCCTCAAAGCTCTCCCAAATATCCCTTCCTACACTAAGCATAAACAGTGTTAGAAAACTGCTAAATGAAAGGAGTAGCTAAACTGAGTGAGAGAAACTCACACGACACGTAGCAGTTTCACAGAAATCTTCCTTCTGATATTTATCTGCGGTTCTTTCTCCATATTCTATAGAGCTTTCCCAAATGTGATTCCTCAGATTCCACAGAAAAAGTGATTTCAAACTGCTCAATCCAAGGAATGGTTTAACTCTATGAGATGAATACACACATCACAAAGGAGTTGCTCAGAAAGCTCATCTCCAGTTTTCATCTGAAGACATTTTCGTGCTCACCACAGGCCTTGGGTCACCACTTAATATCCCTTCGCAGATTCCTCAAAGACAGAGTTTTCAAACTGGGCAATGTAGAATAAGCTTTAACTCTGTGAAATGAATGCATATATCAGAGAGAAGTTTCTTGGAACGCTTCTTTCTGGGATTTATTTGAGGATATTTCACTTTTTAACATAGTCTTCAATGTGCTTCAAAATATCACTTTTTGGGTTTTACAGGAACAGTGTTCAAACATTGTCTTATGAGAAAAGAAGTATAACTCTCTGAATGGAATGTCCACATCACAAAGCAGTTTCTCAGGAAGTTTCTCTCCAGTTTTTATTTGAAGATATTTCCTTTTTCACCATAGGCCGGAATGTGCTCCCAAATGTCCCTTTGTGGATCTGTCCTTGCAGTGTTTCCAAGCTGTGTAATGTAAAGAAAGCTTTATGTACTTGAGATGAATACACACAGCAAAAAGCAGATTCACAGAAATCTTCTTTCCAGTTTTTATCTGAAGATATTTCATTTTTCACCATAGGCCTTAATGTGCTCCTGAATGTCCCTTCACGGATCCTTCCATGACGGAGTTTCCAAACTGTGTAATATTAAGGAAGTTTTCTCTATGAGAGATGAATAAACATATCTATCACAAATCAGTTTCACAGAAAACTTCTTTCCAGTTTTTGTCTGAGGATATTTCCTTTTTCACCATAGCCATCCATATACTCCTGAATGTCCATTGGTACCTTTATCTCCAAATGAGATTCCCCAATCCTCTATGAGATGAAAGGTATAACTCTGTGAGTGGAATGCACAAGTCACAAAGCATCTCCTCGGAAAACCTCTCTCCAGTTTCAATCTGAACATATTTCCTTTTTTACCATAAGCCTCAAAGCACTCCGGAATATCCCTTCGCACACTAAACATAAACAGTGTTAGAAAACTGTTCAATGAAAATAGCAGCTTAACTGTGCGGGTGGAATTCACAAGACACAGAGCAGTTTCACATAAAGCTTGCTTGTGGTTTTTATCTGAGGGTATTTCTTTTTCAGCGTATTCTAAAGAGCGTTCCCAAATATCTTTCTTCAGATTCCACAGGAGCAGTGATTTCAAACTGCTCAATCCAAAGAATGATTTAACTTTATGAGATGAATACACATGTCACAAACAGTTGCTCAGAAGGCCTCTCTCCAGTTTTCAATGGAAGACATTTCCTTGCTCAGGACAGTCTCCGGGCAACACTTAATATCTCTTCGCAGATTCCTCAAAGACAGAGTTTCCAAACTGGGCAATGTAGAGTAAGCTTTAACTCTGTGACATGAACACACATATCAGATAGCAGTTACTTGGAACGCTTCTTTTTGGGTTTTATTTGAAGATATTTCACTTTTTGTACAGTCTTCAATGCGCTCTGTAATATCACTTTTTTGGTTTTACAGGAATGGTATTTAAACACTGCCTTATGAGAAAAGAGGCATAACTCGCTGAGTGGAAGGCACACATCACAAAGCAGTTTCTCAGAGAGCTTCTCTCCAGTTTTAATCTGAAGATATTTACATAGCAAAAAGCAGATTCACAGAAAGCTTCTTTCTATTTTTCACCTGAAGATATTTCCTTTTTCACCATAGTCCTGAATGTACTCCTGAATGTCCCTTTGTGAATCCATCCATGAGTGAGTTTCCAAGCTGCGTAATGTAAAAAAAGCTTTATCTATGTGAGATGAATAAACATAGCAAAAAGCAGATTCACAGAAATCTTCTTTTCAGTTTTTATCTGAAGATATATCCTTTTTCACCATAGGCATCCATATGCCACTGGATATTAATTGGTACCTTTTTCTCCAAAAGGATCTCCCTGATGCTGTATGAGAAGAGATGTATAACACTGTGAGTGGAATGCACACATCACAAAGTAGTTCCTTGGGAAGCTTCTCTCCAGTTACTATCTGAACATATTTCCTTTTTCACCGTAAGCCTCAAAGCATTCCCGAAATCCCTTCGCACACTAAACATAAACAGTGTTATAAAACTGCTCAATGAAAAGAGAAGCTTAGCTGAGTGAGAGGAATTCACACAACACACAGCAGTTTCACAGAAAGTTTCCTTCTGGTTTTTATTTAAGGATATTTCTTTCTCCATATTCTAAAGAGCGTTTCCAAATGTCCTTCCTCAGATTCCACAGAAACAGTGATTTCAAATGACTCAATCCAAAGAATACTTTAACTCTATGAGATGAATACACACATCACAAAGCAGTTGCTATGAAAGCTTCTCTCCAATTTTCATCGGAAGACATTTCCTTGCTCACCACAGGTCTCCAGGCGCCACCAATATCCCTTTGCAGGTTCCTCAAAGACTGAGTTTCCAAACTGGGCAAGTAAAGTAAGCTTTAACTCTGTGAAACGAATGCACATATCAGAGAGTAGTTTCTTGGAACATTTCTTTCTGTGTTTTATTTGAGGATAGTTCACTTTTGGCCATAGTCTTCAATGCTCTCTGAAATATCAATTTTCGGTTTTACAGGAACAGTGTTCAAACACTGCCTTATGAGAAAAAGGTATAATTCCCTGAGTGGAATGCACACATCATAAAGCAGTTTCTCAGAAAGCTTCTCTCCAGTTTTTATCTGAAGATATTTCCTTTTTCGCCATAGGCCTGAATGTGTACCCGAAAGTTCCTTTGCAGATCCGTCCATGACAGGGTTTCCAACTGCATAATATAAGGAAAGTTTTATGTATGTGAGATGAATAAACATATGCATTACAAAGGAGTTTCACAGAAAGCTTCTTTCCAGTTTTGGTCTGAGCATATTTCATTTTTCACTATAGCCATCCATGTACTCCTGAATGTCCCTTGGTAGCTTTTTCTCCAAAAGGCATGCCCCAATCCTCAATGAGAAGAAAGGTGTAACTCTTTTAAGGGAATGTACACGTCAGAAAGCAGCTCCTCAGAAAGCTTCTTTCCAGTTTCTATCTGAAGATATTTCCGTTATCACCATAAGCCTCAATAGCTCCCGAATATTCCATTGCAGACTAAAGAAAAACACTGTTAGAATACTGCTCAATGAAAATGGAAGCTTAACTTTGCGAGTGGAATTCACATATCACAGAGCAGTTTCACATAAAGTTTCCTTCTGGTTTTTATCTGAGGGTATTCCTTTTTCAGCATATTCTAAAAGTGTTTCCAAATGTCCTTTCTCAGGTTCCAGAGAAACAGTGATTTGAAACTGCTCAATCCAAAGAATGATTTAACTCTATGAGATGAATACACACATCACAAAGCAGTTACCCTGAAAGCTTCTCTCCAGTTTTCAACAGAAGATATTTCCTTGCTCACCACAGGCCCCCGGGCACCACATAATATTCCTTCGCAGATTACTCAAAGACAGAATTTCCAAACTGGACAATGTAGAGTAAACTTTAACTCTCTGAAATGAATGCATATATCAGAGAGCAGTTTCTTGGAATGCTTCCTTCTGGGTGTTATATGAGGATATTTCACTTTTCACCACAGTCTTCAATGTGCTCCGAAATATCACTTTTTCGGTTTTGAAGGAACAGGGTTCAAACACTGCCTTATGAGAAAAGAAGTATAACTCCCTGAGTGAAATGTCCACATCACAAAGCTGTTTCTCAGAAAGCTTCTCTCCGGTTTTCATCTGAAGATATTTCCTTTTTCACCATGGTCCAGAAAGTACTTCCGAAGGTACCTTCGCAAATCCGTCCATGACAGAGTTTCTAAGCTGCCTAATGTAAAGAAAGCTTTACCTATATGAGATGAATAAACGTAGCAAGAAGCAGATTCACATAAAATTTCTTTCAAGTTTTCATCTGAAGATGTTTCCTTTTTCACTATAGTCCTGAATGTGCCCCAGAATGTCCCTCTCGGATCCGTCCATGACAGAGTTTCCAAGCTGTGTATTGTAAAGAAAGCCTTTTGAATGTGAGATGAATACACATAGCATGGAGCAGTTTCACAAAAGCTTCTATTGAGTTTTTGTCTGTGGCTATTTCCCTATTCACCATAGGCATCAACATATCCGGATATCCCTTGGTATCTTTTTCTCCAAAAGGGTTTCCCCAATGCTGTATGAGAAGAGAGGTATAACACTGTGAGTGGAATGCAAGCGTCACAAAGCAGTTCCTCGGAAAGGTTCTCTCCAGTTTCTCTCTGAATAGATTTCCTTTTTCAATGTAAGCCTCAAAGCACTCCTGAATATCCCTTCACACGCTAAACATAAACAGTGTTAGAAAACTGCTCAATGAAAAGAGAAGCTTAACTGAGCAAGAGGAATTCACATGACATATAGCGGTTTCACAGAAAGCTTTTTTCTGGTTTTTATGTGAGGATATTTCTTTCTCCATATTCATAAGAGTGTTCCCAAATGTCCTTCCTCAGATTCCACAGACACAATGATTTCAAACTGCTCAATCCAAAGAAGGGTTAACTCTATGAGATGAATACACACATCACAAAGCAGTTGTTCAGAAAGCTTCTCTCCAGTTTTCATCGGAAGCCATATCCTTTCATACCATAGGCCTCCGGGTGCAATTTAATATCTCTTAGAAGATTCCTCAAAGACAGAGTGTCCAAACTGGGCAATGTAGAATAAGCTTTAACTCTTTGAAATGAATGCACCTATCAAAGAGTAGGTTCTTGAAACGTTTCTTTCTGGGTTTTATTTTAAGATATTGTATTTTTTGCAATAGTCTTCAATGCGCTTGGAAATATCACTTTTTCAGATTTACAAGAACAGTGTTCAAACACTGTCTTATGAGAAAAGTGGTATAACTCCCTGAGTGAGATGCACATATCACAAAGCAGTTTCTCAGAAACCTTCTCTAAAGTTTTTATCTGAAGATATTTCCTATTTCACCATAGAACTGAATGTGCTCCCGAATCTCCCTTCGCGAATCTGTCCATGACGAAGTTTCAAACTGCGTAATAGAAAGAAAATTTTATCTATGTGAAGTGAATAAACATATTTATTACAAAGCAGTTTCACAGAAAGCTTCATTCCAGTTTTTGTCTGAGGATATTTCCTTTTTCACCATAGCCATCCATATAATCCCGAATGTCCCTTGGTAGCTTTTTCTCAAAAAGGGATTCCCCAATCTTCTATGAGAAGAAAAGTGTAACTGTGTGAGTGGAATGCACAAGTCACAAAGCAGCTCCTCGAAAATCATCTCTCCAGTTTCTATCTGAAGATATTTCCATTTTCACCATAAGCCTCAAAGCGCTCCCGAATATCCCTTAGAAGACTAAACTAAAACAGTGTTAGAATACTGCTCAATAAAAAGAGAAGCTTAACTTTGCGAATGGAATTCACATGACACAGAACACTTTCGCAGAAAGCTTTTTTTCTGGTTTTTATTGGAGGGTATTTCTTTTTCAGCATATTCTTAATAGCATTCCCAAATGTCCTTTCTCAGGTTCCACAGAAACAGTGATTTCAAACTGCTCAATTCAAAGAATGACTTAAATCTATGAGATGAATACACACATCAAAACCAGTTGCTCAGAAAGCTTCTCTCCTGTTTTCAATGGAAGATATTTTCTTGCTCACCAGAGGCCTCTGGTCGCCATTTACTATCCCTTCACAGATTCCTGAAAGAGAGAGGTTCCAAACTGAGCAACGTAGAGTAAGCTTGAACTCTGTGAAATGAATGCACATATCACAGAGCAGTTTCTTGCAACGCTTCTTTCTGGTTTTTATTTGATTATATTTCACTTTTTACCATAGTCTTCAGGACGCTCTGAAATATCACTTTTTCAGTTTTATAGGAACAGTGTTCAAATACTGCCTTATGAGAAAAGAGGTATAACTCCCTGAGTGGAATGCACACATCACAAAGCAGTTTCTCAGAAAGCTTCTCTCCAGTTTCTATCTGAAGAAGTTTTCTTTCTCATCATAGGCCCGAATGTGATCCCAAATATCCCTTCATGGATCCATCCATGACAGAGTTTCCAAGCTGCATAATGTAAAGAAAACTTTATCTATGAGTGATGAATAAACATAGCAACAAGCAGATTCACAGAGAGCTTCTTTCTAGTTTTTACCAGAAGATATTTCCTTTTTCACCATAGCCCTGAATGGGCTCCCAAATGTCCCTTCATGAGCCCATCCATGACAGAGTTTCCAAGCTGCGTAATATAAAGAAAGCTTTATCTATGTGAGATGAATAAACATAGCAAAAAGCAGATTCACAGAAAGTTTCTTTCCAGTTATTATCTGAATATATATCCTTTTTCACTATAGACATCAATATGCCCCCGGATATCAATTGGTACCTTTTTCACCCTGATGCTGTATGAGAAGAGAGGTATAATACTGTTAGTGGAATGCACACGTCACAAAACAGTTCCTCGGAAAACATCTCTCCACTTACTATCTGAACATATTTCCTTGTTCACTGTAAGCCTCAAAACATTCCCAAAATCCCTTTGCATGCTAAATATAAACAGTGTTATAAAAGTGCTCAATGAAAAAAGAAGCTTAGCTGAGCGAGAGGAATTCACACAACACACAGTAGCTTCACAGAATGCTTTCTTCTGGTTTTTATCTGAGGATATTTCTCCAAATTCTAAAGAGCGTTCCCAAATGTCCTTCCTCAGATTCCACAGAAACTATGATTTCAAACTTCTCAATCCAAAGAATGGTTTAACTCCATGAGATGAATACACATATCACAAAGCAGTTACTCTGAAAGCTTCTCTCCAGTTTACATCGGAAGACATTTCCTTGCTGACCACAGGCCTCTGGGCGCACTTAATATCCCTTCGCAAGATTCCTCAAAGACAGAGTTTCCAAACTGACAAAGTAGAGTTAACTTTAACTCTGTGAAATGAATGCACATATCAGAGAGAAGTTTCTTGGAACTCTTCTTTCTGTGTTCTATTTGAGGATAGTTCACTTTTGGCCATAGTCTTCAATGCGCTCTGAAATATCACTTTTTCGGTTTCACTAGGACAGTGGTCAAACACTGCCTTCTGAGAAAAGAGATTTAATTCCCTGAGTGGAAAGCATATGTTGCAAAGCAGTTTCTCAGAAAGATTCTCTGTAGTTTTTATCTGAAGATATTTCCTTTTTCAACGTAAGCCTGAATGTCCCTTTGCAGATCCGTCCATGACGGAGTTTCCAAATGCATAATATAAAGAAAGATGTATCTATGTGAGATGAATAAACATATATATCACAAAGCAGTTTCACAGAAAGCTTCTTTCCTGTTTTGGTCTGAGGATATTTCCTTTTTCACCATAGGCATCCATATACTCCTAAATGTCCCTTGGTAACATATTCTCCAAAAGGGATGCCCCAATCCTCAATGAGAAGAAAGGTGTAACTCCTTGGATGGAATGCACACGTCACAAAGCAGCTCCTCAGAAAGCTTCCCTTAAGTTTCTATCTGAAGATATTTCCTTTTTCACCATAAGCCTCAATAGCTCCCAAATATCCATTTGCAGACTAAAGAAAAACAGTGTTAGAATACTGCTCAATGAAAAGAGAAGGTTAACTGTGCGAGTGGAATTCACAAGACACAGAGCAGTTTCACAGAAAGTTTCCTCTAGTTTTTATCAGAGGATATTCCTTTTTTAGCATTTTCTAAAGAGCATTACCAAACGTTCTTTCTCAGGTTCCAGAGAAACAGTGATTTGAAACTGCTCAATCCAAAGAATGATTTAACTCTATGAGATGAATACACATATCACAAAGCAGTTGCTCTGAAAGCTTCTCTCCAGTTTTCAACGGAAGACATTTCCTTGCTCACCACAGGCCTCTGGGCATCACTTAATATTCCTTCGCAGATTACTGAAAGACAGAGTTTCCAAACTGGGCAATGTAGAGTAAACTTTAACTCTCTGAAATGAATGCACATGTCAGAGAGTAGTTTCTTAGAATGCTTCTTTCTGGGTGTTATATGAGGATATTTCACTTTTCACCATAGTCTTCCATGCGCTCTGAAATATCATGTTTTCATTTTGAAGGAACAGGGTTCAAACAGTGACTTATCAGAAAAGAGATATAACTCCCTGAGTGGAATCCACACATCACAAAGTTGTTTCTCAGAAAGCTTCTCTCTGGTTCTCATCTGAAGATATTTCCTTTTTCACCATAGTGCAGTAAGTGCTCCCAAATGTACCTTCGTGAATCCATCCATGACAGAGTTTCTAAGCTGCCTAATGTAAAGAAAGTTTTATGCATATGAGAGGAATAAACGTAGCAAAAAGCAGATTCACATAAAATTTCTTTTGAGTTTTCATCTGAAGATATTTCCTTTTTCACCATATTCCTGAATGTGCTCCAGAATGTCCCTCTCGGATCCGTCCATGACAGAGTTTCCAAGCTGAGGAATGTAAAGAAAGCTTTTTATATGTGAGATGAATACACATAGCACAGAGCAATATGAAAGAAAGCTTCTACGAGCTTTTGTGACTATTTCCCTTTTCACTATAGACATCAATATGCTCCTGGATATCCCTTGATATCTTTTTCTCCAAAAGGGTTTCCCCGATGCTGTTTGAGAAGTGAGGTATAACACTGTGAGTGGAATGCATGTGTCACAAAGCAGTTCCTCGAAAAGCTTCTCTCCAGTTTCTATATGAGCATATTTCCTTTTTCAACGTAAGCCTCAAAGCACTCCAGAATATCCCTTTGCATGATAAACATAGACAGTATTATAAAACTGCTAAATGAAAAGGGAAGCTTAACTGAGCGAGAGGAATTCACACGACATACAGCAGTTTCAGAGAAAGCTTCCTTCAGGTTTTTATCTGAGGATATTTCTTTCTCCATATTCTATAAACTGTTCCCAAATGTCCTTCCTCAGATTCCACAGAAACAGTGATTTTTAACTGCTCAATCCAAAGAATGTTTAACTCTATGAGATGAATACACACATCGCAAAACCATTGCTCAGAACCTTCTCTCCAATTTTCATTAGAAGATATTTCCTTGCTCACCACATGCTTCCGGTCGCCACTTAATATCCTTTCGAAGATACCTCAAAGACAGAGTTTCCAAACTGGGCAACATAGAGTAACTTTTAACTCTGTGAAATGGATGTGCATATCAGAGAGCAGTTTCTTGGAACACTTCTTTCCAGGTTTTATTTGAGGATATTAACTTTTCGCCACATTCTTCAATTCTCTCCGAAATATCATTTTTTTTGGTTTTCCAGGAACACTGTTGAAACACTGTCTCATGAGAAAAGAGGTAAAACTCCCTGAATGCAATGCACACATCACATAGCAGTTTCTCAGAAAGCTTCTCTCCAGTTTTCAGATGAAGTTATCTCCTTTTTCACCATAGTGCAGAATGTGCTCCTGAATGTCCCTTCGCAGATCTGTCCATGAGGGAGTTTCCAAACTGCATAATATAAGGAAAGTTTTATGCAAGTGAGATGAATAAACGTATCTGTCACAAAACAGTTTCACAGAAAGCTTCTTTCCTGTTTTTGTCTGAGGATATTTCCTTTTTCATCACAACCATCCATATACTCCCGAATGTTCCTTGGTAGCTTTTCCTCCAAAACGGATTCTGCAATCCTCTATGAGAAGAAAGTTATAACTCTGTGTTTGGAATGCACACGTCACAAAGCAGCTCCTCAGAAAACTTCTCTCCATTTTCTATCTGAAGATACTTCCATTTTCACTATAAGCCTCAAAGTGCTCCCGAATATCCCTTCACAGACTAAGCAAAAAGCATGTTAGGATACTGCTCAATGAAAAGAGAAGCTGAACTGAGTGAGTGGAATTCACATGACACAGAGCAGTTTCACAGAAATCTTCCTTGTGGTTTTTATCTGAGGATATCTCCATAATCTAAAGACCGTTACTAAATATCCTTCCACAGATTCCACAGAAACAGTGATTTCAAACTGCTCAATCCAAAGAATGATTTAACTCTACGAGATGAATACACATCAGAAAGTAGTTGCTCAGAAAGTTTCCCTACAGTTTTCATCGGAAGACATTTCCTTGGTCACCACAGACTGCCTGGCGCCATTTAATATCCTTTTGCAGATTCCTCAAAGACAGAGACTCCAAACTGGGCAATGTAGAGTAAGCTTTATGTGTGTGAAATTAATGCGTATATCAGGGAACAGTTTCTTGGAACGTTTCCTTCCGGCTTTTATTTGAGGATAGTTCACTTTTTGCCATAGTCTTCACTGCACTCCGAAATATCACTTTTTCGATTTTGTAGGAACAGTGCTCATACACAGCTTTATGAGAAAAGAACTATAACTCCCTGAGTGGACGACACCCATCACAAAGCAGTATCTCAGAAAGCTTCTCTCCAGTTTTTAGATGAAGATATCTCCTTTTTCACCATATCACAGAATGTGCCCTTGAATGTCCCTTCGCGAATCCATCCATGACGGAGTTTCCAAACTGCATAATATAAAGAAAGTTTTATCTATGTGAGATGAATAAATATATCTATCACAAAACAGTTTCACAGAAAGCTTCTTTCCAGTTTTGGTCTGAGGATATTTCCTTTTTCTCCATAGCCGTCCATATACACCTGAATTTTCCTTGGTATTTTTTCTCCAAAAGGGTTTCTCCAATCCTCTATGAGAAGAGAGGTATAACAATGTGAATGGAATGCACACGTCACAAAGCACTGCCATGGAAAGTTTCTATCCAGTTTGTATCTGAATATATTTCCTTTTTCTTCATAAGCCTCAAAGCGTTCCCAAATATCTCTTCACATGCTAAACGTAAACAGTGTTAGAAAACTGCTCAATGAAAAGAGAGGCTTAACTGAGTGAGACGAATTCACATGACAGAGAGCAGTTTCACAAAAAGCTTCCTTCTGGTTTCTATCTGAGGATTTTTCTTTCTCCATATTCTAAAGAACGTTCCCAAATGTCCTTCCCCAGATTCCACAGAAACAGTGATTTCAAACTGCTCAATCCAAAGAATTATTTAACTCTATGAGATCAATACACACATCACAACGCTGTTGCTCAGAAAGCTTCTCTCCAGTTTTCATCTGAAGACATTTCCTTGCTCATCACACAGGCCTCCGGGTGCCTCTTAATATCCCTTCTCAGATTCTTCAAAGACAGAGTTTCCAAACTGAGCAATGTTGAGTAAGCTTTATCTCTGTGAATTGAATGCACATATTAGAGAGCAGTTTCTTCTAATGATTCTTTCTGGGTTTTATTTGAAGATATTTCACTTTTCGCCATAGTCTTGAATGCGCTCCGAGATATCACTTTTTCACTTTTACAGGAACAGTGTTCAAACACTGCCTTATGAGAAAAGAGGTATAACTCCCTGAGTGGAAAGAACAGAACACAAAGCAGTTTCTCAGAAAGCCTCTCTACAGCTTTTATCTGAAGATAATTCCTTTTTCACCATAGGCCTGAATGTGATCCCTAATATTCTTTCACAGATCCGTCCATTTCGGAGATTTCAGGCTGTGTAATGTAAAGAAAGCTTTATCTATGTAAAATGAATAAAGATAGCAAAAACAGATTCACAGAAAGGTTCTTTCCAGTTTTTATCTGAAGATATTTCCTTTTTCACCATAGTCCTGAATGTGCTCTTTAATGTCCCTTCGCAGATCCGTCCATGGTGGAGTTTCAAAACTGCGTAATATAAGGAAAGTTTTATCTATGTGAGATAAATAAACATATGTATCACAAAGCATTATCACAGAAATCTTCTTTCCAGTTTTTGTCTGAGGATATTTCCTTTTTAACCATAGCTATCCATATACTCTCGAATGTCCCTTGGTGGCATTTTCTCCAAAAGGGTGTCCCCAATTCTCTATGACAAGAAAGGTATAAATCTGTGAGTGGCATGCACACATCAGAAAGTAGTTTCTCAGAAAGCTTCTCAAAAGTTTATAACTGATGAGATATCTGATTTTCACCAGAGACCTAAATTGGCTCCCGAATGTCCTTTTGTGGATCTTTCCATGATGGAGTTTCCAACTTGTGTAAATAAAGCTTTATCTATGTGAGATGAATACATATATCACAGAACAGTTTCACAAAAAGCTTCTTTCCAATTTTGTCTGAGGCTATCTCCCTTCTCAACATAGGCATCAGTATGCCCCCAAATATCCCTTCATATCTTTTTCTCCAAAAGGGTTTCCCTGATCTGTATGAGAAGAGAGGTATAACACTGTGAGTGTTACACGTCACAAAGCAGTTCCTCGGAAAGCTTGTCTCCAGTTTTTAAGTGAACATATTTCCTTTCTCACCATAAGTCTCAAAGGGTTCCCGAATATCCCTTCATGCGCTAAACATAAACAGTGTTAGAAAACTGCTCAATGAAAAGAGAAGCTTAACTGAGAGAGAGGAATTCACATGACACATGGCTGCTTCACAGAAAGCTTCCTTCTGGTGTCTATCTGAGGGTATTTCTTTTTCAGGATATTCTAAAATGTGTTCCCAAATGTCCTTTCTCAGATTCCACAGAAACAGTGATTTCAAACTGCTCAATCCAAAGAATGGTTTAACTCAATGAGATGAACACACACATCACAAAGAAGTTGCTCAGAAAGCTTCTCTGCAGTTTTCATCGGAAGACAATTCCTTGCTCACCACAGGACTCCCGGTGCCACTTAATATCCCTTCACAGATTCCTCAAAGACAAAGTTTCCTAACTGGGCAACGTAGAGTAAGCTGTAACTCTATGAAATAAATGCAAATATCAGGGAGTAGTTTCCTGGAACACTTCTTTCTGGGTTTTATCTGAGGATATTACACTTTTCGCCATAGTCTTCAATGCGATCCAAAATATCACTTTTTCGATTTTACAGGAATAGTGTTCAAACACTGCCTTATGAGAAAAGAGGTATAACTCCGTGAGTAGAATGCACACATCTCAAAGCAGCTTCTCAGAAAGTTTCTCTCTAGTTTTTATCTGAAGATATTTCCTTTTTCATCATAGGCCTGAATGAGCTCCCGAATGTCCCTTTGCGGATCCGTCCATGCAGTGTTTCCAAACTGTGTAATATAAAGAAACCTTTACCTATGTAAGACGTATACACATAGCAAAAGGCAGATTCACAGAAAGCTTCCTTACAGTTTTTATCTGAAGATACATCCTTTATCATTATAGTCCTGAGTGAGCTCCTGAATGTTCCTTTGCAGATCCGTCCATGATAGAGTTTCCAAGCTGCATAATGTAAAGAAAGCTTTATCTATGTGAGATGAATACAGATATCACAGAGCAGTTTCACAGAAAGCTTCTTTCCAGTTTTTGACTGAGGGTATTTCACTTTTCACCATAGGGGTCAATATACTCCTGAATATACCTTCATACCTTTTTCTTCAAAAGGGATCCCAGATGCTGTATGAGAAGAGTGGTATCACACTGTGAGTGAAATGCACACATCACAAAGCAGTGCCTCGGAAAGTTTCTCTCCAGGTTCTATCCGAACATATTTCCTTTTCGATCGTAAATCTCAAAGCGCTCCCGAATATACCTTCACATGCTAAATATAAACAGGATTACAAAACTGCTCAATCAAAAGAGAGGCTTAACTGAGCGAGAGGAATTCATATGACACAGCAGTTTCACAGAAAGCTTCCTTCTGGTTTTTATCTGAGGATATTTCTTTCTTCATATTGTAAAGAGCATTCCCAAAGGTTCCTTCCTCAGATTCCACAGAAACAGTGATTTCAACCTGCTCAATCCAAAGAATGGTTTAACTCTATGAGATGACTACACACATCACAAAGCAGTTGCTCAGAATGCTTCTCTCCAGTTTTCATCGAAGACATTTCTTTGCTCATCACACGCCTCCAGGCACCACGAAATATTCCTTCCCAGATTCCTCAAAGACAGAGTTTCCAAACTCGGCAATGTAGAGTGAGCTTTAACTCTGTGAAATGAATGCACATCTCAGAGAGCAGTTTCTTGGAACGCTTCTTTCTGGATTTTATTTGAGGATATTTCACATTTCGCCCTAGTCTTCAATGTGCTCCGAAATATCCCTTTTTCTCTTTTACAGGAATAGTGTTCAAACACTGCCTTATGAGAAAAGAGGCATAATTCACTGTTTGGAATGCACACATCACAAAACAGTTTCTCAGAACACTTATCTACAGTTTTTATCTGAAGATATTTCCTTTTTCACCATAAGCTGGAATGTGATCCCAAATATCCCATCACGGATCCGTCCATGACAGAGTTTCAAGCTGTGTAATGTAAAGAAAGCTTTATCTATGTGTGATGAATATACATAGCAAAAAGTAGATTCACAGAAAGCTTCCTTGCAGTTTTTATCTGAAGATATTTCCTTTTTCACCATAGTCCTGTATGTGCTCCTGAATGTCCCTTCGCGTATCTGTCCGTGACAGAGTTTCCAAGCTGTGTAATGTAAAGAAAGCTTTATATTTGTGAGGTCAATACACATATCACAGAGTAGGTTCACAGAAAGCTTCTTTCTAGTTTTTCTCTGTGGCTATTTCCCTTTTCACTATAGGCGTCAATGTTCTCCTGAATATCCCTTGGTACCACTTTCTCCAAAAGGGTTTCCCCTATGTTGTATGAGAGGAGAGGTATAATACTGTGAGTGAAATGCACACATCACAACAGATCCTCTGTAAGCTTCTCTACATTTTCTATTTGATCATATTTCCTTTTTCGCCATATGCCTCACAGAATTCCCGAATATCCCTTCGCACACTAAACCTAAACAGTGTTATAAAACTGTTCAAATAAAAGAGAAGCTTAACTGAGCAAGAGGAATTCACACGATACATACCAGTTTCACAGAAAGCTTCATTCGGGTTCTTATCTGAGGATATTTCTTTCTCCATATTCTAAAGAGCGTTCTCAAAAGTCCTACCTCAGATCCCACAGAAACAGTGATTTCAAACTGCTCAATTGAAAGTGTAGTTTAACTCTATGAAATGAATACACACCTCACAAAGGATTTGCTCAGAGAGCTTCTCTCCAGTTTTCATCAGAAGACATTTCCTTGCTCACCACAGGCCTCCTGTTGCCACTTAAGAGCTATTTGTGGATTCCTCAAAGACAGAGTTTCCAAAATAGACAATGTAAAGTACGTTTTAACTCTGTGAAAGAAATTGCCATATCAGAGAGCAGTTTCTTGGAATGCTTCTTTCTGGGTTTTATTTGAGGATATTTTACTTTTTGCCATAGTCTTCAATGCACTCTGAAATATCACTTTTTTTGGTTGTACAGGAACAGTGTTCAAACACTGTCTTATGAGAAAAGAGGTATAACTCCCTGAGTGGAATGCACACATCACAAAATAGTTTCTCAGAAAGCTTCTCTCCCGTTTTTATCTGAAGAGATTTCCTTTTCCACCATAGGTCTAAATGTGCTCCCGAATGTCCCTTCGTAGATCCGTCCATGGGGAAATTTCCAAACTGTGTAAAACAGTTTTATCTAAGTGAGATGAATAAACATATCTATCACAAAGCCGTTTCATAGAAACCTTCCTTACAGTCTTTGTCTGAGGATATTTCCTTTTTCACCATAGCCCTGAATGTGCTCCCGAATGTCCCTTCGCAGATCCGTTCATGACGTAGTTTCCAAATTGCGTAATATAAAACAGTTTTGTCTATGTGAGATGAAAAATATATCTATCACAAAGCCGTTTCACAGAAAGCTTCTTTCCTGTCTTTGTCTGAGGATTTTTCCTTTTTCACCATAGCCATCCATATACTCCTGAGTGTCCCTTGGTAGCTTTTTCTCCAAAAGAGATTCCTCAATCTTCTATGAGAAGAAAGGTATAACTCTGTGAGTGGAATGCACACATCACAAAGCATCTCCTTGGAAAACTTATCTCCGGTTTCTATCTGAAGATATTTTCGTTTTCACCAAAAGCCTCAAAGCGCTCCCGAATATCCCTTTGCAGACTAAACAAAAACAGTGTTAGAATACTGCTCACTGAAAAAGAAAGGCTTAATTGTGCTAGTGGAATTCACACGACACAGAGCAGTATGTTCCTTCTGGTTTATATCTATATCCTTCTGTTTTATATCTATATCACAGAAAGCTTCCTTCTGGTTTATATCTGAGGGTATTTCTTTTTCAGAATATCCTAAAGAGCATACCCAAATACTGTCTCAGGATCCACAGACACTGTGATTTCAACGTTCTCAATCCAAGGAATGATTTAACTCTATGAGATGAATACAAGCATCACAAAGCAGTTGCTCAGAAATCTTCTCTCTGGTTTTCAATTGAAGACATTTCCTTGCTTGCCACAGGCCTCCGGTCACCACTTAATATCCCTTAGCAGAATCCTCAAAGACAGAGTTTCCAAACTGGGAAATATAGAGTAAGCTTTAACTTTCTGAAATGAATAGACATGTCAGAGAGCAGTTTCTTGGAACGTTTCCTTCTAGGTTTTATTTCAAGATATTTCACTTTTTGCCATAGTCTTCCATGCACTCCGAAATATTACTTTTTTGATTTTACAAGAATGGTGTTCAAACACTGCCTTATGAGAAAAGAGGTATAACTCCCTGAGTGGAATGCACACATCACAAAGCCGTTTCTCAGAAATCTTCTATCCAGTTATTATCTGAAGATATCTCCTTTTTCACCATAGGCCTGAATGAGCTCCTGAATGTCCCCTTGCGGATTCATCCATGACGGAGTTTCCAAACTGCGTGATAAAAGGAAAGTTTTATCTATATGAGATGAATCAATATATCTATCACAAAGCGGTTTCACAGAAATCTTCTTTCCAGTGTTTGTCTGAGGATATTTCCTTTTTCACCATAGCTGTCCATATACTCCCGAATGTTCCTTGGTAGCTTTTTCTCCAAAAGGGATTCCCAAATCCTCTATGAGAAGAAAGGTATAATTCTGTGAGTGGAATGCACACATCACAAAGCAGCTCCTCGGAAAGCTTCTCTCCAGTTTCTATCTGATGATTTTTCCTTTTTGGCCATAAACCTCAAAGCGCTCCTGAATATTCCTTCGCAGACTAAACAAAAACAGTGTTAGAATACTGCTCAATGAAAAGAGAAGCGTAACAGTGCAAGCTGAATTCATGCGACAGAGAGCAGTTTCACAAAACACTTCCCTCTGGTTTCTATCTGAGGTCATTTCTTTTTCAGGATATTCTAAAGAGTATTCTCAAATGTCCTTTCTCAGATTCCACAGAAACAGTTATTTCAAGCTGATCAATCCAAAGAATGATTTAACTCTATGAGATGAATACAAACCTCACAAAAGAGTTGCTCAGAAAGCTTCTCTCCAATTTTCAACGGAAGATATTTCCTTGCTTGCTGCAGGCTTCCAGTTGCCACTTAATATCCCTTCGTAGAATCCTCAAAGACAGACTTTACAAACTGGGAAATGTAGGGTAAGCTTTAACTCTCTGAAATGAATGCACATGTCAGAGAGCAGTTTCTTGGAATGCCTCTTTCTGGGTTTTATTTGACATTTCACTTTTTGCCATAGTCATCAATGTGCTCCGAATATCACTTTTTAAGTTTTACAGAAATAGTGCTCAAACAGTGCCTTATGAGAAAAAAGGTATAACTCCCTGAGTGAAATGCACACGTCACAAAGCAGTTTCTCAGAAATCTTCCCTCCAGTTTTTATCTGATGATATTTCCTTTTTAACAATAGTCCCAAATGTCATCCCGAATATCCCTGTGCAGATCCATCCATGATAGAGTTTCCAATCTGCGTAATGTAAAGAAAGCATTATCTATATGAGATGAATAAACATAGCAAAAAGCAGATTAAGAAAAAGCTTCTTTCCAGTTTTTATCTGAAAGTATTTAATTTTTCACCATACTCCTGAATGTACTCCCTAATGTCCCTTCGTGGATCCGTCCATGACAGAGTTCCCAAGCTGTGTGATGTAAAGAAAGCTTTATGTATGTGAGATGACTACACATATCACAGAGCAGTTTCATAGAAAGTTTCTTTCCAGTTTTTATCTGAGGCTATTTACCTTTTCACCATAGGCATCAACATGCTCCCGGATATCCCTTGATAAATTTTTCCCCAAAGGAGTTTCCCTGATGCTGTATGAGAAGAGGGTTATAACATTGTGAGTGGAATGCACACGTCATGAAGCAGATTCTCATGAAGCTTCTGTCCAGTTTCAGTCTGAATATATTTCCTTTTCACTGTAAGCCTCAAAGTGCTCCTGAAAAACCCTTCACACTCTAAACATAAACAGTGTTAGAAAACTGCTCCGTGAAAAGAGAAGCTTAACTGAGTGAGAGGAATTCACATGACACATAGCCGTTTCACAGAAAGCTTCCTCCTGGTTTTTCTGTGTGGATATTTCTTTCATCATATTGTAAAGAGCATTCCCAAATGTCCTTCCTCAGATTCCACAGAAACAGTGATTTCAAAGTGCTTAATCCAAAGAATGATTTAATTCTATGCGATAAATACACATGTCACAAAGCAGTTGCTCAGAAACCTTCTCTCCTGTTTTCAATGGAAGACGTTTCCTTGCTCACCACAGGCCTCTGGGTGCCACTTAATATCCTTTGGCAGATTCCTCAGACAGAGTTTCCAATATGGGCAATGTAGTGTAAGCTTTAACTCTGTGAAATGAATGCACACTGTCAGAGATTAGTTTCTTGGAACGCTTCTTTCTTGGTTTAATTTGGGAATATTTCACTTTTCTCCATAGTCCTATATGTGTTCCAAAATATCACTTTTTAAATTTTACAGAAACAGTGTTCAAATACTGCCTTATGAGAGAAGAGGTATAACTCCCCAGTGGAATGCACACATCGCAAAGCAGTTTCTCAGAAAACTTCTCTCCAGTTTCTATCTGAAGATATTACCTTTTTCATCATAGTCCTGAAGGTGCACCAGAATGTAACTTGACGGATCCATCCATGACAGTGTTTCCAAGCTATGTATTGTAAAGAAAATTTTATCTATGTGAGATGAATAAACATAGCAAAAATATTCACAGAAAGCTTCTTTCCAGTTTTTATCTGAAGATATTTCCTTTTTCACCATAGTCCTGAATGTGCGCCCGAATGTCCCTTCGCGGATCCTTGCATGATGGAGATTTCAAACTGCATAATGTAAAGAAAGCTTTATCTATGTGAGATGAATACACAGGGCACAGAGCAATTTCACAGAAAGCTTCTTTCCAATTTCTGTCTGAGGCTATTTCCCTTTTCACCATAGGCATTAATGTGCCCCTGAATATCTCTTAGTATCTTTTTCTTCAAAAGGCTTTCCGTGATACTGCATGAGAAGAGAGGGATAACTATGAGTGGAATGCACACATCACAAAGGAGTTCCTCGGAAAGCTTCTCTCCAGTTTCCGTCTGAACATATGTCCTTTTCCACCGTATGCCTCAATGTGCTCCCGAATATTTGTTCACACGTTAAACATAAACAGGGTTAGAAAACTGCTCAACGAAAAGAGAGGCTTAATGGAGTGAGAGGAATTAAGAAGACACAGAGCAGTTTCACAGAAAGCTTCCTTCTGGATTTTACCTGATGATATTTCTCTCTCCATATTCTAAAGAGCATTCCCAAATGTCCTTCCTCAGATTCCACAAAAACAGTAATTGCAAACTACTCATTCCAAAGAATGGTTTCACTCTATGAGGTGAATACACACATCACAAAGTAGTTGCTCAGAAATCTTCTCTCAGGTTTTCATCGGAATACATTTCTTTGCTCACCACAGGCCTCCGGACACCACTGAATATCCCTTTGCCGATTCCTCAAAGACAGAATTTCCACACTGGGCAATGTAGAGAAAGCTTTAACTCTGTGAAATGAATGCGTATATCAGAGAGCAGTTTCCTGGAACACTTCTTTCTGGATTTTATCTAAGGATATTTCACTTTTTGCCATAGTCTTCAATGCGCTCCAAAATATCACTTTTCACTTTTACAGGAACAGTGTTCAAACACTGCCTTATGAGAAAAGAGGTATAACTCCCTGAGTGGAATGCACACATCACAAAGCAGCTTCTCAGAAAGCTTCACTCCAGTTTCTATCTAAACATATTTCCTTTTCCACCATAAGTCTCAAAGTGCTCCCGAATATCCCTTCACATGCTCAACATTAACAGTGTTAGAAAACTTCTCAATGAAAAGAGAAGCTAAACTGAGTGAGAAGAATTCACATGACACAGAGCACTTTCACTGAAAGCTTCCTTCCAGTTTCTATCTGAAGATATTTCTGTTTTCACCATAGTCCTGAATGTGCTCCCAAATGTCCTTTGCAAATCCTTCATTGACAGAGTTTTCAAGCTGCGTAAAGGAAAGAAAGCATTATCTACGTGAAATGAATAAACATAGCAAAAAGCAGATTCACAGAAAGCTTCTTTCCACTTTTTATCTGAAGATATTTCCTTTTTCACCATAATCCTGAATGTGCTCCCGAATGTCTGTTCGCGAATCCGTCCATGACAGAGTTTCCAAGCTGCATAATGTAAAGAAAGCTTTATCTTTGTGAAATGAATACACATAGCACGGAACAGTTTCACAGAAAGTTTCTTTGCTGTTTCTGTATGAGGCTATTTCCCTTTTCACGATAGGTGTTAATATGCCCCCAAATATCACTTGGTAGTTTTTCTACAAAAGGGTTTCCCTGATGCTGTATGAGAAGAGGGGTATAAAACTGTAAGTGGAATGCACAAATTACAAAGCAGGTCCTCGGAAAGCTTCTCTCCAGTTTTTATCTGAACGTATTTCCTTTTTCACCGTAAGCCTCAAAGTAGTCCCAATTATCCCTTCGCAGGGTAAACACGGTGTTAGAATACTGCTTAATGAAAAGAGAAGCTTAACAGTGCGAGTGGAATTCACATGACATAGAACAGTTTCAGAGAAAGCTTCCTTCTGCTTTTTATCTGAGGGTATTTATTTTACAGCATATTCTAAAGAGCGTTCCCAAATGTCCTCTCTCAGATTCCACAGAAACAGTGATTTCAAACTGCTCAATCCAAAGAATGATTTAACTTTATGAAATGAATACACAAATCACAAAGCAGTTGCTCAGAAAGTTTCTCTCCAGGTTTCAACGGAAGACATTTCCTTGCTCTCCACAGGCATCCAGCACCACTTAATATCCCTTTGTAGATTCCTCAAAGACAGATTCCAAACTGGGCAACGTAGACTAAGCTTAGCTCTGTGAAATGACAGCACATATCAGAGAGCAGTTTCTTGGAACCCTTCTTTCTGGGTTTTATTTGAGGATATTTCACTTTTCACCATAGTCTTCAAAGCCCTCCGAAATATCACTTTTTCTGTTTTACAGAAACAGTGTTCAAACACTGTCTTATGACAAAATAGTTATAACTCCCTTAGTGGAATGCACACATCCAAAGAAGTTTCTCAGAAATCTTCTCTCCAGTTTTTATCTGAAGATATTTCCTTTTTCACTATAGGCCTGAGTGTGCTCCTGAATGTCACTTCTCGTATCCATCCATGATGGAGTTTCCAAGCTGCGTAATGTAAAGAAAGCTTTACCTATGTGAGATGAATAAACATAGCAAAAAGCAGATTCACAGAAAGCTTCTATTCAGTTTTTATCTGAATATATTTCCATTTTCACCATCGTCCTGAATGTGCTCCCAAATGTCCCTTCATGAATCCATCCATGACAGAGTTTCCAAACTGTGTAATGTAAAGAAAGCTTTATCTATGTGAGATGAATAAATATAACAAAAAGAAGATTCACAGAAAGCTTCTTTGCAGTTTTTGTCTGAGGCTATTTCCCTTTTCACCATAAATATCAACATGCTCACGAATATCACTTAGAACCTTTTTTGCCAAAAGGGTTTCCCCGATGCTGTATGAGAAGAAAGGTATAACGCTGTGAGTGGAATGCACATGTCGCAAAGCAGTTCCTCACAAAGTTTCTCTCCAGTTTCTATAGGAACATATTTCCTTTCTCAATATAAGCCTCAAAGCGCTCCTGAATATCCCTTCGCACACTAAAGATAAACAGTGTTAGAAAACTGCTCCATGAAAAGAGAAGCTTAACTGAGTAAGAGGAATTCACATGACACATAGTAGCTTCACAGAAAGCTTTCTTCTGGTTTTTATTGGAGGGTATTTCTTTTTCAGCATATTCTGAAGAGCAACAAACAAATGTCCTTTCTCACGTTCCACAGAAACAACGATTTCAAACTGTGCAATCCAAAGAAAGATTTAACTCTGTGAGATGAATACAAACATCACAAAAGAGTTGCTCTGAAAGCTTCTCTGCAATTTTCAACTGAAGACATTTCCTTGCTCGCCACAGGCCTACTGTTGCCACTTAATATCCCTTCGCAGAATCTTCAAAGACAGACTTTCCAAACTGGGAAATGTAAGTAAGCTTTAACTGTGTGAAATGAATGGACTTGTCAGAGAGAAGTCTTTTGGAATGCTTCCTTCCATGTTTTATTGGACGGCATTTCACGTCTCGCCATATTCTTCAATGTGCTCTGAATATCACTTTTGTAATTTTACAGGACCAGTGTACAAACGGAGCCTTATGAGAAAAAAGGTATAACTCCCTGAGTGGAATGCACACATCACCAAGCTGTTTCTCAGAATGCTTCTCTCCAGTTTTTATCTGATGATATTTCCTTTTTCACCATAGGCCCGAATGTGATCCTGAATATCCCATCGCGGATCCATCCATGATGGAGTTTCCAAGCTGCGTACTGTAAAGGAAGCTTTATCTATGTGAGATGAATAAACATAGCAAAAAGCAGATTCACAGAAAGCTTCTTTCCAGTCTTTATCTGAAGATATTACTATTTTTACCGTAGTCCTGAATGTGCTCCCGAATGTCCCTTCGTGGATCCGACCATTACAGAGTTTCCAAGCTGCTTAATGTAAAGAAAGCTTTATCTATGGGAAATGAATACACATAGCACAGAGCAGTTTCACAGAAAGATTCTTTTCAGTTTCTGTCTGAGGCTATTTCCCTTTTCACCATAGGCATCAATGTGCTCCCGAATATCCCTTGGTACCTTTTTGACCAAAAGTGTTTCCCTGATGCTGTATGAGAAGAGAGGTATAACACAGTGAGCGGAATGCACACGTCACAAAGCAGTTCCTCAAAAAGCTTCTCTCCAGTTTCTATCTGAATATATTTTCTTTTACACTGTAACCCTCAAAGTGCTCTTGAATATTCCTTTGCACACTAAACATAAACAGCATTAGAAAACGGCTCAATGAAAAGAGAAGCTTAACTGAGGGAGAGGAATTCAAACTACACATAGCAGTTTCATAGAAAGCTTTCTTCTGGTTTTTAATGTGAGGATTTTTCTTTCTCCATATTCTAAAGAGTGTTCCCAAATGTTCTTCCTCAGATTCCACAGAAACAGTATTTCAAACTGCTCAATCCAAAGAATGATTCACCTTTATGAGATGAATACACACCTCATGAAGCAGTTGCTCAGAAAGTTTCTCCACAATTTTCAAAGGTAGGCGTTTCCTGGCTCCCCACAGGCCTCTGGAAGCCACTGAATATCCCTTCCCAGATTCCTCAAAGATAGAGTTTTCAAACTGGTCAATGTATAGTAAACTTTAACTCTCTGAAGTGAATGCATATTTCTTTTAACGATTACTTTTACTTTTAACGATTCTTTCAGGGTTTTATTTGAGGATATTTCACTTTTTGCCATAGTCTTCAATGTGCTCCGAAATATCTGTTTTTAGGTTTTACAGGAACAGTGCTCAAACACTGCCTTATGAGAAGAGAGCTATAACTCCCTGAGTGCAACGCACACATCACAAAGCACTTTCTCAGAAAACTCCTCTCCAGTTTTTATCTGAAGATATTTCCTGTTTCACCATAGGACTGAATGTGCTCCTGAATATCCCTTCACGAATCCATCCATGATGGCATTTGAAAACTGTGTAATAGAAAGAAAGTTTTATCTATGTGAGATGGATAAACATATCTATCACAAAGCAGTTTCACAGAAAGCTTCTTTCCAGTTTTTGTCTGAGGATATTTTCTTTTTCACTATAGCCATCCATATATTCCCGGATGCTCCTGGTAGCTTTTTATCCAAAAGGGATTCCTGAATCCTCTATGAGAAGAAAAACGTAACTCTGTGAGTGGAATGGAAACGTCACAAAGCAGCTTTTCATAAACCTTCTCTCCAATTTCTATCTGAAGATATTTCCATTTTCACCATAAGCCTCAAAGCACTCCCAGGTATCCATTAGCTGACTAAACTAAAACAGTGTTAGAATACTGTGCAATGAAAACAGATGCTTAACTGTGTGAGTGGAATTCACATGACACAGAGTTGTTTCACAGAAAGCTTCCTTCTGGTTTTTATTGGAGGATATTTCTTTTTCAGCACATTCTTAAGAGCGTTCCCAAATGTCATTTCTCAGGTTCCACAGAAAGAATGATTTCAAACTGCTCAATACAAAAAATGATTTAAGTCTATGAGATGAATACACACATCACAAAGCAGTTGCTCAGAAAGCTTCTCTTCAGTTTTCAACGGAAGACATTTCCTGGCTCGCCACAGATCTCCGGTTGTCACTTAATATCCCTTCACAGAATCCTCAAAGACAGATATTCCAAAATGGGAAATTTAGAGTAAGCTTTAACTCTCTGAAATGAATGCACATGTCAGAGAGCAGTTTCTTGGAACACTTCTTCTGGGTTTTATTTCAGGATATTTCACTTTTCGCCATAGTCTTCCATGCGCTCCGAAATATTACTTTTTCGGTTTTACAGGAACAGTGTTCAAACACTGCCTTATGAGAAAAGAGTCATAACTCCCTGAGTGGAATGCACACATTACAAAGCAGCTTCTTAGAAAGCTTCTCTCAAGGTTTTATCTGAAGATATCTTCTTTTTCACCATAGGCCTGAATGTGCTCCCGAATGACCCTTCATGGATTCATCCCTGATGAAGTTTCCAAACTGCGTAATATAAGGAAAGTTTTAACTATGTGAGTTGAATAAGCACATCTATCACTAAGCAGTTTTAAAGAAATCTTTTTTCCTGCTTTGGTCTGAGGATATTTCCTTTTACACCATAGCTGTCCCTATACATACGAATGTCCCTTGTTAGCTTTTTCTCCAAAAGGAATTCCCCAATACTCTATGAGAAGAGAGGTATAATTGTGTGAGTGGAATGCTCACGTCACAAAGCAGCTGCTCGAAAACCTTCTCTCCAGTTTCTATCTGAAGATACTTCCTTTTTCACCATAAGCCTCAAAGTGCTCCCGAATATCCCTTTGCAGACTAAACATAAACAGTGTTAGAATACTGCTCAATGAAAAGAGAAGCTTAGCGGTGTGAGCGGACTTCACGCGACCCAGAGTAGTTTCACAGAAAGCTCCCTTCTGATTTCTATCAGAGATTAGTTCTTTTTCAGGATATTCTAAGGAGCGTTCCCAAATGTCGTTTCTCAGATTCCACAGAACAGTGATTTCAAACTGCTCAATCCAAAGAATGTTTTAACTCTATGTGATGAATACAATCATCACAAAAGAGTTGCTCAGAAAGCTTCTCTGTAATTTTCAATGGAAGACATTTCCCTGCTCACCACAGGCCTCCAGTTGTCACTCAATATCCCTTCGCAGAATTCTCAAAGACAGACTTTCCAGTCTGGGAAATGTAGTGTACCCTTTAACTCTGTGAAAAGAATGGACATGTCAGAGAGTAGTTTCTTGGAATGCTTCTTTCCAGGTTTTATTGGACATTTCACTTTCCACCACAGTCTTCAATGTATTCCGAATATGACTTTTTTAGTTTTACAGAAGCAGTGTTCAAACAGTTTCTTATGACAAGAAAGGTATAACTCCCTGAATGGAATGCACACATCATCAAGCAGTTTCTCAGAAAGCTTCTCTCCAGTTTTTATCTGACGATATTTCCTTTTTCATCCCAGGCCCGAATGTGATCCCGAATATCTCTTCCCGGATCCATCCATGATGGAGTTTCCAAGCTGCATAATGTGAAGAAAGCTTTATGTATGTGAGATGAATAAACATAGCCAAAAGCAATTTCACAGAAAGCTTCTTTCCAGTTTTTCTCTGAAGATATTTCCTTTTTCACCATAGTGCTGAATGTGCTCCCGAATGTCCCTTCGTGGATCCATCCATGACAGAGTGTCCAAGTTGCATAATGTAAAGAAAGCTTTATCTATGTGAGGTGAACACACATATCATAGAGTAGTTTCATAGAAATCTTCTTTCCAGTTTTTGTCTGAGACTATTTTCCATTTCACCATAGGCATCAACATGCTCCTGAATATCACGTGGTACCTTTTTCTCCAAAAGGGTTTCCCTGATGCTGTATGAGAAGAGAGGTATAACACTGTGAGTGGAAAGCCCATGTCACAAAGCAGTTCCTCGGAAAGCTTCTCTCCAGTTTCGGTCTGAATATATTTCCGTTTTCACCATAAGCCTCAGAGCACTCCCAAATATCCCTTCACACTCTAAATATAAACAGGGTTAGAAAACTGCTCAATGGAAGGAGAGGCTTAACTGAGCAAGAAGAATTAAGATGACACAGAGCAGTTCCACAGAATGCTTCCTTCAGGATTTTATCTGAGGATATTTCTTTCTCTATATTCTAAAGAGCATTCCCAAATGTCCTTCCTCAGATTCCAGAAAAACAGTGATTTCAAACTGCTTAATCCAAAGAATGGTTTAACTCTATGAGACAAATACACACATCACAAAGCAGTTGCTCACAAGGCTTGTCTCCAGTTTTCATCAGAAGTTGTTTCCTTGCTCCTCACAGGCCTCCGGTTACCACTTAATATCCCTTCACAGAATCCTCAAAGACAGAGTTTCCAAACTGGGTAATGTAGAGTAAGCTTTAACTCTGTGAAATGAATGCACATATCAGACAGCAGTTTCTTGGAACGCTTCTTTCTGGGTTTTATCTGAGGATATTTCACTTTTCGCCATAATCTTCAATGCACTCCAAAATAACACTTTTTCGGTTTTACAGGAAGAGTGTTCAAACACTGCCTTATGAGAAAAGTGGTATAATTTCCTGAGTGTAATGCACACGTCACAAAGCAGTTTCTCAGAAAGCTTCTTTCCAGTTTTTATCTGTAGATATTTCCTATTTTATCGTAGACCTGAATGTGCTCCCGAATGTCACTTAGCGAATCCGTCCATGACAGCGTTTCATAACTGTGTAATAGAAATAAAGTTTTATCTAACTGAGATGAATAAACATATCTATCACAAAGCAGTTTCAAAGAAAGCTTCTTTCCAATTTTTGTCTGAGGATATTTTCTTTTTCACCATAGCCGTCCATATACTCCTAAATGTCCCTTAGTTGCTTTTTCTCCAAAAGAAATTCCCCAATCCTCTATGAGAAGAAAAGTATAAATCTGTGAGTGGAATGCACAAGTCACAAAGCCGCTCCTCAGAAAGCTTCTCTCCAGTTTCTATCTGAAGATATTTTCTTTTTCACCATAAGCCTGAAAGCAGTCCCGAATATCCCTTCGCAGACTAAAGAAAAACAGTGTTACAGTACTGCTCAGTGAAAACAGAAGCTTAACTATGTGAATGGAAATTCCCGCGACACAAAGCAGTTTCACAGAAAGCTTTCTTCTGGTTTCTATCTGAGGTTATTTCTTTTTCAGGATATTCTAAAAAGCGTTACCAAATGTGCTTTCTCAGATTCCACAGAAACAGTGATTTCAAACTGCTCAATCCAAAGAATGATTTAACTCTATGAGATGAAAACAAACATCACAAAAGAGTTGCTCAGAAAACTTCTCTGCAATTTTCAATGGAAGACGTTTCCTTGCTCACCACAGACCTCTGGTCGCCACTTAATATCCCTTCGCAGAATCCTCAAAGACAGACTTTCCAAACTGAGAAATGTAGACTAATCTTTAACTCTGTGAAATGAATTCATGTGTCAGAGAGCAGTTTGTTGGAACGCTTCTTTCTGGGTTGTATTTCAGGATATTTCACTTTTCGCCATACTCATCCATGCGCTCTGAACTATTACTATTTTGGTTTTACAGTAACAGTGCTCAAACACTGCCTTGTGAGAAAAGAGGTATAATTCCCTGTGTGGAAAGACAAGCAGTTTCTCAGAAAGCTTCTATCCAGTTTTTATGTGAAGATATCTCCTTTTTCCCCGTAGGCCTAAATGTGCTCCAGAATGTCCCTTTGCAGATTCATCCATGACAGAGTTTCCAAACTACATAATATAAGGAAAGTTTCATTATTTGAGAAGAATAAACATATCTATAACAAAGCAGTTTCACAGAGATCTTT
Source organism: Chlorocebus sabaeus (assembly GCF_047675955.1). Taxonomy (NCBI): domain Eukaryota; kingdom Metazoa; phylum Chordata; class Mammalia; order Primates; family Cercopithecidae; genus Chlorocebus; species Chlorocebus sabaeus. The sequence goes on along the minus strand of NC_132911.1, from coordinate 43,497,809 downwards.
CCAGTTTTTGTCTGAGGATATTTCCATTTTCACCAGTGCCGTCCATATATTCCCAAATGTCCCTTGGTAGTTTTTTCTCCAAAAGGGTTTCCCCAATCCTCTATGAGAAGAAAGGCATAATTCTGTGAGTGGAATATACACGTCACAAATCGGCCCCTCAGAAAGCTTCTCTCCAGTTTCTATCTGAAGATATTTCCTTTTACACCATAAGCTTCAAAGCACTCCTGAAGATCCCTTCACAGTCTAAAGAAAAGTATTGTTAAAATACTGCTCAATGAAAAGAGAAGCTTAACTGTGCGAGCGGAATTCATGCGACACAGAGCAGTTTCACAGAAAGCTTCCTTCTGGTTTCTATCTGAGGTTATTTACTTTTCAGGATATTCTAAAGAGTGTTCCCAAATGTCCTTTCTCAGATTCCACAGAAACAGTGATTTCATACTGCTCAATGCAAAGACTGGTTTAAGTCTATGACATGAATACAAACATCACAAAGGAGTTGCTCAGAAAGCATCTCTGCAATTTTCTACGGAAGACATATCCTTGCTTGCCATAGGCCTCCAGTTGCAACTTAACATCCGTTTGCAGGATCCTCAAAGACAGACTTTCCAAACTGGGAAATGTAGAGTAAGCTTGAACTCTGTGAAATTAATGGATATGTCAGAGAGCAGTTTCTTGGAATGCTTCTTTCTGGGTTTTATTTGATGACATTTCTCTTTTCGCCATAGTCTTCAATGTGCTCTGAATATCACTCTTTTAGTTTTACAGGAACAGTGCTCAAACAGTGCCTTCTGACGAGAAGGGTATAACTCCCTCAGTGGAATTGACACATCACAAAACAGTTTCTCAAAAAGCTTCTCTCCAGTTTCTATCTGACGATATTTCCTCTTTCACCTTAGGCCCAAATGTGATCTTGAATATCCCTTCGCAGATCCATCCATGAGGGAATTTCCAAGCTGCGTAATGTAAAAAAAGCTTTATCTATGTGAGATGAATAAACATAGCAAAAAGTAGATTCACAGAAAGCTTCTTTCCAGTTTTTGTCTGAGGCTACTCCCTTTTCACTAAAAGCATCAACATGTTCACAAATATCACTTAGAACCTTTTTCTCCAAAAGGGTTTCCCTGATGCTGTATGGGAAGAGAGGTATAACACTGTGAGTGGAATGCACACATCACAAAGCCGTTCCTCGGAAAGCTTCTCTTCAGTTTCGGTCAGAACGTATTTCCTTTTTCACCGTAAGTCTCAAAGCCCTCCCGCACATCCCTTCACATGCTAAACATAAAGAGAGTTAGAAAACTACTCAATGAAAAGCGAGGCTTAATTGATTGAGAGGAATTAAGAAGACACAGAGCAGTTTCACTGAAAACTTCCTTCTTGATTTTACCTGAGAATATTTCTTTCTCCATATTCTAAGAGCGTTCCCAAATGTCCTTCCTCAAATTCCACAAAAACATTCAGTTCAAACTGCTCAATTCAAACAATAGTTTAACTCTAGGAGATGAATACATACATTACAAAGCAGTTGCTTAGAAAGTTACTCTGCAGTTTTCATCAGAAGACCTTTTCTTGCTCACCACAAGCCTCCAGGCGCCACTTAATATCCCTTCAGAAATTCCTCAAAGGCAGAGTTTCCAAACTGGTCAATGTATAGTAAGCTTTAACTCTGTGAAATGAATGCATGTATCAGAGAGCAGTTTCTTGGAACACTTCTTTCTGGATTTTTTTTTTTTTGAGGATATTTCACTTTTTCCATAGTCTTCAATATCCTCTGAAATATCACTTTTTCAGTTTTACAGGAAAAGTGTTCAAACACTGCCTTATAAGAAAAGAGGTAAAACTCCCTGAGTATAATGCACACATCGCAAAGCAGTTTCTCAGAAAACTTCACTCCAGTTTTTATCTGAAAATATTTCCTATTTCACCATAGGCCTGAATGTGCTCCTGAATGTCCCTTCGCAAATCCGTCCATGATGGAGATTCAAAACTGTGTAATAGAAAGAACGTTTTATCTATGTGAGATGAATAAACACATCTATCACAAAGCAGTTTCAGAGAAAGCTTCTTTCAAGTTTTTGTCTGAGGATATTTCCTTTTTCACTATAGCCATCCATGTAGTCCCAAATGTCCCCTGGTAGCTCTTTCTCCAAAAGGAATTTCCCAATCCTCTATGAGAAGAAAAGTGTAACAGTGTGAGTGGAATACACACGTCACGAAGCAACTCTAAAAAATCTTCACTCCAGTCTATGTGAAGATATTTCTGTTTTCACCATAAGCCTCAAAGGGCTCCCGAGTATGCCTTAGCTGACTAAACTAAAACAGTGTTAGAATACTGCTCAGTGAAAACAGAAGCTTAACTGTGTGAGTGGAATGTACATGACACAGAGCAGTTTCACAGAAAGCTTCCTTCTGGTTTTTATCGGAGGGTATTTCTTTTTCAGCATATTCTTAAGAGCGTTCCAAAATGTCCTTTCTCAGGTTCCTCAGAAAGAGTGATATCAAACTGTTCAATCCAAAGAATGATTGAACTCTATGAGATAAATACATACGTCACAAGAGTTGCTGAGAAACCTTCTCTCCAATTTTCAGTGGAAGACATTTCATTGCTCACTGCAGGCCTCCAGTTGCCATTTAATATCCCTTCACAGCATCCTCAAAGACAGACTTTCCAACCTGGGAAATGTAGAGTACGCTATAACTCTGTGAAATGAATGGATATATCAGAGAGCAGTTTCTTGGAAAGCTTCTTTCTGAGTTTTATTTCAAGATATTTCACTTTTCGCCATAGTCTTCCACGTGTTCAGAAATAGTACTTTTTCAGTTTTACAGGAATAGTGTTCAAACACTGCCTCATGGGAAAAGAGGTATAATTCCCTGAGTGGAATGCACACAACACAAAGCAATTTCTCAGAAAGCTTCTATCCAGTTTCTATATGAAGACATCTCCTTTTTCATCATAGCCCTGAATGTGCTCCTGAATGTCCCTTCACGGATCTGTCCATGACAGAGACTCAAAACTGCGTAATATAAGGAAAGTTTTATCTATGTGAGATGAATGAATATATCTATCACAAAGCAGTTTCACAGAAATCTTGTTTCCAGTTTTTGTCTGAGGATATTTCCTTTCTCACCAAAGCCATCCTTATATCCCTGAATGTCCCCTGGTAGCTATTTCTCCAAAAGGGTTTCCCCAATCCTCTATGAGAAAAAAGGTATAATTCTGTGAGTGGAATGCACATGTCACAAAGCAGCTCCTCGGAAAGTTTCTCTCCAGTTTCCATCTGAAGTTATTTCCTTTTTCACCATAAGCCTCAAAATGCTCCCGAATATCCCTTTGCAGACTAAACAAAAACAGTGTTAGAATACATCTGAATGAAAAGAGAAGCTTAACTGTGCGAGTGAAATTCACAGGACACAGAGTAGTTTCACAGAAAGCTCCCTCTGGTTTCTATCTGAGGTTATTTCTTTTTCAGGATATTCTAAACAGCATTCCCAAACGTCCTTTCTCAGATTCCACAGGAACAGTGATTTCAAACTGCTCAATCCAAAGAATGATTTAACTCTATGAGATGAATACAAACATCACAAAAGAGTTGCTCAGAAAGCTTCTCTCCAGTTTTAAATGGAAGACATTTCCATGCTTGCCACAGTCCTCCTGTTATGACTTAATATCCCTTCGCAGAATCCTCAAAGACACTCTTTCCAACCTGGGAAATGTAGAGTATGCTTTAACTCTGTGAAATGAATGGACATGTCAGAGAGCAGTTTCTTAGAATGCTCCTTTCCGGGTTTAATTGGACGACATTTCACTTTCCACCATAGCCTTAAATGTGTTCCGAATATTACTTTTTTAGTTATACAGGAACACTGTTCAAACAGTGCCTTATGAGAAGAAAGGTATAACTCCCTGAGTGGAATGCACACATCACCAAGCAGTTTCTCAGAAAGCTTCTCTTCAGTTTTTATCTGATGATATTTTCTTTTTCACCATAGGCCCGAATGTGATCCTGAAAATCCCTTCTCGGATCCATCTATGACAGAAAAGAAAGCTTTACCTATGTGAGATGAATAAACATAGCAAAATGCAGATTCACAGAAAGCTTCTTTCCAGTTTTTATCAGAAGATATTTCCTTTTTCACCATCGTCATGAATGTGCTCCCGAATGTCCCTTCATGGATCCATCCATGACAGAGCTTCCAAGCTGTGTAATGTAAAGAAAACTTTATTTATGTGAGATGAATACAGATATCACAGAGAAGTTTCATAGAAAGCTTCTTTCCAGTTTTTGGCTGATGCTATTTTCCATTTCACCATAGGCATCAACATGTTCCCGAATATCACTTGATACCATTTTCTCCAAAAGCGTTTCCCCGATGCTGTATGAGAAGAGAGGTATAACACTGTGAGTGGAATGCACACACCACAAAACAGTTCCTCGGAAACCTTCTCTCCAGGTTCGGTCTGAAGATATTTCCTTTTTCACCATAAGCCTCAAAACGCTCCCGAATATCCCTTCACATGCTAAACATAAACAGGGTTAGAAAACTGCTCAATGAAAAGAGAGGCTTAACTGAGCGAGAGGAATTTAGAAGACACAGAGAAGTTTCTCAGAAAACATCCTTCTGGATTTTACCTGAGCATATTTCCTTCGTCATATTCTAAGGAACGTTCCCAAATGTCCTTCCTCAGATTCCACAAAAACAGTGATTTCAAACTGCTCAATCCAAAGGATGGTTTAACTCTTGAGATGAATGCACACATCACAAAGCAGTTGCTCAGAAAGCTTGTCACCAGTTTTCATCGGAAGACGTTTCCTTGCCCACAACAAGCTTCTGGGCACCACTTAATATCCCTTCACAGATTCCTCAAAGACAGACTTTAAAAACTGGACTACGTAGAGTAAGCTTTAACTATGTGAAATGAACGCACATATCAGAGAGCAGTTTATTGGAACACTCCTTTCTGGGTTTTATTTGAGGATATTTCACTTTTCACCATAGTCTTCAATGTGCTCTGTAATATCACTTTTTCGGTTTTATAGGAAGAGTGTCCAAACACTGACTTATGAGAAAAGAGGTAAAACTCCCTGAGTGGAATGCACACATCACAAAGCAGTTTCTCAGAAAACTTCTCTCCAGTTTTTATCTGAAGATATTTCCTTTTTCACCCTAGGCCTGTATGTGCTCACGAGTGTCCCTTCGCGAATCCGTCCATGACGACGTTTCAAAACTGCGTAATAGAAATAAAGTTCATCTATGTGAGATGAATAAATATATCTATTGCAAATCAGTTTCACAGACAGCTTCTTTTCAGTTTTTATCTGAGGATATTCTCTTTTTCACCATAGCCATCCATATACTCCCGAATATCCCCTGGTAGTTTTTTCTCCAAAAGGGATTCCCCAATCCTTTATGAAAAGAAAAGTATAACTTCTTGAATGCAATGCACACATCACAAAGCAGCTCCTCAGAAAGCTTCTCTCCAGTTTGTATCTGAAGATATTCCCTTTTTCACCCTAAGCCTCAAAGCACTCTTGAATATCCCTTCACAGACTAAACAAAAACAGTGTTAAAATACCGCTCAATGAAACGAGAAGCTTAACTCGGTGAGTGGATTTCATGTGAAAGAGAGCAGTTTCACAGAAAGGTTCCTTCTGGTTTTTGTTGGATTGTATTTCTTTTTCAGCATATTCTTAAGAGCATTCCCTAATGTCCTTTCTCAGGTTCCTCAGAAAGAGTGATTTCAAACTCCTCAATCCTAAGAATGATTTAACTCTATGAGATGATTACACACATCACAAAGCAGTAGCTCAGAAAGCTTCTCTCTAGTTTTCAACAGAGAACATTTCCTTGCTCGCCACAGGCCTCCGGTAGCCACTTAATTTTATCTATGTTTATTCATCTCACATAGATAAAACTTTCTTTATATTATGTAGTTTGGAAACTACATAATGGACGGATCCACGAAGGGATATTCAGGAGCACATTTCAGGCCTATGGTGTAAAAGGAAATATGCTCATTTAAAAACAGGAAAGAAGCTTTCCTGTTTGCAGAATCCTCAGAGACAGACTTTTCATACTGCAATATGTAGAATAAGCTTTAACTCTGAAATGAATGCACATATCAGGGAGCATTTTCTTGGAATGCTTCTTTTTGGGTTTTATTTCAGAATATTTCACTTTTCACCATAGTCATCTGTGCACTCCGAAGTATTACTATTTCAGTTTTACAGGAACAGTGATCAAACACTGCCTTATGAGAAAAGAGGTATAACTCCCTGAGTGGAAAGCACACATCACAAAGCAGTTTCTTAGAAAACTTCTATCCAGTTTTTATCTGAAAATATCTCCTTTTGCACTGTAGGCCTGAATGTGCTCCCGAATGTACCTTCGCGGATCCATCCATGACAAAGTTTCCAAGTTGCGTAATGGAAAGAAATTTTTATCTAAGTGAGATGAATACACATATCACAGATCAATTTCACAGAAATTCACAGTTTTTGTCCTAGGCTATTTCCCTTTTCAACATTGGCATCAATATGCTCCAGAATATCCCTTGGTAGCTTTTTCTCAAAAGGGTTTCCCTGATACTGTATGGAAACAGACGTATAACACTGTGAGTGCAATGCACACGTCACAAACCAGTTCCACGGAAAGTTTCTCTCCAGTTTCTATCTTAACATATATCTTTTTTCCTCGTAAGCCTCAAAGCACTCCCAAATACCACTTTCCATGCTAACCATAAACAGTGTTAGAAAACTGCTCAATGAAAAGAGAAGCTTAACTGAGCAAGAGGAATTCACACAACACATAGCAGTTTCACAGAAAGCTTTCTTCTGGTTTTTATCTGAGGATCGTTCTTTCTCCATATTCTAAAGAGCATTCCCAAATGTACTTCCTATGATTCCACAGAAACAGTGATTTCAGACTGCTCAATCCAAAAAATGATTTATCTCTATGTGATGAATACACAAGTTACAAAGCAGTTGCTCAGAAAACTTCTTCCCAGTTTTCAGTGGAAGACATTCCTTGCTCACCACAGTCCTCCGGGCGCCACTAAATATCCCTTTGCAGATTCCTCAAAAACAGAGTTTCCAAACTGGGCAATGTAGGGCAAGCTTTAACTCTGTGAACTGAATGCACTTATCAGGGAGCAGTTTCTTGTAATGTTTCTGTCTCGTTTTTATTTGAGGATAGTTCACTTTTCGCCATAGCCTTCAATGCACTCCAAAATATCACTTTTTCAGTTTTACAGGAACCTTGTTGAAACACTGCCTTATGAGAATAGAGGTAAAACTCTCTGAGTGAAATACACATATCACAAAGCAGTTTCTCAGAAAACTTCTCTCTTATCTGAGGTTCTTATCTGAGGATATTTCCTTTTTTACCATAGCCGTGAATGTGCACCTGAATGTCCCTTTGCGGATTCGTCCATGATAGAGTTTCCAAGCTGTGTAATGTAAAGAAATCATTATCTATGTGAGATGAATAAACATAGCATAAAACAGATATACAGAAAGCTTCCTTCCTGTTTTTTATTTTATTTTTTATAATTTATTTATTATTATTAAACTTCAAGTTGTAGGGTACATGTGCACAATGTGCAGGTTTGCTACATATGTATACTTGTGCCATGTTGGTGTGCTGCACCCATCAACCCGTCATTTACATAAGGTATAACTCCCAATGCAATCCCTTCCCCCTTCCCCCTTCCCCATGATAGGCCCCGGTGTGTGATGTTCCCCTTTTTTAAATGAACATATTTCCTTTTTCACCATAGGCCTGAATGTGCTCCCGAATATCCCTTCGCAGATCCGTCCATGATGTAGTTTCCAAACTACATAATATAAAGAAAGTTTTATCTATGTGAGATGAATAAACATATCTATCACTAAGCAGTTTCACAGAAAGCTTCTTTCCAATTTTGGTCTGAGGATATTTCCTTTTTCACCATAGCCACCCATATACTCCCGAGTGTCCCTTGGTAGCTTTTTCTCCAAAAGGGATTCCCCAATGCTCTGTGAGAAGAAAGGTACAACTCTGTGAGTGGAATGGAAACATCACAAAGCAGCTACTTGGAAAGCTTCTCTACAGTTTCTATCTGAAGATACTTTTGTTTTCACCATAAGCCTCAAAGGAGTCCTGAATATCCCTTCGCAGACTAAAAAATAATATTAGAATAATGCTCAATAAAAAGAGAAGCTTAACTATGCGAGTGGAATTCACATGAAACATAACTTTTTTACAGAAAGATTCCTTTTGGTTTTTATCTGAAGGTATTAATTTTTCAGCATAATATAAAGAGCATTCCCAAATGTCCTTTCTCAGGTTCCACAGAAACAGTGATTTCAAACTGCTCAATCCAAAGAATTATGTAACTTTATGAGATGAATAACACCTCACAAAAATGTTGCTCAGAAATCTTCTCTCCAGTTTTCAAGGGAAAACATTTTCTTGCTCACCACAGACCTCCGTTCGCCGCTTAGTATCCCTTCGCAGATTCCTCAAAGACAGAGTTTCCAAACTACGAAATGTACAGTCAGCTTTAACTCTGTTAAATGAATGCACATATCAGAGAGTAATTTCTTGGATCGCTTCTTTCTGGGTGTTATTTGAGGATATTTCACTTTTCGCCATAGTCTTCAATGCACTTCAAAACATCACTTTTTCAGTTTTACACGGAAAGTGTTCAAGTACTGCCTTATGAGAAAAGATGTACAACTCCCCGAGTGGAATGCACACATCACAAAGCACTTTCTCAGAAAGCCTCTCATCAGTTTGTTTCTGAAGATATTTCCTTTTTCACCTTAGCCCTGAATGTGCTGTGGAAAGTCCCTTCATGGATACGAACATGATGGAGTTTCCAAACTGCATAATATAAAGAAAGTTTAATCTATGTGAGATGAATAAACATATCTATCACCAAGCAGTTTCACAGAAAGTTTCGAAAGAAACTGGAAACAGTTTTTGTCTGAGGATATACCCTTTTTCACCATAGCCATTCATACACTCCCGAATGTCTGTCGGTAGCTTTTTCTCCAAAAAAGATTCCCCTATGCTCTATGGGAAGAAAGGTATAAGTCTGTGAGTGGAATGCACACATCACAAAGCAGCACCTCAGAGAGCTTCTCTCCAGTTTCTATCAGAACATATTTCCTTTTCCACCATAAGCCTCAAAGCGTTCCCAAATATCCATTCGCACGTTAAACATAAACAGTATTAGAAAACTGTTCAATGAAAAGAGAAACTTAACTGTGTGAGTGGAATTCACACGACACAGGGCAGTTTCACAGAAAACTTCCTTCTGGTTTTTTCTGAAGGTATTTCTTTTTCAGCATATTCTAAACAGTGTTCCCAAATTTCCTTTCTCATGTTTCACAGAAACACTGATTTCAAACTGCTCAATCCAAGGAAAGGTTTAACTCTATGAGATGAGTACACACATCAAAAAGCAGTTTCTCAGAAAGCCACTCTCCGGTTTTCACCGGAAGACATTTCCTTGCTCACCACAGGCCTCCGGGCGCCACTTTATATCCCTTCACAGATTCCTCAAAGAGGGAGTTTCTAAACAGGGCATCGTAGAGTAAGCTTTAACTCTGTGAAATGAATGCATATATCAGACAGCATTTTCTTGGAACGCTTCTTTCTGGGTTTTATTTCAGGTATTTCACTTTTCGCTGGAGTCCTAAAAGCGTTCCGAAATATCACTTTTTCCGTTTTACAGGAACAGTGTTCAAACACTGCCTCATGAGAAAAGAGGTATAACTCCCTGAGTGGAATGCACACATCACAAAGCAGTTTCTCAGAAAGCTTCTCTCCAGGTTTTATCTGATATTTCCTTTTTCACCATAGGCCCGAATATGATCCTCAATATCCCTTCCTGGATCCATCAATTCTGGAGTTTCCAAGCTGCGTAATCTAAAGACAGCTTTATCTATGTGAGATGAATCAACATAGCAAAAAGCAGATTCACAGAAAGCTACTTTCCGGTTTTTATCTGAAGATATTTCCTTTTTCACCATAGTCCTGAATTTGCTCCCGAATATCCCTTCGCCGATCCCTGCATGACAGAGATTACAAACTGCAAAATATAAAGAAAATTTTATCTATGTGAGATGAATACACATAGCACAGAGCAGTTACACAGAAAGTTTCTTTCCAGTTTCTGTCTGAGGCTATTTCCCTTTTCACCACAGGCGTTGATGTGCTGCCGAATATCTCTTGGTACCTTTTTCTCAAAAGGGTTTCCCTGATGCTGTATGAGAAGAGAGGTATAACACTGTGAGTGGAATTCACACGTCACAAAACAGTTCCTCGGAAAGCTTCTCTACATTTTCTGTCTGAACATGTTTCCTTTTTCACCGTAAGCCTCAAAGTGTTCCCAAATATCCTTTCACACTCTAAACATAAACAATGTTAGAAAATTGTTCAATGAAAAGAGAAGCTTAACTGAGTGAGAGGTATTCACACAACACATAGTAGTTTCACAGAAAGCTTCCTTCTTTTTTTTTTATCTGAGGGTATTTCTTTCTCCATATTCTAAGGAGCGTTCCCAAATGCCCTTCCTCAGATCGATTCCACAGAAACAGTGATTTCAAACTGCTTAATCCAAAGTATGATTTAATTCTATGAGATGAATACACACATCACAAAGCAGTTGCTCAGAATGATTCCCTCCAGTTTTCAATGGAAGACGTTTCCTTGCTCACCACAGGCCTCTGGGCACCACTAAATATCCCTTTGCAGATTTCTCAAAGACAGATTTTCCAAACTGGACAATGTAGAGTAAGCTTTACCTCTGTGAAATAAATGCACACATCCGGGAACAGTTTCTTGGAATGCTTCTTCATGGGTTTTATTTAAGGATATATCACTTTTCACCATAGTCTTCAATGCACTGTGAAATATCACCTTTTCATTTTACAGGAACAGTGTTCAAACACTGTGTTATGAGAAAAGAGGTATAACTCCCTGAGTACAATGCACACATCACCAAACAGTTTCTCAGAAAGCTTCTCTCCAGTTTTTGTCTGAAGATATTCCCTTTTTCTCCATGGGCCTGAATGTGATCCAGAATATCCCTTCGTGGATCCGTCGATGACAGTGTTTCCAAGCTGTGTAATGTAAAGAGAGCTTTATCTATGTGAGATAAATACGTATATCACAGAACAGTTTCATAGAAAACTTTTTTCTAGTTTTTGTCTGATGCTATTTCCCTTTTCACCATAGGCATCAACATGCTCCCGAATATCACTTGGTACCTCTTTCTCCAAAAGCGTTTCCCTGATGCTGTATGAGAAGTGTAACACTGTGAGTAAAATGCACACGTCACAAAGCAGTTCCTCAGAAAGCTTCTCTCCAGTTTCGGTCTGAACATATTTCTCTTTTCACCATAAGCCTCAGAGCACTCCCGAATCTCCCTTCACACTCTAAACATAAACAGGGTTAGAAAACTGCTCAATGAAAATGGAAGCTTAACTGAGCAAGAATAATTCACACCACACATAGCAGTTTCACAGAAAAATTCCTTCTGGTTTTTATCTGAGGATATTTCTTTCTCCATATTCTAAAGAGCATTCCCAAATGTACTTCCTATGATTCCACAGAAACAATGATTTCAAACTGCTCAATCCCAAGAATGATTTAACTCTATGAGATGAATACACAAGTTACAAAGCAGCTGCTCAGAAAACTTCCCCGTTTTCAACAGAAGACATTCCTTGCTCACCACAGGCCTCTGGGCGCCACTAAATATCCCTTCGCAGTTTCCTCAAAAACAGAGTTTCCAAACCGGGCAATGTAGGGCAAGCTTTAACTCTGTGAACTGAATGGACTTATCAGGGAGCAGTTTTTTGTAACGTTTCTTTCTTGTTTTTATTTGAGGATTGTTCACTTCTCGCCATAGTCTTCAATGCACTCCGAAATATAACTTTTACAGTTTTACAGGAACAGTGTTGAAACACTGCCTTATGAGAGTAGAGGTAAAATTCTCTGAGTGGAATACGCATATCACAAAGCAGTTTTTCAGAAAGCTTCTCTCCGGTTCTAATCTGAAGACATTTCCTTTTTCACCATTGCTTTGAATGTGCAGATGAATGTCACTTCGCAGATCCATCCATGATGGAATTTCCAAGCTGCGTAATGTAAAGAAATCATTATCTATGTGAGATGAATAAACAGCAAAAAACAGATACACAGAAAGCTTCTTTCCTGTTTTTAACTGAACATATTTCCTTTTTCACCATAGGCCTCAGTGTGCTCCCGAATATCCCTTTGCGGATCCGTCCATGATGCAGTTTCCAAACTGCATAATATAAAGACAGTTTTATCTATGTGAGATGAATAAACATATCTATCACAAAGTAGTTTCACAGAAAACTTCTTTCCAATTTTTGTCTGAGGATTTTTCCTTTTTCACCATAGTCGTCCATATACGCCCAAATGTCCATTGGTAGCTTTTTCTCCAAAAGGGATTCCCCAATACTCTGTGAGAAGAAAGGCATAACTGTGAGTAAAATGGAAACGTCACAAAGCAGCTACTTGGAAAGTTTCTCTACAGTTTCTATCTGAAGATATTTCCGTTTTCACCGTAAACCTCAAAGGACTCCCGAATATCCCTTCGCAGACTAAACAATAATAGTATTAGAATAATGCTCAATAAAAAGAGAAGCTTAACTATGCGAGTGAAATTCATACGTAACAGAGTTGTTTTACAGAAAGATTCCTTGTGGTTTTTATCTGAAGGTATTAATTTTTCGGCATATTCTAAAGAGCATTCCCAAATGTCCTTTCTCAGGTTCCACAGAAACAGTGATTTCAAACTGCTCAATCCAAAGAATGATGTAACTTTATGAGATGAATAAACACATCACAAAACTGTTGCTCAGAAATCTCTCCGGTTTTCAAGGGAAGACATTTTCTTGCTCACCACAGCCCACCAGTTGCCACTTAATATCCCTTAGCAGATTCCTCAAAGACAGAGTTTTCAAACAAGGAAATGTAGAGTAAGCTTTCACTCTGTTAAATAAATGCACATATCGAGAGTAGTTTCTTGGAACGTTTCTTTCTGGGTGTTATTTGAGGATATTTCACTTTTCGCCATAGTCTTCAATGCGAAGACTATGAACAGTGTTCAAACACTGCCTTATGAGAAAAACGGTATAACTACCTTAGTGAAATGCACACACCACAAAGCAGTTTCTCGGAAAGCTTCTCTCCAGTTTTTATCTGAAGAAATTACCCATTTCAACATAGTCCTGAATGGGTTCCCAAATATCCATTTGCAGATCCGTCCATGACAGAGTTTCCACATTGCATAATGTAAATCAATCTTTATCATCATGAGATGTGTAAACATAGCAAAATGCAGATTCACAGAAAGCTTCTCTCCAGTTTTTATCTGAAGATATTTCCTTTTTTGCCATAGGCCTGAATATGATCACGAATGTCCCTTCGTGGATCCGTCCATGATGGAGTTTCCAGGTTGAGTAACATAAAGAAAGTTTTATTGATGTGAGACGAATAAACATAGCAAAAAGCAGACTCACAGAGAACTTCTTTCCACTTTTTATCTGAAGATATTTCCCTTTTCACCATAGGTCTGAATGTGCTTCCGAATGTCCCTTTGTGGATCTGTCCATGATGGAGTTTCCAATCTGCCTAATATAAAGAAAGTTTTATCTATTTAAGATGAATAAACATATCTATCACAAAGTATTTACACAGAAAGTTTCTTTTCAGTTTTTCCCTGAGGATATTTCCTTTTTCACCGTAGTCCTCCATATGGTGAATGTTCCTTGGTAGCTTTTTCTCCAAAAGGAATATCCCAATCCTCTATGAGAAAAAAGGTATAATTCAGTGAGTGGAATGCATACGTCACAAAGCAGCTCCTTGGAAAGCTTCTCTCCAGTTTCTATCTGAAGATATGTCCGTTTTCACCATAAGCGTCAAAGCGCTCCGGAGTACCCCTTAGCTGACTAAACTAAAACAGTGTTAGAATACTGTTCAATGGAAACAGAAGCTTAACTGTGTGATTGGAAACACATGACACAGAGCAGTTTCACGGAAAGATCCTTCTGGTTTTTATTGGAAGGTATTTTTTTTTCAGCATATTCTTAAGAGTGTGCCCAAATGTCCTTTCTCAGGTTATACAGAAAGAAGTGATTTCAGGCCGGGCGCAGTGGCTCAAGCGTGTAATCCCAGCACTTTGGGAGGCCGAGATGGGTGGATCACGAGGTCAGGAGATGGAGACCATCCTGGCTAACACAGTGAAACCCCATCTCTATTAAAAATACAAAAAAATTAGCTGGGCGTGGTGGCAGGCACCTGTAGTCCCAGCTACTCGGGAGGCTGAGGCAGGAGAATGGTGTGAACCCAGGAGGCGGAGCTTGCAGTGAGCCGAGATAGTGCCACTGCACTCCAGCCTGGGTGAGAGAGCAAGACTCTGCCTCAAAAAAAAAAAAAGAAAAGAAGTGATTTCAAACTGCTCAATCCAAAGAATGATTTAACTCTCTGAGATGAATACAAACATCACAAAAGAGTTTCTCAGAAAGCTTCTTTCCAATTTTCAATGGAAGACATTTCCTTGCTCGCCACAGTCCGGTTGCCACTATATATGCCTTCCCAGAATCCCCAAAGACAGACTTTCCAAACTGGGAAATGTAGAGTGAACTTTAACTCTCTGAAATGAATGCACATGTCAAAAACCAGTTTCTTGGAACGCTTCTTTGTGGGTTTTATTTGAGGATATTTCACTTTTCGCCATGGTCTTCCATGTGCTCTGAAATATTACTTCTTCAGTTTAACAGGAACAGTGTTCAAATACTGCCTTATGAGAAAAGAGATATAACTCTCTGAGTGGAATGCACACATCCCAAAACAGTGTCTCAGAATGCTTCTATCCAGTTTTTATCTGAAGATATCTCCTTTTTCACCATAGGCATGAAAGTGCTCCCGAATGTCCCTTAGCAGATTCGTCCTTGACAGACTTTCCAAACTGCATAATATAAGGAAAGTTTTATCAATGTGAGTTGAATAAACATATCTATCACAAAGCAGTTTCACAGAAATCTTCTTTCCAGTTTTTGTCTGAGGATATTTTCTTTCTCACCATAGCCGTCCATATACTCCCTAATGTCCCCTGGTAGCTTTTTCCCCAAAGGGAATCCCCAGTCCTCTATGAGAAGAAAGGTGTTATTCTGTGAGTGGAATGCACATGTCACGAAGCAGGTCATCAGAAAGTTTCTCTCCAGTTTCTCTCTGAACATATTTCCTTTTTCACCTTAAGCCTCAAAGCACTCCCGAATATCCCTTTGCAGACTAAACAAAAACAGTGTGAGAATACTGCTGAATGAAAAGGGAAGCTAAACTGTGTGAACGGAATTCACGCGACACAGAGCAGTTTCACAGAAAGCTTCCTTCTGGTTTCTATCTGAGGTTATTTCTTTTTGAGGATATTCTAAAGAGCGTTCCCATATGTGCTTTCTCAGATTCCACAGACAGTGATTTCAAACTGCTCAATCCAAAGAATGATTTAACTCTATGAGATGAATACAAACATCACAAAAGAGTTGCTCAGAGGCCTGAATGGGCTCCTGAATGTCCCTTCATGGTTCCTTTGATGACGGAGTTTCCAAACTGTGTAATATAAGGAAAGTTTTTATCTATGTGAAGTGAATAAACATATCTATCACAAAGCAGTTTCATAGAAATCTTCATTCCAGTTTTTTTCTGAGAATATTTTCTTTTTCACCATAGCCGTCTATATACTCCCAATTGTTCCTTGGTAGCTTTTTCTCCAAAAGGGATTCCGCAATCCTCTATGAGAAGAAAGATATAATTCTGTAAGTAACATGCACACGTCACAAAGTAGCTCCTCAGAAAGCTTCTCTCTAGTTTCTATCTGAAAATATTTTCTTTTTCACCATAAACCTCAAAGCACTCCCGAATATCCTTTCACAGACTACACAAAACAGTGTTAGAATACTGCTTAATGAAAAGAGAAGCTTAACCGTGTGAGCAGAAATCACGTGACACAGAGCAGTTTCACAGAAAGCTTCCTTCTGGTTTCTACCTGAAGTTATTTCTTTTTCAGCATATTCTAAAGAGCGTTCCCAAATGTCCTTTCTCAGATTCCACAGAAACAGTGATTTCAAACTGATCAATCCAAAGAATTATTTAACTCTAAGACATGAATACAAACATCACAAAATAGTTGCTCAGAAAGGTTCTCTCAATTTTCAACAGAAGACATTTCCTTGTTCACCACAGTCCTCTGGTTGCCACTTAATACCCCTTCGTAGATTACTCAAAGGCTCACTTTCCAAACTGGGAAACGTAGAGTATGCTTTAACTCTGTGAAATGAAGGGACATGTCAGAGAGCAATTTCTTGGAATGCTTCTTTCCGGTTTTTATTTGACAACATTTCATTTTTTGCCATAGTCTTCAATGTGCTCCAAATACCACTTTTTTAGTTTTATAGGAACAGTGTTCAAACAGTGCCTTATGACAAGAAAAGTATAGCTCCCTGATTGGAATGTACACATCACCAAGCAGTTTCTCAGAAAGCTTCTCTCCAGTTTTTAAGGGATGATATTTCGTTTTTCAGCATAGGCAAAAATTTGATCACAAATATCCCTTTGTGGATCCATCCATGACTGAGTTTCCAAGCTGTGTAATGTAAAGAAAGTTTTATCTATGTGAGATGAATAAACATAGCAAAAAGCAGATTCACAGAAAGCTTCTTTCCTTTTTATCTGAAGATATTTCCTTTTTCACCATAGTCCTGAAAGTGCTCCCGAATGTCCCTTCTTGGATCCGTCCATGACAGAGTTTCCAAGCTACATAATGTAACGAAAGTTTTATCTATCTGAAATGAATATACATAACACAGAGCAATTTTATAGAAAGCTTCTTTCCAGTTTTTGTCTGAGGCTATTTCCCTTTTCACTGTGGGCATCAACATGCTCCCAAATATCACTTGGCACCTTTTTCTCCAAAAGGGTTTCCCCGATGTTGTATGAGAAGAGAGGTATAACATTGTGAGTGGAATGCACACGACACAAAGCAGTTCCTCGGTAAGCTTCCCTCCAGTTCTGGTCTGAACATATTTCCGTTTTCACCATAGCCTCAAAGCACTCCCAAATATCCCTTCACATGCTAAACATAAACAGGGTTAGAAAACTGCTCAATGAAAGGAGAGGTTAACTGAGGGAGACGAATTAAGACAACACGGAGCAGTTTCACAGACAGCTTCCTTCTGGATTTTACTTGAGGATATTTCTTTCTCCATATTCTATGAAACATTCCAAAATATCCTTCCTGAAATTCCACAGAAACAGTGATTTCAAACTGCTCAATCCAAAGAATGTTTTAACTATATGAGATAAATACACACATCACAAAGCAGTTGCTCAGAAAGCTTCTCTCCATTTTTCATCTTAAGACGTTTCCTTGTTCACCAGAGGCTGCCGGGCGCCACCTAATATCCCTTCAAAGATTATTCAAAGACAGAGTTTCAAAAATGGGCAACGTAGTGTGAGCTTTAACTCTGTGAAATGAATGCACATATCAGAGAGCAGTTTCTTGGAACCCTTCTTCTGGATTTTATTTGAGAATATTTCACTTCTCGCCATAGTCTTCAATGCACTCTGAAATATCACTTTTTTGGTTTCACAAGAACAATGTTCAAATACTGCCTTATGAGAAAAGAGGTATAATTCCCTGAGTGGAATGCACACATCACAAAGCAGTTTCTCAGAAAGCTTCTCTCCAGGTTTTATCTGAAGATATTTCCTTTTTCACCATAGGCCTGAATGTGCTCCCGAATGTCCCTTCGCGTATCTGTCCATGACGGTATTTCAAAACAGCGTAATAGAAAGAAAGTTTTATCTACGTGAGATGAATAAACATATCTATCACAAAGCATCTTCAAAGAAAGCTTCTTTCCAGTTTTTGTCTGAAGATATTTCCTTTTTCACCATAGCCATCCTTATACTCCAGAAAGTCCTCTGGTACCATTTCTCCAAAAGGGTTTTCCCATTCCTCTATGAGAAAAAAAGTATAACTCTGTGAGTGGAATGCACATGTCACAAAACACCTCCTCATAAATCTTCATTCCAGTTTCTATCTGAAGATATTTCCATTTTCTCCATAAGCCTCAAAGCACTCCCGAGTGTCCCTTAGCTGACTAAACTAAAACAGTGTTAGAATACTGCTCAATGAAAACAGAAGCTTAACTGTGCAAGTGCAATTCACGTGACATATAGCAGTTTCACAGAAAGCTTTCTTCTGGTTTTCATCTGAGGGTATTTCTTTTTCAGCGTATTCTAAAGAGCGTTCCCAAATGTCCTTTCTCAGGTTCCACAGAAAGAGTGATTTTAAACTGCTCAATCCAATGAATGATTTAACTCTACGAGATGAATACACACATCACAAAGCAGCTGCTCAGAAAGCTTCTCTACAGTTTTCAATGGAAGACATTTCCTTGCTCACCAGAGGCCTCCCATCGCCACTTAATATCCATTTGCAAAATCCTCAAAGACAGACTTTCCAAACTGGGAAATGTAGAGTAAGCTTTAACTCTCTGAAATGAATGTGCATGTCACAGAGCAATATCTTGGAATGCTTCTTTCTGGGTTTTATTTCAGGATATTTCACTTTTCACCATAGTCTTCCATGCGCTCCAAAATTTTACTTTTTCAGTTTCACAGGAACAGTGTTCAAACACTGCTTTATGAGAAAAGAGGTATGACTCCCTGAAAGGAATGCATACATCACAAAGCAGTTTCTCAGAAAGCTTCTATCCGGTTTTTATCTGAAGATATCTCCTTTTCCTCCGTAGGCCTGAATGTGCTCCCGAATGTCCCTTCATGAATCCGTCCGTGACGACGTTTCCAAACTGCATAATAGAAAGAAAGTTTTATCTATGTGAGATGAATAAACATATCTGTCATAAAGCAGTTTCACAGAAAGCTTCTTTACCGTTTTTGTCCGAGGATGTTTTCTTTTTCACCATAGCCGTCCCTATACTCTCAATTGTCCCTTGGCAGCTATTTCTCCAAAGGGTTTCCCAATCCTCTATGAGAAGAAAGGTATAAATTTGTGAGTGGCATGCAAGTGTCACAAAGCAGCTCCTCGGAAGGCTTGTCTCCAGTTTCTATCTGAAGATATTTCCTTTTTCACCATAAGCCTCAAAGCGCTCCTGAATATACTTTCTCAGACTAAAAAAAAAAACTGTTAGAACTCTGCTCAATGAAAACAGAACCTTAACTGCATGAGCAGAATTAACGTGACACAGAGCAGTTTCATAGAAAGCTTCCTTCTGGTTTCTATCTGAGGTTATTTCTTTTTCAGGATATTCTAAAAAGTGTTCCCAAATGTCCTTTCTCAGATTCCACAGAAACAGTGATTTCAAACTGCTCAATCCAAAGAATGATTTAATTCTATGAGATGAATACAAACATAACACAAGAGTTGCTCAGAACGCTTCTCTCCAATTTTCAACGGACATTGGCTTGCTAGACACAGGTCTCTGGGTGCCACACACCATCCATTCGTAGTTTCCTCAAAGGCAGACTTTCCAACCTGGGAAACGTAGAGTAAGCTTTAACTCTGTGAAATGAATGGACATTTCAGAGAGCAGTATCTTGAAATCCTTTTTTCCGGGTTTTATTTGACATCATTTCACTTGTCGTCTTAGTCTTCAATGTGCTCTGAATATCACTTTTGTACATTTACAAGAACAGTGTTCAAACAGTGCCTTATGAGAAGAAAGCTAAAACTCCCTGAGATGAGTGCACACATCTTCAAGCAGTTTCTCAGAAAGCTTCTCTCCAGTCGTTATCTGATGATATTTCCTTTTTCACCATAGACCTGAATGTGATCCCAAAATCCCTTCACAGATCCATCCATGACGGAGTTTCCAAGCTGTGTAATGTAAATAATGCTTTATCTATGTGAGATGAATAAACATAGCAAAAAGCAGATTCACAGAAAGCTTCTTTCCAGTTTTTATCTGAAGATATTCCCTTTTTCTCCATAGTCCTGAACGTCATCCTGATTGTCCCTTTGTGGATCCGTCTATGACAGTTTCCAGGCTGCGTAGTGTAAAGAAAGCTTTATCTATGTGAGATGAATACATGAATCACAGAGCAGGTTCATAGAAAGCTTCTTTCCAGTTTTTGTCTGAGGCTATTTCCCTTTTTACCACAGGCATCGATATGCTACCAAATATCACTTGGTACCTTTTTCTCCAAATGGGTTTCCCTGATGCTGTATGAGAAGAGAGGTAAAACACTGTGAGTGGAATGCACACATCACAAAGCAGTTCCTCACAAAGCTTCTCTCCAGTTTCATTCTGAACATGTTTCCTTTTTCACGGTAAGCCTCAAAGCACTCCTGAATATCCCTTCGCAGTCTAAACAAAAACAGTGTTAGAATACTGCTCAATGAAAAGAGAAGCTTAACTGTGTGAACGGAATTCACACGACACAGAGCAGTTTCACAGAAAGTTTCCTTCTAGTTTCTATGTGAGGTTATTTCTTTTTCAGGCTATTCTAAAGAGCTTCCCAAATGTCCCCTTTCTCAGATTCCACAGAAACAGTGATTTCAAACTGCTCAATCCAAAGAATGATTTAACTCTATGAGATGAATACAAACATCTCAAAAGAGTTGCTCAGAAAGCTTCTCTGCAATTTTCAACCTAAGACTTTTCCTTGCTAGCCACAGGCCTCCGGTTGCCACTTAATATCCCTTCATAGTATCCTCAAAGACAGACTTTCCAAACTGGGAAATGTAGAGTAAGCTTTATCTCTGTGAAAGGAATGGACATGTCAGAGAGCAGTTTCTTGGAATGCTTCTTTCTGGGTTTTATTGGACGACATTTCACTTTTTGCCATAGTCTTCAATGTGCTCCGAATATCCCTTTTGTAGTTTTACAGGAGCACTGTTCAAACAATGTCTTATGAGGAAAAAGGTATAACTCCCTGAGTGGAATGAACACATCACCAAGCAGTTTCTCAGAAAGCTTCTCTTCAATTTTTATCTGACGATATTTGCTTTTTCATCATAGGCCCGAATGTGATCCCGAATATCCCTTCACGGATCTATCCATGTTGGAGTTTCCATGCTGCATAATGTAAAGAAAGCTTTTTCTATGTGAGATGAATAAACATAGCAAAAAGCAGATTCACAGAAAGCTTCTTTCCAGTTTTTATCTGATGATACTTCGTTTTTCACGATAGTGCTGAATGTGCTCCTGAATGTCCCTTCGTGGATCCGTCCATGACAGAGATTCCAAGTTGCGTAATGCAATGAAAGTTGTATCTATGTGAGATGAATACACATATCACAGAGCAGTTTGATAGAAAGCTTCTTTCCAGTTCCAGTCTGAGACTATTTCCCTTTTCACCATAGGCATCAACATGCCCCTACATACCATTTGGTACCTTTTTCTCCAAAGTGTTTCCCGATGCTGTATGAGAAGAGAGTATAACAGTGTCAGTGATATGCACACGTCACAAAGCAGTTCCTTGGAAAGCTTCTCTCCAGTTTCTATCTGAAGATATTTCCTTTTACACAGTAAGCCTCAATGCGCTCCCGAATATCTCTTCACAAACTAAACAAAAACAGTGTTAGAATACTGCTCAATGAAAAGAGAAGCTTAACTGGGTGAGCGAAATTCACGCAACACAGAACAGTTTTACAGAAAGCTTCCTTCTGGTTTCTATTTGAGGTTATTTGTTTTCAGGATATTCTAAAGGGCATTCCAAAATGTCCTTTCTCAGATTACGCAGAAACAGTGATTTCAAACTACTCAATCCAAGGAATGATTTAACTCTATGAGATGAATACAAACATCACAAAAGAGTTGCTCAGAAAGCTTCTCTGTAATTTTCAATGGAAGACATTTCCTTGCTCGCCACAGGCCTCCGGTTGCCACTTAATATCCCTTTGCAGAATCCTCAAAGACAGACTTTCCAAACTGGGAAATGTAGAGTACGCTTTAACTCTGTGAAATGAATGGAATGTCAGAGAGCAGTTTCTTGGAATGCTTCTTTCTGGGTTTTATTGGACGACATCTCACTTTTTGCCATAGTCTTCAATGTGCTCTGAATATCCCTTTTGTAGTTTTACAGGAACAGTGATCAAACAATGCCTTATGAGAAAAAAAGTATAACTCCCTGAGTGGAATGCACACATCACCAAGCAGTTTCTCAGAAAGCTTCTTTTCAGTTTTTATCTGATAATATTTCCTTTTTCACCATAGGCCCAAATGTGATCCTGAATATCCCTTCGCGGATCCATCCATGATGGAGTTTCCAAGCTACATAATGTAAAGAAAGCTTTATCTATGTGAGATGAATAAACACAGCAAAAGCAGTTTCACAGAATGCTTCTCTCCAGTTTTTATCTGAAGATATTTCCTTTTTCACCATAGTCCTGAATTTGCTCCCAAATGTCCCTTCGCGGATCCCTGCATGATGGAGATTCTAAATTGCATAATGTAAAGAAAGCTTTAGCTATGTGAGATGAATACATATAGCACAGAGCATTTCACAGAAAGCTTCTTTCCAGTTTCTGTCTGAGGTTATTTCCCTTTTCACCATAGGCATTAATGTGCCTCTGAATAATGCTTGGTACCTTTTCCTCCAAAAGGGTTTCACTGATGCTGTATGAGAAGAGAGGTATAACAGTGTGAGTGGAATGCCCACGTCACAAAGCAGTTCCTCGGAAAGCTTCTCTACATTTTCTATCTGAACATGTTTCCTTTTTCACAGTAAGCCTCAAAGCACTCCTGAATATCCCTTCACATGCTAAACATAAACAGTGTTAGAAAATTGCTCAATGAAAAGAGAAGCTTAATTGAGTGAGAGGTATTCACACAACACATAGTAGTTTCACAGAAAACTTCCTTCTTTTTTTTTAATCTGAGGGTATTTCTTTCTCCATATTCTAAAGAGCATTCCCAAATGTACTTCCTCAAATTCCACAGAAACAATGATTTCAAACTGTTCAATCCAAAGTATGATTTAATTCTATCAGATGAATACACACATCATGAAGCAGTTGCTCACAATGATTCTCTCCAGTGTTCAATGGAAGACATTTCCTTGCTCACCACTGACCTCCGAGCACCACTGAATATCCCTTTTCAGATTTCTCAAAGACAGAATTTCCAAACTGGGCAATGTAGAGTAAGCTTTACCTCTGTGAAATGAATGCACATATCCGAGAACAGTTTCTTGGAACGCTTCTTTCTGGGTTTTATTTGTGGATATATCTCCCTTCAACATAGTCTTCAATGCACTCCAAAATATCACTTTTTCGTTTTACAGGAACAGTGTTCAAACACTGTCTTATGAGAGAAGAGGTGTAACTCCCTGAGTGGAATGCACACATCACAAAGCAGTTTCTCAGAAAGCTTCTTTCCAGTTTCTACCTGAACATATTTCCTTTTTCACTGTAAGACTCAAAGCGCTCCTGAATATCCCTTTGCACGCTAAACATAAACAATGTTAGAAAACTGAACAATGAAAAGAGAAACTTAACTGAGCGAGAGGAATTCACACAACACATAGCAGTATCACAGAACGCTTCTTTCCAGCTTTTATCCGAAAATATTTCCTTTTTCACCATAGTCCTGAATGTGCTCCTGAGTGTCCCTTTGCAGATCCGTCCATGTCAGAGCTTCCAAGCTACATAATAAAGAAAACTTTATCTGTCTGAGATGAATACACATAGCACAGAGCAGTTTCACAGAAAGCTTCTATCCAGTTTTTGTCTGAGGCTATTTTCCTTTTCACCATAGGCATTAATATGCCCCCGAATATCTCTTGGTACCTTTTTCTCCAAAAGGGTTTCCCAGATGCTGTATGAGAAGAGAGGTATAACACTGTAAGTGGAATGCACACGTCACAATGCAGTTCCTCGGAAAGCTTCTCTCCAGTTTCTCTCTGAATGTATTTCCTTTTTGTTTGTAAGCCTCAAAGTGCTCCTGAATATCCCTTCACATGCTAAAAATAAACACTGTTAGACAATTATTCAAATAAAACAGAAGTTTAACTGAGCAAGAGGAATTCACACGACACATAGCAGTTTCACAGAAACTTTCTACTTTTGTTTATCTGATTATACTTTTTTCTCCATATTCTAAAGAGCGTTTTCAAATGTCCTTCCTCAGACTCCAGAGAAATAATGATATCAAACTGCTCAATTCAAAGTATGATTTAACTCTATGAGATGAATACACACATCACAAAGCAGTTGCTCAGAAAGCTTACCTCCAGTTTTCAAAGGAAGATGTTTCCTTGCACATCCAATGCCTCTGGGCACCACTTACTATCCCTTCACAGATTTCTCAAAGACAGAGTTTCCAAACTGGGCAATGTAGAGTAAGATTTATCTCTGTGAAATGAATGCACATATCAGAGAGCAGTTTCTTGGAACACTTCTTTCTGGGTTTTATTTGAGGATATTTCACTTTTTGCCATAGTCTTCAATGTGCTCTGAAATATCACTTTTTTGGCTTTACAGGAACAGTGTTCAAACACTGCTTTATGAGAAAAGAGGTATAACTCCCTGAGTGGAATACACACATCACAAAGCAATTTCTCAGGAAGCTTCTCTCAAGTTTTTATCTGAAGATATTTACATTTTCCCAGAGTCCTGAATGATCTCCTGAATATCCCTTTGAGGATCCGTCCATGAAAGAATGTGAAAGCTGTGCAATGTAAAGAAAGCTTTATCTATGTGAGATGAATAAACATAGCAAAAAGCAGACTCAAAGAAACTTTCTATCCAATTTTTTTTGAAGATATTTCGTATTTCACCATAGGCCTGAATGTGCTCCCGAATGTCCCTTTGTGAATCCGTCCATGACGGAGTTTCAGAACTACATAATAGAAAGAAAGTTTCATCTATGTGAGATGAATAAACATATCTATCACAAAGCAGTTTCTCAGAAAGCTTCCTTCCAGTTATTGCCTGAGGATATTTCCTTTTTCACCAGAGCCATCCATATATTCCCGAATGTCCCCTAGTAGCTCTTTCTCTAAAAGCGATTCCCCAATCCTCTCTGAGAAGAAAGGCATAATTCTGTGAGTGGAATGCACACGTCACAAAGCAGCTCCTTGGAAATCTTCTCTCCAGTTTCTATCTGAAGATATTTCCGTTTTCACCATAAGCCTCAAAGTGCTCCCGAGTATCCCTTAGTTGACTAAGCTAAAACAGTGTTAGAATACTGCTCAATGAAAACAGAAGCTTAACTGTGCGAGTGGAATGCACATGACACAGAGCAGTTTCACAGAAAGCTTCCTTCTGGTTTTTATCGGAGGGTATTTCTTTTTCAAAATATTCTTAAGAGTGCTCCCAAGTGTCCTTTCTCAGTTTCCACAGAAAGAGTGATTTCAAACTGCTCAATATAAAGAATGATTTAACTCTATAAGATGAATACAAACCTCACAAAACAGTTCCTCAGAAAGCCTCTCTCCGGTTTTCAATGGATGACATTTCCTTGCTTGTCACAGGCCTCCAGTCGCCACTTAATATCCCTTTGCAGAATCCTCAAAGACAGACTTTCCAAACTGGGAAATGTAGAGTAAGCTTTAACTCTCTGAAACGAATGCACACGTCAGAGAGCAATATCTTGGAATGCTTCTTTCTGAGTTTTGTCTCAGGATATTTCACTTTTCACCATAGTCTTCCATGCACTCCAAAATACTACTTTTTTGGTTTCACAGGAACAGTGATCCAACACTGCCTTATGAGAAAAAAGATAAAGATCCTTGAGTGGAATGCATACATCACAAAGCAGTTTCTCATAAATCTTCTATCCAATTTTTATCTGAAGATATCTCTTTTTTCACCGTACGCCTGAATGTGCTCCCAAATGTCCTGTTGTAGATCCGTCCATGACGGATTTTCCAAACTGCATAATATAAGGAAAGTTTTATCTATGTGAGATGAATAAACATATCTATCACAAAGCAGTTTCACAGAAATCTTCTTTCAGGTTTTGTCTGAGGATATTTCCTTTTTCACCGTAGCCGTCCCTATACTCCAGAATGTCCCTTGGTAGCTTTTTCTCCAAAAGGGATTCCCCAATCCTCTATGAGAAGAAAGCTATAATTCAGTGAGTGCAATGCACACGCCACAAAACAGCTCCTCGGAAAGCTTCTCTCCAGTTTCTATCTGAAGATATTTCCTTTTTCACCATAAGCCTCAAAGCGCTCCCAAATATCCCTTCGCAGACTAAACAAAAACAGCGGTAGAATACTGCTCAATGAAAAGAGAAGCTTAACTGTGTGGGCAGAATTCACGAGACACAGAGCAGTTTCACAGAAAGCTTCCTTCTGGTTTCTATCTGAGGTTATTTCTTTTTCAGGATATTCTAAACAGCATTCTCAAATGCCCTTTCTCAGATTCCACAGAAACAGTGATTTTAAAATGCTTAATCCAAAGAATGATTTAACTCTATGAGATGAATACAAACATCACAAAAGGGTTGCTCAGAAAGCTTCTCTCCAATTTTCGATGGAAGACAGTTCCTTGCTCGCCACAGGCCTCTGGTTGCCACTTAGTATCCCTTTGCAGAATCCTCAAAGACCAACTTTCCAAACTGGGAAATGTAGAGTTAGCTTTAACAATGTGAAATGAATGGACATGTCAGAGACCAGTTTCTTGGAATGTTTCTTTCTGGGTTTTACTGGACGACATTTCACTTTTTGCCATAGTCTTCACTGTGCTCCGAATATCACTTTTTTATTTTTACAGGAACAGTGTTCAAACAGTGTCTTATGAGAAGAAAGGTATAACTCCCTGAGTGGAATGCACACATTACCAAGCATTTTCTCAGAAAACTTCTCTCCAATTTTTTCCTGAAGATAATTTTTTTTCATCATAGGCCTGAATGTGATCCCGAATATTTCTTTGCGGATTCATCCATGACTGAATTTCCAAACTGCGTAATGTAAAGAAAGCTTTATCTATGTGAGATGAATAAACATAGCCAAAAGAAGTTTCACAGAAAGCTTTTCTCCAGTTTTTACCTGAAGATATTACCTTTTTCACTGTAGTCCTGAATGTGCTCCTGAATGTCCCTTCGTGGATCCGTCCATGACAGAGTTTCCCAGCTGTGTAGTGTAAAGAAAGCTTTATCTATGTAAGATGAATACACATGTCACAGAGCAGTTTCATAGAAAACTTCTTTCCAGTTTTTATCTGAGGTTATTTCCCTTTTCACCATAGGCATCAACATGTTCCCGAATATCACTTGGTGCCTTTTTCTCCAAAAGGATTTCCCTGATGCTGTATGAGAAGAGAGATAAAATAATGTGAGTAGAATGCACACATCACAAAGCAGTTCCTCGGAAAGCTTCACTTCAGTTTCGGTCTGAACATAAATCCTTTTCACCATAAGCCTCAAAGTGCTCCCGAATATCCCTTCTCATGCTAAACATAAACAGAATTAGAAAACTGCTGAATGAAAAAAGAGGCTTAACTGAGTGAGAGGAATTAAGATGACACAGCAGTTTCACAGAAAGCTTCCTTCTGGATTTTACCTGAGGATATTTCTTTCTCCATATTCTAAGGAGCATTCCCAAATGTCCTTCCTCAGGTTCCACAAAAACAGTGATTTCAAACTGTTCAATCCAAGGAATGGTTGAATTCTATGGGATGAATACACACATCAGAAAGCAGTTGCCCAGAATGATTCTCTCCAGTTTTCATCGGAAGGCGTTTCCTTGGTCACCACAAGGTTCCGGGCACCACTTAATATCCCATCACAGATTTATCAAAGACAGTTCCCAAGTTTAAGTCTATCAGAGGAATACACAAATCACAAAGAAGTTGCTCAGAAAGCTTCTCTCCAGTTTTCATCAGAAGACGTTTCCTTGTTCACCACAAGCCTCCAGGCGTCACTTAATATCCCTTCACAGCTATCTGAAAGACAGAGTTTCCAAACCGCACAAAAGTACAGTAAGCTTTAACTCTGTGAAATGAATGCACATATCAGGGAGCAGTTTCTTGGAATACTTCTGTCTGTGTTTTTTTGAGAATATTTCACTTTTCACCATAGTCTTCAATGAGCTCCGAAATATCACCTTTTCCATTTTACAGGAACAGTGTTCAATCACTGCCTTATGAGAAAAGAAGTAGAAGCTTAACAGTGCGAGTGGAATTCACATGACAGAGAGCAGTTTCACAGAAATCTTACTTTGGTTTTTATCAGAGGATATTTCTTTTTCAACATGTTTTTAAGAGCGTTCCCAAATGTCCTTTCTGAGGTTACACAGAAACAGTGATTTCTAACTGCTCAGTCCAAACAATGATTTAACTCTATGAGATGAATATACACATTACAAAGCAGTTGCTCAGAAAGCTTCTCTCCAGTTTTCAAAGGAAGACACTTCCTTGCTTGCCACAGGCCACCAGTCGCCACTAAATATCCCTTTGCAGAATCCTGAAAGACAGACTTTCCAAACTGGGAAATGTAGAGTAAGATCTAACTCTCTGAAATGAATGCACATGTCAGAGGGTAGTTTCTTGGAACGCTTCTTTCTGGGTTTTATTTCAGGATATTTCACTTTTTGCCATTGTCTTCCATGCACTCTGAAATATTACTTTTTTGGTTTTACAGGAACAGTGTTCAAACACTGCCTTATGAGAAAAGAGGTATAACTCCCTGAGTGGAATGCACACATTACAAAGCAGTTTCTCAGAAAACTCCTCTCCAGTTTTTATCTGAAGATATCTCCTTCTCCACCTTAGGCCTGAAAGTGCTCCCGAATGTTCCTTTGCAAATCCGTCCATGATGGAGTTTCCACACTGTCTAATATAAGGAAAGTTTTATCTATGTGAGATGAATAAATATATCTAATACAAAGCAGTTTCAGAGAAATCTTCTTTCGAGTTTTGTCTGTGGATATTTCCTTTTTCATCATAGGCCTGAATGTGCTCCCAACTGTCCCTTTGTGGTTCGTCCATGACGGAGTTTCAAAGCTGAGTAATGTAAAGAAACCTTCATCTATGTGAGATGAATAAACATAGCAAAAAGCAGATTCACAGAAAGCTTCTTTCTAGTTTTTATCTGAAGATATTTCCTTTTTCACCATTGTCCTGTATGTGCTCCCGAATGTCCCTTCGTGGATCCATCCATGACAGAGTTTTCCTGCTTTGTAATATAAAGAAAGCTTTATCTATGTCAGATGAATACAGATATCACAGAGCAGTTTCACAGAAAGTTTCTGTCCAGTTTTTGTGTGAAGCTATTTCACTTTTCACCATAGGCATCAATATGCTCCTGAATATCCCATCGTACCTTTTTCTTCAAAAGGGTTTCCCCTATGCTGTATAAGAAGAGAGGTATAACACTGTCAATGGAATGCACATGTCAAAAGCTGTTCCTCGGAAAGCTTCTCTCCAGTTTGTATCTGAACACACTTCCTTTTTCACTGTAAGCTTCAAAGCGCTCCTGAATATACCTTTGCAAGCTAAACATAAACAGTGTTAGAGAACTGCTCAATGAAGAGAGATGCTTAAATGAGCAATAGAAATTCACATGACACACAGTAGTTTCACAGAAAGCTTCCTTCTGGTTTTAATCTGAGGGTATTTCTTTCTCTATATTCTATAGAGCATTCCAAAATGTCCTTCATCAGATTCCACAGAAATAGGGATTTCAAAGTACTCAATCCAAAGAATGTTTTAACTCTATGACATGAATACACACATAACAAAGCAGTTGCTCAGAAAGCTTCTCTCCAGTTTTCACCAAAAGACATTTCCTTGCTCACCACAGGCCTCCAGGCACCACTTAATACCCCATCGCAGATTCCTCAAAGACAGAGTTTTCGAACTGGGCAATGTAGTAAGCTTGAACTCTGTGAAATGAATGCATATATCAGAGAGCAGTTTCTTGCAACCCTGCTTTCTGGATTTTATTTGAGGATATTTCTCTTTTCGCCATAGTCCACAATGTGCTCCGAAATATCACTTTTTTGGTTTTACAGGAATAGTATTCAAACACTGCCTTAAAAGAAAAGAGATATAACTACCTGAGTGGAACGCAAATATCACAAAGCAGTTTCACAGAAAACTTCTCCCCAGTTTTTATCTCAATAGATTTCCTTTTTCACCATAGGCCTGAATTTGATCCTGAATATCCCACCGTGCATTTGTCCATGACAGAGTTTCCAGGCTGCGTAATGTAAAGAAAGCTTTATCTATGTGAGATGAATAAACATAGCAAAAGCAGATTCACAGAACACTTCGTTCCAGTTTTTATTTGAAGATATTTCCTTTTTTCACCATATTCCTGAATGTGCTCCCAAATGTACCATCGTGCATCCATTCATGATGGAGTTTCCAAACTGTGTACTGTAAAGAAAGTTTTATCTATGTGAGATGAACATACATATCTATCACAAAGCAATTGCACAGAAAATTTCTTTCCAGTTTTTGTCTCAGGATATTTCCTTTTTCACCATAGCCGTCCATAAACTTCTGAATGTCTCTTGGTAGCTTTTTCTCCAAAAGGGATTACCCAATCCTCTATGAGAAGAAAGGAATAACTCTGTGAGTGCAATGCACACGTCACAAAGCAGATGTTCGGAAAGCTTCTCTCCAGTTTCTATATGAAGATATTTTGGTTTTCACCATAAGCCTCAAACTGCTCCCAATTATCCCTTTGGAGACTAAACAAAAACTGCGTTAGAATACTGCTCAATGAAAAGAGAAGCTTAACTGTGTGAGTGGAATTTTCATGACACAGAGCAGTTTCACAGAAAGCTTCCTTCAGGTTTCTATCTGAGGTTAATTCTTTTTCAGGATATTCTAAAGAGCTTTCTCAAATGTCCTTTCTCAGATTCCAAAAAACCGTGACTTCAAGCTGCTCAATCCAAAGAATGATTTAACTCTATGAGATGAATACACACATCACAAAGCAGTTGCTCAGAAAGCTTCTCCCCAGTTTTCAATGGAAGACATTTCCTTGCTTGCCACAGGCCTCTGGTCGCCACTTAGTATCCCTTTACAGAATCATCAAAGACAGACTATGCAAACTGGGAAATGTTGAGTCGCTTTAACTCTCTGAAATGAATGCACAAGTCAGAAAGCAGGTTCTTGGAACGCTTTTTTCTGTGTTTTATTTCAGGATATTTCACTTTTTGCCATAGCCTTCCATGTGCTCCGAAATACTACTTTTTCGGTTTTACAGGAACAGTGCTCAAAAAGTGTCTTATGAGAAGAATGCTATAACTCCCTGAGTGGAATTCCCACATCACCAAGCAGTTTCTCAGAAAGCTTCTCTCCAGTTTTTATCTGACGGTATTTCCCTTTTCACCATGGGCCCAAATGTGATCTCGAATATCCCTTCAGGGATCCATCCATGACAGAATATCCATGCTGCGTAATGTAAAGAAAGCTTTATCTATGTGAGAGTAATAAATATAGCCAAAAGCAGACTCACAGAAAGCTTCTTTCCAGTTTTTATCTGAAGATATTTCCTTTTTCACAAGGGTCATGAATGTGCTCCCAAATATCCCTTCGTGGATCCGTCCATGACAGAGTTTCCAAGCTGTGTAACATAGAGAAAGCTTTACCTTTGTGAGATGAATACACATATCACAGAGCAGTTTCATAGAAAGCATCTTTCCAGTTTTTGTCTTAGGCTATTTCTCTTTCCACCATAGACATCAACATACTTCCGAATATCACTTGATACCTTTTTCTCCAAAAGGATTTCCCCGATGCTGTATGAGAAGAGAGGTAAAACACTATGAGTGGAATGCACATGTCACAAAGCAGTTACTCGGAAAGCTTCTCTCCAGTTTCGGGCTGAACATATTTTCTTTTTCACCCTAAGCCTCAAAGCGCTCCCGAATATCCTTTCACACGCTACACATAAACAGGGTTAGAAAACTGCTTAATGAAAAGAGAGGCTTAACTGAATGAGAGGAATTAAGACGACACAGAGCAGTTTCACAGAAAGCTTTCTTCTGGATTTTACCTGAGGATATTTCTTTCTCCATATTCTAAGGAGCATTCCCAAAAGTCCATCCTCAGATTCCACAAAAACAGTGATTTCAAACTACTCAATCCAAAAAATGGTTTAACTCTATGAGACAAATACACACATCACAAAGCAGTTGCTCAGAAAGATTCTCTCCAGTTTTCATAGCAAGACATTTCCTTGCTCACTACAAGCATCCGGGCACCACTTAATATGCCTTCACAGATTCCTGAAAGACAGAGTTTCCAAACTGGGCAATGTGGAGTAAGCTTTAAGCCTGTGAAATGAATGCACATATCAGAGAACAGTTTCTTGGAATGCTTCTTTCTGTGTTTTATTTCGGGATGTTCAGCTTTTCACCATAGTCTTCAATGCGCTCCGAAATATCACTTTTTCGGTTTTAGAGGAACAGTGTCCAAACACTGCCTTATGAGAAAAGAAGTATAACTACCTGAGTGGAATGCACACATCAAAAAGCAGTTTCTCAGAAAGTTCTCCAGTTTTTATCTGAAGATATTTCCTATTTCACCATAGGCTTGGATGTGCTCCCAAAGTTCCCTTCTTGGATCCGTCCATGATGGAGATTCCAAACTGTGTAATATAAAGAAAACATTGTTTATGTGAGATGAATAAACATATCTATCACAAAGCAGATTTACAGAAAGCTTCCTTCCAGTTTTTGTCTGAGAATATTGCTTTTTTACAGCATAGCCGTCCATATACTCCCCAATGTCCCTTGGTAGCTTTTTCTCCAAAAGGGATTCCCCAATACTGTATGAGAAGAAAGGTATAGGGATGGGGGGCGGAGCAAGATGGCCGAATAGGAACAGCTCCAGTCTCCAACTCCCAGTGCGAGCGACACAGAAGACCGGTGATTTCTGCATTTTCAACGGAGGTACTGGGTTCATCTCACTAGGGAGTGCCGGACAATCGGTGCTGGTCAGCTGCTGCAGCCCAACCAACGAGAGCTGAAGCAGGGCAAGGCATCGCCTCACCTGGGAAGCGAAAGGAGGAAGGGAATCCCTTTTCCTAGCCAGGGGAACTGAGACACACAACACCTGGAAAATTGGGTAACTCCCACCCCAATACTGCACTTTAAGGAAACGAGCACACCAGGAGATTATATCACACACCTGGCCGGGAGGGTCCCACACCCACGGAGCCTCCCTCATTGCTAGCACAGAAGTCTGTGATATAGGCAAGGCAGCAGAGAGGCTGGGGGAGGGGCACCAGCCATTATTGAGGCTTAAGTAGGTAAACAAAGCCGCTGGGAAGCTCGAACTGGGTGGAGCTCACAGCAGCTCAAGGAAACCTGCCTGTCTCTGTAGACTCCACCTCTGGGGACAGGGCACAGTAAACAATAACAAACACAGCAGAAACCTCTGCAGACGCAAATGACTCTGTCTGACAGCTTTGAAGAGAGCAGTGGATCTCCCAACACGGAGGTTGAGATCTGAGAAGGCACAGACTGCCTGCTCAAGTGGGTCCCTGAACCCTGAGTAGCCTAACTGGGAGACATCTCCCACTAGGGGCAGTCTGACACCCCACACCTCACAGGGAGGAGTACCCCCCTGTGAGGAAGCTTCCAAAGCAAGAATCAGACAGGTACACTCACTGTTCAGCAATATTCCATCTTCTGCAGACTCTGCTGCTGATACCCAGGCAAACAGGGTCTGGAGTGGACCTCAAGCAATCTCCAACAGACCTACAGCTGAGGGTCCTGACTGTTAGAAGGAAAACTATCAAACAGGAAGGACACCTACACCAAAACCCCATCAGTACGTCACTATCATCAAAGACCAGAGGCAGATAAAACCACAAAGATGGGGAAAAAGCAGGGCAGAAAAGCTGGAAATTCAAAAAATAAGAGCACATCTCCCCCGGCAAAGGAGCGCAGCTCATCGCCAACAACGGATCAAAGCTGGATGGAGAATGACTTAGACGAGATGAGAGAAGAAAGCTTCAGTCCATCAAACTTCTCAGAGCTAAAGGAGGAATTACGTGCCCAGCGCAAAGAAACTACAAATCTTGAAAAAAAAGTAGAAGAATAGATGGCTAGAGTAATTAATGCAGAGAAGGTCATAAACGAAATGAAAGAGATGAAAACCATGACACGAGAAATACGTGACACATGCACAAGCTTCAGTAACCAACTGGATCAACTGGAAGAAAGAGTATCAGCAGTTGAGGATCAAATGAATGAAATGAAGCAAGAAGAGAAACCAAAAGAAAAAAGAAAAAGAAATGAACAAAGCCCGCAAGAAGTATGGGATTATGTAAAAAGACCAAATCTACGTCTGATTGGGGTGCCTGAAAGTGAGGGGGAAAATGGAACCAAGTTGGAAAACACTCTTCAGGATATCATCCAGGAGAACTTCCCCAACCTAGTAGGGCAGGCCAACATTCAAATCCAGGAAATACAGAGAACGCCACAAAGATAATCCTCGAGAAGAGCAACTCCAAGACACATAATTGCCAGATTCACCAAAGTTGAAATGAAGGAAAAAATCTTAAGGGCAGCCAGAGAGAAAGGTCGGGTTACCCACAAAGGGAAGCCCATCAGACTAACAGCAGATCTCTCGGCAGAAACTCTACAAGCCAGAAGAGAGTGGGGGCCAATATTCAACATTCTTAAAGAAAAGAATTTTCAACCCAGAATTTCATATCCAGCCAAACTAAGTTTCATAAGTGAAGGAGAAATAAAATCTTTACAGATAAGCAAATGCTTAGAGATTTTGTCACCACCAGTCCTGCCTTACAAGAGCCCTGAAGGAAGCACTAAACATGGAAAGGAACAACCAGTACCAGCCATTGCAAAAACATGCCAAAATGTAAAGACCATAAAGGTTAGGAGGAAACTGCATCAACTAACGAGCAAAATAATCAGTTAATATCATAATGGCGGGATCAAGTTCACACATAACAATCTTAACCTTAAATGTAAACGGACTAAATGCTCCAATTAAAAGACACAGACTGGCAAACTGGATAAAAAGTCAAGACCCATCAGTCTGCTGTATTCAGGAGACTCATCTCACATGCCGAGACATATATAGGCTCAAAATAAAGGGATGGAGGAAGATTTACCAAGCAAATGGAGAACAAAAAAAAAGCAGGGGTTGCAATACTAGTCTCTGATAAAACAGACTTTAAACCATCAAAGATCAAAAGAGACAAAGAAGGCCATTGGATAAGAGTAAAGGGATCAATTCAGCAGGAAGAGCTAACTATCCTAAATATATATGCACCCAATACAGGAGCACCCAGATTCATAAAGCAAGTCCTTAAAGACTTACAAAGAGACTTGGACCCCCATACAATAATAATGGGAGACTTCAACACTCCACTGTCAACATTAGACAGATCAACGAGACAGAAAGTTAACAAGGATATCCAGGAATTGAACTCATCTCTGCATCAAGCAGACCTAATAGACATCTATAGAACTCTCCACCCCAAATCAACAGAATACAGATTCTTCTCAGCACCACATCGCACTTACTCAAAAATTGACCACATAATTGGAAGTAAAGCACTCCTCAGCAAATGTACAAGAACAGAAATTATAACAAACTGTCTCTCAGACCACAGTGCAATCAAACTAGAACTCAGGACTAAGAAACCCAATCAAAACCGCTCAACTACATGGAAACTGAACAACGTGCTCCTGAATGACTACTGGGTACATAACGAAATGAAGGCAGAAATAAAGATGTTCTTTGAAACCAATGAGAACAAAGACACAACATACCAGAATCTCTGGGACACATTTAAAGCAGTGTGTAGAGGGAAATTTATAACACTAAATGCCCACAAGAAAAAGCAGGAAAGATCTAAAATTGACACTCTAACATTGCAATTAAAAGAACTAGAGAAGCAAGAGCAAACACATTCGAAAGCTAGCAGAAGGCAAGACATAACTAAGATCAGAGCAGAACTGAAGGAGATAGAGACACAAAAACCCTCCAAAAAATCAATGAATCCAGGAGTTGGTTTTTTGAAAAGATCAAAAAAATTGACAGACCACTAGCATGACTAATAAAGAAGAAAAGAGAGAAGAATCAAATTGACGCAATAAAAAATGATAAAGGGGATATCACCACTGATCCCACAGAAATAAAAACTACCATCAGGGAATACTATAAACACCTCTATGCAAATAAACTGGAAAATCTAGAAGAAATGGATAATTTCCTCGACTCTTACACTCTTCCAAGACTAAACCAGGAAGAAGTTGAATCCCTGAATAGACCAATAGTAGGCTCTAAAATTGAGGCAATAATTAATAGCCTACCAACCAAAAAAGTCCAGGACCAGATGGATTCACAGCCGAATTCTACGAGAGGTACAAGGAGGAGCTGGTACCATTCCTTCTGAAACTATTCCAATCAATAGAAAAAGAGGGAATCCTCCCTAACTCATTTTATGAGGCCAACATCATCCTGATACCAAAGCCTGGCAGAGACACAACAAAAAAAGAGAATTTTAGACCAATATCCCTGATGAACATCGATGCAAAAATCCTCAATAAAATACTGGCAAACCGGATTCAGCAGCACATCAAAAAGCTTATCCACCATGATCTAGTGGGCTTCATCCCTGGGATGCAAGGCTGGTTCAACATTTGCAAATCAATAAACATAATCCAGCATATAAACAGAACCAAAGACAAGAATCACATGATTATCTCAATAGATGCAGAAAAGGCTTTTGACAAAATTCAACAGCCCTTCATGCTAAAAACGCTCGATAAATTCAGTATTGATGGAACGTACCTCAAAATCATAAGAGCTATTTATGACAACCCCACAGCCAATATCATACTGAATGGGCAAAAACTGGAAAAATTCCCTTTGAAAACTGGCACAAGACAAGGATGCCCTCTCTCACCACTCCTATTCAACATAGTGTTGGAAGTTCTGGCTAGGGCAATCAGACAAGAGAAAGAAATCAAAGGGATTCCTTTAGGAAAAGAAGAAGTCAAATTGTCCCTCTTTGCAGGTGACATGATTGTATATTTAGAAAACCCCATTGTCTCAGCCCAAAATCTCCTTAAGCTGGTAAGCAACTTCAGCAAAGTCTCAGGATACAAAATTAATGTGCAAAAATCACAAGCATTCTTATACACCAGTAACAGACAGACAGAGAGCCAAATCAGGAATGAACTTCCATTCACAATTGCTTCAAAGAGAATAAAATACGTAGGAATCCAACTTACAAGAGATGTAAAGGACCTCTTCAAGGAGAACTACAAACCACTGCTCAGTGAAATAAAAGAGGACACAAACAAATGGAAGAACATACCATGCTCATGGATAGGAAGAATCAATATCGTGAAAATGGCCATACTGCCCAAGGTAATTTATAGATTCCATGCCATTCCCATCAAGCTACCAATGAGCTTCTTCACAGAATTGGAAAAAACTGCTTTAAAGTTCATATGGAACCAAAAAAGAGCCCGCATCTTCAAGACAATCCTAAGTCAAAAGAACAAAGCTGGAGGCATCACGCTACCTGACTTCAAACTATACTACAAGGCTACAGTCACCAAAACAGCATGGTACTGGTACCAAAACAGAGATATAGACCAAAGAACAGAACAGAGTCCTCAGAAATAATACCACACATCTACAGCCATCTGATCTTTGACAAACCTGAGAGAAACGAGAAATGGGGAAAGGATTCCCTATTTAATAAATGGTGCTGGGATAATTGGCTAGCCATAAGTAGAAAGCTGAAACTGGATCCTTTCCTTACTCCTTATACGAAAATTAATTCAAGATGGATTAGAGACTTAAATGTTAGACCTAATACCATAAAAATCCTAGAGGAAAACCTAGGTAGTACCATTCAGGACATAGGCATGGGCAAAGACTTCATGTCTAAAACAGCAAAAGCAACGGCAGCAAAAGCCAAAATTGACAAATGGGATCTCATTAAACTAAAGAGCTTCTGCACAGCAAAAGAAACTACCATCAGAGTGAACAGGCAACCTACAGAATGGGAGAAAATTTTTGCAATCTACTCATCTGACAAAGGGCTAATATCCAGAACCTACAAAGAACTCAAACAAATTTACAAGAAAAAAACAAACCAACCCCATCAAAAAGTGGGCAAAGGATATGAACAGACAGTTCTCAAAAGAAGACATTCATACAGCCAACAGACACATGAAAAAATGCTCATCATCACTGGCCATCAGAGAAATGCAAATCAAAACCACAATGAGATACCATCTCACACCAGTTAGAATGGCGATCATTCAAAAGTCAGGAAACAACAGGTGCTGGAGAGGATGTGGAGAAATAGGAACACTTTTACACTGTTGGTGGGATTGTAAACTAGTTCAACCATTATGGAAAACAGTATGGCGATTCCTCAAGGATCTAGAACTAGATGTACCTTATTGCCCAGCCATCCCATTACTGGGTATATACCCAAAAGATTATAAATCATGCTGCTATAAAGACGCATGCACACGTATGTTTATTGTGGCACTATTCACAATAGCAAAGACTTGGAATCAACTCAAATGTCCATCCGTGACAGATTGGATTAAGAAAATGTGGCACATATACATCATGGAATACTATGCAGCCATAAAATAGGATGAGTTTGTGTCCTTTGTAGGGACATGGATGCAGCTGGAAACCATCATTCTTAGCAAACTATCACAAGAACAGAAAACCAAACACCACATGTTCTCACTCATATGTGGGAACTGAACAATGAGATCACTTGGACTCGGGAAGGGGAACATCACACACCGGGGCCTATCATGGGGAGGGGGTAGGGGGGAGGGATTGCATTGGGAGTTATACCTGATATAAATGACGAGTTGATGGGTGCTGACGAGTTGATGGGTGCAGCACACCAACATGGCACAAGTATACATATGTAACAAACCTGCACGTTATGCACATGTACCCTAGAACTCAAAGTATAATTTAAAAAAAAAACAAAAAAAATAAAATGAAAAAAAAGAAGAAAGGTATAACTCTGTAAGTGGAATGCACACGTCACAAACAGATCCTCAGAAAGCCTCTCTCCAGTTTCTATCTGACGATATTTCCGTTTTCAACATAACCTCATAGTGCTCCCGAATATGCCTTCATAGACTAAACAAAAACAGTGTTAGAATACTGCTCAAAGAAAAGAGAAGCTGAATTGTACTAGTCTAATTCAGATGACACAGAGCAGTTTCACAGAAAGCTTCCTTCTGGTTTTTATCTAAGGGTATTTCTTTTTCAGCATATTCTAAAAACCCTTCCCAAATGTCCATTCTCAGATTCCACAAAAACAGTGATTTCAAACTACTGAATCCAAGTAATGATTTAACTCTATTAGATGAATACACACATTAGCTGTATAATCTAAATAAAGTTTTTTTTATGTGAAACAAATAAACATAGCAAAAAGCAGATTCACAGAAAACTTCTTTCCAGTTTTTATCTGATGGTATTTCCTTTTTCACCATATTCCTGAATGTGCTCCCGAATGTCCCTTCTCGGAAGCATCCATGACGTAGTTTCCAAGCTGTGTAATGTAAAGAAAGCCTTATCTATGAGATGAATACACATATCACAGAGCAGTTTCACAGACAGCTTCTTTCCAGTTTTTGTCTGAGGCTATTTTCCTTTTCACCATTGATGTCAATATGCAAACGAATATAGCTCGATACCTTTTCCTCGAAAAGGGTTTCCCCGATGATGTATGAGAAAAGAGGTATAACACTGTGCATGGAATGCACACGTCACAAAGCCGTTCCTTTAAAAGCTACCCTCCTGTTTTTATCTGAACATATTTCCTTTACCACCACAAGCCTCAAAGTGCTCCCAAATATCCCTTCGTCTGCTAAACATAAACAGTGTTAGAAAACTGCTCAGTGCGAAGAGAAGCTTAACTGAGCAAGAGGAATTCACATGACTCATAGCAGTTTCACAGAAAGCTTCCTTCTGGTTTTTATCTGAGGATATTTCTTTCTCAATATTTTTAACAGTGTTTCAGGATATTCTGAAGAGCATTCCCAAATATTCTTCCTGAGATTCCACAGAAACAGTATTTTCAAACTGCTCCATCCAAAGAATGATTTAACTCTATGAGATGAATACACACATCACAAAGTAGTTTCTCAGAAAGCTTCTATCAAGTATTGATCTGAAGATACCTGCTTTTTCACTGTAGGCCTGAATGTGCTCCTGAAATTGCCTTCACGGATCCATCTATAATGGAGTTTCCAAACTGCATAATATAAGGGAAGTTTTTTCTATGTGAGATGAATAAACATATCTGTCACAAAGCAGTTTCACAGAAATCTTCTTTCAAGTTTTTGTCTGAGGATATTTCCTTTTTCACCAAAGCTGTCCATATATTCCTGAAGGTCCTCTGGGAGCTTTTTCTCCAAAAGGGATTCCCCAATCCTCTATGAAAAGAAAAGTATAACTCTGTGAGAGGAATGCACACATCACAGAGTAGCTCCTCAGAAAGTGTCTCTCCAGTTTCTATCTGAAGATATTCCCTTTTTCACTATAAGCCTCAAAGCACTCCCAAATATCCCTTTTCAGACTAAACAAAAACAGTGTTAGAATACTGGCTCAATGAAAAGTGCAGCTTAACTGTGTGAGGGAATTCACGTGACACAGAACAGTTTCACATAAAGCTTCTTTCTGGATTCTATCTGAGGTTATTTCTTTTTCAGTATACTCTAAAGAGTGTTAACAAATGTCCTTTCTCAAATTCCACAGAAACAGTGATTTCAAACTACTCAATCCAAAGAATGATTTAACTCTATGGGATGAAAACAAACATCACAAAAGAGTTGCTCAGAAAGCTTCTCTGCAATTTTCAACCTAAGACATTTCCTTGCTCACCACAGGCCTCCGGTCACCACTTAATATTCCTTCGCAGAATCCTCAAAGACAGACTTTCCAAACTAGGAAATGTAGAGTAAGCTTTAACTGAAATGAACGGACATGTCTGAGAGCAGTTTCTTGGAATGTTTCTTTCCGGGTTTTATTTGACGACATTTCACTTCTCGCCATAGTCTTCAATGTGCTCTGAATATAACATTTGTAATTTTACAGGACCAGTGTACAAACAGAGCCTTATGAGAAAAAAGGTATAACTCCCTGAGTGGAATTCACACATCACTAAGCTGTTTCTCAGAATGCTTCTCTCCAGTTTTTATCTGACGATATTTCCTTTTTCACCATAGGCCTGAATGTGATCCCAAATATCCCTTCACGGATCCGTCCATGATGGAGTTTCTAAGCTGCATAATGTAAAGAAAGCTTTATCTATGTGAGATGAATAAACATAGACAAAAGCAGATTCACAGAAAGCTTCTTTTCAGTTTTTATCTGAAGATATTACTATTTTTATCATAGTCCTGAATGTGCTCCCAAATGTCCCTTCGCAGATCTGACCATGACAGAGTTTCCAAGCTGCATAATGTAAAGAAAGCTTTATCTATGGGAATAGAATACACATAGCACAGAGCAGTTTCACATAAAGATTCTTTCTAGTTTCTGTCTGAGGCTATTTCCCTTTTCACCATAGACATCAATATGCTCCCGAATATCCCTTGGAATCTTTTTGTACAAAAGTGTTTCCCCAATGCTCTATGAGAAGAAAGGTATAACACAGTGGGTGGAATGCACACATCACAAAGTAGTTCCTCGAAAAGCTTCTCTCCAGTTTCTATCTGAATATATTTCCTTTTTCATCATAACCCTCAAAGCGCTCCCGAATATCCCTTCGCACGCTAAATATAAACAGTGTTAGAAAACTACTCAATGAAAAGAGAAGCTTAACTGAATGAGGGGAATTCAAACTACACATAGCAGTTTCATAGAAAGCTTCCTTCTGGTTTTTATCTGAGGATATTTCTTTCTCCCTATTCTAAAGAGCATTCCCAAATGTCCTTCCTCAGATTCCACAGAAACAGTGATTTCAAACTACTCTATCCAAAGAATGATTTACCTTTATGAGATGAATACACCCCTCATGAAGCGGTTGCTCAGAATGTTTCTCTGCAGTTTTCAAAGTTAGGCATTTATTTGCTCCCCACAGGCCTCCTGACGCCACTTAGTATCCCTTCCCAGATTCCTCAAAGATAGGGTTTCCAAACTGGGCAATGTATAGTAAACTTTATCTCTCTGAAATGAACGCATATATCAGAGAGCAGTTACTTTTAATGATTATTTCTGGGTTTTATTTGAGGATATTTAACTTTTTGCCATAGTCTTCAATGCGCTCCAAAATATCTCTTTTTAGGTTTTGCAGGAACAGTGATCAAACACTGCCTTATGAGAAGAGAGATATAACTCCCTGAGTGCAATGCACACATCACAAAGCACTTTCTCAGAAAGCTTCTCTCCAGTTTTTATCTAAGATATTTCCTGTTTCACAATAAGACTGAATGTGCCCCTGAATGTCCCTTCACGAATCCGTCCATGACGGCGTTTCAAAACGGTGTAATACAAAGAGAGTTTTATCTATGTGAGATGAATAAACATACCTATCAGAAAGCAGTTTCACAGAAAGCTTCTTTCCAGTTTTTGTCTGAGGATATTTTCTTTTTCGCCATTGCCCTCCATATACTCCCGAATGTTCACTGGTACCTTTTTCTCCAAAAGAGATTCCCCATTCCTCTATAAGAAGAAAAGTATAACTATATGAGTGGAATGCACACATCCCAAAGCAACTCCTCAGAAATCTTCTCACCAGTTTCTCTCTGAAGATATTTTCATTTTCTCTATAAGCCTCAAAGCGCTCCCGAGTGTCCCTTAGCTGACTAAACTAAAACAGTATTAGAATACTGCTCAATGAAAACAGAACCTTAACTGTGTGAGTGGAATTCACATGACACAGAGCAGTTTCAGAGAAAGGTTCCTTCTGGTTTTTATTGGAGGGCATTTCTTTTTCCGCATACTTTTACTAGCGTTCCCAAATGTCCTTTCTCAGGTTCCACAGAAAGAGTGATTTTAAACTGCTCAATCCAAAGAATACTTTAACTCTATATATTAATACATACATCACAAAACAGTTGCTCAGAAAGCTTCTCTCCAGTTTTCAACGGAAGACATTTCCTTGCTCGCCAGAGGCCTCCGGTCACCACTTAATATCCCTTCACAGAATCCTCAAAGACAGACTTTCAAAACTGGGAAATGAAGAGTAAGCTTTAACTCTCTGAAATGAATGTACATCTCAGAGAGCAGTTTCGTGGAATACTTCTTACTGGGTTTTGTTTCAGGATATCTCACTTTTCACCAATATCTTGTCTGAAGATATCTCCTCTTTGTCTGAAGATATCTTATCTTTGTCTGAAGATATCTCCTTTTTCACTGTAGGCCTGAATATGCTCAAGAATGTCCCTTCTCGGATCCGTCCATGACACAGTTTCCATATTGTATTATATAAAGTTTTATCTATGTGAGATGAATAAATATATCTATCACAAACCAGTTTCACAGAAAGTTTCTTTACAGTTTTTGTTTGAGCATAATTCCTTTTCACCATAGCCATCCTTATACTCCCGAATGTCCCCTGGTGGCTTTTTCTCCAAAAGAGATTCCCCAATCCTCTATGAGGAG
Organism: Chlorocebus sabaeus; assembly: GCF_047675955.1. Classification (NCBI taxonomy): domain Eukaryota; kingdom Metazoa; phylum Chordata; class Mammalia; order Primates; family Cercopithecidae; genus Chlorocebus; species Chlorocebus sabaeus. The sequence goes on along the minus strand of NC_132911.1, from coordinate 43,454,206 downwards.
AAAGGTATAACTCTGTGAGTGGAATGCACACGTCACAAAGCAACTCCTTGGAAAGTTTCTCTCCAGTTTCTATTTGAAGATATTTCCATTTTCACCATAAGCCTCAAAGCACTCCCGAGTATCCCTTAGCTGACTAACCTAAACAGTGTTAGAATACAGCTCAATGAAAACAGAAGTTTAGTTGTGCAAGTGGAATTCACATGACACAGAGTTGTTTCACAGAAAGTTTCCTTCTGGTTTTTATTGGAGGGTATTTCTTTTTCAGCTCATTCTTAAGAGCATTCCCAAATGTCCTTTCTCAGGTTCCACAGAAAGAGGGATTTCAAACGACTCAATCCAAAGAATGATTTAACTCTATGAGATGAATACATACATCACAAAGTAGTTGCTCAGAAAACTTCTCTCCAGTTTTAAACGGAAGACATTTCCTTGCCCCCCATAAGCCTCTGGTTGCCACTTAATATCCCTTTGTAGAATCCTCAAAGACAGACTTTCCAAACTGGGAAATGTAGAGTAAGCTTTAACTCTCTGAAATGAATGCACATGTCAGAGAGCAGTTTCTTGGAATGCATCTTTCTAGGTTTTATTTCAGAATATTACACTTTTCGTCATAGTCTTCCATGTGCTCCGAAATATTATTTTTTCTGTTTTATAGGAACAGTGTTCAAACACTGGATTATGAGAAAAGAGGTATAACTCCCTGAGTGGAATGCACACATCACAAAGCAGTTTCTCAGAAAACTTCTATCCAGTTTTAATCTGAAGATACCTCCTTTTTCACCATAGGCCTGAATGTGATCCCGAATGTCCCTTCACGGATCCATCCATGACAGAGTTTCCAAACTGCATAATATAAGAAAAGTTTTATCTATGTGAGATGAATAAACATATCGATCACAAAGCAGTTTCACAGAAAGCTTCATTTCAGTTTTAGTCTGAGGATAATTCCTTTTTCACCATAGCTCTCCATACACTCCCTAATGTCCCCTGGTAGGTTTTCCTCCAAAAGTGATTTCCCAATCCTCTATGAGAAGAAAGGTATAATTCTGTGAGTGGAATGCACAAGTCACAAAGCAGCTCCTCAGAAACCTTCTTTTCAGTTTCTATCTGAAGATATTTCCTTTTACACCGTAATCCTCAAAGCGCTCCCAGATATCCTTCAGAGACTAAACAAAAACAGTGTAGAATACTGCTCAATGAAAACAGAAGCTTAGTTGTGTGAATGGAATTCACATGACACAGAGCAGTTTCACAGAAAGCTTTCTTCTGTTTTTTATTGGAGCGTATTTCTATTTCAGCATATTACTAAGAGTGTTCCCAAATGTCCTTTCCCACGTTCCACAGAAAGAGTGATTTCAAACTGCTCAATCCAAAGAATGATTTACCTCTATGAGATGAATACACACATCACAAAGCAGTTTCTCAGAAAGCTTCTCTTCAGTTTTCAACGGAAGACATTTTCTTGCTGGCCATTGGCCTCCGATCACCACTTAATATCTCTTTCAGAATCCTAGAAGGCAGACTTTCCAAACTGGGAAATGTAGAGGAAGCTTTAACTCTGTGAAATGGATGGACATTTCAGAGAGCCATTTCTTGGAATGCTTGTTTTCCAGTTTTATTTGATGATATTTCACTTTTCACCATAGTCTTCAATGTGCTCTGAATATTAGTTTTTCAGTTTTACAGAAACAGTGTTCAAACTGTACCTTATGAGAAGAAAGGTGAAACTCCCTGAGTGGAATGCACACATCACGAAGTAGTTTCTCAGGATGCTTCTCTCCAGTTTTTATATGATGATATTTCCTTTTTCACCATAGGCCTGAATGTGATCCCGAATATCCCTTCGCGGATCCATCCATGACGGAGCCTCAAAAGTGCATAATAGAAAGAAAGCTTTATATATGTGAGATGAATAAACATAGTAAAAAGCAGATAAACAGAAAGCTTCTTTCCAGTTTTTATCTGAAGATATTTCATTTTTCACCATAGTCCTGAACGTGTTCCCGAATGTCTCCTCGTGGATGCATCCATGACAGAGTTTCCAGGGTGCGTCATGTAAAGAAAACTTTGTCTATGTGAGATGAATACATACATCACAGAGCAGTTTCACAGAAAGCTTCTTTTCATTTTTTGTCTGAGGTTATTTCCCTTTTCACCATAGGCGTTAATATGCCCCCGAATATCTCTTGGTACCTTTTTCTCCAAAAGGGTTTTCCAGATACTGTATGGAAACAGACATATAACACTGTGAGTGCAATGCACACGTCAAAAGGAGTTCCTCGGATAGTTTATCTCCAGTTTCGGTCTGAACATATTTCCTTTTTCACCGTAAGCCTCAAAGCACTCCCTAATAATCCTTCACAAGCTAAACATAAACAGAATTAGAAAACTGCTCAATGAAAAGAGAGGCTTAACTGAGCGAGAGGAATTAAGAAAACACAGAGAATTTTCACAGAAGCTTCCTTCTGGATTTTACCTGAGGATATTTCATTCTCCATATTCTAAGGTGCGTTCTAAAATGTCCTTCATGATTCCACAAAAACAGTGATTTCAAAGTGCTCAATCCAAAGAATGGTTTAACTCTATGAGACCAATACACACACCACAAAACAGTTGCTCAGAAAACTTCTCTCCAGTTTTCATAGGAAGACGTGTCCTTGCTCACTACAAGCCTCACTACAGTTAATATCCCTTCACAGAATCCTCAAAGACTGAGATTTCAAAGTGGGAAACGTAGAATAAGCTTTAACTCTGTGAAAGGAGTGCACACATCAGAGACCAGTTTCATGAACGCTTCTTTCTGGGTATTATTTGAGGATATTTTACTTTTCTCCATAGTCTTCAATGCACTCTGAAATATCACCTTTTCGGTTTTACAGGAACAGTGTTCAAACACTGCCTTATGAGAAAAGAAGTATAACTTCCTGAGTGGAATGCACACATCACAAAGCAGTTTCTCAGAAAGATTCTCTCCAGTTTTTATCTGAAGATATTTCCTTTTCCACCATAGGCCTGAATGTCCTCCCTAATGTCCTTTCATGAATCCGTCCATGGCAGCAATTCTAAACTGCGTAATGCAAAGAAAGTTTATCTATGTGAGATGAGTAAACATATTTATCACAAAGCAGTTTCACAGAAAGCTTCTTACCAGTTTTTGTCTGAGGATATTTCCTTTTTCACCATAGTCATCCATATACTCCTGAATGTGCCCTGGTAGCTTTTTCTCCAAAAGTGATTCTCCATTCTCCTATGAGAAGAAAAGTATAATTCTGTGAGTGTATTGCACACTTTCCAAAGCAGCTCCTCAGAAAGCTTCTCTCCTGTTTCTATCTGAAGATATTCCCTTTTTCGCCATAAGCCTCAAAGCACTCCCAAATATCCCTTCGCAGACTAAACAAAAACAGTGTCAGAATGCTGCTCAATTAAAACAGAAGTTTAACTGTGTGAGCGAATTTATGTGACACAGACCAGTTTCACAGAAAGCTTCCTTCTGGTGTCTATCTGAGGGTATTTCTTTTTCAGGATATTCTAAAGAGCGTTCCCAAATGTACTTTCTCAGATTCCACAGAAATAGTGATTTCAAACTGCTCAATCCAAAGAATGTTTTAACTCTATGTGATGAATACAATCATCACAAAAGAGTTGCTCAGAAAGCTTCTCTGTAATTTTCAATGGAAGACATTTCCCTGCTCACCACAGGCCTCCAGTTGTCACTCAATATCCCTTCGCAGAATTCTCAAAGACAGACTTTCCAGTCTGGGAAATGTAGTGTACCCTTTAACTCTGTGAAAAGAATGGACATGTCAGAGAGTAGTTTCTTGGAATGCTTCTTTCCAGGTTTTATTGGACATTTCACTTTCCACCACAGTCTTCAATGTATTCCGAATATGACTTTTTTAGTTTTACAGAAGCAGTGTTCAAACAGTTTCTTATGACAAGAAAGGTATAACTCCCTGAATGGAATGCACACATCATCAAGCAGTTTCTCAGAAAGCTTCTCTCCAGTTTTTATCTGACGATATTTCCTTTTTCATCCCAGGCCCGAATGTGATCCCGAATATCTCTTCCCGGATCCATCCATGATGGAGTTTCCAAGCTGCATAATGTGAAGAAAGCTTTATGTATGTGAGATGAATAAACATAGCCAAAAGCAATTTCACAGAAAGCTTCTTTCCAGTTTTTCTCTGAAGATATTTCCTTTTTCACCATAGTGCTGAATGTGCTCCCGAATGTCCCTTCGTGGATCCATCCATGACAGAGTGTCCAAGTTGCATAATGTAAAGAAAGCTTTATCTATGTGAGGTGAACACACATATCATAGAGTAGTTTCATAGAAATCTTCTTTCCAGTTTTTGTCTGAGACTATTTTCCATTTCACCATAGGCATCAACATGCTCCTGAATATCACGTGGTACCTTTTTCTCCAAAAGGGTTTCCCTGATGCTGTATGAGAAGAGAGGTATAACACTGTGAGTGGAAAGCCCATGTCACAAAGCAGTTCCTCGGAAAGCTTCTCTCCAGTTTCGGTCTGAATATATTTCCGTTTTCACCATAAGCCTCAGAGCACTCCCAAATATCCCTTCACACTCTAAATATAAACAGGGTTAGAAAACTGCTCAATGGAAGGAGAGGCTTAACTGAGCAAGAAGAATTAAGATGACACAGAGCAGTTCCACAGAATGCTTCCTTCAGGATTTTATCTGAGGATATTTCTTTCTCTATATTCTAAAGAGCATTCCCAAATGTCCTTCCTCAGATTCCAGAAAAACAGTGATTTCAAACTGCTTAATCCAAAGAATGGTTTAACTCTATGAGACAAATACACACATCACAAAGCAGTTGCTCACAAGGCTTGTCTCCAGTTTTCATCAGAAGTTGTTTCCTTGCTCCTCACAGGCCTCCGGTTACCACTTAATATCCCTTCACAGAATCCTCAAAGACAGAGTTTCCAAACTGGGTAATGTAGAGTAAGCTTTAACTCTGTGAAATGAATGCACATATCAGACAGCAGTTTCTTGGAACGCTTCTTTCTGGGTTTTATCTGAGGATATTTCACTTTTCGCCATAATCTTCAATGCACTCCAAAATAACACTTTTTCGGTTTTACAGGAAGAGTGTTCAAACACTGCCTTATGAGAAAAGTGGTATAATTTCCTGAGTGTAATGCACACGTCACAAAGCAGTTTCTCAGAAAGCTTCTTTCCAGTTTTTATCTGTAGATATTTCCTATTTTATCGTAGACCTGAATGTGCTCCCGAATGTCACTTAGCGAATCCGTCCATGACAGCGTTTCATAACTGTGTAATAGAAATAAAGTTTTATCTAACTGAGATGAATAAACATATCTATCACAAAGCAGTTTCAAAGAAAGCTTCTTTCCAATTTTTGTCTGAGGATATTTTCTTTTTCACCATAGCCGTCCATATACTCCTAAATGTCCCTTAGTTGCTTTTTCTCCAAAAGAAATTCCCCAATCCTCTATGAGAAGAAAAGTATAAATCTGTGAGTGGAATGCACAAGTCACAAAGCCGCTCCTCAGAAAGCTTCTCTCCAGTTTCTATCTGAAGATATTTTCTTTTTCACCATAAGCCTGAAAGCAGTCCCGAATATCCCTTCGCAGACTAAAGAAAAACAGTGTTACAGTACTGCTCAGTGAAAACAGAAGCTTAACTATGTGAATGGAAATTCCCGCGACACAAAGCAGTTTCACAGAAAGCTTTCTTCTGGTTTCTATCTGAGGTTATTTCTTTTTCAGGATATTCTAAAAAGCGTTACCAAATGTGCTTTCTCAGATTCCACAGAAACAGTGATTTCAAACTGCTCAATCCAAAGAATGATTTAACTCTATGAGATGAAAACAAACATCACAAAAGAGTTGCTCAGAAAACTTCTCTGCAATTTTCAATGGAAGACGTTTCCTTGCTCACCACAGACCTCTGGTCGCCACTTAATATCCCTTCGCAGAATCCTCAAAGACAGACTTTCCAAACTGAGAAATGTAGACTAATCTTTAACTCTGTGAAATGAATTCATGTGTCAGAGAGCAGTTTGTTGGAACGCTTCTTTCTGGGTTGTATTTCAGGATATTTCACTTTTCGCCATACTCATCCATGCGCTCTGAACTATTACTATTTTGGTTTTACAGTAACAGTGCTCAAACACTGCCTTGTGAGAAAAGAGGTATAATTCCCTGTGTGGAAAGACAAGCAGTTTCTCAGAAAGCTTCTATCCAGTTTTTATGTGAAGATATCTCCTTTTTCCCCGTAGGCCTAAATGTGCTCCAGAATGTCCCTTTGCAGATTCATCCATGACAGAGTTTCCAAACTACATAATATAAGGAAAGTTTCATTATTTGAGAAGAATAAACATATCTATAACAAAGCAGTTTCACAGAGATCTTTCCAGTTTTTGTCTGAGGATATTTCCATTTTCACCAGTGCCGTCCATATATTCCCAAATGTCCCTTGGTAGTTTTTTCTCCAAAAGGGTTTCCCCAATCCTCTATGAGAAGAAAGGCATAATTCTGTGAGTGGAATATACACGTCACAAATCGGCCCCTCAGAAAGCTTCTCTCCAGTTTCTATCTGAAGATATTTCCTTTTACACCATAAGCTTCAAAGCACTCCTGAAGATCCCTTCACAGTCTAAAGAAAAGTATTGTTAAAATACTGCTCAATGAAAAGAGAAGCTTAACTGTGCGAGCGGAATTCATGCGACACAGAGCAGTTTCACAGAAAGCTTCCTTCTGGTTTCTATCTGAGGTTATTTACTTTTCAGGATATTCTAAAGAGTGTTCCCAAATGTCCTTTCTCAGATTCCACAGAAACAGTGATTTCATACTGCTCAATGCAAAGACTGGTTTAAGTCTATGACATGAATACAAACATCACAAAGGAGTTGCTCAGAAAGCATCTCTGCAATTTTCTACGGAAGACATATCCTTGCTTGCCATAGGCCTCCAGTTGCAACTTAACATCCGTTTGCAGGATCCTCAAAGACAGACTTTCCAAACTGGGAAATGTAGAGTAAGCTTGAACTCTGTGAAATTAATGGATATGTCAGAGAGCAGTTTCTTGGAATGCTTCTTTCTGGGTTTTATTTGATGACATTTCTCTTTTCGCCATAGTCTTCAATGTGCTCTGAATATCACTCTTTTAGTTTTACAGGAACAGTGCTCAAACAGTGCCTTCTGACGAGAAGGGTATAACTCCCTCAGTGGAATTGACACATCACAAAACAGTTTCTCAAAAAGCTTCTCTCCAGTTTCTATCTGACGATATTTCCTCTTTCACCTTAGGCCCAAATGTGATCTTGAATATCCCTTCGCAGATCCATCCATGAGGGAATTTCCAAGCTGCGTAATGTAAAAAAAGCTTTATCTATGTGAGATGAATAAACATAGCAAAAAGTAGATTCACAGAAAGCTTCTTTCCAGTTTTTGTCTGAGGCTACTCCCTTTTCACTAAAAGCATCAACATGTTCACAAATATCACTTAGAACCTTTTTCTCCAAAAGGGTTTCCCTGATGCTGTATGGGAAGAGAGGTATAACACTGTGAGTGGAATGCACACATCACAAAGCCGTTCCTCGGAAAGCTTCTCTTCAGTTTCGGTCAGAACGTATTTCCTTTTTCACCGTAAGTCTCAAAGCCCTCCCGCACATCCCTTCACATGCTAAACATAAAGAGAGTTAGAAAACTACTCAATGAAAAGCGAGGCTTAATTGATTGAGAGGAATTAAGAAGACACAGAGCAGTTTCACTGAAAACTTCCTTCTTGATTTTACCTGAGAATATTTCTTTCTCCATATTCTAAGAGCGTTCCCAAATGTCCTTCCTCAAATTCCACAAAAACATTCAGTTCAAACTGCTCAATTCAAACAATAGTTTAACTCTAGGAGATGAATACATACATTACAAAGCAGTTGCTTAGAAAGTTACTCTGCAGTTTTCATCAGAAGACCTTTTCTTGCTCACCACAAGCCTCCAGGCGCCACTTAATATCCCTTCAGAAATTCCTCAAAGGCAGAGTTTCCAAACTGGTCAATGTATAGTAAGCTTTAACTCTGTGAAATGAATGCATGTATCAGAGAGCAGTTTCTTGGAACACTTCTTTCTGGATTTTTTTTTTTTTGAGGATATTTCACTTTTTCCATAGTCTTCAATATCCTCTGAAATATCACTTTTTCAGTTTTACAGGAAAAGTGTTCAAACACTGCCTTATAAGAAAAGAGGTAAAACTCCCTGAGTATAATGCACACATCGCAAAGCAGTTTCTCAGAAAACTTCACTCCAGTTTTTATCTGAAAATATTTCCTATTTCACCATAGGCCTGAATGTGCTCCTGAATGTCCCTTCGCAAATCCGTCCATGATGGAGATTCAAAACTGTGTAATAGAAAGAACGTTTTATCTATGTGAGATGAATAAACACATCTATCACAAAGCAGTTTCAGAGAAAGCTTCTTTCAAGTTTTTGTCTGAGGATATTTCCTTTTTCACTATAGCCATCCATGTAGTCCCAAATGTCCCCTGGTAGCTCTTTCTCCAAAAGGAATTTCCCAATCCTCTATGAGAAGAAAAGTGTAACAGTGTGAGTGGAATACACACGTCACGAAGCAACTCTAAAAAATCTTCACTCCAGTCTATGTGAAGATATTTCTGTTTTCACCATAAGCCTCAAAGGGCTCCCGAGTATGCCTTAGCTGACTAAACTAAAACAGTGTTAGAATACTGCTCAGTGAAAACAGAAGCTTAACTGTGTGAGTGGAATGTACATGACACAGAGCAGTTTCACAGAAAGCTTCCTTCTGGTTTTTATCGGAGGGTATTTCTTTTTCAGCATATTCTTAAGAGCGTTCCAAAATGTCCTTTCTCAGGTTCCTCAGAAAGAGTGATATCAAACTGTTCAATCCAAAGAATGATTGAACTCTATGAGATAAATACATACGTCACAAGAGTTGCTGAGAAACCTTCTCTCCAATTTTCAGTGGAAGACATTTCATTGCTCACTGCAGGCCTCCAGTTGCCATTTAATATCCCTTCACAGCATCCTCAAAGACAGACTTTCCAACCTGGGAAATGTAGAGTACGCTATAACTCTGTGAAATGAATGGATATATCAGAGAGCAGTTTCTTGGAAAGCTTCTTTCTGAGTTTTATTTCAAGATATTTCACTTTTCGCCATAGTCTTCCACGTGTTCAGAAATAGTACTTTTTCAGTTTTACAGGAATAGTGTTCAAACACTGCCTCATGGGAAAAGAGGTATAATTCCCTGAGTGGAATGCACACAACACAAAGCAATTTCTCAGAAAGCTTCTATCCAGTTTCTATATGAAGACATCTCCTTTTTCATCATAGCCCTGAATGTGCTCCTGAATGTCCCTTCACGGATCTGTCCATGACAGAGACTCAAAACTGCGTAATATAAGGAAAGTTTTATCTATGTGAGATGAATGAATATATCTATCACAAAGCAGTTTCACAGAAATCTTGTTTCCAGTTTTTGTCTGAGGATATTTCCTTTCTCACCAAAGCCATCCTTATATCCCTGAATGTCCCCTGGTAGCTATTTCTCCAAAAGGGTTTCCCCAATCCTCTATGAGAAAAAAGGTATAATTCTGTGAGTGGAATGCACATGTCACAAAGCAGCTCCTCGGAAAGTTTCTCTCCAGTTTCCATCTGAAGTTATTTCCTTTTTCACCATAAGCCTCAAAATGCTCCCGAATATCCCTTTGCAGACTAAACAAAAACAGTGTTAGAATACATCTGAATGAAAAGAGAAGCTTAACTGTGCGAGTGAAATTCACAGGACACAGAGTAGTTTCACAGAAAGCTCCCTCTGGTTTCTATCTGAGGTTATTTCTTTTTCAGGATATTCTAAACAGCATTCCCAAACGTCCTTTCTCAGATTCCACAGGAACAGTGATTTCAAACTGCTCAATCCAAAGAATGATTTAACTCTATGAGATGAATACAAACATCACAAAAGAGTTGCTCAGAAAGCTTCTCTCCAGTTTTAAATGGAAGACATTTCCATGCTTGCCACAGTCCTCCTGTTATGACTTAATATCCCTTCGCAGAATCCTCAAAGACACTCTTTCCAACCTGGGAAATGTAGAGTATGCTTTAACTCTGTGAAATGAATGGACATGTCAGAGAGCAGTTTCTTAGAATGCTCCTTTCCGGGTTTAATTGGACGACATTTCACTTTCCACCATAGCCTTAAATGTGTTCCGAATATTACTTTTTTAGTTATACAGGAACACTGTTCAAACAGTGCCTTATGAGAAGAAAGGTATAACTCCCTGAGTGGAATGCACACATCACCAAGCAGTTTCTCAGAAAGCTTCTCTTCAGTTTTTATCTGATGATATTTTCTTTTTCACCATAGGCCCGAATGTGATCCTGAAAATCCCTTCTCGGATCCATCTATGACAGAAAAGAAAGCTTTACCTATGTGAGATGAATAAACATAGCAAAATGCAGATTCACAGAAAGCTTCTTTCCAGTTTTTATCAGAAGATATTTCCTTTTTCACCATCGTCATGAATGTGCTCCCGAATGTCCCTTCATGGATCCATCCATGACAGAGCTTCCAAGCTGTGTAATGTAAAGAAAACTTTATTTATGTGAGATGAATACAGATATCACAGAGAAGTTTCATAGAAAGCTTCTTTCCAGTTTTTGGCTGATGCTATTTTCCATTTCACCATAGGCATCAACATGTTCCCGAATATCACTTGATACCATTTTCTCCAAAAGCGTTTCCCCGATGCTGTATGAGAAGAGAGGTATAACACTGTGAGTGGAATGCACACACCACAAAACAGTTCCTCGGAAACCTTCTCTCCAGGTTCGGTCTGAAGATATTTCCTTTTTCACCATAAGCCTCAAAACGCTCCCGAATATCCCTTCACATGCTAAACATAAACAGGGTTAGAAAACTGCTCAATGAAAAGAGAGGCTTAACTGAGCGAGAGGAATTTAGAAGACACAGAGAAGTTTCTCAGAAAACATCCTTCTGGATTTTACCTGAGCATATTTCCTTCGTCATATTCTAAGGAACGTTCCCAAATGTCCTTCCTCAGATTCCACAAAAACAGTGATTTCAAACTGCTCAATCCAAAGGATGGTTTAACTCTTGAGATGAATGCACACATCACAAAGCAGTTGCTCAGAAAGCTTGTCACCAGTTTTCATCGGAAGACGTTTCCTTGCCCACAACAAGCTTCTGGGCACCACTTAATATCCCTTCACAGATTCCTCAAAGACAGACTTTAAAAACTGGACTACGTAGAGTAAGCTTTAACTATGTGAAATGAACGCACATATCAGAGAGCAGTTTATTGGAACACTCCTTTCTGGGTTTTATTTGAGGATATTTCACTTTTCACCATAGTCTTCAATGTGCTCTGTAATATCACTTTTTCGGTTTTATAGGAAGAGTGTCCAAACACTGACTTATGAGAAAAGAGGTAAAACTCCCTGAGTGGAATGCACACATCACAAAGCAGTTTCTCAGAAAACTTCTCTCCAGTTTTTATCTGAAGATATTTCCTTTTTCACCCTAGGCCTGTATGTGCTCACGAGTGTCCCTTCGCGAATCCGTCCATGACGACGTTTCAAAACTGCGTAATAGAAATAAAGTTCATCTATGTGAGATGAATAAATATATCTATTGCAAATCAGTTTCACAGACAGCTTCTTTTCAGTTTTTATCTGAGGATATTCTCTTTTTCACCATAGCCATCCATATACTCCCGAATATCCCCTGGTAGTTTTTTCTCCAAAAGGGATTCCCCAATCCTTTATGAAAAGAAAAGTATAACTTCTTGAATGCAATGCACACATCACAAAGCAGCTCCTCAGAAAGCTTCTCTCCAGTTTGTATCTGAAGATATTCCCTTTTTCACCCTAAGCCTCAAAGCACTCTTGAATATCCCTTCACAGACTAAACAAAAACAGTGTTAAAATACCGCTCAATGAAACGAGAAGCTTAACTCGGTGAGTGGATTTCATGTGAAAGAGAGCAGTTTCACAGAAAGGTTCCTTCTGGTTTTTGTTGGATTGTATTTCTTTTTCAGCATATTCTTAAGAGCATTCCCTAATGTCCTTTCTCAGGTTCCTCAGAAAGAGTGATTTCAAACTCCTCAATCCTAAGAATGATTTAACTCTATGAGATGATTACACACATCACAAAGCAGTAGCTCAGAAAGCTTCTCTCTAGTTTTCAACAGAGAACATTTCCTTGCTCGCCACAGGCCTCCGGTAGCCACTTAATTTTATCTATGTTTATTCATCTCACATAGATAAAACTTTCTTTATATTATGTAGTTTGGAAACTACATAATGGACGGATCCACGAAGGGATATTCAGGAGCACATTTCAGGCCTATGGTGTAAAAGGAAATATGCTCATTTAAAAACAGGAAAGAAGCTTTCCTGTTTGCAGAATCCTCAGAGACAGACTTTTCATACTGCAATATGTAGAATAAGCTTTAACTCTGAAATGAATGCACATATCAGGGAGCATTTTCTTGGAATGCTTCTTTTTGGGTTTTATTTCAGAATATTTCACTTTTCACCATAGTCATCTGTGCACTCCGAAGTATTACTATTTCAGTTTTACAGGAACAGTGATCAAACACTGCCTTATGAGAAAAGAGGTATAACTCCCTGAGTGGAAAGCACACATCACAAAGCAGTTTCTTAGAAAACTTCTATCCAGTTTTTATCTGAAAATATCTCCTTTTGCACTGTAGGCCTGAATGTGCTCCCGAATGTACCTTCGCGGATCCATCCATGACAAAGTTTCCAAGTTGCGTAATGGAAAGAAATTTTTATCTAAGTGAGATGAATACACATATCACAGATCAATTTCACAGAAATTCACAGTTTTTGTCCTAGGCTATTTCCCTTTTCAACATTGGCATCAATATGCTCCAGAATATCCCTTGGTAGCTTTTTCTCAAAAGGGTTTCCCTGATACTGTATGGAAACAGACGTATAACACTGTGAGTGCAATGCACACGTCACAAACCAGTTCCACGGAAAGTTTCTCTCCAGTTTCTATCTTAACATATATCTTTTTTCCTCGTAAGCCTCAAAGCACTCCCAAATACCACTTTCCATGCTAACCATAAACAGTGTTAGAAAACTGCTCAATGAAAAGAGAAGCTTAACTGAGCAAGAGGAATTCACACAACACATAGCAGTTTCACAGAAAGCTTTCTTCTGGTTTTTATCTGAGGATCGTTCTTTCTCCATATTCTAAAGAGCATTCCCAAATGTACTTCCTATGATTCCACAGAAACAGTGATTTCAGACTGCTCAATCCAAAAAATGATTTATCTCTATGTGATGAATACACAAGTTACAAAGCAGTTGCTCAGAAAACTTCTTCCCAGTTTTCAGTGGAAGACATTCCTTGCTCACCACAGTCCTCCGGGCGCCACTAAATATCCCTTTGCAGATTCCTCAAAAACAGAGTTTCCAAACTGGGCAATGTAGGGCAAGCTTTAACTCTGTGAACTGAATGCACTTATCAGGGAGCAGTTTCTTGTAATGTTTCTGTCTCGTTTTTATTTGAGGATAGTTCACTTTTCGCCATAGCCTTCAATGCACTCCAAAATATCACTTTTTCAGTTTTACAGGAACCTTGTTGAAACACTGCCTTATGAGAATAGAGGTAAAACTCTCTGAGTGAAATACACATATCACAAAGCAGTTTCTCAGAAAACTTCTCTCTTATCTGAGGTTCTTATCTGAGGATATTTCCTTTTTTACCATAGCCGTGAATGTGCACCTGAATGTCCCTTTGCGGATTCGTCCATGATAGAGTTTCCAAGCTGTGTAATGTAAAGAAATCATTATCTATGTGAGATGAATAAACATAGCATAAAACAGATATACAGAAAGCTTCCTTCCTGTTTTTTATTTTATTTTTTATAATTTATTTATTATTATTAAACTTCAAGTTGTAGGGTACATGTGCACAATGTGCAGGTTTGCTACATATGTATACTTGTGCCATGTTGGTGTGCTGCACCCATCAACCCGTCATTTACATAAGGTATAACTCCCAATGCAATCCCTTCCCCCTTCCCCCTTCCCCATGATAGGCCCCGGTGTGTGATGTTCCCCTTTTTTAAATGAACATATTTCCTTTTTCACCATAGGCCTGAATGTGCTCCCGAATATCCCTTCGCAGATCCGTCCATGATGTAGTTTCCAAACTACATAATATAAAGAAAGTTTTATCTATGTGAGATGAATAAACATATCTATCACTAAGCAGTTTCACAGAAAGCTTCTTTCCAATTTTGGTCTGAGGATATTTCCTTTTTCACCATAGCCACCCATATACTCCCGAGTGTCCCTTGGTAGCTTTTTCTCCAAAAGGGATTCCCCAATGCTCTGTGAGAAGAAAGGTACAACTCTGTGAGTGGAATGGAAACATCACAAAGCAGCTACTTGGAAAGCTTCTCTACAGTTTCTATCTGAAGATACTTTTGTTTTCACCATAAGCCTCAAAGGAGTCCTGAATATCCCTTCGCAGACTAAAAAATAATATTAGAATAATGCTCAATAAAAAGAGAAGCTTAACTATGCGAGTGGAATTCACATGAAACATAACTTTTTTACAGAAAGATTCCTTTTGGTTTTTATCTGAAGGTATTAATTTTTCAGCATAATATAAAGAGCATTCCCAAATGTCCTTTCTCAGGTTCCACAGAAACAGTGATTTCAAACTGCTCAATCCAAAGAATTATGTAACTTTATGAGATGAATAACACCTCACAAAAATGTTGCTCAGAAATCTTCTCTCCAGTTTTCAAGGGAAAACATTTTCTTGCTCACCACAGACCTCCGTTCGCCGCTTAGTATCCCTTCGCAGATTCCTCAAAGACAGAGTTTCCAAACTACGAAATGTACAGTCAGCTTTAACTCTGTTAAATGAATGCACATATCAGAGAGTAATTTCTTGGATCGCTTCTTTCTGGGTGTTATTTGAGGATATTTCACTTTTCGCCATAGTCTTCAATGCACTTCAAAACATCACTTTTTCAGTTTTACACGGAAAGTGTTCAAGTACTGCCTTATGAGAAAAGATGTACAACTCCCCGAGTGGAATGCACACATCACAAAGCACTTTCTCAGAAAGCCTCTCATCAGTTTGTTTCTGAAGATATTTCCTTTTTCACCTTAGCCCTGAATGTGCTGTGGAAAGTCCCTTCATGGATACGAACATGATGGAGTTTCCAAACTGCATAATATAAAGAAAGTTTAATCTATGTGAGATGAATAAACATATCTATCACCAAGCAGTTTCACAGAAAGTTTCGAAAGAAACTGGAAACAGTTTTTGTCTGAGGATATACCCTTTTTCACCATAGCCATTCATACACTCCCGAATGTCTGTCGGTAGCTTTTTCTCCAAAAAAGATTCCCCTATGCTCTATGGGAAGAAAGGTATAAGTCTGTGAGTGGAATGCACACATCACAAAGCAGCACCTCAGAGAGCTTCTCTCCAGTTTCTATCAGAACATATTTCCTTTTCCACCATAAGCCTCAAAGCGTTCCCAAATATCCATTCGCACGTTAAACATAAACAGTATTAGAAAACTGTTCAATGAAAAGAGAAACTTAACTGTGTGAGTGGAATTCACACGACACAGGGCAGTTTCACAGAAAACTTCCTTCTGGTTTTTTCTGAAGGTATTTCTTTTTCAGCATATTCTAAACAGTGTTCCCAAATTTCCTTTCTCATGTTTCACAGAAACACTGATTTCAAACTGCTCAATCCAAGGAAAGGTTTAACTCTATGAGATGAGTACACACATCAAAAAGCAGTTTCTCAGAAAGCCACTCTCCGGTTTTCACCGGAAGACATTTCCTTGCTCACCACAGGCCTCCGGGCGCCACTTTATATCCCTTCACAGATTCCTCAAAGAGGGAGTTTCTAAACAGGGCATCGTAGAGTAAGCTTTAACTCTGTGAAATGAATGCATATATCAGACAGCATTTTCTTGGAACGCTTCTTTCTGGGTTTTATTTCAGGTATTTCACTTTTCGCTGGAGTCCTAAAAGCGTTCCGAAATATCACTTTTTCCGTTTTACAGGAACAGTGTTCAAACACTGCCTCATGAGAAAAGAGGTATAACTCCCTGAGTGGAATGCACACATCACAAAGCAGTTTCTCAGAAAGCTTCTCTCCAGGTTTTATCTGATATTTCCTTTTTCACCATAGGCCCGAATATGATCCTCAATATCCCTTCCTGGATCCATCAATTCTGGAGTTTCCAAGCTGCGTAATCTAAAGACAGCTTTATCTATGTGAGATGAATCAACATAGCAAAAAGCAGATTCACAGAAAGCTACTTTCCGGTTTTTATCTGAAGATATTTCCTTTTTCACCATAGTCCTGAATTTGCTCCCGAATATCCCTTCGCCGATCCCTGCATGACAGAGATTACAAACTGCAAAATATAAAGAAAATTTTATCTATGTGAGATGAATACACATAGCACAGAGCAGTTACACAGAAAGTTTCTTTCCAGTTTCTGTCTGAGGCTATTTCCCTTTTCACCACAGGCGTTGATGTGCTGCCGAATATCTCTTGGTACCTTTTTCTCAAAAGGGTTTCCCTGATGCTGTATGAGAAGAGAGGTATAACACTGTGAGTGGAATTCACACGTCACAAAACAGTTCCTCGGAAAGCTTCTCTACATTTTCTGTCTGAACATGTTTCCTTTTTCACCGTAAGCCTCAAAGTGTTCCCAAATATCCTTTCACACTCTAAACATAAACAATGTTAGAAAATTGTTCAATGAAAAGAGAAGCTTAACTGAGTGAGAGGTATTCACACAACACATAGTAGTTTCACAGAAAGCTTCCTTCTTTTTTTTTTATCTGAGGGTATTTCTTTCTCCATATTCTAAGGAGCGTTCCCAAATGCCCTTCCTCAGATCGATTCCACAGAAACAGTGATTTCAAACTGCTTAATCCAAAGTATGATTTAATTCTATGAGATGAATACACACATCACAAAGCAGTTGCTCAGAATGATTCCCTCCAGTTTTCAATGGAAGACGTTTCCTTGCTCACCACAGGCCTCTGGGCACCACTAAATATCCCTTTGCAGATTTCTCAAAGACAGATTTTCCAAACTGGACAATGTAGAGTAAGCTTTACCTCTGTGAAATAAATGCACACATCCGGGAACAGTTTCTTGGAATGCTTCTTCATGGGTTTTATTTAAGGATATATCACTTTTCACCATAGTCTTCAATGCACTGTGAAATATCACCTTTTCATTTTACAGGAACAGTGTTCAAACACTGTGTTATGAGAAAAGAGGTATAACTCCCTGAGTACAATGCACACATCACCAAACAGTTTCTCAGAAAGCTTCTCTCCAGTTTTTGTCTGAAGATATTCCCTTTTTCTCCATGGGCCTGAATGTGATCCAGAATATCCCTTCGTGGATCCGTCGATGACAGTGTTTCCAAGCTGTGTAATGTAAAGAGAGCTTTATCTATGTGAGATAAATACGTATATCACAGAACAGTTTCATAGAAAACTTTTTTCTAGTTTTTGTCTGATGCTATTTCCCTTTTCACCATAGGCATCAACATGCTCCCGAATATCACTTGGTACCTCTTTCTCCAAAAGCGTTTCCCTGATGCTGTATGAGAAGTGTAACACTGTGAGTAAAATGCACACGTCACAAAGCAGTTCCTCAGAAAGCTTCTCTCCAGTTTCGGTCTGAACATATTTCTCTTTTCACCATAAGCCTCAGAGCACTCCCGAATCTCCCTTCACACTCTAAACATAAACAGGGTTAGAAAACTGCTCAATGAAAATGGAAGCTTAACTGAGCAAGAATAATTCACACCACACATAGCAGTTTCACAGAAAAATTCCTTCTGGTTTTTATCTGAGGATATTTCTTTCTCCATATTCTAAAGAGCATTCCCAAATGTACTTCCTATGATTCCACAGAAACAATGATTTCAAACTGCTCAATCCCAAGAATGATTTAACTCTATGAGATGAATACACAAGTTACAAAGCAGCTGCTCAGAAAACTTCCCCGTTTTCAACAGAAGACATTCCTTGCTCACCACAGGCCTCTGGGCGCCACTAAATATCCCTTCGCAGTTTCCTCAAAAACAGAGTTTCCAAACCGGGCAATGTAGGGCAAGCTTTAACTCTGTGAACTGAATGGACTTATCAGGGAGCAGTTTTTTGTAACGTTTCTTTCTTGTTTTTATTTGAGGATTGTTCACTTCTCGCCATAGTCTTCAATGCACTCCGAAATATAACTTTTACAGTTTTACAGGAACAGTGTTGAAACACTGCCTTATGAGAGTAGAGGTAAAATTCTCTGAGTGGAATACGCATATCACAAAGCAGTTTTTCAGAAAGCTTCTCTCCGGTTCTAATCTGAAGACATTTCCTTTTTCACCATTGCTTTGAATGTGCAGATGAATGTCACTTCGCAGATCCATCCATGATGGAATTTCCAAGCTGCGTAATGTAAAGAAATCATTATCTATGTGAGATGAATAAACAGCAAAAAACAGATACACAGAAAGCTTCTTTCCTGTTTTTAACTGAACATATTTCCTTTTTCACCATAGGCCTCAGTGTGCTCCCGAATATCCCTTTGCGGATCCGTCCATGATGCAGTTTCCAAACTGCATAATATAAAGACAGTTTTATCTATGTGAGATGAATAAACATATCTATCACAAAGTAGTTTCACAGAAAACTTCTTTCCAATTTTTGTCTGAGGATTTTTCCTTTTTCACCATAGTCGTCCATATACGCCCAAATGTCCATTGGTAGCTTTTTCTCCAAAAGGGATTCCCCAATACTCTGTGAGAAGAAAGGCATAACTGTGAGTAAAATGGAAACGTCACAAAGCAGCTACTTGGAAAGTTTCTCTACAGTTTCTATCTGAAGATATTTCCGTTTTCACCGTAAACCTCAAAGGACTCCCGAATATCCCTTCGCAGACTAAACAATAATAGTATTAGAATAATGCTCAATAAAAAGAGAAGCTTAACTATGCGAGTGAAATTCATACGTAACAGAGTTGTTTTACAGAAAGATTCCTTGTGGTTTTTATCTGAAGGTATTAATTTTTCGGCATATTCTAAAGAGCATTCCCAAATGTCCTTTCTCAGGTTCCACAGAAACAGTGATTTCAAACTGCTCAATCCAAAGAATGATGTAACTTTATGAGATGAATAAACACATCACAAAACTGTTGCTCAGAAATCTCTCCGGTTTTCAAGGGAAGACATTTTCTTGCTCACCACAGCCCACCAGTTGCCACTTAATATCCCTTAGCAGATTCCTCAAAGACAGAGTTTTCAAACAAGGAAATGTAGAGTAAGCTTTCACTCTGTTAAATAAATGCACATATCGAGAGTAGTTTCTTGGAACGTTTCTTTCTGGGTGTTATTTGAGGATATTTCACTTTTCGCCATAGTCTTCAATGCGAAGACTATGAACAGTGTTCAAACACTGCCTTATGAGAAAAACGGTATAACTACCTTAGTGAAATGCACACACCACAAAGCAGTTTCTCGGAAAGCTTCTCTCCAGTTTTTATCTGAAGAAATTACCCATTTCAACATAGTCCTGAATGGGTTCCCAAATATCCATTTGCAGATCCGTCCATGACAGAGTTTCCACATTGCATAATGTAAATCAATCTTTATCATCATGAGATGTGTAAACATAGCAAAATGCAGATTCACAGAAAGCTTCTCTCCAGTTTTTATCTGAAGATATTTCCTTTTTTGCCATAGGCCTGAATATGATCACGAATGTCCCTTCGTGGATCCGTCCATGATGGAGTTTCCAGGTTGAGTAACATAAAGAAAGTTTTATTGATGTGAGACGAATAAACATAGCAAAAAGCAGACTCACAGAGAACTTCTTTCCACTTTTTATCTGAAGATATTTCCCTTTTCACCATAGGTCTGAATGTGCTTCCGAATGTCCCTTTGTGGATCTGTCCATGATGGAGTTTCCAATCTGCCTAATATAAAGAAAGTTTTATCTATTTAAGATGAATAAACATATCTATCACAAAGTATTTACACAGAAAGTTTCTTTTCAGTTTTTCCCTGAGGATATTTCCTTTTTCACCGTAGTCCTCCATATGGTGAATGTTCCTTGGTAGCTTTTTCTCCAAAAGGAATATCCCAATCCTCTATGAGAAAAAAGGTATAATTCAGTGAGTGGAATGCATACGTCACAAAGCAGCTCCTTGGAAAGCTTCTCTCCAGTTTCTATCTGAAGATATGTCCGTTTTCACCATAAGCGTCAAAGCGCTCCGGAGTACCCCTTAGCTGACTAAACTAAAACAGTGTTAGAATACTGTTCAATGGAAACAGAAGCTTAACTGTGTGATTGGAAACACATGACACAGAGCAGTTTCACGGAAAGATCCTTCTGGTTTTTATTGGAAGGTATTTTTTTTTCAGCATATTCTTAAGAGTGTGCCCAAATGTCCTTTCTCAGGTTATACAGAAAGAAGTGATTTCAGGCCGGGCGCAGTGGCTCAAGCGTGTAATCCCAGCACTTTGGGAGGCCGAGATGGGTGGATCACGAGGTCAGGAGATGGAGACCATCCTGGCTAACACAGTGAAACCCCATCTCTATTAAAAATACAAAAAAATTAGCTGGGCGTGGTGGCAGGCACCTGTAGTCCCAGCTACTCGGGAGGCTGAGGCAGGAGAATGGTGTGAACCCAGGAGGCGGAGCTTGCAGTGAGCCGAGATAGTGCCACTGCACTCCAGCCTGGGTGAGAGAGCAAGACTCTGCCTCAAAAAAAAAAAAAGAAAAGAAGTGATTTCAAACTGCTCAATCCAAAGAATGATTTAACTCTCTGAGATGAATACAAACATCACAAAAGAGTTTCTCAGAAAGCTTCTTTCCAATTTTCAATGGAAGACATTTCCTTGCTCGCCACAGTCCGGTTGCCACTATATATGCCTTCCCAGAATCCCCAAAGACAGACTTTCCAAACTGGGAAATGTAGAGTGAACTTTAACTCTCTGAAATGAATGCACATGTCAAAAACCAGTTTCTTGGAACGCTTCTTTGTGGGTTTTATTTGAGGATATTTCACTTTTCGCCATGGTCTTCCATGTGCTCTGAAATATTACTTCTTCAGTTTAACAGGAACAGTGTTCAAATACTGCCTTATGAGAAAAGAGATATAACTCTCTGAGTGGAATGCACACATCCCAAAACAGTGTCTCAGAATGCTTCTATCCAGTTTTTATCTGAAGATATCTCCTTTTTCACCATAGGCATGAAAGTGCTCCCGAATGTCCCTTAGCAGATTCGTCCTTGACAGACTTTCCAAACTGCATAATATAAGGAAAGTTTTATCAATGTGAGTTGAATAAACATATCTATCACAAAGCAGTTTCACAGAAATCTTCTTTCCAGTTTTTGTCTGAGGATATTTTCTTTCTCACCATAGCCGTCCATATACTCCCTAATGTCCCCTGGTAGCTTTTTCCCCAAAGGGAATCCCCAGTCCTCTATGAGAAGAAAGGTGTTATTCTGTGAGTGGAATGCACATGTCACGAAGCAGGTCATCAGAAAGTTTCTCTCCAGTTTCTCTCTGAACATATTTCCTTTTTCACCTTAAGCCTCAAAGCACTCCCGAATATCCCTTTGCAGACTAAACAAAAACAGTGTGAGAATACTGCTGAATGAAAAGGGAAGCTAAACTGTGTGAACGGAATTCACGCGACACAGAGCAGTTTCACAGAAAGCTTCCTTCTGGTTTCTATCTGAGGTTATTTCTTTTTGAGGATATTCTAAAGAGCGTTCCCATATGTGCTTTCTCAGATTCCACAGACAGTGATTTCAAACTGCTCAATCCAAAGAATGATTTAACTCTATGAGATGAATACAAACATCACAAAAGAGTTGCTCAGAGGCCTGAATGGGCTCCTGAATGTCCCTTCATGGTTCCTTTGATGACGGAGTTTCCAAACTGTGTAATATAAGGAAAGTTTTTATCTATGTGAAGTGAATAAACATATCTATCACAAAGCAGTTTCATAGAAATCTTCATTCCAGTTTTTTTCTGAGAATATTTTCTTTTTCACCATAGCCGTCTATATACTCCCAATTGTTCCTTGGTAGCTTTTTCTCCAAAAGGGATTCCGCAATCCTCTATGAGAAGAAAGATATAATTCTGTAAGTAACATGCACACGTCACAAAGTAGCTCCTCAGAAAGCTTCTCTCTAGTTTCTATCTGAAAATATTTTCTTTTTCACCATAAACCTCAAAGCACTCCCGAATATCCTTTCACAGACTACACAAAACAGTGTTAGAATACTGCTTAATGAAAAGAGAAGCTTAACCGTGTGAGCAGAAATCACGTGACACAGAGCAGTTTCACAGAAAGCTTCCTTCTGGTTTCTACCTGAAGTTATTTCTTTTTCAGCATATTCTAAAGAGCGTTCCCAAATGTCCTTTCTCAGATTCCACAGAAACAGTGATTTCAAACTGATCAATCCAAAGAATTATTTAACTCTAAGACATGAATACAAACATCACAAAATAGTTGCTCAGAAAGGTTCTCTCAATTTTCAACAGAAGACATTTCCTTGTTCACCACAGTCCTCTGGTTGCCACTTAATACCCCTTCGTAGATTACTCAAAGGCTCACTTTCCAAACTGGGAAACGTAGAGTATGCTTTAACTCTGTGAAATGAAGGGACATGTCAGAGAGCAATTTCTTGGAATGCTTCTTTCCGGTTTTTATTTGACAACATTTCATTTTTTGCCATAGTCTTCAATGTGCTCCAAATACCACTTTTTTAGTTTTATAGGAACAGTGTTCAAACAGTGCCTTATGACAAGAAAAGTATAGCTCCCTGATTGGAATGTACACATCACCAAGCAGTTTCTCAGAAAGCTTCTCTCCAGTTTTTAAGGGATGATATTTCGTTTTTCAGCATAGGCAAAAATTTGATCACAAATATCCCTTTGTGGATCCATCCATGACTGAGTTTCCAAGCTGTGTAATGTAAAGAAAGTTTTATCTATGTGAGATGAATAAACATAGCAAAAAGCAGATTCACAGAAAGCTTCTTTCCTTTTTATCTGAAGATATTTCCTTTTTCACCATAGTCCTGAAAGTGCTCCCGAATGTCCCTTCTTGGATCCGTCCATGACAGAGTTTCCAAGCTACATAATGTAACGAAAGTTTTATCTATCTGAAATGAATATACATAACACAGAGCAATTTTATAGAAAGCTTCTTTCCAGTTTTTGTCTGAGGCTATTTCCCTTTTCACTGTGGGCATCAACATGCTCCCAAATATCACTTGGCACCTTTTTCTCCAAAAGGGTTTCCCCGATGTTGTATGAGAAGAGAGGTATAACATTGTGAGTGGAATGCACACGACACAAAGCAGTTCCTCGGTAAGCTTCCCTCCAGTTCTGGTCTGAACATATTTCCGTTTTCACCATAGCCTCAAAGCACTCCCAAATATCCCTTCACATGCTAAACATAAACAGGGTTAGAAAACTGCTCAATGAAAGGAGAGGTTAACTGAGGGAGACGAATTAAGACAACACGGAGCAGTTTCACAGACAGCTTCCTTCTGGATTTTACTTGAGGATATTTCTTTCTCCATATTCTATGAAACATTCCAAAATATCCTTCCTGAAATTCCACAGAAACAGTGATTTCAAACTGCTCAATCCAAAGAATGTTTTAACTATATGAGATAAATACACACATCACAAAGCAGTTGCTCAGAAAGCTTCTCTCCATTTTTCATCTTAAGACGTTTCCTTGTTCACCAGAGGCTGCCGGGCGCCACCTAATATCCCTTCAAAGATTATTCAAAGACAGAGTTTCAAAAATGGGCAACGTAGTGTGAGCTTTAACTCTGTGAAATGAATGCACATATCAGAGAGCAGTTTCTTGGAACCCTTCTTCTGGATTTTATTTGAGAATATTTCACTTCTCGCCATAGTCTTCAATGCACTCTGAAATATCACTTTTTTGGTTTCACAAGAACAATGTTCAAATACTGCCTTATGAGAAAAGAGGTATAATTCCCTGAGTGGAATGCACACATCACAAAGCAGTTTCTCAGAAAGCTTCTCTCCAGGTTTTATCTGAAGATATTTCCTTTTTCACCATAGGCCTGAATGTGCTCCCGAATGTCCCTTCGCGTATCTGTCCATGACGGTATTTCAAAACAGCGTAATAGAAAGAAAGTTTTATCTACGTGAGATGAATAAACATATCTATCACAAAGCATCTTCAAAGAAAGCTTCTTTCCAGTTTTTGTCTGAAGATATTTCCTTTTTCACCATAGCCATCCTTATACTCCAGAAAGTCCTCTGGTACCATTTCTCCAAAAGGGTTTTCCCATTCCTCTATGAGAAAAAAAGTATAACTCTGTGAGTGGAATGCACATGTCACAAAACACCTCCTCATAAATCTTCATTCCAGTTTCTATCTGAAGATATTTCCATTTTCTCCATAAGCCTCAAAGCACTCCCGAGTGTCCCTTAGCTGACTAAACTAAAACAGTGTTAGAATACTGCTCAATGAAAACAGAAGCTTAACTGTGCAAGTGCAATTCACGTGACATATAGCAGTTTCACAGAAAGCTTTCTTCTGGTTTTCATCTGAGGGTATTTCTTTTTCAGCGTATTCTAAAGAGCGTTCCCAAATGTCCTTTCTCAGGTTCCACAGAAAGAGTGATTTTAAACTGCTCAATCCAATGAATGATTTAACTCTACGAGATGAATACACACATCACAAAGCAGCTGCTCAGAAAGCTTCTCTACAGTTTTCAATGGAAGACATTTCCTTGCTCACCAGAGGCCTCCCATCGCCACTTAATATCCATTTGCAAAATCCTCAAAGACAGACTTTCCAAACTGGGAAATGTAGAGTAAGCTTTAACTCTCTGAAATGAATGTGCATGTCACAGAGCAATATCTTGGAATGCTTCTTTCTGGGTTTTATTTCAGGATATTTCACTTTTCACCATAGTCTTCCATGCGCTCCAAAATTTTACTTTTTCAGTTTCACAGGAACAGTGTTCAAACACTGCTTTATGAGAAAAGAGGTATGACTCCCTGAAAGGAATGCATACATCACAAAGCAGTTTCTCAGAAAGCTTCTATCCGGTTTTTATCTGAAGATATCTCCTTTTCCTCCGTAGGCCTGAATGTGCTCCCGAATGTCCCTTCATGAATCCGTCCGTGACGACGTTTCCAAACTGCATAATAGAAAGAAAGTTTTATCTATGTGAGATGAATAAACATATCTGTCATAAAGCAGTTTCACAGAAAGCTTCTTTACCGTTTTTGTCCGAGGATGTTTTCTTTTTCACCATAGCCGTCCCTATACTCTCAATTGTCCCTTGGCAGCTATTTCTCCAAAGGGTTTCCCAATCCTCTATGAGAAGAAAGGTATAAATTTGTGAGTGGCATGCAAGTGTCACAAAGCAGCTCCTCGGAAGGCTTGTCTCCAGTTTCTATCTGAAGATATTTCCTTTTTCACCATAAGCCTCAAAGCGCTCCTGAATATACTTTCTCAGACTAAAAAAAAAAACTGTTAGAACTCTGCTCAATGAAAACAGAACCTTAACTGCATGAGCAGAATTAACGTGACACAGAGCAGTTTCATAGAAAGCTTCCTTCTGGTTTCTATCTGAGGTTATTTCTTTTTCAGGATATTCTAAAAAGTGTTCCCAAATGTCCTTTCTCAGATTCCACAGAAACAGTGATTTCAAACTGCTCAATCCAAAGAATGATTTAATTCTATGAGATGAATACAAACATAACACAAGAGTTGCTCAGAACGCTTCTCTCCAATTTTCAACGGACATTGGCTTGCTAGACACAGGTCTCTGGGTGCCACACACCATCCATTCGTAGTTTCCTCAAAGGCAGACTTTCCAACCTGGGAAACGTAGAGTAAGCTTTAACTCTGTGAAATGAATGGACATTTCAGAGAGCAGTATCTTGAAATCCTTTTTTCCGGGTTTTATTTGACATCATTTCACTTGTCGTCTTAGTCTTCAATGTGCTCTGAATATCACTTTTGTACATTTACAAGAACAGTGTTCAAACAGTGCCTTATGAGAAGAAAGCTAAAACTCCCTGAGATGAGTGCACACATCTTCAAGCAGTTTCTCAGAAAGCTTCTCTCCAGTCGTTATCTGATGATATTTCCTTTTTCACCATAGACCTGAATGTGATCCCAAAATCCCTTCACAGATCCATCCATGACGGAGTTTCCAAGCTGTGTAATGTAAATAATGCTTTATCTATGTGAGATGAATAAACATAGCAAAAAGCAGATTCACAGAAAGCTTCTTTCCAGTTTTTATCTGAAGATATTCCCTTTTTCTCCATAGTCCTGAACGTCATCCTGATTGTCCCTTTGTGGATCCGTCTATGACAGTTTCCAGGCTGCGTAGTGTAAAGAAAGCTTTATCTATGTGAGATGAATACATGAATCACAGAGCAGGTTCATAGAAAGCTTCTTTCCAGTTTTTGTCTGAGGCTATTTCCCTTTTTACCACAGGCATCGATATGCTACCAAATATCACTTGGTACCTTTTTCTCCAAATGGGTTTCCCTGATGCTGTATGAGAAGAGAGGTAAAACACTGTGAGTGGAATGCACACATCACAAAGCAGTTCCTCACAAAGCTTCTCTCCAGTTTCATTCTGAACATGTTTCCTTTTTCACGGTAAGCCTCAAAGCACTCCTGAATATCCCTTCGCAGTCTAAACAAAAACAGTGTTAGAATACTGCTCAATGAAAAGAGAAGCTTAACTGTGTGAACGGAATTCACACGACACAGAGCAGTTTCACAGAAAGTTTCCTTCTAGTTTCTATGTGAGGTTATTTCTTTTTCAGGCTATTCTAAAGAGCTTCCCAAATGTCCCCTTTCTCAGATTCCACAGAAACAGTGATTTCAAACTGCTCAATCCAAAGAATGATTTAACTCTATGAGATGAATACAAACATCTCAAAAGAGTTGCTCAGAAAGCTTCTCTGCAATTTTCAACCTAAGACTTTTCCTTGCTAGCCACAGGCCTCCGGTTGCCACTTAATATCCCTTCATAGTATCCTCAAAGACAGACTTTCCAAACTGGGAAATGTAGAGTAAGCTTTATCTCTGTGAAAGGAATGGACATGTCAGAGAGCAGTTTCTTGGAATGCTTCTTTCTGGGTTTTATTGGACGACATTTCACTTTTTGCCATAGTCTTCAATGTGCTCCGAATATCCCTTTTGTAGTTTTACAGGAGCACTGTTCAAACAATGTCTTATGAGGAAAAAGGTATAACTCCCTGAGTGGAATGAACACATCACCAAGCAGTTTCTCAGAAAGCTTCTCTTCAATTTTTATCTGACGATATTTGCTTTTTCATCATAGGCCCGAATGTGATCCCGAATATCCCTTCACGGATCTATCCATGTTGGAGTTTCCATGCTGCATAATGTAAAGAAAGCTTTTTCTATGTGAGATGAATAAACATAGCAAAAAGCAGATTCACAGAAAGCTTCTTTCCAGTTTTTATCTGATGATACTTCGTTTTTCACGATAGTGCTGAATGTGCTCCTGAATGTCCCTTCGTGGATCCGTCCATGACAGAGATTCCAAGTTGCGTAATGCAATGAAAGTTGTATCTATGTGAGATGAATACACATATCACAGAGCAGTTTGATAGAAAGCTTCTTTCCAGTTCCAGTCTGAGACTATTTCCCTTTTCACCATAGGCATCAACATGCCCCTACATACCATTTGGTACCTTTTTCTCCAAAGTGTTTCCCGATGCTGTATGAGAAGAGAGTATAACAGTGTCAGTGATATGCACACGTCACAAAGCAGTTCCTTGGAAAGCTTCTCTCCAGTTTCTATCTGAAGATATTTCCTTTTACACAGTAAGCCTCAATGCGCTCCCGAATATCTCTTCACAAACTAAACAAAAACAGTGTTAGAATACTGCTCAATGAAAAGAGAAGCTTAACTGGGTGAGCGAAATTCACGCAACACAGAACAGTTTTACAGAAAGCTTCCTTCTGGTTTCTATTTGAGGTTATTTGTTTTCAGGATATTCTAAAGGGCATTCCAAAATGTCCTTTCTCAGATTACGCAGAAACAGTGATTTCAAACTACTCAATCCAAGGAATGATTTAACTCTATGAGATGAATACAAACATCACAAAAGAGTTGCTCAGAAAGCTTCTCTGTAATTTTCAATGGAAGACATTTCCTTGCTCGCCACAGGCCTCCGGTTGCCACTTAATATCCCTTTGCAGAATCCTCAAAGACAGACTTTCCAAACTGGGAAATGTAGAGTACGCTTTAACTCTGTGAAATGAATGGAATGTCAGAGAGCAGTTTCTTGGAATGCTTCTTTCTGGGTTTTATTGGACGACATCTCACTTTTTGCCATAGTCTTCAATGTGCTCTGAATATCCCTTTTGTAGTTTTACAGGAACAGTGATCAAACAATGCCTTATGAGAAAAAAAGTATAACTCCCTGAGTGGAATGCACACATCACCAAGCAGTTTCTCAGAAAGCTTCTTTTCAGTTTTTATCTGATAATATTTCCTTTTTCACCATAGGCCCAAATGTGATCCTGAATATCCCTTCGCGGATCCATCCATGATGGAGTTTCCAAGCTACATAATGTAAAGAAAGCTTTATCTATGTGAGATGAATAAACACAGCAAAAGCAGTTTCACAGAATGCTTCTCTCCAGTTTTTATCTGAAGATATTTCCTTTTTCACCATAGTCCTGAATTTGCTCCCAAATGTCCCTTCGCGGATCCCTGCATGATGGAGATTCTAAATTGCATAATGTAAAGAAAGCTTTAGCTATGTGAGATGAATACATATAGCACAGAGCATTTCACAGAAAGCTTCTTTCCAGTTTCTGTCTGAGGTTATTTCCCTTTTCACCATAGGCATTAATGTGCCTCTGAATAATGCTTGGTACCTTTTCCTCCAAAAGGGTTTCACTGATGCTGTATGAGAAGAGAGGTATAACAGTGTGAGTGGAATGCCCACGTCACAAAGCAGTTCCTCGGAAAGCTTCTCTACATTTTCTATCTGAACATGTTTCCTTTTTCACAGTAAGCCTCAAAGCACTCCTGAATATCCCTTCACATGCTAAACATAAACAGTGTTAGAAAATTGCTCAATGAAAAGAGAAGCTTAATTGAGTGAGAGGTATTCACACAACACATAGTAGTTTCACAGAAAACTTCCTTCTTTTTTTTTAATCTGAGGGTATTTCTTTCTCCATATTCTAAAGAGCATTCCCAAATGTACTTCCTCAAATTCCACAGAAACAATGATTTCAAACTGTTCAATCCAAAGTATGATTTAATTCTATCAGATGAATACACACATCATGAAGCAGTTGCTCACAATGATTCTCTCCAGTGTTCAATGGAAGACATTTCCTTGCTCACCACTGACCTCCGAGCACCACTGAATATCCCTTTTCAGATTTCTCAAAGACAGAATTTCCAAACTGGGCAATGTAGAGTAAGCTTTACCTCTGTGAAATGAATGCACATATCCGAGAACAGTTTCTTGGAACGCTTCTTTCTGGGTTTTATTTGTGGATATATCTCCCTTCAACATAGTCTTCAATGCACTCCAAAATATCACTTTTTCGTTTTACAGGAACAGTGTTCAAACACTGTCTTATGAGAGAAGAGGTGTAACTCCCTGAGTGGAATGCACACATCACAAAGCAGTTTCTCAGAAAGCTTCTTTCCAGTTTCTACCTGAACATATTTCCTTTTTCACTGTAAGACTCAAAGCGCTCCTGAATATCCCTTTGCACGCTAAACATAAACAATGTTAGAAAACTGAACAATGAAAAGAGAAACTTAACTGAGCGAGAGGAATTCACACAACACATAGCAGTATCACAGAACGCTTCTTTCCAGCTTTTATCCGAAAATATTTCCTTTTTCACCATAGTCCTGAATGTGCTCCTGAGTGTCCCTTTGCAGATCCGTCCATGTCAGAGCTTCCAAGCTACATAATAAAGAAAACTTTATCTGTCTGAGATGAATACACATAGCACAGAGCAGTTTCACAGAAAGCTTCTATCCAGTTTTTGTCTGAGGCTATTTTCCTTTTCACCATAGGCATTAATATGCCCCCGAATATCTCTTGGTACCTTTTTCTCCAAAAGGGTTTCCCAGATGCTGTATGAGAAGAGAGGTATAACACTGTAAGTGGAATGCACACGTCACAATGCAGTTCCTCGGAAAGCTTCTCTCCAGTTTCTCTCTGAATGTATTTCCTTTTTGTTTGTAAGCCTCAAAGTGCTCCTGAATATCCCTTCACATGCTAAAAATAAACACTGTTAGACAATTATTCAAATAAAACAGAAGTTTAACTGAGCAAGAGGAATTCACACGACACATAGCAGTTTCACAGAAACTTTCTACTTTTGTTTATCTGATTATACTTTTTTCTCCATATTCTAAAGAGCGTTTTCAAATGTCCTTCCTCAGACTCCAGAGAAATAATGATATCAAACTGCTCAATTCAAAGTATGATTTAACTCTATGAGATGAATACACACATCACAAAGCAGTTGCTCAGAAAGCTTACCTCCAGTTTTCAAAGGAAGATGTTTCCTTGCACATCCAATGCCTCTGGGCACCACTTACTATCCCTTCACAGATTTCTCAAAGACAGAGTTTCCAAACTGGGCAATGTAGAGTAAGATTTATCTCTGTGAAATGAATGCACATATCAGAGAGCAGTTTCTTGGAACACTTCTTTCTGGGTTTTATTTGAGGATATTTCACTTTTTGCCATAGTCTTCAATGTGCTCTGAAATATCACTTTTTTGGCTTTACAGGAACAGTGTTCAAACACTGCTTTATGAGAAAAGAGGTATAACTCCCTGAGTGGAATACACACATCACAAAGCAATTTCTCAGGAAGCTTCTCTCAAGTTTTTATCTGAAGATATTTACATTTTCCCAGAGTCCTGAATGATCTCCTGAATATCCCTTTGAGGATCCGTCCATGAAAGAATGTGAAAGCTGTGCAATGTAAAGAAAGCTTTATCTATGTGAGATGAATAAACATAGCAAAAAGCAGACTCAAAGAAACTTTCTATCCAATTTTTTTTGAAGATATTTCGTATTTCACCATAGGCCTGAATGTGCTCCCGAATGTCCCTTTGTGAATCCGTCCATGACGGAGTTTCAGAACTACATAATAGAAAGAAAGTTTCATCTATGTGAGATGAATAAACATATCTATCACAAAGCAGTTTCTCAGAAAGCTTCCTTCCAGTTATTGCCTGAGGATATTTCCTTTTTCACCAGAGCCATCCATATATTCCCGAATGTCCCCTAGTAGCTCTTTCTCTAAAAGCGATTCCCCAATCCTCTCTGAGAAGAAAGGCATAATTCTGTGAGTGGAATGCACACGTCACAAAGCAGCTCCTTGGAAATCTTCTCTCCAGTTTCTATCTGAAGATATTTCCGTTTTCACCATAAGCCTCAAAGTGCTCCCGAGTATCCCTTAGTTGACTAAGCTAAAACAGTGTTAGAATACTGCTCAATGAAAACAGAAGCTTAACTGTGCGAGTGGAATGCACATGACACAGAGCAGTTTCACAGAAAGCTTCCTTCTGGTTTTTATCGGAGGGTATTTCTTTTTCAAAATATTCTTAAGAGTGCTCCCAAGTGTCCTTTCTCAGTTTCCACAGAAAGAGTGATTTCAAACTGCTCAATATAAAGAATGATTTAACTCTATAAGATGAATACAAACCTCACAAAACAGTTCCTCAGAAAGCCTCTCTCCGGTTTTCAATGGATGACATTTCCTTGCTTGTCACAGGCCTCCAGTCGCCACTTAATATCCCTTTGCAGAATCCTCAAAGACAGACTTTCCAAACTGGGAAATGTAGAGTAAGCTTTAACTCTCTGAAACGAATGCACACGTCAGAGAGCAATATCTTGGAATGCTTCTTTCTGAGTTTTGTCTCAGGATATTTCACTTTTCACCATAGTCTTCCATGCACTCCAAAATACTACTTTTTTGGTTTCACAGGAACAGTGATCCAACACTGCCTTATGAGAAAAAAGATAAAGATCCTTGAGTGGAATGCATACATCACAAAGCAGTTTCTCATAAATCTTCTATCCAATTTTTATCTGAAGATATCTCTTTTTTCACCGTACGCCTGAATGTGCTCCCAAATGTCCTGTTGTAGATCCGTCCATGACGGATTTTCCAAACTGCATAATATAAGGAAAGTTTTATCTATGTGAGATGAATAAACATATCTATCACAAAGCAGTTTCACAGAAATCTTCTTTCAGGTTTTGTCTGAGGATATTTCCTTTTTCACCGTAGCCGTCCCTATACTCCAGAATGTCCCTTGGTAGCTTTTTCTCCAAAAGGGATTCCCCAATCCTCTATGAGAAGAAAGCTATAATTCAGTGAGTGCAATGCACACGCCACAAAACAGCTCCTCGGAAAGCTTCTCTCCAGTTTCTATCTGAAGATATTTCCTTTTTCACCATAAGCCTCAAAGCGCTCCCAAATATCCCTTCGCAGACTAAACAAAAACAGCGGTAGAATACTGCTCAATGAAAAGAGAAGCTTAACTGTGTGGGCAGAATTCACGAGACACAGAGCAGTTTCACAGAAAGCTTCCTTCTGGTTTCTATCTGAGGTTATTTCTTTTTCAGGATATTCTAAACAGCATTCTCAAATGCCCTTTCTCAGATTCCACAGAAACAGTGATTTTAAAATGCTTAATCCAAAGAATGATTTAACTCTATGAGATGAATACAAACATCACAAAAGGGTTGCTCAGAAAGCTTCTCTCCAATTTTCGATGGAAGACAGTTCCTTGCTCGCCACAGGCCTCTGGTTGCCACTTAGTATCCCTTTGCAGAATCCTCAAAGACCAACTTTCCAAACTGGGAAATGTAGAGTTAGCTTTAACAATGTGAAATGAATGGACATGTCAGAGACCAGTTTCTTGGAATGTTTCTTTCTGGGTTTTACTGGACGACATTTCACTTTTTGCCATAGTCTTCACTGTGCTCCGAATATCACTTTTTTATTTTTACAGGAACAGTGTTCAAACAGTGTCTTATGAGAAGAAAGGTATAACTCCCTGAGTGGAATGCACACATTACCAAGCATTTTCTCAGAAAACTTCTCTCCAATTTTTTCCTGAAGATAATTTTTTTTCATCATAGGCCTGAATGTGATCCCGAATATTTCTTTGCGGATTCATCCATGACTGAATTTCCAAACTGCGTAATGTAAAGAAAGCTTTATCTATGTGAGATGAATAAACATAGCCAAAAGAAGTTTCACAGAAAGCTTTTCTCCAGTTTTTACCTGAAGATATTACCTTTTTCACTGTAGTCCTGAATGTGCTCCTGAATGTCCCTTCGTGGATCCGTCCATGACAGAGTTTCCCAGCTGTGTAGTGTAAAGAAAGCTTTATCTATGTAAGATGAATACACATGTCACAGAGCAGTTTCATAGAAAACTTCTTTCCAGTTTTTATCTGAGGTTATTTCCCTTTTCACCATAGGCATCAACATGTTCCCGAATATCACTTGGTGCCTTTTTCTCCAAAAGGATTTCCCTGATGCTGTATGAGAAGAGAGATAAAATAATGTGAGTAGAATGCACACATCACAAAGCAGTTCCTCGGAAAGCTTCACTTCAGTTTCGGTCTGAACATAAATCCTTTTCACCATAAGCCTCAAAGTGCTCCCGAATATCCCTTCTCATGCTAAACATAAACAGAATTAGAAAACTGCTGAATGAAAAAAGAGGCTTAACTGAGTGAGAGGAATTAAGATGACACAGCAGTTTCACAGAAAGCTTCCTTCTGGATTTTACCTGAGGATATTTCTTTCTCCATATTCTAAGGAGCATTCCCAAATGTCCTTCCTCAGGTTCCACAAAAACAGTGATTTCAAACTGTTCAATCCAAGGAATGGTTGAATTCTATGGGATGAATACACACATCAGAAAGCAGTTGCCCAGAATGATTCTCTCCAGTTTTCATCGGAAGGCGTTTCCTTGGTCACCACAAGGTTCCGGGCACCACTTAATATCCCATCACAGATTTATCAAAGACAGTTCCCAAGTTTAAGTCTATCAGAGGAATACACAAATCACAAAGAAGTTGCTCAGAAAGCTTCTCTCCAGTTTTCATCAGAAGACGTTTCCTTGTTCACCACAAGCCTCCAGGCGTCACTTAATATCCCTTCACAGCTATCTGAAAGACAGAGTTTCCAAACCGCACAAAAGTACAGTAAGCTTTAACTCTGTGAAATGAATGCACATATCAGGGAGCAGTTTCTTGGAATACTTCTGTCTGTGTTTTTTTGAGAATATTTCACTTTTCACCATAGTCTTCAATGAGCTCCGAAATATCACCTTTTCCATTTTACAGGAACAGTGTTCAATCACTGCCTTATGAGAAAAGAAGTAGAAGCTTAACAGTGCGAGTGGAATTCACATGACAGAGAGCAGTTTCACAGAAATCTTACTTTGGTTTTTATCAGAGGATATTTCTTTTTCAACATGTTTTTAAGAGCGTTCCCAAATGTCCTTTCTGAGGTTACACAGAAACAGTGATTTCTAACTGCTCAGTCCAAACAATGATTTAACTCTATGAGATGAATATACACATTACAAAGCAGTTGCTCAGAAAGCTTCTCTCCAGTTTTCAAAGGAAGACACTTCCTTGCTTGCCACAGGCCACCAGTCGCCACTAAATATCCCTTTGCAGAATCCTGAAAGACAGACTTTCCAAACTGGGAAATGTAGAGTAAGATCTAACTCTCTGAAATGAATGCACATGTCAGAGGGTAGTTTCTTGGAACGCTTCTTTCTGGGTTTTATTTCAGGATATTTCACTTTTTGCCATTGTCTTCCATGCACTCTGAAATATTACTTTTTTGGTTTTACAGGAACAGTGTTCAAACACTGCCTTATGAGAAAAGAGGTATAACTCCCTGAGTGGAATGCACACATTACAAAGCAGTTTCTCAGAAAACTCCTCTCCAGTTTTTATCTGAAGATATCTCCTTCTCCACCTTAGGCCTGAAAGTGCTCCCGAATGTTCCTTTGCAAATCCGTCCATGATGGAGTTTCCACACTGTCTAATATAAGGAAAGTTTTATCTATGTGAGATGAATAAATATATCTAATACAAAGCAGTTTCAGAGAAATCTTCTTTCGAGTTTTGTCTGTGGATATTTCCTTTTTCATCATAGGCCTGAATGTGCTCCCAACTGTCCCTTTGTGGTTCGTCCATGACGGAGTTTCAAAGCTGAGTAATGTAAAGAAACCTTCATCTATGTGAGATGAATAAACATAGCAAAAAGCAGATTCACAGAAAGCTTCTTTCTAGTTTTTATCTGAAGATATTTCCTTTTTCACCATTGTCCTGTATGTGCTCCCGAATGTCCCTTCGTGGATCCATCCATGACAGAGTTTTCCTGCTTTGTAATATAAAGAAAGCTTTATCTATGTCAGATGAATACAGATATCACAGAGCAGTTTCACAGAAAGTTTCTGTCCAGTTTTTGTGTGAAGCTATTTCACTTTTCACCATAGGCATCAATATGCTCCTGAATATCCCATCGTACCTTTTTCTTCAAAAGGGTTTCCCCTATGCTGTATAAGAAGAGAGGTATAACACTGTCAATGGAATGCACATGTCAAAAGCTGTTCCTCGGAAAGCTTCTCTCCAGTTTGTATCTGAACACACTTCCTTTTTCACTGTAAGCTTCAAAGCGCTCCTGAATATACCTTTGCAAGCTAAACATAAACAGTGTTAGAGAACTGCTCAATGAAGAGAGATGCTTAAATGAGCAATAGAAATTCACATGACACACAGTAGTTTCACAGAAAGCTTCCTTCTGGTTTTAATCTGAGGGTATTTCTTTCTCTATATTCTATAGAGCATTCCAAAATGTCCTTCATCAGATTCCACAGAAATAGGGATTTCAAAGTACTCAATCCAAAGAATGTTTTAACTCTATGACATGAATACACACATAACAAAGCAGTTGCTCAGAAAGCTTCTCTCCAGTTTTCACCAAAAGACATTTCCTTGCTCACCACAGGCCTCCAGGCACCACTTAATACCCCATCGCAGATTCCTCAAAGACAGAGTTTTCGAACTGGGCAATGTAGTAAGCTTGAACTCTGTGAAATGAATGCATATATCAGAGAGCAGTTTCTTGCAACCCTGCTTTCTGGATTTTATTTGAGGATATTTCTCTTTTCGCCATAGTCCACAATGTGCTCCGAAATATCACTTTTTTGGTTTTACAGGAATAGTATTCAAACACTGCCTTAAAAGAAAAGAGATATAACTACCTGAGTGGAACGCAAATATCACAAAGCAGTTTCACAGAAAACTTCTCCCCAGTTTTTATCTCAATAGATTTCCTTTTTCACCATAGGCCTGAATTTGATCCTGAATATCCCACCGTGCATTTGTCCATGACAGAGTTTCCAGGCTGCGTAATGTAAAGAAAGCTTTATCTATGTGAGATGAATAAACATAGCAAAAGCAGATTCACAGAACACTTCGTTCCAGTTTTTATTTGAAGATATTTCCTTTTTTCACCATATTCCTGAATGTGCTCCCAAATGTACCATCGTGCATCCATTCATGATGGAGTTTCCAAACTGTGTACTGTAAAGAAAGTTTTATCTATGTGAGATGAACATACATATCTATCACAAAGCAATTGCACAGAAAATTTCTTTCCAGTTTTTGTCTCAGGATATTTCCTTTTTCACCATAGCCGTCCATAAACTTCTGAATGTCTCTTGGTAGCTTTTTCTCCAAAAGGGATTACCCAATCCTCTATGAGAAGAAAGGAATAACTCTGTGAGTGCAATGCACACGTCACAAAGCAGATGTTCGGAAAGCTTCTCTCCAGTTTCTATATGAAGATATTTTGGTTTTCACCATAAGCCTCAAACTGCTCCCAATTATCCCTTTGGAGACTAAACAAAAACTGCGTTAGAATACTGCTCAATGAAAAGAGAAGCTTAACTGTGTGAGTGGAATTTTCATGACACAGAGCAGTTTCACAGAAAGCTTCCTTCAGGTTTCTATCTGAGGTTAATTCTTTTTCAGGATATTCTAAAGAGCTTTCTCAAATGTCCTTTCTCAGATTCCAAAAAACCGTGACTTCAAGCTGCTCAATCCAAAGAATGATTTAACTCTATGAGATGAATACACACATCACAAAGCAGTTGCTCAGAAAGCTTCTCCCCAGTTTTCAATGGAAGACATTTCCTTGCTTGCCACAGGCCTCTGGTCGCCACTTAGTATCCCTTTACAGAATCATCAAAGACAGACTATGCAAACTGGGAAATGTTGAGTCGCTTTAACTCTCTGAAATGAATGCACAAGTCAGAAAGCAGGTTCTTGGAACGCTTTTTTCTGTGTTTTATTTCAGGATATTTCACTTTTTGCCATAGCCTTCCATGTGCTCCGAAATACTACTTTTTCGGTTTTACAGGAACAGTGCTCAAAAAGTGTCTTATGAGAAGAATGCTATAACTCCCTGAGTGGAATTCCCACATCACCAAGCAGTTTCTCAGAAAGCTTCTCTCCAGTTTTTATCTGACGGTATTTCCCTTTTCACCATGGGCCCAAATGTGATCTCGAATATCCCTTCAGGGATCCATCCATGACAGAATATCCATGCTGCGTAATGTAAAGAAAGCTTTATCTATGTGAGAGTAATAAATATAGCCAAAAGCAGACTCACAGAAAGCTTCTTTCCAGTTTTTATCTGAAGATATTTCCTTTTTCACAAGGGTCATGAATGTGCTCCCAAATATCCCTTCGTGGATCCGTCCATGACAGAGTTTCCAAGCTGTGTAACATAGAGAAAGCTTTACCTTTGTGAGATGAATACACATATCACAGAGCAGTTTCATAGAAAGCATCTTTCCAGTTTTTGTCTTAGGCTATTTCTCTTTCCACCATAGACATCAACATACTTCCGAATATCACTTGATACCTTTTTCTCCAAAAGGATTTCCCCGATGCTGTATGAGAAGAGAGGTAAAACACTATGAGTGGAATGCACATGTCACAAAGCAGTTACTCGGAAAGCTTCTCTCCAGTTTCGGGCTGAACATATTTTCTTTTTCACCCTAAGCCTCAAAGCGCTCCCGAATATCCTTTCACACGCTACACATAAACAGGGTTAGAAAACTGCTTAATGAAAAGAGAGGCTTAACTGAATGAGAGGAATTAAGACGACACAGAGCAGTTTCACAGAAAGCTTTCTTCTGGATTTTACCTGAGGATATTTCTTTCTCCATATTCTAAGGAGCATTCCCAAAAGTCCATCCTCAGATTCCACAAAAACAGTGATTTCAAACTACTCAATCCAAAAAATGGTTTAACTCTATGAGACAAATACACACATCACAAAGCAGTTGCTCAGAAAGATTCTCTCCAGTTTTCATAGCAAGACATTTCCTTGCTCACTACAAGCATCCGGGCACCACTTAATATGCCTTCACAGATTCCTGAAAGACAGAGTTTCCAAACTGGGCAATGTGGAGTAAGCTTTAAGCCTGTGAAATGAATGCACATATCAGAGAACAGTTTCTTGGAATGCTTCTTTCTGTGTTTTATTTCGGGATGTTCAGCTTTTCACCATAGTCTTCAATGCGCTCCGAAATATCACTTTTTCGGTTTTAGAGGAACAGTGTCCAAACACTGCCTTATGAGAAAAGAAGTATAACTACCTGAGTGGAATGCACACATCAAAAAGCAGTTTCTCAGAAAGTTCTCCAGTTTTTATCTGAAGATATTTCCTATTTCACCATAGGCTTGGATGTGCTCCCAAAGTTCCCTTCTTGGATCCGTCCATGATGGAGATTCCAAACTGTGTAATATAAAGAAAACATTGTTTATGTGAGATGAATAAACATATCTATCACAAAGCAGATTTACAGAAAGCTTCCTTCCAGTTTTTGTCTGAGAATATTGCTTTTTTACAGCATAGCCGTCCATATACTCCCCAATGTCCCTTGGTAGCTTTTTCTCCAAAAGGGATTCCCCAATACTGTATGAGAAGAAAGGTATAGGGATGGGGGGCGGAGCAAGATGGCCGAATAGGAACAGCTCCAGTCTCCAACTCCCAGTGCGAGCGACACAGAAGACCGGTGATTTCTGCATTTTCAACGGAGGTACTGGGTTCATCTCACTAGGGAGTGCCGGACAATCGGTGCTGGTCAGCTGCTGCAGCCCAACCAACGAGAGCTGAAGCAGGGCAAGGCATCGCCTCACCTGGGAAGCGAAAGGAGGAAGGGAATCCCTTTTCCTAGCCAGGGGAACTGAGACACACAACACCTGGAAAATTGGGTAACTCCCACCCCAATACTGCACTTTAAGGAAACGAGCACACCAGGAGATTATATCACACACCTGGCCGGGAGGGTCCCACACCCACGGAGCCTCCCTCATTGCTAGCACAGAAGTCTGTGATATAGGCAAGGCAGCAGAGAGGCTGGGGGAGGGGCACCAGCCATTATTGAGGCTTAAGTAGGTAAACAAAGCCGCTGGGAAGCTCGAACTGGGTGGAGCTCACAGCAGCTCAAGGAAACCTGCCTGTCTCTGTAGACTCCACCTCTGGGGACAGGGCACAGTAAACAATAACAAACACAGCAGAAACCTCTGCAGACGCAAATGACTCTGTCTGACAGCTTTGAAGAGAGCAGTGGATCTCCCAACACGGAGGTTGAGATCTGAGAAGGCACAGACTGCCTGCTCAAGTGGGTCCCTGAACCCTGAGTAGCCTAACTGGGAGACATCTCCCACTAGGGGCAGTCTGACACCCCACACCTCACAGGGAGGAGTACCCCCCTGTGAGGAAGCTTCCAAAGCAAGAATCAGACAGGTACACTCACTGTTCAGCAATATTCCATCTTCTGCAGACTCTGCTGCTGATACCCAGGCAAACAGGGTCTGGAGTGGACCTCAAGCAATCTCCAACAGACCTACAGCTGAGGGTCCTGACTGTTAGAAGGAAAACTATCAAACAGGAAGGACACCTACACCAAAACCCCATCAGTACGTCACTATCATCAAAGACCAGAGGCAGATAAAACCACAAAGATGGGGAAAAAGCAGGGCAGAAAAGCTGGAAATTCAAAAAATAAGAGCACATCTCCCCCGGCAAAGGAGCGCAGCTCATCGCCAACAACGGATCAAAGCTGGATGGAGAATGACTTAGACGAGATGAGAGAAGAAAGCTTCAGTCCATCAAACTTCTCAGAGCTAAAGGA
Source organism: Chlorocebus sabaeus (assembly GCF_047675955.1). Lineage (NCBI taxonomy): Eukaryota > Metazoa > Chordata > Mammalia > Primates > Cercopithecidae > Chlorocebus > Chlorocebus sabaeus. Next base: position 43,413,803 of record NC_132911.1, on the reverse strand, counting down.
GGAATTACGTGCCCAGCGCAAAGAAACTACAAATCTTGAAAAAAAAGTAGAAGAATAGATGGCTAGAGTAATTAATGCAGAGAAGGTCATAAACGAAATGAAAGAGATGAAAACCATGACACGAGAAATACGTGACACATGCACAAGCTTCAGTAACCAACTGGATCAACTGGAAGAAAGAGTATCAGCAGTTGAGGATCAAATGAATGAAATGAAGCAAGAAGAGAAACCAAAAGAAAAAAGAAAAAGAAATGAACAAAGCCCGCAAGAAGTATGGGATTATGTAAAAAGACCAAATCTACGTCTGATTGGGGTGCCTGAAAGTGAGGGGGAAAATGGAACCAAGTTGGAAAACACTCTTCAGGATATCATCCAGGAGAACTTCCCCAACCTAGTAGGGCAGGCCAACATTCAAATCCAGGAAATACAGAGAACGCCACAAAGATAATCCTCGAGAAGAGCAACTCCAAGACACATAATTGCCAGATTCACCAAAGTTGAAATGAAGGAAAAAATCTTAAGGGCAGCCAGAGAGAAAGGTCGGGTTACCCACAAAGGGAAGCCCATCAGACTAACAGCAGATCTCTCGGCAGAAACTCTACAAGCCAGAAGAGAGTGGGGGCCAATATTCAACATTCTTAAAGAAAAGAATTTTCAACCCAGAATTTCATATCCAGCCAAACTAAGTTTCATAAGTGAAGGAGAAATAAAATCTTTACAGATAAGCAAATGCTTAGAGATTTTGTCACCACCAGTCCTGCCTTACAAGAGCCCTGAAGGAAGCACTAAACATGGAAAGGAACAACCAGTACCAGCCATTGCAAAAACATGCCAAAATGTAAAGACCATAAAGGTTAGGAGGAAACTGCATCAACTAACGAGCAAAATAATCAGTTAATATCATAATGGCGGGATCAAGTTCACACATAACAATCTTAACCTTAAATGTAAACGGACTAAATGCTCCAATTAAAAGACACAGACTGGCAAACTGGATAAAAAGTCAAGACCCATCAGTCTGCTGTATTCAGGAGACTCATCTCACATGCCGAGACATATATAGGCTCAAAATAAAGGGATGGAGGAAGATTTACCAAGCAAATGGAGAACAAAAAAAAAGCAGGGGTTGCAATACTAGTCTCTGATAAAACAGACTTTAAACCATCAAAGATCAAAAGAGACAAAGAAGGCCATTGGATAAGAGTAAAGGGATCAATTCAGCAGGAAGAGCTAACTATCCTAAATATATATGCACCCAATACAGGAGCACCCAGATTCATAAAGCAAGTCCTTAAAGACTTACAAAGAGACTTGGACCCCCATACAATAATAATGGGAGACTTCAACACTCCACTGTCAACATTAGACAGATCAACGAGACAGAAAGTTAACAAGGATATCCAGGAATTGAACTCATCTCTGCATCAAGCAGACCTAATAGACATCTATAGAACTCTCCACCCCAAATCAACAGAATACAGATTCTTCTCAGCACCACATCGCACTTACTCAAAAATTGACCACATAATTGGAAGTAAAGCACTCCTCAGCAAATGTACAAGAACAGAAATTATAACAAACTGTCTCTCAGACCACAGTGCAATCAAACTAGAACTCAGGACTAAGAAACCCAATCAAAACCGCTCAACTACATGGAAACTGAACAACGTGCTCCTGAATGACTACTGGGTACATAACGAAATGAAGGCAGAAATAAAGATGTTCTTTGAAACCAATGAGAACAAAGACACAACATACCAGAATCTCTGGGACACATTTAAAGCAGTGTGTAGAGGGAAATTTATAACACTAAATGCCCACAAGAAAAAGCAGGAAAGATCTAAAATTGACACTCTAACATTGCAATTAAAAGAACTAGAGAAGCAAGAGCAAACACATTCGAAAGCTAGCAGAAGGCAAGACATAACTAAGATCAGAGCAGAACTGAAGGAGATAGAGACACAAAAACCCTCCAAAAAATCAATGAATCCAGGAGTTGGTTTTTTGAAAAGATCAAAAAAATTGACAGACCACTAGCATGACTAATAAAGAAGAAAAGAGAGAAGAATCAAATTGACGCAATAAAAAATGATAAAGGGGATATCACCACTGATCCCACAGAAATAAAAACTACCATCAGGGAATACTATAAACACCTCTATGCAAATAAACTGGAAAATCTAGAAGAAATGGATAATTTCCTCGACTCTTACACTCTTCCAAGACTAAACCAGGAAGAAGTTGAATCCCTGAATAGACCAATAGTAGGCTCTAAAATTGAGGCAATAATTAATAGCCTACCAACCAAAAAAGTCCAGGACCAGATGGATTCACAGCCGAATTCTACGAGAGGTACAAGGAGGAGCTGGTACCATTCCTTCTGAAACTATTCCAATCAATAGAAAAAGAGGGAATCCTCCCTAACTCATTTTATGAGGCCAACATCATCCTGATACCAAAGCCTGGCAGAGACACAACAAAAAAAGAGAATTTTAGACCAATATCCCTGATGAACATCGATGCAAAAATCCTCAATAAAATACTGGCAAACCGGATTCAGCAGCACATCAAAAAGCTTATCCACCATGATCTAGTGGGCTTCATCCCTGGGATGCAAGGCTGGTTCAACATTTGCAAATCAATAAACATAATCCAGCATATAAACAGAACCAAAGACAAGAATCACATGATTATCTCAATAGATGCAGAAAAGGCTTTTGACAAAATTCAACAGCCCTTCATGCTAAAAACGCTCGATAAATTCAGTATTGATGGAACGTACCTCAAAATCATAAGAGCTATTTATGACAACCCCACAGCCAATATCATACTGAATGGGCAAAAACTGGAAAAATTCCCTTTGAAAACTGGCACAAGACAAGGATGCCCTCTCTCACCACTCCTATTCAACATAGTGTTGGAAGTTCTGGCTAGGGCAATCAGACAAGAGAAAGAAATCAAAGGGATTCCTTTAGGAAAAGAAGAAGTCAAATTGTCCCTCTTTGCAGGTGACATGATTGTATATTTAGAAAACCCCATTGTCTCAGCCCAAAATCTCCTTAAGCTGGTAAGCAACTTCAGCAAAGTCTCAGGATACAAAATTAATGTGCAAAAATCACAAGCATTCTTATACACCAGTAACAGACAGACAGAGAGCCAAATCAGGAATGAACTTCCATTCACAATTGCTTCAAAGAGAATAAAATACGTAGGAATCCAACTTACAAGAGATGTAAAGGACCTCTTCAAGGAGAACTACAAACCACTGCTCAGTGAAATAAAAGAGGACACAAACAAATGGAAGAACATACCATGCTCATGGATAGGAAGAATCAATATCGTGAAAATGGCCATACTGCCCAAGGTAATTTATAGATTCCATGCCATTCCCATCAAGCTACCAATGAGCTTCTTCACAGAATTGGAAAAAACTGCTTTAAAGTTCATATGGAACCAAAAAAGAGCCCGCATCTTCAAGACAATCCTAAGTCAAAAGAACAAAGCTGGAGGCATCACGCTACCTGACTTCAAACTATACTACAAGGCTACAGTCACCAAAACAGCATGGTACTGGTACCAAAACAGAGATATAGACCAAAGAACAGAACAGAGTCCTCAGAAATAATACCACACATCTACAGCCATCTGATCTTTGACAAACCTGAGAGAAACGAGAAATGGGGAAAGGATTCCCTATTTAATAAATGGTGCTGGGATAATTGGCTAGCCATAAGTAGAAAGCTGAAACTGGATCCTTTCCTTACTCCTTATACGAAAATTAATTCAAGATGGATTAGAGACTTAAATGTTAGACCTAATACCATAAAAATCCTAGAGGAAAACCTAGGTAGTACCATTCAGGACATAGGCATGGGCAAAGACTTCATGTCTAAAACACCAAAAGCAACGGCAGCAAAAGCCAAAATTGACAAATGGGATCTCATTAAACTAAAGAGCTTCTGCACAGCAAAAGAAACTACCATCAGAGTGAACAGGCAACCTACAGAATGGGAGAAAATTTTTGCAATCTACTCATCTGACAAAGGGCTAATATCCAGAACCTACAAAGAACTCAAACAAATTTACAAGAAAAAAACAAACCAACCCCATCAAAAAGTGGGCAAAGGATATGAACAGACAGTTCTCAAAAGAAGACATTCATACAGCCAACAGACACATGAAAAAATGCTCATCATCACTGGCCATCAGAGAAATGCAAATCAAAACCACAATGAGATACCATCTCACACCAGTTAGAATGGCGATCATTCAAAAGTCAGGAAACAACAGGTGCTGGAGAGGATGTGGAGAAATAGGAACACTTTTACACTGTTGGTGGGATTGTAAACTAGTTCAACCATTATGGAAAACAGTATGGCGATTCCTCAAGGATCTAGAACTAGATGTACCTTATTGCCCAGCCATCCCATTACTGGGTATATACCCAAAAGATTATAAATCATGCTGCTATAAAGACGCATGCACACGTATGTTTATTGTGGCACTATTCACAATAGCAAAGACTTGGAATCAACTCAAATGTCCATCCGTGACAGATTGGATTAAGAAAATGTGGCACATATACATCATGGAATACTATGCAGCCATAAAATAGGATGAGTTTGTGTCCTTTGTAGGGACATGGATGCAGCTGGAAACCATCATTCTTAGCAAACTATCACAAGAACAGAAAACCAAACACCACATGTTCTCACTCATATGTGGGAACTGAACAATGAGATCACTTGGACTCGGGAAGGGGAACATCACACACCGGGGCCTATCATGGGGAGGGGGTAGGGGGGAGGGATTGCATTGGGAGTTATACCTGATATAAATGACGAGTTGATGGGTGCTGACGAGTTGATGGGTGCAGCACACCAACATGGCACAAGTATACATATGTAACAAACCTGCACGTTATGCACATGTACCCTAGAACTCAAAGTATAATTTAAAAAAAAAACAAAAAAAATAAAATGAAAAAAAAGAAGAAAGGTATAACTCTGTAAGTGGAATGCACACGTCACAAACAGATCCTCAGAAAGCCTCTCTCCAGTTTCTATCTGACGATATTTCCGTTTTCAACATAACCTCATAGTGCTCCCGAATATGCCTTCATAGACTAAACAAAAACAGTGTTAGAATACTGCTCAAAGAAAAGAGAAGCTGAATTGTACTAGTCTAATTCAGATGACACAGAGCAGTTTCACAGAAAGCTTCCTTCTGGTTTTTATCTAAGGGTATTTCTTTTTCAGCATATTCTAAAAACCCTTCCCAAATGTCCATTCTCAGATTCCACAAAAACAGTGATTTCAAACTACTGAATCCAAGTAATGATTTAACTCTATTAGATGAATACACACATTAGCTGTATAATCTAAATAAAGTTTTTTTTATGTGAAACAAATAAACATAGCAAAAAGCAGATTCACAGAAAACTTCTTTCCAGTTTTTATCTGATGGTATTTCCTTTTTCACCATATTCCTGAATGTGCTCCCGAATGTCCCTTCTCGGAAGCATCCATGACGTAGTTTCCAAGCTGTGTAATGTAAAGAAAGCCTTATCTATGAGATGAATACACATATCACAGAGCAGTTTCACAGACAGCTTCTTTCCAGTTTTTGTCTGAGGCTATTTTCCTTTTCACCATTGATGTCAATATGCAAACGAATATAGCTCGATACCTTTTCCTCGAAAAGGGTTTCCCCGATGATGTATGAGAAAAGAGGTATAACACTGTGCATGGAATGCACACGTCACAAAGCCGTTCCTTTAAAAGCTACCCTCCTGTTTTTATCTGAACATATTTCCTTTACCACCACAAGCCTCAAAGTGCTCCCAAATATCCCTTCGTCTGCTAAACATAAACAGTGTTAGAAAACTGCTCAGTGCGAAGAGAAGCTTAACTGAGCAAGAGGAATTCACATGACTCATAGCAGTTTCACAGAAAGCTTCCTTCTGGTTTTTATCTGAGGATATTTCTTTCTCAATATTTTTAACAGTGTTTCAGGATATTCTGAAGAGCATTCCCAAATATTCTTCCTGAGATTCCACAGAAACAGTATTTTCAAACTGCTCCATCCAAAGAATGATTTAACTCTATGAGATGAATACACACATCACAAAGTAGTTTCTCAGAAAGCTTCTATCAAGTATTGATCTGAAGATACCTGCTTTTTCACTGTAGGCCTGAATGTGCTCCTGAAATTGCCTTCACGGATCCATCTATAATGGAGTTTCCAAACTGCATAATATAAGGGAAGTTTTTTCTATGTGAGATGAATAAACATATCTGTCACAAAGCAGTTTCACAGAAATCTTCTTTCAAGTTTTTGTCTGAGGATATTTCCTTTTTCACCAAAGCTGTCCATATATTCCTGAAGGTCCTCTGGGAGCTTTTTCTCCAAAAGGGATTCCCCAATCCTCTATGAAAAGAAAAGTATAACTCTGTGAGAGGAATGCACACATCACAGAGTAGCTCCTCAGAAAGTGTCTCTCCAGTTTCTATCTGAAGATATTCCCTTTTTCACTATAAGCCTCAAAGCACTCCCAAATATCCCTTTTCAGACTAAACAAAAACAGTGTTAGAATACTGGCTCAATGAAAAGTGCAGCTTAACTGTGTGAGGGAATTCACGTGACACAGAACAGTTTCACATAAAGCTTCTTTCTGGATTCTATCTGAGGTTATTTCTTTTTCAGTATACTCTAAAGAGTGTTAACAAATGTCCTTTCTCAAATTCCACAGAAACAGTGATTTCAAACTACTCAATCCAAAGAATGATTTAACTCTATGGGATGAAAACAAACATCACAAAAGAGTTGCTCAGAAAGCTTCTCTGCAATTTTCAACCTAAGACATTTCCTTGCTCACCACAGGCCTCCGGTCACCACTTAATATTCCTTCGCAGAATCCTCAAAGACAGACTTTCCAAACTAGGAAATGTAGAGTAAGCTTTAACTGAAATGAACGGACATGTCTGAGAGCAGTTTCTTGGAATGTTTCTTTCCGGGTTTTATTTGACGACATTTCACTTCTCGCCATAGTCTTCAATGTGCTCTGAATATAACATTTGTAATTTTACAGGACCAGTGTACAAACAGAGCCTTATGAGAAAAAAGGTATAACTCCCTGAGTGGAATTCACACATCACTAAGCTGTTTCTCAGAATGCTTCTCTCCAGTTTTTATCTGACGATATTTCCTTTTTCACCATAGGCCTGAATGTGATCCCAAATATCCCTTCACGGATCCGTCCATGATGGAGTTTCTAAGCTGCATAATGTAAAGAAAGCTTTATCTATGTGAGATGAATAAACATAGACAAAAGCAGATTCACAGAAAGCTTCTTTTCAGTTTTTATCTGAAGATATTACTATTTTTATCATAGTCCTGAATGTGCTCCCAAATGTCCCTTCGCAGATCTGACCATGACAGAGTTTCCAAGCTGCATAATGTAAAGAAAGCTTTATCTATGGGAATAGAATACACATAGCACAGAGCAGTTTCACATAAAGATTCTTTCTAGTTTCTGTCTGAGGCTATTTCCCTTTTCACCATAGACATCAATATGCTCCCGAATATCCCTTGGAATCTTTTTGTACAAAAGTGTTTCCCCAATGCTCTATGAGAAGAAAGGTATAACACAGTGGGTGGAATGCACACATCACAAAGTAGTTCCTCGAAAAGCTTCTCTCCAGTTTCTATCTGAATATATTTCCTTTTTCATCATAACCCTCAAAGCGCTCCCGAATATCCCTTCGCACGCTAAATATAAACAGTGTTAGAAAACTACTCAATGAAAAGAGAAGCTTAACTGAATGAGGGGAATTCAAACTACACATAGCAGTTTCATAGAAAGCTTCCTTCTGGTTTTTATCTGAGGATATTTCTTTCTCCCTATTCTAAAGAGCATTCCCAAATGTCCTTCCTCAGATTCCACAGAAACAGTGATTTCAAACTACTCTATCCAAAGAATGATTTACCTTTATGAGATGAATACACCCCTCATGAAGCGGTTGCTCAGAATGTTTCTCTGCAGTTTTCAAAGTTAGGCATTTATTTGCTCCCCACAGGCCTCCTGACGCCACTTAGTATCCCTTCCCAGATTCCTCAAAGATAGGGTTTCCAAACTGGGCAATGTATAGTAAACTTTATCTCTCTGAAATGAACGCATATATCAGAGAGCAGTTACTTTTAATGATTATTTCTGGGTTTTATTTGAGGATATTTAACTTTTTGCCATAGTCTTCAATGCGCTCCAAAATATCTCTTTTTAGGTTTTGCAGGAACAGTGATCAAACACTGCCTTATGAGAAGAGAGATATAACTCCCTGAGTGCAATGCACACATCACAAAGCACTTTCTCAGAAAGCTTCTCTCCAGTTTTTATCTAAGATATTTCCTGTTTCACAATAAGACTGAATGTGCCCCTGAATGTCCCTTCACGAATCCGTCCATGACGGCGTTTCAAAACGGTGTAATACAAAGAGAGTTTTATCTATGTGAGATGAATAAACATACCTATCAGAAAGCAGTTTCACAGAAAGCTTCTTTCCAGTTTTTGTCTGAGGATATTTTCTTTTTCGCCATTGCCCTCCATATACTCCCGAATGTTCACTGGTACCTTTTTCTCCAAAAGAGATTCCCCATTCCTCTATAAGAAGAAAAGTATAACTATATGAGTGGAATGCACACATCCCAAAGCAACTCCTCAGAAATCTTCTCACCAGTTTCTCTCTGAAGATATTTTCATTTTCTCTATAAGCCTCAAAGCGCTCCCGAGTGTCCCTTAGCTGACTAAACTAAAACAGTATTAGAATACTGCTCAATGAAAACAGAACCTTAACTGTGTGAGTGGAATTCACATGACACAGAGCAGTTTCAGAGAAAGGTTCCTTCTGGTTTTTATTGGAGGGCATTTCTTTTTCCGCATACTTTTACTAGCGTTCCCAAATGTCCTTTCTCAGGTTCCACAGAAAGAGTGATTTTAAACTGCTCAATCCAAAGAATACTTTAACTCTATATATTAATACATACATCACAAAACAGTTGCTCAGAAAGCTTCTCTCCAGTTTTCAACGGAAGACATTTCCTTGCTCGCCAGAGGCCTCCGGTCACCACTTAATATCCCTTCACAGAATCCTCAAAGACAGACTTTCAAAACTGGGAAATGAAGAGTAAGCTTTAACTCTCTGAAATGAATGTACATCTCAGAGAGCAGTTTCGTGGAATACTTCTTACTGGGTTTTGTTTCAGGATATCTCACTTTTCACCAATATCTTGTCTGAAGATATCTCCTCTTTGTCTGAAGATATCTTATCTTTGTCTGAAGATATCTCCTTTTTCACTGTAGGCCTGAATATGCTCAAGAATGTCCCTTCTCGGATCCGTCCATGACACAGTTTCCATATTGTATTATATAAAGTTTTATCTATGTGAGATGAATAAATATATCTATCACAAACCAGTTTCACAGAAAGTTTCTTTACAGTTTTTGTTTGAGCATAATTCCTTTTCACCATAGCCATCCTTATACTCCCGAATGTCCCCTGGTGGCTTTTTCTCCAAAAGAGATTCCCCAATCCTCTATGAGGAGAAAGGTATAACTCTGTGAGTGGAATGCACACGTCACAAAGCAACTCCTTGGAAAGTTTCTCTCCAGTTTCTATTTGAAGATATTTCCATTTTCACCATAAGCCTCAAAGCACTCCCGAGTATCCCTTAGCTGACTAACCTAAACAGTGTTAGAATACAGCTCAATGAAAACAGAAGTTTAGTTGTGCAAGTGGAATTCACATGACACAGAGTTGTTTCACAGAAAGTTTCCTTCTGGTTTTTATTGGAGGGTATTTCTTTTTCAGCTCATTCTTAAGAGCATTCCCAAATGTCCTTTCTCAGGTTCCACAGAAAGAGGGATTTCAAACGACTCAATCCAAAGAATGATTTAACTCTATGAGATGAATACATACATCACAAAGTAGTTGCTCAGAAAACTTCTCTCCAGTTTTAAACGGAAGACATTTCCTTGCCCCCCATAAGCCTCTGGTTGCCACTTAATATCCCTTTGTAGAATCCTCAAAGACAGACTTTCCAAACTGGGAAATGTAGAGTAAGCTTTAACTCTCTGAAATGAATGCACATGTCAGAGAGCAGTTTCTTGGAATGCATCTTTCTAGGTTTTATTTCAGAATATTACACTTTTCGTCATAGTCTTCCATGTGCTCCGAAATATTATTTTTTCTGTTTTATAGGAACAGTGTTCAAACACTGGATTATGAGAAAAGAGGTATAACTCCCTGAGTGGAATGCACACATCACAAAGCAGTTTCTCAGAAAACTTCTATCCAGTTTTAATCTGAAGATACCTCCTTTTTCACCATAGGCCTGAATGTGATCCCGAATGTCCCTTCACGGATCCATCCATGACAGAGTTTCCAAACTGCATAATATAAGAAAAGTTTTATCTATGTGAGATGAATAAACATATCGATCACAAAGCAGTTTCACAGAAAGCTTCATTTCAGTTTTAGTCTGAGGATAATTCCTTTTTCACCATAGCTCTCCATACACTCCCTAATGTCCCCTGGTAGGTTTTCCTCCAAAAGTGATTTCCCAATCCTCTATGAGAAGAAAGGTATAATTCTGTGAGTGGAATGCACAAGTCACAAAGCAGCTCCTCAGAAACCTTCTTTTCAGTTTCTATCTGAAGATATTTCCTTTTACACCGTAATCCTCAAAGCGCTCCCAGATATCCTTCAGAGACTAAACAAAAACAGTGTAGAATACTGCTCAATGAAAACAGAAGCTTAGTTGTGTGAATGGAATTCACATGACACAGAGCAGTTTCACAGAAAGCTTTCTTCTGTTTTTTATTGGAGCGTATTTCTATTTCAGCATATTACTAAGAGTGTTCCCAAATGTCCTTTCCCACGTTCCACAGAAAGAGTGATTTCAAACTGCTCAATCCAAAGAATGATTTACCTCTATGAGATGAATACACACATCACAAAGCAGTTTCTCAGAAAGCTTCTCTTCAGTTTTCAACGGAAGACATTTTCTTGCTGGCCATTGGCCTCCGATCACCACTTAATATCTCTTTCAGAATCCTAGAAGGCAGACTTTCCAAACTGGGAAATGTAGAGGAAGCTTTAACTCTGTGAAATGGATGGACATTTCAGAGAGCCATTTCTTGGAATGCTTGTTTTCCAGTTTTATTTGATGATATTTCACTTTTCACCATAGTCTTCAATGTGCTCTGAATATTAGTTTTTCAGTTTTACAGAAACAGTGTTCAAACTGTACCTTATGAGAAGAAAGGTGAAACTCCCTGAGTGGAATGCACACATCACGAAGTAGTTTCTCAGGATGCTTCTCTCCAGTTTTTATATGATGATATTTCCTTTTTCACCATAGGCCCGAATGTGATCCCGAATATCCCTTCGCGGATCCATCCATGACGGAGCCTCAAAAGTGCATAATAGAAAGAAAGCTTTATATATGTGAGATGAATAAACATAGTAAAAAGCAGATAAACAGAAAGCTTCTTTCCAGTTTTTATCTGAAGATATTTCATTTTTCACCATAGTCCTGAACGTGTTCCCGAATGTCTCCTCGTGGATGCATCCATGACAGAGTTTCCAGGGTGCGTCATGTAAAGAAAACTTTGTCTATGTGAGATGAATACATACATCACAGAGCAGTTTCACAGAAAGCTTCTTTTCATTTTTTGTCTGAGGTTATTTCCCTTTTCACCATAGGCGTTAATATGCCCCCGAATATCTCTTGGTACCTTTTTCTCCAAAAGGGTTTTCCAGATACTGTATGGAAACAGACATATAACACTGTGAGTGCAATGCACACGTCAAAAGGAGTTCCTCGGATAGTTTATCTCCAGTTTCGGTCTGAACATATTTCCTTTTTCACCGTAAGCCTCAAAGCACTCCCTAATAATCCTTCACAAGCTAAACATAAACAGAATTAGAAAACTGCTCAATGAAAAGAGAGGCTTAACTGAGCGAGAGGAATTAAGAAAACACAGAGAATTTTCACAGAAGCTTCCTTCTGGATTTTACCTGAGGATATTTCATTCTCCATATTCTAAGGTGCGTTCTAAAATGTCCTTCATGATTCCACAAAAACAGTGATTTCAAAGTGCTCAATCCAAAGAATGGTTTAACTCTATGAGACCAATACACACACCACAAAACAGTTGCTCAGAAAACTTCTCTCCAGTTTTCATAGGAAGACGTGTCCTTGCTCACTACAAGCCTCACTACAGTTAATATCCCTTCACAGAATCCTCAAAGACTGAGATTTCAAAGTGGGAAACGTAGAATAAGCTTTAACTCTGTGAAAGGAGTGCACACATCAGAGACCAGTTTCATGAACGCTTCTTTCTGGGTATTATTTGAGGATATTTTACTTTTCTCCATAGTCTTCAATGCACTCTGAAATATCACCTTTTCGGTTTTACAGGAACAGTGTTCAAACACTGCCTTATGAGAAAAGAAGTATAACTTCCTGAGTGGAATGCACACATCACAAAGCAGTTTCTCAGAAAGATTCTCTCCAGTTTTTATCTGAAGATATTTCCTTTTCCACCATAGGCCTGAATGTCCTCCCTAATGTCCTTTCATGAATCCGTCCATGGCAGCAATTCTAAACTGCGTAATGCAAAGAAAGTTTATCTATGTGAGATGAGTAAACATATTTATCACAAAGCAGTTTCACAGAAAGCTTCTTACCAGTTTTTGTCTGAGGATATTTCCTTTTTCACCATAGTCATCCATATACTCCTGAATGTGCCCTGGTAGCTTTTTCTCCAAAAGTGATTCTCCATTCTCCTATGAGAAGAAAAGTATAATTCTGTGAGTGTATTGCACACTTTCCAAAGCAGCTCCTCAGAAAGCTTCTCTCCTGTTTCTATCTGAAGATATTCCCTTTTTCGCCATAAGCCTCAAAGCACTCCCAAATATCCCTTCGCAGACTAAACAAAAACAGTGTCAGAATGCTGCTCAATTAAAACAGAAGTTTAACTGTGTGAGCGAATTTATGTGACACAGACCAGTTTCACAGAAAGCTTCCTTCTGGTGTCTATCTGAGGGTATTTCTTTTTCAGGATATTCTAAAGAGCGTTCCCAAATGTACTTTCTCAGATTCCACAGAAATAGTGATTTCAAACTGCTCAATCCAAAGAATGATTTAACTCTTTGAGATGAATACAAACATCACAAAAGAGTTGCACAGAAAGCTTCTCTCAATTTTCAATGGAAGAAAATTCCTTGCTGGCTGCAGGCCTCAGGTTGCCACTTAATATCCCTTCACAGTATCCTCAAAGATAGACTTTCCAAACTGGGAAATGTAGAATACGCTTTAAGTCTGTGAAATGAATGGACATGTCGGAGAGCAATTTCTTGGAATCCTTCTTTCCGGGTTTTATTGGACCACATTTCACTTCTCGCCATGGTCTTCAATGTGCTCTGAATATCACTTTTGTAATTTTACAGGAACAGTATTGAAACAGAGCGTTATGGGAAAAAATGTATAACTCCCTGAGTGGAATGCACAAATCACCAAACTCTTTCTCAGAATGCTTCTCTCCAGTTTTTAATCTGATATTTCCTTTTTCACCATTGTCCTGAATATGATCCCGAATATCCCTTCGGGGATCCACCCATGATGGAGATTCCAAGCTGCGTAATGTAAAGAAAGCTTTTTCTAAGTGAGATGAATACACATAACAAAAAGCAGATTCACAGAAACTTCTTTCCAGTTTTTATCTGAAGATATTTCATTTTTCACCATAGTCCTGAATGTGCTCCTGAATGTCCCTTCGTGGATCCGTTCATGACAGGGTTTCCAAGCTGCGTAATGTAAAGAAAGCTTCATCTATGTGAGATGAATACACACGTCACAGAGCAGCTTGATAGAAAGCTTCTTTCCAATTTTTGTCTGAGGTTATTTCCCTTTTCAGCATAGACATCAACATGCTCCCAAATATCACCTGGTAACTTTTTCTCCAGAAGGTATTCCCCGATGCTCTATGAGAAGAGAGGCATAACACTGTGGGAGGAATGCACACATCACAAAGCAGTTTCTCAGAAAGCTTCTCTCCAGTTTCCTTCTGACCATATTTCCTTTTTCACCATAAGCCTCAAAGTGTTCACAAATATCCCTTCACATGCTAAACATAAACAGCATTAGAAAACTTCCCAATGAAAAGAGAGGCTTAACTGAGTGAGAGGAATTAAGAAGACACAGAGTAGTTTCACAGAAAGCTTCCTTCTGGTTTCTATCTGAGATTATTTCTTTTTCAGGATATTCTAAAGAGCGTTCCCAAATGTTCTTTCTCAGATTCCACAGAAACAGTGACTTCAAACTGGTCAATCCACAGAATGATTTAACTCTATGAAGTACATACAAACATCACAAAAATGTTGCTCAGAAAGATTCTCTCCAATATTCAACGGAAGACATTTCCTTGCTTGCCACAGGCCTCCGGTTGCCACTTAATATCCCTTCCCAGAATTTTCAAAGACAGACTTTCGAAACTGGGAAATGTAGAGTAAGTTTTAACTCTGTGAAAGGAATGGAATGTCTGAGAGCAGTTTTAATTCTCTCAAAGACAGAGTTTCCAAAGTGGGTAATGTAGAGTAAGCTTTAACTCTGTGAAATGAATGCACATATCAGAGAGCAGTTTCTTGATATGCTTCTTTCTGGGTTTTATTTGAGGATATTTCACTTTTTGCCATAGTCTTCAAAGGGCTTCGAGATACCACCTTTTTGGTTTACAGGAAGAGTGTTCAAACACTGACTTATGAGAAAAAAGGTATAACTCCCTTAGTGGAATGCACGCATCACAAAGCAGTTTCTCAGAAAGCTTCTCCGAAACTGGAGAGAAGCTTTCTGAGGAACTGCTTTGTGACGTGTGCATCCCACTCACAGTGTTATAACTCTCTTTTCATGCAGCATCAGGGAAACCCTTTTGGAGAAAAAGGTACAAAGAAATATTGGGGAGCATGTTGATGTTTCTTTTTCACTGTAAGCCTCAAAGTACTCCAGAATATTCCTTCACACACTAAACAAAAACAGTGTTAGAAAACTGCTCAATGAAAAGAGAGGCTTAACTGACTGAAAGAAATTAAGATGACATAGACAAGTTTCACAGAAAGTTTTCTTCTGGATTTTCCCTGAGGATCAATCTTTCTCCATATTCTAAGGAACGTTCCCAAATGTCCTTCCTCAGATTCTACAAAAACAGTGATTTCAAACTAACCAATCCAAAGAATGCTTTAACTCTATGAGACGAATAGACACATCACAAAGCAGGTGCTCAGAAAAGGATATTTCACTTTTCAAGATGGTCTTCCATGTGCTCTGAAATATCACTTTTTTGTTTTACAGTAACAGCATTCAAACACTGCCTTACGAGAAAAGAGGAACTCCCTGAGTGGAATGCACATATCACAAAGCAGTTTCTCTCTCCAGTTTTTATCTGAAGATATCTCCTATTTCACCAAGGGCCTGAATTCACTCCTGAATGTTCTTTCACAGATCTGTCCATGACGGCGTTTCAAAACTGCGTAATAGAAAGAAAGTTTTATCTATGTGGGATGAATAAACATATCTATCACAAAGCAGTTTCACAGAAAGCTTCTTTCCAGTTTCTGTCTGAGAATATTTACTTTTTCAACACAGCCATCCATATACTCCTGAAAGTCCCCTGGTAGCTTTTTCTCCAAAAGGGATTTCCCAGTCCTCTATGAGAAAAAAAGGTATAATTCTGTGAGTGGAATACACATGTCACAAAACAGCTCCTCGGAAAGTGTCTCTCCAGTTTCTATCTGAAAATATTTCCTTTTTCACCATAAGCCTCAAAGTGCTCTCGAATATCCCTTTGCACACTAAACAAAAACAATGTTCAAATACTGCTCAATGAAAAGAGAAGCTTAACTGTGCAAGTGGAGTTCACTCAACAGAGAGTAGTTTCACAGAGAGCTTCTTTCTGGTTTGCAGCTGAGATTATTTCTTTTTCAGGATATTGTAAAGAGCGTTCCCAAATATCCTTCCAAAGAAACAGTGATTTCAAACTGCTCAATCCAAAGAATGATTTAACTCTATGAGACGAATACAAAATCACAAAAGAGTTACTCAGAATGCGTCTTTCCAATTTTCAATGGAAGACATTTCCTTCCTCACTACAGGCTTCTGGTCGACACTTAATACCTCTTTGCAGAATCTTCAAAGAGAGACTTTCCAAACTGGGAAATGTAGAGTAAGCTTTTTCTCTGTGAAATGAATTGACATGTCAGAGAACAGTTTCTTAGAAAGCTTCTTTCCGGGTTTTATTGGACGACATTTTACTTTTCTCCACAGTCTTCAGTGTGCTCCGAATATCACTTTTTCAGTTGTACAGGAACAGTGTTCTAACAGTGCCTTATGAGAAAAAAGGTATAACTCCCTGAGTGGAGAAAGCTTCTCTCCAGTTTTTATCTGAAGATATCTCCTATTTCACCATAGGCCTGAATGTACTCCTGAATGTCCTTTCACGGATCCTTCCAGGACGGCGTTTCAAAACTGCGTAATAGAAAGAAAGTTTTATCTATTCGGGACAAATAAACGTATCTATCACAAAGCATTTTAACAAAAACTCCTTTCCAGTTTTTGTCTGAGGATATTTCCTTTTTCAACATAGCTGTCCATATACTCCCAAATGTCCCCTGGTAGCTTTTTCTCCAAAAGGGATTCCCCAATCCACTATGAGAAGAAAAGTATAACTCTGTGAGTGGAATGCACATGTCACAAAGCAGCTCCTCGGAAGTCTTCTCTCCAGTTTCCATCTGAGGATATTTCCTTTTTCATCCTAAGCCTCAAAGTGCTCCCGAGTATCCCTTAGTCGACAAAACTAAGACAGTGTTAGAATACTGCTCAATGAAAACAGAAGCTTAACTGTGCGGGTAGAATTCACATAACACAGAGCAGTTTCACAGAAAGCTTCTTTCTGGTTTTTATCAGAGGGTGTTTTTTTTTTTCAGCATATTGTAAGGAACGTTCCCAAATGTCCTTTCTCAGGTTCCACGGAAAGAGTGATTTCAAACTGCTCAATCCAAAGAATGATTTAACCCTATGAGATGAATACAGACATCACAAAGCAGTTGCTCAGAAATCATCTCTCCAGTTTTCAATGGAAGACATTTCCTTGTTAACCACAGGTCTCTGATCACCACTTAATATCCCTTTGTAGAATCCTCAAAGACAGATGTTCCAAACTGGGAAATGTTCAGTAAGCTATGACTCTCTGAAATGAAGGCACATGTCAGAGAGCACTTTCTTGGAGCGATTCTTTCTGGGTTTTATTTCAGGATATTTCACTTTTCACTATAGTCTTCCATGCGCTCCAAAATATCACTTTTTAGGTTTTACAGGAACAGTGTTCAAACATTGCCTTATGAAAAAAAGAGGTATAACTCCCTGAGTGGAATGCACACATCACAAACAGTTTCTCAGAAAGCTTCTTGCCAGTTTTTATCTGAAGGTATTTCCTTTTTCCCCATTGGCCTGCATCTGCTCTGGAATGTCCCTTCATGAATCCATCCATGATGGAGTTACCAAATTACGTAATATAGGAAACTTTTTTCTAGGTGAGATGAATAAACATAGCAAAAAACAGATTCACAGAAAGATTCTCTCCAGTTCTTATCTGAAGATATTTCCTTTTTCAACATACTCCTGAATGTGCTCCTGAATGTCCCTTCGTGAATTCATCCATGACAGAGTTTCCAAGGTGCGTAATGTAGAGAAAGCTTTATCTATGTGAAATGAATACACATATCACAGAACTGTATCACAGAAAGGGTTTCCCCAATGCTGTATGAGAAGAGAGGTATAACACTGTGAGTGGATTGCACACGTCACAATGCAGTTCTGTGGAAAGCTTCTATCTAGTTTCTATCTGAACATATTTTCTTCTTCACCATAAGCCTCAAAGTGCTCCCGTATATCCCTTCGTACGCTAAACATGAGCAATGTTAGAACACTGCTCAATGAAAAGACAAGCTTAACTGAGCGAGAGGAATTCACACGACACACAGCAGTTTCACAGAAAGCTTCCTTCTGGTTTTTATCTGAGGATATTTCTTTCTCCATATTCTAAAGATCATTCCCAAATGTCCTTTCTCAGATTCCACAGAAGCAGTGATTTCAAACTGCTCAATCCAAAGAATGATTTAGCTCTATGAGATGAATGCACCATCACAAAGCAGTTGCTCAGAAAACTTCTCTCCAGTATTCATCGGAAGACATTTCCTTGCTCACCACATGCCTCCGGGCAACACTTAATATCCCTTCGCAGATTACTCAAAGACAAAATTTACAAACTGGGCAATGTAGAGTAAGCTTTACCTCTATGAAATGAATGCACATGTCTGAGAGCAGTTTCTTTGAACGCTTCTTTTTGGGTTTTATTTTCAGATATTTCACTTTTTGCCATAGTCTTCAATGCGCTGCAAAATCTCACTTTTTCAGTTTTACAGGAACAGTGTTCCAACACTGCCTTATGAGAAAAGAGGTATAACTCCCTGAGTGGAATACACACATCACAAAGCAGTTTCTCAGAAAGCTTCTCTTCATTTTTTTTCTGAAGAAATTTCCTTTTTCACCATAGGCCTGAATGTACTTTTGAATATCCCATCGCGGATCCATCCATGACAGATTTTCCAAACTGCATAATATAAAGAAAGTTTTATCTATGTGAGATGAATAAACATAACAAAAAGCAGGTTCACAGAAAGTTTCTTTCCAGTTTATAGCTGAAGATATTTCCCTTTTCAACATAGTCCTGAATGTGCTCCCGAATATCCCTTCAGGAATTCATCCATGACAGAGTTTCCAAGTTGTGTAATGTAGAGAAAGCTTTATCTATGTGAGATGAATACACATATCACAGAACAGTATCACAGAAAGGGTTTCCCCGATGCTGTATGAGAGAGAGGTATAACACTGTGAGTGGAATGCACACGTCAACAAAGCAGTCCCATGGAAAACTTCTCTCCAGTTTATATATGAAAATATTCTCTTTTTCACCATAAGCCTCAAAGTGCTCCTGTATATCCCTTCATACGCTAAACATGAGCAATGTTAGAAAACTGCTCAATGAAAAGAGAAGCTTAACTGAGCGAGAAGAAATCACAAGACACACAGCAGTTTCACAGAAAACTTCCTTCTGGTTTTTATCTGAGGATATTTCTTTCTCCATATTCTAAAGAGTGTTCCCAAATGTTCTTCCTCAGATTCCACAGAAACAATGATTTCAAACTCTTCAATCCAAAGAATGATTTAACTCTCTGAGAATAATACACACATCACAAAGCAACTGATCAGAAAGCTTCTCTCCAGTTTTCTTTTTTTTTTTTTTTAATTTATTTATTATTATTAAACTTCAAGTTGTAGGGTACACGTGCACAATGTGCAGGTTTGCTACATATGTATACTTGTGCCATGTTGGTGTGCTGCACCCATCAACTCGTCATTTACATAAGGTATAACTCCCAATGCAATCCCTCCCCCCTCCCCCCTCCCCATGATAGGCCCCGGTGTGTGATGTTCCCCTTCCCGAGTCCAGGTGATCTCATTGTTCAGTTCCCACCTATGAGTGAGAACATGCGGTGTTTGGTTTTCTGTTCTTGTGATAGTGTGCTAAGAATGATGGTTTCCAGCTGCATCCATGTCCCTACAAAGGACGCAAACTCATCCTTTTTTATGGCTGCCTAGTATTCCATGGTGTATATGTGCCACATTTTCTTAATCCAATCTGTCACTGATGGACATTTGGGTTGATTCCAAATCTTTGCTATTGTGAATACTGCTGCAATAAACATACGTGTGCATGTGTCTTTATAGCAGCACAATTTATAATCCTTTGGGTATATACCTAGTAATGGGATGGCTGGGTCATATGGTACATCTAGTTCTAGATCCTTGAGGAATCGCCATACTGTTTTCCATAATGGTTGAACTAGTTTACAATCCCACCAACAGTGTAAAAGTGTTCCTATTTCTCCACATCCTCTCCAGCACCTGTTGTTTCCTGACTTTTGAATGATCGCCATTCTAACTGGTGTGAGATGGTATCTCATTGTGGTTTTGATTTGCATTTCTCTGATGGCCAGTGATGATGAGCATTTTTTCATGTGTCTGTTGGCTGTATGAATGTCTTCTTTTGAGAAATGTCTGTTCATCTCCTTTGCCCACTTTTTGATGGGGTTGTTTGTTTTTTTTCTTGTAAATTTGTTTGAGTTCTTTGTAGGTTCTGGATATTAGCCCTTTGTCAGATGAGTAGATTGCAAAAATTTTCTCCCATTCTGTAGGTTGCCTGTTCACTCTGATGGTAGTTTCTTTTGCTGTGCAGAAGCTCTTTAGTTTAATGAGATCCCATTTGTCAATTTTGGCTTTTGCTGCCATTGTTTTTGGTGTTTTAGAAATGAAGTCTTTGCCCATGCCTATGTCCTGAATGGTACTACCTAGGTTTTCCTCTAGGATTTTTATGGTATTAGGTCTAACATTTAAGTCTCTAATCCATCTTGAATTAATTTTCGTATAAGGAGTAAGGAAAGGATCCAGTTTCAGCTTTCTACTTATGGCTAGCCAATTTTCCCAGCACCATTTATTAAATAGGGAATCCTTTCCCCATTTCTTGTTTCTCTCAGGTTTGTCAAAGATCAGATGGCTGTAGTGTGTGGTATTATTTCTGAGGACTCTGTTCTGTTCCATTGGTCTATATCTCTGTTTTGGTACCAGTACCATGCTGTTTTGGTTACTGTAGCCTTGTAGTATAGTTTGAAGTCAGGTAGCGTGATGCCTCCAGCTTTGTTCTTTGGACTTAGGATTGTCTTGAAGATGCGGGCTCTTTTTTGGTTCCATATGAACTTTAAAGCAGTTTTTTCCAATTCTGTGAAGAAGCTCATGGGTAGCTTGATGGGGATGGCATTGAATCTATAAATTACCTTGGGCAGTATGGCCATTTTCACGATATTGATTCTTCCTATACATGAGCATGGTATGTTCTTCCATTTGTTTGTGTCCTCTTTTATTTCACTGAGCAGTGGTTTGTAGTTCTCCTTGAAGAGGTCCTTTACATCCCTTGTAAGTTGGATTCCTAGGTATTTTATTCTCTTTGAAGCAATTGTGAATGGAAGTTCATTCCTGATTTGGCTCTCTGTTTGACTGTCACTGGTGTATAAGAATGCTTGTGATTTTTGCACATTAATTTTGTATCCTGAGACTTCGCTGAAGTTGCTTATCAGTTTCAGGAGACTTGGGGCTGAGATTATGGGGTTTTCTAAATATACAATCATGTCATCTGCAAACAGGGACAATTTGACTTCTTCTTTTCCTAACTGAATCCCCTTGATTTCTTTCTCTTGCCTGCCTGATTGCCCTAGCCAGAACTTCCAACACTATGTTGAATAGGAGTGGTGAGAGAGGGCATCCCTGTCTTGTGCCAGTTTTCAAAGGGAATTTTTCCAGGTTTTGCCCATTCAGTATGATATTGGCTGTGGGTTTGTCACAAATAGCTCTTATGATTTTGAGGTACGTTCCATCAATACCGAATTTATTGAGCGTTTTTAGCATGAAGGGCTGTTGAATTTTGTCAAAAGCCTTTTCTGCATCTATTGAGATAATGATGTGGTTTTGTCTTTGGTTCTGTTTATATGCTGGATTATGTTTATTGATTTGCGAATGTTGAACCAGCCTTGCATCCCAGGGATGAAGCCCACTTGATCATGGTGGATAAGCTTTTTGATGTGCTGCTGAATCCGGTTTGCCAGTATTTTATTGAGGATTTTTGCATCGAAGTTCATCAGGGATATTGGTCTAAAATTCTCTTTTTTTGTTGTGTCTCTCCCAGGCTTTGGTATCAGGATGATGTTGGCCTCATAAAATGAGTTAGGGAGGATTCCCTCTTTTTCTATTGATTGGAATAGTTTCAGAAGGAATGGTACCAGCTCCTCCTTGTACCTCTGGTAGAATTCAGCTGTGAATCCATCTGGTCCTGGACTTTTTTTGGTTGGTAGGCTATTAATTATTGCCTCAATTTCAGAGCCTACTATTGGTCTATTCAGAGATTCAACTTCTTCCTGGTTTAGTCTTGGAAGAGTGTAAGTGTCCAGGAAATTATCCATTTCTTCTAGATTTTCCAGTTTATTTGCGTAGAGGTGTTTATAGTATTCTCTGATGGTAGTTTGTATTTCTGTGGGGTCGGTGGTGATATCCCCTTTATCATTTTTAATTGCGTCGATTTGATTCTTCTCTCTTTTCTTCTTTATTAGTCTTGCTAGTGGTCTGTCAATTTTGTTGATCTTTTCAAAAAACCAACTCCTGGATTCATTGATTTTTTGGAGGGTTTTTTGTGTCTCTATCTCCTTCAGTTCTGCTCTGATCTTAGTTATTTCTTGCCTTCTGCTAGCTTTCGAATGTGTTTGCTCTTGCTTCTCTAGTTCTTTTAATTGCGATGTTAGAGTGTCAATTTTAGATCTTTCCTGCTTTCTCTTGTGGGCATTTAGTGCTATAAATTTCCCTCTACACACTGCTTTAAATGTGTCCCAGAGATTCTGGTATGTTGTATCTTTGTTCTCATTGGTTTCAAAGAACATCTTTATTTCTGCCTTCATTTCGTTATGTACCCAGTAGTCATTCAGGAGCAGGTTGTTCAGTTTCCATGTAGTTGAGCGGTTTTGATTGAGTTTCTTAGTCCTGAGTTCTAGTTTGATTGCACTGTGGTCTGAGAGACAGTTTGTTATAATTTCTGTTCTTGTACATTTGCTGAGGAGTGCTTTACTTCCAATTACGTGGTCAATTTTGGAGTAAGTACAATGTGGTGCTGAGAAGAATGTATATTCTGTTGATTTGGGGTGGAGAGTTCTATAGATGTCTATTAGGTCTGCTTGCTGCAGAGATGAGTTCAATTCCTGGATATCCTTGTTAAGTTTCTGTCTCGTTGATCTGTCTCATGTTGACAGTGGAGTATTGAAGTCTCCCATTATTATTGTATGGGAGTCTAAGTCTCTTTGTAAGTCTCTAAGGACTTGCTTTATGAATCTGGGTGCTCCCGTATTGGGTGCATATATATTTAGGATAGTTAGCTCTTCCTGTTGAATTGATCCCTTTACCATTATGTAATGGCCTTCTTTGTCTCTTTTGATCTTTGATGGTTTAAAGTCTGTTTTATCAGAGACTAGTATTGCAACCCCCGCTTTTTTGTGTTCTCCATTTGCTTGGTAAATCTTCCTCCATCCCTTTATTTTGAGCCTATGTATGTCTCTGCGTGTGAGATGGGTCTCCTGAATACAGCAGACTGATGGGTCTTGACTCTTTATCCAGTTTGCCAGTCTGTGTCTTTTAATTGGAGCATTTAGTCCATTTACATTTAAGGTTAAGATTGTTCTGTGTGAACTTGATCCTGCCATTATGATATTAACTGGTTATTTTGCTCGTTAGTTGATGCAGTTTCTTCCTAGCCTTGATGGTCTTTACATTTTGGCATGTTTTTGCAATGGCTGGTACCGGTTGTTCCTTTCCATGTTTAGTGCTTCCTTCAGGGTCTCTTGTAAGGCAGGCCTAGTGGTGACAAAATCTCTAAGCATTTGCTTATCTGTAAAGGATTTTATTTCTCCTTCACTTATGAAACTTAGTTTGGCTGGATATAAAATTCTGGGTTTAAAATTCTTTTCTTTAAGAATGTTGAATATTGGCCCCCACTCTCTTCTGGCTTGAAGAGTTTCTGCCGAGAGATCTGCTGTTAGTCTGATGGGCTTCCCTTTGTGGGTAACCCGACCTTTCTCTCTGGCTGCCCTTAAGATTTTTTCCTTCATTTCAACTTTGGTGAATCTGGCAATTATGTGTCTTGGAGTTGCTCTTCTCGAGGAGTATCTTTGTGGCGTTCTCTGTATTTCCTGGATTTGAATGTTGGCCTGCCCTACTAGGTTGGGGAAGTTCTCCTGGATGATATCCTGAAGAGTGTTTTCCAACTTGGTTCCATTTTCCCCCTCACTTTCAGGCACCCCAATCAGACGTAGATTTGGTCTTTTTACATAATCCCATACTTCTTGCAGGCTTTGTTCATTTCTTTTTCTTCTTTTTTCTTTTGGTTTCTCTTCTCGCTTCATTTCATTCATTTGATCCTCCATTGCTGACATTCTTTCTTCCAGTTGATCGAGTCGGTTACTGAAGCTTGTGCATTTGTCACGTATTTCTCGTGCCATGGTTTTCGTCTCTTTCATTTCGTTTGTGAGCTTCTCTGCATTAATTACTCTAGCCATCAATTCTTCCACTTTTTTTTCAAGATTTTTAGTTTCTTTGCGCTGGGTATGTAATTCCTCCTTTAGCTCTGAGAAATTTGATGGACTGAAGCCTTCTTCTCTCATCTCGTCGAAGTCATTTTCCATCCAGCTTTGATCCGTTGCTGGCGATGAGCTGCGCTCCTTTGCCGGGGGAGATGCGCTCTTATTTTTTGAATTCCCAGCTTTTCTGCCCTGCTTTTTCCCCATCTTTGTGGTTTTATCTGCCTCTGGTCTTTGATGATGGTGATGTACTGATGGGGTTTTGGTGTAGGTGTCCTTCCTGTTTGATAGCTTTCCTTCTAACAGTCAGGATCCTCAGCTGTAGGTTGTAGCCGTAGGAGATTGCTTGAGGTCCACTCCAGACCCTGTTTGCCTGGGTATCAGCAGCAGAGGCTGCAGAAGATAGAATATTTCTGAACAGCGAGTGTACCTGTCTGATTCTTGCTTTGGAAGCTTCCTCTCAGGGGTGTACTCCACCCTGTGAGGTGTGGGGTGTCAGACTGCCCCTAGTGGGGGATGTTTCCCAGTTAGGCTACTCAGGGGTCAGGGACCCACTTGAGCAGGGAGTCTGTCCCTTCTATGATCTCAACCTCCGTGTTGGGAGATCCACTGCTCTCTTCAAAGCTGTCAGACAGAGTCGTTTGCGTCTGCAGAGCTGCTGCGTTTGTTATTGTTGACTGTGCCCTGTCCCCAGAGGTGGAGTCTACAGAGACAGGCAGGTTTCCTCGAGCTGCTGTGAGCTCCACCCAGTTCGAGCTTCCCAGCAGCTTTGTTTACCTACTTAAGCCTCAGCAATGGCGGGCGCCCCTCCCCCAGTCTCGCTGCTGCCTTGCCGGTAGATCACAGACTGCTGTGCTAGCAATGAGGGAGGCTCCATGGGTGTGGGACCCTCCCGGCCAGGTGTGGGATATGGTCTCCTGGTGTGCCTGTTTGCTTAAAGCGCAGTATTGGGGTGGGAGTTACCCGATTTTCCAGGTGTTGTGTGTCTCAGTTCCCCTGGCTAGGAAAAGGGATTCCCTTCCCCCTTGCGCTTTCCAGGTGAGGCAATGCCTCGCCCTGCTTCAGCTCTCGCTGGTCGGGCTGCAGCAGCTGACCAGCACCGATCGTCTGGCACACCCCAGTGAGATGAACCCAGTACCTCAGTTGAAAATGCAGAAATCACCGGTCTTCTGTGTCGCTCGCGCTGGGATTTGGAGACTGGAGCTGTTCCTATTCGGCCATCTTGCTCCGCCCCTTCTCTCCAGTTTTCAACGGAAGACATTTCCTTCCTCAAAACAGGCCTCTGAGAGCCCCTTAATATCCCTTTGCAGATCCCTCAAAGACAGAGTTTCCAAACTGGAGAATGTGAAGTAAACTTTAACTCTGTGTAACGAATGCACATATTAGAGAGCAGTTTCTTGGAACGCTTCTTTCTGGGTTTTATTTGAGGATATTTCACTTTTCGCCACAGTCTTCAATGAGCTCCATAATATCACTTTTTCTGTTTTACAGGAACAGTGTTCAAACACTGCTTTATTAGAAAAGAGGTACAGCTACCTGACTGGAATGCATACGTCACAAAGCAGTTTCTCAGATAGCTTCTTCCCAGTTTTTATCTGAAGATATTTCCATTTTCAACATAGGCCTGAATGTACTCCCAAATATCCCTTCACAGATCCATCCGTGACAGAGTTTCCAAGCTGTGCAATGTAAAGAAAGCTTTATCAATGTGAGATGAATAAAGATAGCAAAAAGCAGATTCACAGAAAGCTTCTTTCCAGTTTTTATCTGAAGATATTTCCTTTTTCACCATACTCGTGAATATGCTCCCGAATGTCCCTTTGTGGATCCGTCTATGTCAGAGTTTGCAAGTTGCGTAATGTAAAGAAAGCTTTAGGTATGTGAGATGAATACACATACCACAGATCAGTGTCACAGAAACTTTCTTTCCAGTTTCAGTCTGAGTCTATTTCCCTTTTCACCATGTTCGTTAATATGCCCCTGAATATCCCTTGTTATCTTTTCCTCAAAAAGGGTTTCCCATATGGTGTCTGAGAAGAGAGGTATAACACTGTGAGTGAAATGCACACGTCACGAAGCAGTTCCTCGGAAAGCTTCTCTCCAGTTTCTATCTGAAGATATTTCCTTTTTCACCGTAAGCCTCAAAGTACTCCTGAAATCCCTTCACACGGCAAACATAAACAGTGGTTGAAAACAGCTCAATGAAAAGAGAAGCTTAACTGAGTGAGAGGAATTCACATGACACAGAGCAGTTTCACAGAAAGCTCCCTTCTGGTTTTTGTCTTAGGATATCTCTTTCTCCATATTCTAAAGAGCGTTCCCAAATGTCCTTCCTCAGATTCCATAAAACAGTGATTTCAAACTGCTCAATCCAAATAATGATTTAACTCTATGAGATGAATGCACCATCACAAAGCAGTTGCTCAGAAAGCTTCTGTCCAGTTTTCAACGAAAGACATTTCCTTGCTCACCATAGGCCTTCAGGTGTCAATTAAAATCCCTTAGCAGATCCCTCAAGGGAGAGTTTTGAAACTGGGCAACGTAGAGTAAGCTTTATTTCTGTGAAATAAATGCACATGTAAGAGAGCATTTTCTTGGAACGCTTCTTTCTGGGTTTTAATTCAGGATATTTCACTTTTCACCATAGTCTTCAATGCATCCAAAATATCACTTTTTCGGTTTAACGGGAACAGTGTTCAAACACTGCCTTATGACAAAATAGATATAACTCCCTGAGTGGAAAGCACACATCACAAAGCAGTTTCTCAGAAAGCTTGTCTCCAGTTTTTATCTACAGATATTTCCTTTTTCACCATAGGCCTGAATGCACTCCCGAATGTCCCTTCGCAGATCCGTCCATGATGGAGTTTCCTAACTGCGTAATAGAAAGAAGGTTTTATCTATGTGAGATCAATAAGCGTATGTATCACAAAGCAGTTTCACAGAAGGCTTCTTTCCAGTTTTTGTCTGATGATATTTCCTTTTTAACCATAGTCATCCATATACTCCCCAATGTCCCATGGTAGCTTTTTCTCCAAAAGGGATTCCCCAATCCTCTATGAGAAGGAATGTATAACTCTTTGAGTGAAGTACACACGTCACAAAGCAGCTCCTCGGAAAGCTTCTCTCCAGTTTCTATCTGAGGATATTTCCATTTTCACCATAAGCCTCAAAGTGCCCCTGAAATTCCCTTCACAGACTAAAAAAAAAAAACAGTGTTAGAATACTGTTCAATGAAATGAGAAGCTGAACTGAACGAGTGGAATTCACATGAGACAGAGCAGTTTCACAGAAAGTTTCCTTCTGATTTTTATCTGAGGGTATTTCTTTTTCAGCATATCCTAAGGAGCGTTCCCAAATGTCCTTTCTCAGGATCCACAGAAACAGTGATTTCCAACTGCTCAATCCAAAGAATGGCTTAACTCTATGAGATGAATACACACATCCCAAAGCAGTGGCTCTCCAGTTTTCAATGGAAGACATTTCCTTGCTCACCACAGGCCTCTGGGCACCACTTAATATCACTTTGCAGTTTCCTAGAAGACCGAATTTATAAACTGGGCAATATAGAGTGAGCTTTACCTCTGTGAAATGAATATCCAAGAGCAGTTTCTTCGAACACTTCTTTCTGGGTTTTATATGAGGATATATCACTTTTCACCAGAGTCTTCAATGCGCTCCAAAATATCACTTTTTCCTTTTACAGGAACAGTGTTCAAACATTGCCTTATCAGAAAAGAGGTATAACTCCCTGCGTGGAATGCACACATCACAAAGTAGTTTCTCAAAAAGCTTCTCCCAATTTCTTTTGTGAAGAAATTTCCTTTTTCACCATAGGCCTGAATGTACTTTCGAATATCCCATCGTGGATCCGTCCATGACAGATTTTCCAAACTGGGTAATATAAAGAAAGTTTTATCTATGTGAGATGAATAAACATAACAAAAAGCAGATTCACAGAAAGTTTCTTTCCAGTTTATATCTGAAGATATTTCCTCTTTCAACATAGTCCTCAATGTGCTCCCGAATATCCCTTCGCGAATTCATCCATGACAGGGTTTCCAAGCTGCGTAATGTAGAGAAAGCTTTATATATGTGAGATAAATACACATATCACAGAATAGAATCACAGAAAGGATTTCCCCAATGTTGTATGAGAAGAGAGGTATAATACCGTGAGTGGAATGCACATGTCACAAAGCAGTTCCGCGGAAAGCTTCTCTCCAGTTTCTCTCTGAAAATACTTTTTTTTTCACCATAAGCCTCAAAGTGCTCCCGTATATCCCTTCATACGCTATACATAAACCATGTTAGAAAACTGCTCAATGAAAAGAGAAGCTTAACTGAGCGAGAGGAATTCACATGACACACAGTAGTTTCACAGAAAGCTTCCTTCTGGTTTTTATCTGAGGATATTTTGTTCTCCATATTCTAAAGAGTGTTCTCAAATGTCCTTCTTCAGATTCCATAGAAACAACGATTTCAAACTCTTCAATCCAAAGACTGACTTAACTCTATGAGAATAATACACACATCACGAAGCAACTGCTCAGAAAGCTTCTCTCCTGGTTTCAACAGAAGACATTTTTTTTGCTCAAAACAGCTCTCTGGGAGCTCCTAAACTTCCTTTCACAGATTCCTCAAAGACAGAGTTTCCAAACTGGGCAATGTAGAGTAAACTTTAACTCCGTGTAATGAATGCACATATTAGAGAGCAGTTTCTTGGAATGCTTCTTTCTGGGTTTTATTTGAGGATATTTCACTTTTTCTCACAGTCTTCAATGGGCTCCGTAATATCACTTTTTCAGTTTTACAGGAACAGGGTTCATACACGGCCTTATTAGAAAAGAGGTACAACTCCCTGAGTGGAATGCACACGTCACAAAGCAGTTTCTCAGAAAGCTTCTCTCCAATTTTAATCTGAATATATTTCCATTTTCAACATATGCCTGATTTTATTCCCAAATATCCCTTCGCAGAACCGTCCATGACAGAGTTTCCAAACTGTGTAATGTAAAGAAAGCTTTATCAATGTGAGATTAATAGAGATAGTAAAAAGCAGATTCACAGAAAGCTTCTTTCCAGTCTTTATCTGAAGATATTTCCTTTTTCACCATACTCCTGAATGAGCTCCCAAATGTCCCTTCCCAGATTCATCCATGACAGAGTTTCCAAGCTGCGTAATGTCAAGAAAGCTTTAGATATGTGAGATGAATATACATATTACAGAGCCGTGTCACATAAAGCTTCTTTCCAGTTTTAGTCTGAGTTTATTTTCCCCTTCACTATATTTATTAATATGTCCCCGAATATCCCTTGGTACCTTTTTCTCCAAAAGGATTTCCCAAATGCTGTCTGAGAAGAGAGGTATAACACTGTGAGTGGAATGCACACATCACAAAGCGGTTCCTCAGAAAGCTTCTCTCCACTTTCTATCTGAAGATATTTCCTTTTTTACTGTAAGCCTCAAAGCACTCCCGAATATCCCTTCACACGCTAAACATAAACAGTGGTTGAAAACAGCTCAGTGAGAAGAGAAGCTTAACTGAGCGAGAGGAATTCACATGACACAGAGCAGTTTCACAGAAAGCTCCCTTCTGGTTTTTATCTTAGGATATTTCTTTCTCCATATTCTAAAAAGCGTTCCCAAATATCCTTCCTCAGATTCCATAGAAACAGTGCTTTCAAACTGCTCAATCCAAAGAATGATTTAACTCTATGGGATGAATACACACATCACAAAGCAGTTGCTCAGAAAGCTTCTCTCCAGTTTTCAACTGAAGACATTTCCTTGCTCTCCACAGGCCTCTGGGTGCCAACTAATATCCCTTGGCAGATTCCTCAAGGGAGAGCTTCCAAACTGGGCAGCTTAGAGTAAGCTTTACTTGTGTGAAATAAATGCACATGTAAGAGAGCATTTTCTTGGAACGCTTTTCTGGGTTTTAATTGAGGATAGTTCACTTTTCACCATAGTCTTTAAAGTGCACCGAAATATCACTTTTTCGGTTTTACAGGAACAGTGTTCAAACACTGCATTATGCAAATCAAAACCACAATGAGATACCATCTCACACCAGTTAGAATGGCGATCATTCAAAAGTCAGGAAACAACAGGTGCTGGAGAGGATGTGGAGAAATAGGAACACTTTTACACTGTTGGTGGGATTGTAAACTAGTTCAACCATTAGGGAAAACAGTATGGCGATTCCTCAAGGATCTAGAACTAGATGTACCATATGACCCAGCTATCCCATTACTGGGTATATACCCAAAGGATTATAAATTATGCTGCTATAAAGACACATGCACACGTATGTTTATTGCAGCACTATTCACAATAGCAAAGACTTGGAATCAACCCAAATGTCCATCAGTGACAGATTGGATTAAGAAAATGTGGCACATATACACCATGGAATACTATGCAGCTATAAAAAAGGATGAGTTTGTGTCCTTTGTAGGGACATGGATGCAGCTGGAAACCATCATTCTTAGCAAACTATCACAAGAACAGAAAACCAAACACTGCATGTTCTCACTCATAGGTGGAAACTGAACAATGAGATCACTTGGACTCGGGAAGGGGAACATCACACACCGGGGCCTATCATGGGGAGGGGGGAGGGGGGAGGGATTGCATTGGGAGTTACACCTGATGTAACTTAAAGTATAATAATAAAAAATAAATCAAAAAATAAAAAAAACAAAAACAAAAAAACACTGCATTATGACAAAAGATGTATAACTCCCTGAGTTGAATGCACACATCACAAAGCAGTTTCTCAGAGTTTCTCCTCCATTTTTATCTGAAGATATTTCCTTTTTCACCATAGGCCTGAATGTGCTCCCGAATATCCGTTCACGGATCCATCCATGATGGAGTTTCCTAACTGCGTAATAGAAAGAAGGTTTTACCTATGTGAGATCAATAAGCGTATGTATCACAAAGCAGTTTCACAGAAGGCTTCTTTCCAGTTTTTGTCTGACAATATTTCCTTTTTAACCATAGCCATTCATATACTCCCGAATGTCTCATGGTAGCTTTTTCTCCAAAAGGGATTCCCCAATCCTCTATGAGAAGAAAGCTATAACTCTTTGAGTGAAGTGCACACGTCACAAAGCAGCTCCACGGAAAGGTTCCCTCCAGTTTCTATCTGAAGATATTTCCGTTTTCACCATAAGCCTCAAAGTGCCCCCAAAATTCCCTTCACACACTAAACAAAAACAGTGTTAGAATACTGTTCAATGAAATGAGAAACTGAACTGAGCAAGTGACAGAGCAGTTCACATGAGACAGATCACATGAGACAGAGCAGTTTCACAGAAAGTTTCCTTCTGATTTTTATCTGAGGGTATTTCTTTTTCAGCATATTCTAAGGAGTGATCCAAATGTCCTTTCTCAGGTTCCACAGAAACAGTGATTTCCAACTTCTCAATTCAAAGAATGATTTAACTCTATGAGATGAATACACCCATCCCAAAGCAGTGGCTCAGAAAGCTTCTCTCTAGTTTTCAATGGAAGACATTTCCTTGCTCAACACAGGCCTCCAGGCACCACTCAATATCCCTTTGCAGATTACTCAAATACAGAGTTTCCAAACTGGGCACTTTACAGTAAGTTATAACTCTGTGAGATGAATGCACATATCACAGAGTAGTTTCTTGGAAAGTTCCTTTCTGAGTTTTATTTGAGGATATTTCACTTTTCACCACAGTCTTCAATGCGGTCCGAAATACCTCTTTCTCTGTTTTACAGGAACAGTGTTCAAACACTGCCTTATGAGAAAAGAGGTAAAACTCCCTGAGTGGAATGCACACATCAAAAAAACAGTTGCTCAGGAAGCTTCTCTCCGGTTTTTATCTGAAGATATTTCCTTTTTCACCATAGTTCTGAATTTGCTTCTGAAGGTCCCTTCGTGGATCAGTCCATGACGGAATATCCAAGCTGCATAATGTAGAGAAAGCTTTATTTATGTGAAATGAATAAACATAGCAAAAAGCAGATTCACACAATGCTTCTTTCCAGTTTTTATCTGAAGATATTTCCTTTTTCACCAGAGTCCTGAATGTGCTCCCAAATGTCCCTTCCCAGATCAGTCCATGACTTAGTTTCCAAGCTGCGTAACATAAAAATGCTTTATGTATGTGAGATTAATGCACATAGCAAAAAGCAGGTTCATGGAAAGCTTCTTTGCAGTTTTTATCTGATGAAATTTCATTTTATAACCTATCTGGAATGTGCTCCTGAATGTCCTTTCGCTGATCCGTCCATGACAGAGTTTCCAAGCTGTATACTATAATGAAAGCTTTATATACGTGAGGTGAATACAGATAGTATAGAGCAGTTTCACAGAAAGCTTTTTTTTCTCTTTTTGTCTGAGGCTATTTCCCTTTTCACCATAGGCGTCAATATGCTCCCAAATATACCTTGGTACCTTCTCCTCCAAAAGGGCTTCCCTGATTCCACATGAGAACAGAGGTATAACACTGTGAGTGGAATGCACACGTCACAAAGCAGCTACTCAA
Organism: Chlorocebus sabaeus; assembly: GCF_047675955.1. Taxonomy (NCBI): domain Eukaryota; kingdom Metazoa; phylum Chordata; class Mammalia; order Primates; family Cercopithecidae; genus Chlorocebus; species Chlorocebus sabaeus. Next base: position 43,380,936 of record NC_132911.1, on the reverse strand, counting down.
GAAGTTTCTCTCCAGTTCTGGTCTGAACATAAATCCTTTTTCACTGCAAGCCTAAAGCATTCCTGAATATCCCTTCACACGCTAAACAAAAACAGTGTTACAAAACTGCTCATGAAAAGAGAAGCTTAACTTAGCGAGAGGAATTCGTACCCCACATAGCAGATTCACAGAAAGCTTCCTTCTGGTTTTTATCTGAGGATATTTCTTCCTCCATATTCTAAAGAGCATTCCCAAATGTCCTTCCTCAGATTCCACAGCAATAGTGATTTCAAACTGCTCAATCCCAAGAATGATTTAACTCTATGAGATGACTACACAAGTTACAAAGCAGTTGCTCAGAAAGCTTCTCCCCAGTTTTCAATGGAAGATGTTCCTTCCTCATCACAGGCCTCTGGGCGCCACTAAATATCCCTTCGCAGATTCCTCAAAAACAGAGTTTCCAAACTGGCCAATGTAGAGCAAGCATCAACTCTGTGAACTGAATTCACATATCAGAGAGCAGTTTCTTGTAACGTTTCTTTCTCGTTTTTATTTGAGGATAGTTAAATTTTTGCCATAGTCTTCAACGTGCTCTGAAATATCACTTTTTTGGTTTTACGGGAACAGTGTTAAAGCACTGCCTAATGAGAATAGAGGTGTAACTCCCTGAGTGGAATGCACACATCACAAAGCAATTTCTCAGAAAGCTTCCCTCCAGTTCTTATCTGAAGATATTTCCTTTTTCACCATAGTGCTGAACGTGCATCCGAATGTCCCTTCGTGGATCCATCAATGACGGAGTTTCCAAGTTGCATAATGTAAAGAAAGCTTTATCTATGTGAGATGAATAAACACAGCAAAAAAGAGATATACGGAAAGCTTCTTTACAGTTTTTTTCTGAACATATTTCCTTTTTCACCATAGGCCTGAATGCGCTCCTGAATATCCCTTTGCGGATCCATCCATGACGGAGATTCCAAACTGCATAATAGAAAGAAAGATTTATCTATGTGAGATGAATAAACATGTCTATCACAAAGCAGTTTCAAAAAAAGCTTCATTCCAATTTTTGTCTGATGATATTTCCTTTTTCACCATAACCGTCCATATACTCCCGAATGTCCGTTGGTAGCTTTTTCTCCAAAAGGGATTCCCCAATCCTCTATGAGAAAAAAGGTATAACTCTGTGAGTGGAATGTAAACGTCACTAAGCAGCTCCTTGGAAAGTTTCTCTACAGTTTCTATCTGAAGATATTTCCGTTTTCATCGTATGCCTCAAAGCACTCTCGAATATCCATTCACAGACTAAACAATAATAGTATTAGAACAATGCTGAATGAAAAGAGAAGCTTAACTACGAGAGTGGAATTAATACAAAACAGAGCTGTTTTACAGAAAGATTCCTTCTGCTTTTTATCTGAAGGTGTTAATTTTTCAGCATATTCTAAAGAACGTTCCCAAATGTCCTTTCTCAGGTTCCACAGAAACAGTGATTTCAAACTGCTCAATCCAAAGAATGATGTAACTTTATGAGATTAATAAACACATCACAAAACTGTTACTCAGAAATCTTCTCTTCAGTTTTCAAGGGAAGACATTTTCTTGCTCACCACAGGCCTCTGATCGCCACTTAATATCCCTTTTCACATACCTCAAAGAGAGAGTTTTCAAATTGGGAAATGTAGAGTAAGCTTTAACTCTGTTACATGAATGCACATATCAGAGAGCAGTTTCTTGGAACGCCTCTTTCTGGGTGTTATTTGAGGATATTTCACTTTTTGCCATAGTCTTCAATGTGTTCCGAAATATCACTTTTTCAGTTTTACACGAACAGTGTTCAAACATTGTCTTAAGAGAAAAGAGGTATAACCCCCTGAGTGGAATGCACACAACACAAAGCAGTTTCTCAGAAAGCTTCTCACCAGTTTTTATGTGAAGATATCTCCTTTTTCAATGTAGGCCTGAATGTGCTCCCGAATGTCCCTTTGTGGAGCCATCCATGACAGAGTTTCCAAGCTGCATACTGTAAAGGAAGCTTTATCTATGTGACATGAATACACATATCACAGAGCAGTTTCACAGAATGCTTCCTTCTGGATTTTACCTGGGGATATTTCTTTCTTCATATTCTATGGAGCGTTCCCAAATGTCCTTCCTCAGATTCCAAAAAAACAATGATTTCAAACTGCTCAATCCAAAGAATGGTTTAACTCTATGAGATGAATATACACATCACAAAGCAGTTGCTCACAAAGCTTGTCTCCAGTTTTCATCGAAAGATGTTTCCTTGCTCACCACAAGCCACCGGACGTGACTTAATATCCCTTCACAGATTCCTAAAAGACAGAGTTTCCAAGCTGGGCAAGGTAGAGTAAGCTTTAATTCTGTGAAATGAATGCACATATAAGAGAGCAGTTTCTTGGAATGCTTCTTTCTGGTTTTTTTTTTTTTTTTTTTTTTTTTTTGAGGATATTTCACTTTTCGCCATAGTCTTCAATGCGATCTGAAATATCAATTTTTCGGTTTTACGGGAACAGTGTTCAAACACTGCCTTATGAGAAAAGAAGTATAACACCCTGAGTAGAATGCACACGTCACAAAGCAGTTTCTCAGAAAGCTTCTCTCCAGTTTTTATCTGAAGATATCCCCTTTTTCACCATAAGCCTGAATGTGCTCCCGAATTTGGAGTTTCAAACTGTGTAATAGAAATAAAGTTTTATCTAGGTGAGATGAATAAATATATCTATCACAAAGCAGTTTCACAGAAAGCTTCTTTCAAGTTTTTGTCTGAGGATATCTTCTTTTTCACTATAGCCATTCATATACTCCCAAATGTCCCTTGGTCGTTTTTTCTCCAAAAGAAATTCCCTAATCTTCTAGGAGAAGAAAGATATAATTCTGTGAGTGGAATGCACACGTCACAAAGCAGCTCCTTGGAAAACTTCTCTCCAGTTTCTATCTGAAGATATTTCCTTTTTCACCGTAAGCCTCAAAGTGCTCCCAAATATCCCTTCGCAGACTGAAGAAAAACAGTGTTAGAATACTGCTGAATGAAAAGAGAAGCTTAATTGTGTGAGTGGAAATTCTCGCAACACAGAGCAGTTTCACTGAAAGCTTCGTTCTCGTTTCTATGTGAGGTTATTTCTTTTTCAGGATATTCTAAAGAGCATTTCCAAATGTTCTTTCTCAGATTCAACAGAAACAGTGATTTCAAACTGTTCAATCCAAAGAATGATTTAACTCTGTGAGATGAACACAAACATCTCAAAAGATTTGCTCAGAAAGCTTCTGTGCCATTTTCAATGAAAGATGTTTCCATGCTCGACACAGGCCTCCGGTTGCCACTTTATATCCCTTCGCAAAATCTTCAAAGACACACTTTCCAAACTGGGAAATGTAGAGTAAGCTTTAACTCTCTGAAATGAATTCACATGTCAGAGAGCAGTTTCTTGGAATGCTTTTTTTCTGGGTTTTATTGAACGTCATTTCACTTTTCACCATACTCTTCAATGTGCTCTGAATATCACTTTTGTAGTTTTACGGGAACAGTGTTGAAAAAGTGCCTTATGAAAAGAAAGGTATAACTCCCTGAGTGGTATGCACACATCACAAAGCAGTTTCTCAGAAAGCTTCTCTCCATTTTTTATCTCACGATGTTTCCTTATTCATCATAGTCCTGAATGTGCTCCCAAATGTTCCTTCACAAATCCGTCCATGACAACGTTTCCAAACTGCATAATAGAAGGAAAGTTTTACCTATGTGAGATCAATAAACACATCCATCACAAACCCGTTTCACAGAAAGCTTCTTTCCAGTTGTTGTCCGAGGATATTTCCATTTTCACCATAGCCGTCCCTATACTTGCGAATGTCCCTTGGTAGCTTTTTCTCCAAAAGGGATTCCCCAATCCTCTATGAGAAGAAAGGCGTAATTCTGTGAGTGGAATGCACACGTCACAAAGCAGCTCCTCAGAAAGCTTCTCTCCAGTTTCTATCTGAAGATATTTCCTTTTTCACCGTAAGCCTCAAAGTGCTCCCGAATATCCCTTCACAGACTAAACAAAAACAGTGTTAGAATACTACTCAATGAAAAGACAAGCTTAACTGTGTGAGTGGAATTCACGCAACACAGCACAGTTTCACAGACAGCTTCCTTCTGGTTTCTATCTGAGGTTATTTCTTTTTCAGGATATTCTAAAGAGTGTTCCCAAACGTCCTCTCTCAGATTCCACAGAAGCAGTGATTTCAAACTGCTCAATCCAAAGAATGATTTAACTCTATGAGATGTATACAAACATCACAAAAGTGTTGCTCAGGAAACTTCTCTTCAATTTTCAACAGAATACATTTCCTGGCTCACCACAGGCCTCTGGTTGCCACTTAATATCCCTTCACAGAGTCCTCAAAGACAGACTTTCCAAACTGGGAAATGTAGAGTAAGCTTTAACTCTGTGAAATGAATGGACATGTCCGAAAGCAGTTTCTGGGAATGCTTGTTTCTGGGTTTTATTTCACAGCATTTCACTTTTTGCCTTAGGCATCAATGTGCTCCCAATATCACTTTTTTAGTTTTACAGGAACAGTGTTCAGACAGTCCCTTATGAGAAGAAAGGTATAACTCCCTGAGTGAAATTCATACATCACCAAGCAGTTTCTCAGAAAGCTTCTCTCCAGTTTTTATCTGACGATATTTCCTTTTTCACCATAGGCCCTAATGTGATCCTAAACATTCCTTCTTGGATCCATCCACGACGGAGTTTCCAAGCTGTGTAATTTAAAGGAAGGTTTATTTATGTTAGATGAATAAACATAGCAAAACCAGATTCAGAGAAAGCTTCTTTCCAGTTTTTATCTGAAGATATTTCCTTTTTTACCATAGTCCTGAATATTCTCCCAAATGTCCCTTCGTGGGTCCGTCCATGACAGGGTTTCCAAGGTGCAAAATGTAAAGAAAGCTTTATCTATGTGGGATGAATACACATATCACTGAACAGTTTCATAGAAAGTTTCTTTCCAGTTTTTGTATGAGGCTATTTCCCTTATCACCATAGTCTTCAACATGCTCCTGAATATCTCTGGTACTTTCTTCTCCAAGGGTTTCCCTGATGCTGTATGAGAAGGGAGGTATAACACTGTGAGTGAAATGCACACGTCAATAAGCAGTTCCTCGGAAAGCTTCTCTCCAGTTTCTGTCTCAACATATTTCCTTTTTCACCGTAAGCCTCAAAGTGCTTCCGAATATCCTTTCACACGCTAAACATAAACAAGGTTAGAAAAGTGCTCAAAGAAAAGGGAGGCTTAACTGAGTGAGAGGAATTAAGACGACATAGAGCAGTTTCACAGAAAGCTTCCTTCTGGATTGTACCTGAGGATATTTCTTTGTCCATATTCTAAGGAGCATTCCCAAATAGCCTTCCTGAAGATTCCACAAAAACAGTGATTTCAAACTGCTCAATCTAAAGAATGGTTTAACTCTATGACACGAATACACACATCACAAAGCAGTTGTTCAGAAAACTTCTCACCACTTTTCAACGGAAGATGTTTCCTTGCTCACCACAAGCCTCCTGGCTCCACTTAATATCCCCTCACAGATTCCTCAAAGATAGAATTTCCAAACTGGACAACGTGGAGTAAGCTTGAACTCTGTGAAATGAATGCATATATCAGAGAGCAGTTTGTTGGAACGCTTCTCTCTGGGTTTCATTTCAGGATATTTCACTTTTCCCCATAGACTTCTATGCACTCTGAAATATCACTTTTTTGGTTTTACAGGAACAGTGTTCAAATACTGCCTTATGAGAAAAGAGGTATAACTCCCTGAGTGGAATGCACACATCACAAAGCTGTTTGTCAGAATGCTTCTCTCCAGTTTCTACCTGAACATACTTTCTTTTTCACCGTAAGACTCAAAGGGCTCCCGAATATCCATTCACATGCTAAACATAAACAGTGTTAAAAAAAACTGCTGAATGAAAAGAGAAGCTTAACTGCGTGAGAGGAATTCACACGACACATAACAGTTTCACAGAAAGCTTCCTTTTGGTTTTTATCTGAAATATTTCCCTTTACACCATAGTTCTGAATGTGCTCCCAAATGCCCTTCGTGGATCCGTCCATGACAGAGTTTCCAAGCTGCGTAATGTAAAGAAAGCTTTATCTATGTGAGATGAATACACATAGCACAGAGGAGTTTCATAGAAACCTTCTATCTAGTTTCTGTCTGAGGCTATTTCCTTTTTCCCCATAAGCGTTAATATGCCCCTGAATATCTCTTGGTACCTTTTTCCCCAAAAGGGTTTCCCTGATGCCAGATGGGAAGAGGTATAACAGTGTGAGTGGAATGCACACATCACAAAGCAGTTCCTTGGAAAGCTTCTCGCCAGTTTCTATCTGAACATATTTCCTTTTTCTCCGTAAGACTCAAAGCGCTCCCGAATATCCCTTCACACACTAAAAAAAAACAGTGTTAGAAAATTGCTCAATGAAAAGAGAAGCTTAACTGAGCAAAAGGAATTCACACGACACATAGTAGTTTCACAGAAAGCTTCCCACTTTTGTTTATCTGATTATTTTTCTTTCTTCATATTCTAAAGAGCATTCACAAATGTCCTTCCTCAGATTCCACAGAAACAGTGATATCAAACTGCTCAATTCAAAGTATGATTTCACTCTATGACATGAATACACACATCACAAAGCAGTTGCACAGAAAGTTTCCCTCCAGTTTTCAACGGATGTTGTTTCCTTGCTCACCAATGGCCTCGGGGCACCACTTACTATCCCTTCGCAGATTTCTCAAAGATAGAGTCTCCAAACTGGGCAATGTAGAGTAAGCTTTATCTCTGTGAATTGAATGCACATATCAGAGAGCAGTTTCTTGGAACGCTTCTTTCTGGGTTTTTATTTGAGTATATTTCACTTTTTCCAGAGTCTTCAATGCACTCCAAAATATCCCTTTTTCGGTTTTACAGGAACAGTGTTCAAACACTGCCTTATGAGAAAAGAACTGTAACTCCCTGAGTGGAATGCATAAGTCACAAAGCAATTTATCAGAAAGCCTCTATCCAGTTTTTATCTGAAGATATCTCCTTTTCTACTATAGGCCTGAATGTGCTCCCGAGTGTCCCTTCGAGAATCTGTCCATGACAATGTTTCCAATCTGTATAACAGAAAGAAAGTTTTATCTATGTGAGATGAATAAACATATTTATCACAAAAGCAGTTTCACAGAAATCTTCTCTCCAGTATTTATCTGACGATATTTCCTTTTCCACCATAGGTCCAAATGTGATCCTGAATATCCCTTCGCCAATCCTTCCATGACAGAGTTTCCAAGCTGCGTAATGTAAAGAAAGCTTTACCTAAGTGAGATGAATAAATATAGCAAAAAACAGATTCAGAGAAAACTTTTTTCCAGTTTTTATCTGAAGATATTTCCTTTTTCACCATAGTCTTGAAGGTGCTCCTGAATGTGTTTTCTTGGATCGGTCCATGACAGAGTTTCCAAGCTGCACTACCTAAAGAAAGCTTTATCTATGTGAGATGAATACACATATCACAGAGCAGTTTCATAGAAAGCTTCTTTCCAGTTTGTGTCTGAGGTTATTTCCCTTTTTACCAGAGGCATCAACATGCTCCCAAATATCCCTTGGTACTTTTTTCTCCAAAAGAGTCTCGCCGTTGCTGTATGAGAAGAGAGGTATAACACTGTGAGTCAAATGCACACGTCACAAAGCAGTTCCTTGGAAAACTTCTCTCCAGTTTCGGTCTGATCTTATTTCCTGTTTCACTGTAAGCCTCAAAGCACTCCCGAATATCCCTTCACACGCTAAACATAAGCAGGGTTAGAAGACTGCTCAATGAAAAGAGAGGCTTAATTGAGCGACAGGAATTAAGATGACACAGAGCAGTTTCACAGAAAACTTCCTTCTGAATTTTACCTGAGGATATTTCTTTCTCCATATTCTAAGGAGAACTCCCAAATGCCCTTCCTCAGATTCCACAAAAACAGTGATTTCAAACTGCTCAATCCAAAGAATGGTTTAACTCTATGAGACGAATGCACATATCACAAAGCAGTTGCTCTGAAAGCTTCTCTCCAGTTTTCATCAGAAGACGTTTCCTTGCTCACCACAAGCCTCCGGGGGCCACTTACTATCCCTTCATGGATTCCTCAAAGACAGAGTTACCAAACTGGGAAATGTAGTGTGAGCTTTAACTTTGCGAAATGAATCAACATATCAGAGAGTAGTTTCTTGGAATGCTTCTTTCTGAGTTTTATTTGAAGATATTTCACTTTTTGCTGTAGTATTCAATGCGCTATGAAATATCACTTTTTCGGTTTTACAGGAACAGTGTTCAAACACTGCCTTATGAGAAAGGAGGTATAAGTCCCTGAGTTCAATGCACACATCACAATGCATTTTCTCAGAAAGCTTCTCTCCAGTTTTTATCTGAAGATATCTCCTCTTCCACCATAGGCCTGAATGTGCTACCAAATGTCCCTTCACAGATCTGTCCCTTACGGAGTTTCCAAACTGCGTAATATAAGGAAAGTTTTATAGATGTGAGATGAATAAACATATCTAAAACAAAGTAGTTTCACAGAATTCATCTTTCCAGTTTTTGTCTTAGGATATTTCATTTTTTACCATAGCCATCCATATACTCCCGCATGTACCTTGGTAGCTTTTTCTCCAAAAGGGATTCCCCAATCCTCTATGAGAAGAAAGATATAATTCTGTGAGTTGAATGCACACATCAAAATGCAGCTCCTCTGAAAGCTTCTCTCCAGTTTCTATTGGAAGATATTTCCTTTTTCACCATAAGCCTCGAAGTACTCCCAAATATCCCTTTGCAGACTAATCAAAAACAGTGTTAGAATGCTGCTGATTGAAAAGACAAGCTTAACTGTGTGAGCAGAATTCACACCACACAGAGCAGTTTCACAGAAAGCTTCCTCCTGGTTTTTATCTGAGGTTATCTTTTTCAGGATATTCTGAAGACCGTTCTGACATGTTCTTTCTCAGATTCCACAGAAACAGTGATTTCAAACTGCTCTATCCAAAGAATGACTTAACTCTATGACATGAATATAAAGATCACAGGAACAGTGTTCCAACAGTGCCTTATGAGAAGAAGGTATAACTCCCTGAGTTGAATGCACACATCACAAAGCAGTTTCTCAGAAAACTTCTCTGCAGTTTTTATCTGAAGATATTTCTTATTTCACCATAGGCCTGAATATACTCCCGAATGTCCTGTCACGAATCTGTCCGTGGCGGTGTTTCAAAACTGTGTAATAGAAATAAAGTTTTATCTATGTGAGATGAATAAACATATATATCACAAAGCAGTTTCACAGAAAACTTTTTTCCAGTTTTTGTCTCAGGATATTTCCTTTTTCACCATTGCTGTGCATATACTCCCAAATGTCCTCTGGTCGCTTTTTCTCCAAAAGTGATTCCAAAATCCTCTATGACAAAAAAGGTATAATTCTGTGAGTGCAATGCACACGTCACAAAGCAGCTTCTCAGAAAGCTTCTCTCCAGTTTCTATCTGAAGATACTTCCTTTATCACTGTAAGCCTCAAAGCGCTCCCGAGTATCCCTTAGCTGATTAAACTAAAACAAGGTTAGAATACTGCTAAAGAAAAACAGAAGCTTAACTGTGTTAGTGGATTTCACATGACACAGAACAGCTTCACAGAAAGCTTCCTTGTGGTTTTTATTGGATTGTATTTCTTTTTCAGCATATTCTTAAGAGTGTTCCCAAATGTCCTTTCTCAGATTCCACAGAAAGAGTGATTTCAAACTGCTCAATCCAAAGAATCATTTAACTCTATGAGATGAATACACACTTCACAAAGCAGTTGCTCAGAAAGCTTCTCTCCAGTTTTCAAAGGAAGACATATCCTTTCTCGCCACAGGCCTCCGGTCACCACTTAATATCCCTTCGCAGAATCCTGAAAGACAGACTTTGCAAATTGGAAAATGTACAGTAAGCTTTAACTCTGAAATGAATGCACATGTCAGAGAGCAGTTTCTTGGAATGCTTCTTTCCGGGTTTTATTTCAGGATATTTGAGTTTTCACCATAGTCTTCAATGTGCTCTGAAATATCACCTTTTCAGTTTTACAGGAACAGTGTTCAAACACTGTCTTATGAGAAAAGATGTATAATGCCCTGAGTGGAATGCACACATCTCAAAGCAGTTTCTCAGAAAGATTCTCTCCAGTTTTTATCTGAAGATATTTCCTGTTTCACCAGAGGCTTGAACATGCTCCCGAATGTCCCTTCGTGAATCCGTGCATGACCACGTTTCAAAACTGCATAATAGAAAGAAAGTTTTATCTATGTGAGAAGAATAAACATATCTATCACAAAGCAGTTTCTCAGAAAGCTTCTTTCCAGTTTTTGTCTGAGGATATTTCCTTTTTCACTGTAGCCGTCCATATAGTCCCGAATATCCCTCGGCAGCTTTTTCTCCAAAAGGGATTCTCCAATCCTCTATGAGTAGAAAGGTATAACTCTGTGAGTGGAATGCACACATCACAAAGCAGCTCCTCGGAAAACTTCTCTCCAGTTTATATCTGAAGATATTTCCTTTTTCACCATAAGCCTCAAAGCACTCCCGAATATCCCTTCGGAGACTAAACAAAAACAGTGTTAGAATACTGCTCAATGAAAAGAGAGGCTTAACTTGGTGAGCAGAACTCATGCAACACAGAGCAGTTTCACATAAAGCTTCCTTCTTGTTTCTATTTGAGGTTATTCTTTTTCAGGATATCCTAAAGAGCGTTCCCAAATGTCCTTTATCAGATTCCACAGAAACAGTGATTTAAAACTGTTCAATCCAAAGAATGATTTAACTCTATGAGACGAACACAAACATCACAAAATGGTTGCTCTGAAAACTTCCCTGCAATTTTCAACCTAAGTCATTTCCTTGCTCGCCACAGGACTCCGGTAGCCACTTAATAGCCCTTCGCAGAATCCTCAAAGACAGAGTTTCCAAACTGGGAAATGTAGGGTAAGCTTTAATCCTGCGAAATGAATGGACATGTCAGAGAGCAGTTTATTGGAATGCTTCTTTATGGGTTTCATTGGATGACATTTCACTTTTCGCCATAGTCTTCAGTGTGCTCTGAATATCGCTTTTGTAGTTTTACATGAAGAGTGTTCGAACAGTGCCTTATGAGAAAAAAGGTATAATTCCCTGTGTGGAATGCACACATCACCAAGCATTTCTCAGAAAGCTTTTCTCCAGTTTTTATCTGAAGATATTTCCTATTTCACCATAGGCCTGAATGTGTTCCCAAATGTCCCTTTGTGAATACGTCCATTACAGCGTTTCAAAACTGCATAATAGAAAGAAAGTTTTATCTATGTGAGATAAATAAACATATCTATAACAAAGCAGTTTCACAGAAAGCTTCTTTCCAATTTTTGTCTGAGGATATTTCCTTTTTCACCATAGCCATCCATATATTCCCGAATGTCCCCTGGTAGCTTTTTTGCCAAAAGGGACTCCTCAAACCTCTACGAGAAAAAAAGTATAACTCTGTGAGTGGAATGCATACATCACAAAGCAGCTCCTCAGAACTGTTCTCTCCAGTTTCCTTCTGAAGATATTTCCGTTTTCACCATAATCCTCAAAGCACTCCCCAGTATCCCTTAGCTGACTAAACTAAAACAGTGTTAGAATACTGCTCTATTAAAACAGAAGATAAACTGTGGGAGTGGAATGAACATGACAGAGAGCAGTTTCACAGATAGCTTCCTTCTGGTTTTTATTGGAGGGTATTTCTTTTTCAGCATATCCTTTAGAGCATTCCCAAATCTCCTTTCTCAGGTTCCACAGAAAGAAGTGAATTCAAACTGCTCAGTCCAAAGAATGATTTAACTATTTGAGATGAATACACATATCACAAAGCAGTTGCTCAGAAAGCTTCTCTCCAGTTTTCACTGGAAGACATTTCCTTGCTCGCCATGTTCCTCCGGTCTCCACTTAATATCCCTTCGCAGAATCCTCAAAGTCAGACTTTCCAAACTGGGAAATGTAGAGAAAACTTTAACTCTCTGAAGTGAATGCACATGTCAGAGAGCAGTTTCTTGGAACGCTTCTTTCTGAGTTATATTTGAGGATATTTCACTTTTTGCCATTGTCCTCAATGTGCTGCAAATTATCATATTTTCGGTTTTACAGGAACAGTGTTCAAAACTGCCTTATGAGAAAAGAGGTATAACTCCCTGAGTGGAATGCACACATCCCAAAGCAGTTTCTGAGAATGCTTCTATCCAGTTTTTATCTGAAGATATCTCCTTTTTCAACATAGGCCTGAATGTGCTCCCAAATGTCCCTTCACGGATGCTTCCATGACAGAGTTTCCAAACTGTGTAATATAAGCAAAGTTTTATCAATGTGAGTTGAATAAACATAGCAAAAAACAGATTCACAGATAGCTTCTTTCCAATTTTTATCTGAAGGTATTTCCTTTTTCACCATCATCCTGAATGTGCTCCCGAATGTCCCTTCATGGATCCGTCCATGACAGAGTTTCCAAGGTACGTAATGTAACGAAAGTTTTATCTATGTGAGACGAATACATATATCATGGAGCAGTTTCATAGAAAGCTTCTTTCCAGTTTTTGTATGAGGTTATTTCCCTTTTCACCATAGACATCAACATGCTCCCGAATACCACTTGGTACCTTTTTCTCCAAAGGGGTTTCCCCTATGCTGTGTGAGAAGAGAGGTATAACACGATTAGTGGAATGCACACGTCACAAAGCAGTTCCTTGGAAAGCATCTCTCCAGTTTTAGTCTGAACATATTTCCTTTTTCACCATCAGCCTCAAAGTGCTCCCGAATATCCATTCACACACTAAGCATAAACAGGGTTAGAAAGCTGCTCAATGGAAAGAGAGGCTTATGTGAGCGAGAGAAATTAAGATGACACAGAGCAGTTTTACAGAAAGCTTCCTTCGGGATTTTACCAGAGGATATTTCTTTCTCCATATTCTAAGGAGTGTTCCCAAATGTTCTTCCTCAGATTCCACAAAAACAGTGATTTCAAACTGCTCAATTCAAAATATGGTTTAACTCTATGAGACATATACACACATCATAAGGCAGTTGCTCACAAAGTTTCTCTCCAGTTTTCATTGGAAGACGTTTCCTTGCTCATCACAAGCCTCCAGGCGCCACTAAATATCCCTTCACAGATTTCTGAAAGACAGAGTTTCCAAACTGGGTAATGTAGAGTAAACTTTAACTCTGTGAAATGAATGCACATATCAGAGAGCAGTTTCCTGGAATGCTTCTTTCTGGGTTTTATTTCAGGATATTTCACTTTTCAACATAGTCTTCCATGTGCTCCAAAATATTACTTTTTCAGTTTTACAGTAACTGTCTTCAAACACTGCCTTATGAGAAAAGAGGTATAACTCGCTGAGTGGAATGCACACATCATCAAGAAGTTTCTCAGAAAGTTTCTCTCCAATTTCTACCTGAACATATTTCCTTTTTCACCATAAGCCCGAATGTGATCCCATATATCCCTTCGCAGATCCATCCATGATGGAATTTCCAAGTTGCATAATGTAAAGAAAGTTTAATCTATATGATATGCATAAACGTATCTATCACAAAACATTTACACAGAAAGCTTCCTTTCAGTTTTTGCCTGAGAATATTTCCTTCTTCACTGTAGCCCTCCATATGGTGAATGTCCTTTGGTAGCTTTTTCTCCAAAAGGGATTTCCCAATCCTCTATGAGAAAAACGATATAACTTTGTGTGTGGAATGCACATGTCACAAAGCAGCTCCTTGAAAAGCTTTCCAGTTTCTTTCTGAAGATATTTCCTTTTTCACCGTAAGTCTCAAAGTGCTCCCCAATATACCTTCACACACTAAACATAAACAGGGTTAGAAAACTGCTCAGTGAAAGAAAGAGGCTTAACTGAGCGAAGGAAATTAAGACGACACAGAGCAGTTTCACAGATAGCTTCCTTCTGGATTTTACTTGAGGATATTTCTTTCTCCATATTCTAAGGAACATTCCCAAATGTCCTTCCTCAGATTTCACAAAAACAGTGATTTCAAACTGCTCAATCCAAAGAGTGATGTAACTCTATGAGATGAATACAAACATCCCAAAATAGTTCCTCAGAAAACTTATCTCCAATTTTCAACAGAAGACATTTCCTTGCTCGTCACAGGCCTCCAGGTGCCACTTAATATCCCTTCACAGACTTTCCAAACTGGGAAATTTAGAGTAAGCTTTAACTCTGTGAAATGAATGGACATGTCAGAGAGCAGTTTCTTGGAATGCTTCATTCTTGTATTATTGGACGACATTTCACTTTTCACCATAGTCTTCAATGTGCTCCGAATATCACTTTTTTAGTTGTACAGGAACAGTGTTCAAACAGTGCCTTATGAGAAGAAAGGTAAAACTCCCTGAGTGGAATGCACACATCACCAGGCAGTTTCTCAGAAAGCTTCTCTCCAGTTTCTACCTGAACATATTTCCTTTTTCACCGTAAGACTCAAAGAACTCCCGAATATCCCTTTGCAAGCTAAATACAAACAATGTTAGAAAACTGCTCAATGAAAAGAGAAGCTTAACTGAGCGAGACGAATTCATATGACACATAGCAGTTTCACAAAAAGCTTCCTTCTGGTTTTTATCTGAAGATATTTCCCTTTTCACCATAGTTCTGAATGTGCTTCTAAATGCCCTTCACAGATCCGTCCATGACAGAGTTTCCAAGCTGTGTAATGTAAAGAAAGCATTATCTACGTGAAATGAATAAATATACCAAAAGCAGATACACAGAAAGTTTCTTTCCAATTTTTTCTGAAGATATTTCCTTTTTCACCATAGCCCTAAATGTGCTCCTGAATATCCCTTAGTGGATCTGTCATGACAAAGTTTTGCAGCTGCGTAATGTAAGGAAAGCTTTATATATGTGAGATAAATACACATAACACAGAGCAGTTTCACAGAAAGCTTCTATCCAGTTTCTGTTTCCCTGATTCTGTATCAGAAGAGAGGTATAACACTGTGAGTGGAATGCACACGTCACGAAGCAGTTCCTCGGAAAGCTTCTTGGCAGTGTCTATCTGAACATATTTCCTTTTTCTCCGTAAGCCTCAAAGTGCTCCCAAATATCCCTTCACACCCTGAAAAAAAACAGTGTTAGAAAATTGCTCAATGAAGTGAAAAGTTTAACTCTCCAAGAGAAATTCACATGATACATAGTAGTTTCACAGAAAGCTTCCTATGTTTGTTTATCTGATTATATTTCTTTCTCCATATTGTAAAGAGTGTTCCCAAATGTCCTTCCTCAGATTCCATAGAAATAGTGATATCAAACTGCTCAGTTAGAAGTATGGTTTCACTCTATGAGATGAATACACACACCACAAGGCAGTTGCTAAGAAAACTTCCTTCCAGTTTTCAATGCAAGACATTTCCTTGCTCACCACAGGCCTCCAGAGGCCACTTAATATCCCTTCACAGATTTCTCAAAGATAGAGTTTCCAAACTGGGCAATGTAGAGTAAGCTTTACTCTGTGAAATGAATGCACATATCAGAGAGCAGTTTCATCGAACGCTTCTTTCTGGTTTTTATTTGAGTATATTTCACTTTTTACCATAGTTTTCAATGCACTCTGAAATATCACTTTTTCGGCTTTACAGGAACAGTGTTCAAACACTGCCTTATGGGAAAAGAGGTATAACTCCCTGAGTGGAATGCACACATCACAAAGCAGTTTCTCAGAAAGCTTCTCACCAGTTTTCATCTGAAGGTATTTCCATTTTCACCACAGTCCTGAATGTGCTCCCGAATGTCCCTTTGGAGATCCATCCATGACAGAGTTACCAAGCTGCATAATGTAAAGAAAGCTTTATCTATGTGAGATGAATAAACATAGCAAAAAGAAAATTCACAGAAAGCTTCTTTCCAGTTTTCATCTGAAAATATTTCCTTTTTCACCATAGTCCTGAATGTTCTCCTGAATGTCCCTTTGCAGATTCTTCCATGACAGAGTTTCCAAGGTGCGTACTGTAAAGGAAGCTTTATCAATGTGAGATCAATACATATATCACAGAGCAGTTTCACAAACGGCTTCTTTCAAGTTTTTGTCTGAGGCTATTTCCCTTTTCACAATAAGCATCAATATGCTCCCGGATATTCCTTGGTAAATATTTCCCCAAAAGGGTTTCCCCGATGCTGTATGAGAATAGAGGTATAGCACTGTGAATGGAATGCACACATCACAAAGCAGTTCCTCGGAAAACTTCTCTTCAGTTTCTATCTGAACATATATCCTTTTTCCTCGTAAGCATCAAAGCACTCCTGAATATCGCTTTGCACGCTAAACATAAACATGTTAGAAAACTGCTCATTGAAAAGACAAGCTAACTGAGTAAGAGGAATTCACACTACACATAGCAGTTTCACAGAAAGCTTCCTTCTGATTTTTATCTGAGGATATTTATTTCTCCATATTCTAAAGAGCATTCTCAAATGTCCTTCCTATGATTTCACAGAAATAGTGATTTCAAAGTGCTCAATCCAAAGAATGCTTTAACTCTATGAGATGAACACACCCATCACAAAGCAGTTGCTCAGAAAGCTTCCCTCCAGTTTTCATTGGAAGATATTTCCTTGCTCACCACAGACCTCCAGGCGCCACTTAATATCCCTTCACAGATCCCTCAGAGGCAGAGTTTCCAAAGTGGGCAATGTAGAGTAAGCTTTAACTCTGTGAAATGAAGGCACATATCAGAAAGCTGTTTCCTGGAAAGCTTCTTTCTAGGTTTTACTTGAGGATATTTCGCTTTTCACCGTAGTCTTCAATGCATTCCGAAATATCACATTTTCGGTTTTACATGAACAGTGTTCAAACAGTGTCTTAGGAGCAAAGAGGTATAACTCTGTGAGTGGAATGCACGCATCATAAAGCAGTTTCTCAGATTTTTCTCTCCAGTTTTTATCTGAAGATATGTTCTTTTTCACCATAGGCCTGAATGTGAACTCAAATGTCCCTTTGCAGATCCGTCCATGATGGAATTTCCAGGCTGGGTGATGTAAGAAAAGCTTTATCTATGTGAGGTAAATAAACATAACAAAAAGCAGACTCACAGAAAGCTTCTTTCCAGTTTTTATCTGAAGATATTACATTTTTCACCATAGTCCTGAATGTGCTCCCCAATGTCCCTTCGTGAATCCATCCATGACAGAGTTTCCAAGCTGCATAATGTAAAGAATGCTTTTCTATGTGAGATGAATACACATATCACAGAACAGTTTCACAGAAATTTATTTCCACTTTTTGCCTGAGGCTATTTCCCTTTTCACCATAGCCGTCAATTTGCTCCCAAATATCCCTTGGTACTTTTTTATCCAAAAGGGTTTTCCCGATGCTGTATGGGAAGGGAGGTTTAACACTGTGAGTGCAATGCACACGTCACTAAGCAGTTCCACGGAAAGTCTCTTTCCAATATCTATCTGAACATACATCCTTTTTCCTCATAAACATCAAAGCACTCCTGAATATCGCTTTGCATGCTAAACATAAACAGTGTTAGGAAAATGCTCAATGAAAACACAAGCTTAACTGAGTGAGAGGAATTCACACAACACATAGCAGTTTCACAGAAAGCTTCCTTCTGGTTTTTATATGAGGATATTTCTTTCTCCATATTCTAAAGAACGTTCCCAAATGTCCTTCCTATCATTCCATAGAAACAGTGATTTCACACTGCTCCATCCAAAGAGTACTTTAAATCTATGAGATGAACACACCCATCACAAAGCAGTTGCTCAGAAACTTTCTCTCCCGTTTTCACCGGAAGATATTTCCTTACTCACCACACGCCTCCGGGCGCCACTTAATATCCCTTCACAGATTCCCCAAAGACAGAGTTTCCAAAGTAGGCAATGTAGAGTAAGCTTTAACTCTGTGAAATGAATGCAGATATCAGAGAGCAGTTTCCTGGAACGCTTCTTTCTAGGTTTTACTTGAGGATATTTCAGTTTTCGCCATAGTCTTCACTGCACTCCGAAATATCACTTTTTGGGTTTTACAGAAACAGTGTTCAAACACTGCCTTACGAGAAAGGAGGTATAACTCTCTGAGTGGAATGCACACATCACAAAGCAGTTTCTTAGAAAGCTTCTCTGCAGTTTTTATCTGAAGATATTTCTTTTTTCACAGTAGACTTGAATGTGATCCCGAATATCCCTTTGCGGACCTGTCCATGACGGAGTTTCCAGGCTGTGCAATGTAAAGAAAGCTTTACCTATGTGAGGTGATTAAACAGTGCAAAAGGCAGATTCACAGAAAACTTCTTCCCAGTGTTTTTCTGAAGATATTTCCTTTTTCACCATAGGCCTGATTATGCTCCCGAATGTCCCTTTGCGTATTCGTCCATGACAGTGTTTCCTAGCTGCATAATATAAGCAAAGTTTCATCTATATGAGATGAATAAACATATCTATCACAAAGCAATTTCATAGAAAGCTTCTTTCCAGTTTTTGTCTGAAGATATTTACTTTTTCTCCATTGCTGTCCATATATTCCTGAATGCCCCTTGGTAGCTTTTCCTCCAAAAGACATTCCCCAATCCTCCATGAAAAGAAAGGTATAATTCTGTGAGTAGAATGCACGCGTCACAAAGCAGTTCCTCAGAAAGCTTCTCTCCAGTTTCTATCTGAAGATATTTCCTTTTTCACCATAAGCCTCAAAGCGCTCCCAAATATCCCTTCACAGATTAAACAAAAACTGTGTTAGAATACTGCTTAATGAAAAGAGAAGTTTAACTCTGTGAGTGGAATTCACACAACACAGAGCAGTTTCACAGAAAGATTCCTTCTGGTTTCTATCTGAGGTTGTTTCTTTTTCAGAATATTCTAAAGAGCTCTCCCAAATGTTCTTTCTCAGATTCCACAGAAACAGTGATTTCAAACTTGTCAATCCTAGGAATGATTTAACCCTATGAAATGCATACAAACATCACAAAAGGGTTGCTCAGAAAGCTTCTCTCCAATTTTCAATGGAAGACATTTCCTTGTTCACCACAGGCCTCCGGTTGCCACTTAATATCCCATCCCAGAATCCTCAAAGACAGACTTTCCAAACTGAGAAATGTAGAGAAAGCTTTAAAACTCTGTGAAATGAATGGAATATCTGAGAGCAGTTTCTTGGAATGTTTCTTTCTGGGTTTTATTTGATGACATTTCACTTTACGTCATAGTCTTCAATGTGCTCTGAATATCACTTTTTTAGTTTTACAGGAACAGTGTCCAACAGTGCCTTATGAGAAGAAAGGTATAACTCCCTGAGTGGAATGCAGACATCACCAAGCAGTTTCTGAGAAAGCTTTTCTCCAGTTTTCATCGGAAGATGCTTCCTTGTTCACCGCAGGCCTCCAGGTGCCACTTAATATCCCTTCCCTAATTCCTCAAAGAAAGCATTTCCAAACTGGGTAATGTAGAGTAAGCTTTAACTCTGTGAAATGAATGCACATATCATATATGCTCCTTTCTGGGTTTTATTTGAGGATATTTCACTTTTTGCCATAGTCTTCAATGGGCTTCGAGATATCACTTTTTCAGTTTTACAGGAAGAGTGTTCAAACACTGCCTTATGAGAAAAAAAGTATAACTCACTGAGTGGAATACACACATCACAAAGCAGTTTCTCAGAAAGCTTCTCCCAGGTTTTTATTTGAATATATTTGCATTTTCACCATAGTGCTGATTGTGCTCCCGAATGTCCCTTCGTGGATCTGTCCATCACAGAGTTTCCAATATGCATTATATAAAGAAAGTTTTATCTATGTGAGATGAATAAACATATCTGTCACAAAGCAGTTTCACAGAAAGCTTCTTTCTAGTTTTTGTTTGAGCATAATACTTTTTTCACCACAGCTGTCCATGTACTCCTGAATGTCCCTCAGTAGCTTTTTCTCCAAAAGTGATTCCCCAATCCTGTATGAGTAGAAAGGTATAACTCTGTCTGTGGAATGCACATGTCACAAAGCAGCTCCACGGAAAGCTTCTCTTCAGTTTCTATCTGAAGATATTTCTGTTTTCACCATAAACCTCAAAGTGCTCCCGAATATCCCTTCACAGACTAAGCAAAAACAATGGTACAATGCTGCTCAATGAAAAGAGAAGTTTCACTGTGTGAGTGGAATTTGCACGATCCAGAGCAGATTCACAGAAAGCTTACTTCTGGTTTTTATCTGACGGTATTTCTGTTTCAACATATTGTAAAGAGTATTCCCAAATGTCCTTTCTCAGGTTCCACAGAAACAGAGATTTCAAACTGCTCAATCCAAAGAATGATTTAACTCTATGAGATGAAAACACACATCACAGAAATTTGCTCACAAAGCTTTTCTACAGTTTTCAAAGGAAGAGATTTCCTTGCTCACCACAGGACTTCGGGCGTCAATTAATATCCCCTCGCATGTTCCTCAAAGACAGATTTTTGAGAATGGGCAATGTAGAGGAAGCTTTATCTCTGTGAAATGAATGCACATATCTGAAAACAGTTTCTTGGAATGCTTCTTTCTGGGTTTTATTTGAGGATATTTCACTTTTCACCATAGTCTTCAATGCGCTCCAAAACATCACTTTTTCAGTTTTACAGGAACAATGTTCACACACTGCCTTATGAGAAAAGAAGTATAACTCCCTGTGGAATGCACACATCACAAAGCAGTTTCTCAGAAATCTTCTCTCCAGTTTTTATCTGAAGATATTTTCTGTTTCTCCATTGACCTGAATGTGCTCCCGAATGTCCCTTTGCGAATCCGTCCATGACGACATTTCCAAAATGCGAAATAGAAAGAAAATTTTAACTATGTGAGATGGATAAACATATCTATAACAAAGCAGTTTCACATAAAGCTTCTTTCCAGTTTTTGTCTAAGGATATTTCCTTTTTCACCATAGCCGTCCATATACACCCAAATGTCCCCTGGTAACTTTTTCTCCAAAAGGGATTCCCCAATCCTCTATGAGAAGAAAAGTATAAATCTGTGAGTGGAATGCACATGTCACAAAGCAGTTCCTCGGAAATCATCTCTCCATTTTCTATATGAAGATATTTCCATTTTCACCATATGCCTCAAAGGGCTCCCCAGTATCCCTTAGCTGACTAAACTAAAACAGTGTTAGAATACTGCTCAATGAAAACAGAAGCTTAACTGTGTGAATGGAATTCACATGACAGAGAGTATTTTTACAGAAAGTTTTCTTCTGATTTTTATCAGAGGGTATTTCTTTTTCAGCATATTCTTAAGAGAGTTCCCAAATGTCTTTTCTCAGGTTCCACAGAAAGAGTGATTTCAAACTGCTCAATCCAAAGAATGATTTAACTCTATGAGATGAATACACACATCACAAAGCAGTTGCTCAGACAGCTTCTCTCCCATTTTTATCTGAAGATATCTCCTCTTTCACCATAGGCCTGAATGTGCTCACGAATGTCCTTTCATGGATCTGCCCATGACGGCATTTCAAAACTGTGTAATAGAAAGAAAGTTTTATCTATGTGGGATGAATAAACGTATCTATCACAAAGCAGTTCCACAGAAAGCTTCTTTCCAGTTTCTGTCTGAGGATATATTCTTTTTCACCATAGCCGTCCATATACTCCTGAATGTCCCCTGGTAGATTTTTCCCCAAAAGGGATTCACTAATCCTCTGTGAGCAAAAATGTATAATTCTGTAAGTGGAATGCACACGTCACAAACAAGCTCCTCGGAAAGTGTCTCTCCAGTTTCTATCTGAAGATATTTTCTTTTTCACCGTAAGCCTGAAAGTGCTCCCAGATATCCCTTCGCAGACTAAACAAAAACAGTGTTAGAGTACTGCTCAATGAATAGAGAAGCTTAACTGTGCAAGCGAAATTCACTCGACACAGAGTAGTTTCACAGAGAGCTTCTTTCTTGTTTCTATCTGAGGTTATTTCTTTTACAGGATATTATAAAGAGCGTTCTCAAATGTCCTTTCTAAGATTCCAAAGAAACAGTGATTTCAAACTGCTGAATCCAAAGAATGATTTAACTCTACGAGATGAATACAAACATCACAAAAGGGTTACTCAGAATGCTTCTCTCCAATTTTCAACGGAAGACATTTCCTTGCTCACCACAGGCCTCCGGTCACCACTTAATATCCCTTTGCAGAATCCTCAAAGACAGACTTTCCAAACTGGGAAATGTCGAGTAAGCTTTAACTCTGTGAAATGAATGGACATGTCAGAGAACAGTTTCTTGAAATGCTTCTTTCTGGGTTTTATTTGACGACATTTCACTTTTTGCCATAGTCATCAATGTGCCCCAAATATCACTGTTTTAGTTGTACAGAAACAGTGTTCAAACAGTGCCTTAAGAGAACAAAAGTATAACACCCAGAGTGGAATGCACACATCACAAAGCAGTTTCTCAGAAAGCTTCTCTCCAGTTTTTATCTGATGATATTTTCTTTATCACCATAGACCTGAATGTGATCCCGAATATACCTACACAGATCCATCCATAACAGAGTTTCCAAGCTGAATAATGTAAAGAAAGTTTTATCTATGTGAGATGCATAAACATATCTATCACAAAACATTTACACAGAAAGCTTCCTTTCAGTTTTTGGCTGAGAATACTTCCTTTTTCACCATAACCCTCCATATGGTGAATGTCCCTTGGTAGCTTTCTCTCCAAAAGGGATTTCATAATCCTCTATGAGAAAAAAGATATAACTCTATGAATAGAATGCACACGTCATGAAGCAGTTCCTTGGAAAGCTTCTCTCCAGTTTCTACCTTCAGATATTTCCTGTTTCACCGTAAGTCTCAAAGCGCTCCTGAATATCCCTTCACACACTAAACATAAACAGGGTTAGAAAACTGCTCAGTGAAAAGGAGGCTTAAATGAGTGAGGGGAATTAAGACGACACAGAGCAATTCCACAGAAAGCTTCCTTCTGAATTTTACCTGAGGATATTTCTTTCTCCATATTCTAAGGAGCATTCCCAAATGTCCTTCTTCAGATTCCACAGAAACAGTGAATTCAAACTGCTCAATCTAAAGAATGATTTAACTGTATGAGATGAATACAAACATCACAAAAGAGTTGCTCAGAAAGCTTCTCTGAAATTTTCGATGGAAGACATTTCCTTGCTCGCCACAGGCCTTCATTTGCCACTTAATATCCCTTTGCAGAATCCTCAAAGACAGACTTGCCAAACTGGGAAATGTAGAGTAAGCTTTGACTCTCTGAAATGAATTTACATGTCAGACAGCAGTTTCTTGGAGCGCTTCTTTCTGGGTTTTATTTCGGGATATTTCACTTTTCGCTATAGTCTTCCATGCGCTCCGAAATATCACTTTCTCGGTTTTAGAGGAACAGTGTTCAAACAATACCTTATGAGAAAAGAGGTATAACTCCTGAGTGAAATGCACACATCACAAAGCAGCTTCTCAGAAAGTTTCTTGCCAGTTTTTATCTGAAGGTATTTCCTTTTCCCCATTGGCCTTCACGAATCCACCCATGATGGAGTTACCAAACTGCATAATATAAAGAAACCTTTATCTACGTGAGATGAATAAACATAGCGAAAAGCAGATTTACAGAAAGATGCTTTCCAGTTTTTATCTGAAGATATTTCCTTTTTCAACATAGTCCTGAATGTGCTCCTGATTTTTCCCTTCATGGATTCAGCCATGACAGAGTTTTCAAGCTGCATAATGTAGAGAAAGCTTTTTCTATGTGAGATGAATGCACATATCACAGAAAAGTATCACAGAAAGGGTTTCCCAGATGCTGTATGAGGACAGAAGTAGAACACTGTGAGTTTATTGCACACGTCACAATGCAGTTTTGTGGAAAGCTTCTATCTAGTTTCTATCAGAACATATTTTTTTCACCATAAGCCTCAAAGTGCTACCGTATATCCCTTCATATGCTAAACATGAACAATGTTAGAAAACTGCTCAATGAAAAGACAAGCTTAACTGAGTGAGAGGAATTCACACGACACACAGCAGTTTCATAGAAAGCTTCCTTCTGGTTTTTATCTGAGGATATATCTTTCTCCATATTCTAAAGATCTTTCCCAAATGTCTCTCTTCAGATTCCACAGAAGCAGTGATTTCAAATTGCTCAATGCAAAGAATGATTTAACTCTATGAGATGAATACACCATCACAAAGCAGTTGCTCAGAAAACTTCTCTCCAGTATTCATCCGAAGACATTTCCTCGCTCGCCACAGGCCAACAGGCGAAACTTAATATCCCTTTTCAGATTACTCAAATACAGAATTTACAAACTGGGCAACGTAGAGTAAGCTTTACCTCTGTGAAATGAATGCACATATCAGAGAGCAGTTTCTTTGAATGCTTCTTTCTGGGTTTTATTTGAGGATATATCACTTTTTGCCAGTCTTCAATGCACTCGGAAATATCACTTTTTCATTTTACAGGAACAGGGTTCAAACACTGCCTTATGAGAAAAGAGGTATAACTCCCTGAGTGGAATGCACACATCACAAAGCAGTTTCTCAAAAAGCTTCTCTCCATTGTTTTTCTGAAGAAATTTCCTTTTTCAGCATAGTCCTGAATGTGATTTTGAATATCCCGCTGTGGATCCGCCCATGACAGATTTTCCAAACTGTGTAATATAAAGAAAGTATTATCTATGTGAGATAAATAAACATAAGAAAAAGCAAATTCCCAGAAAATTTCTTTCCAGTTTTATCTGAAGATATTTCCTTTTTCAACATAGTCCTGAATGTGCTCCCAAATATCACTTCTCAAATTCATCCATGACAGAGTTTCCAAGCTCTGTAATGTAGAGAAAGCTTTATCTATGTGAGATGAATACACATATCACAGAACAGTCTCACAGAAAGGGTTTTCCGGATGAGAGAGAGGTATAACACTGTGAGTGGAATGTACACGTCACAAAGCAGTTCCATGGAAAGCTTCTCTCCAGGTTCTATCTGAACATATTTTCATTTTCACCATAAGCTTCAAAGTGCTCCAGTATATCCCTTCATATGCTAAACATGAACAACGTTAGAAAACTGCTCAATGAAAAGAGAAGCTTAACTGAGCGATTGGAATTCACACGACACACAGTAGTTTCACAGAAATCTTTCTTCTGGTTTTTATCTGAAGATACTTCTTTTTCCATATTCTAAGGAGCGTTCCCAAATGTCCTTCCTCAGATTCCATAGAAACAATGATTTCAAACTCCTCAATCCAAAGAATTATTTAACTCTATGAGAATAATACACACATCACAAAGCAACTGCTCAGAAAGCTTCTCTCCAGTTTTCAACAGAAGACATTTTCTTGCTCAAAAAAGGCCTCCGGGAGCTGCTTAATATCCCTTTGCAGATTCCTCAAAGACATAGTTTCCAAACTGGGCAATGTAGAGTAAGCTTTAACTCTTTGTAGTGAATGCACATATTAGAGAGCAGTTTCCTGAAACACTTCTTTCTGGGTTTTATTTGAGGATATTTCACTTTTTGCCATAGTCTTCAATGTGCTCCATAATATCACTTTTTCGATTTTAGAGGAACAGTGTTCAAACACTGCCTTATTAGAAAAGATGTAGAGCTACCTGAGTGAAATGCACACGTCACAAAGCAGTTTCTCACAAAGCTTCTCTCCAGTTTTTATCTGAAGATATTTCCATTTTCAACATAGGCCTGAATGTACTCCCAAATATCCCTTCGCAGATCCGTCCATGCCAGAGTTTCCAAGCTGTGCAATGTAAAGAAAGCTTTATCAATGTGAGATGAATAGAGATAGCAAAAAGCAGATTCACAGAAAGCTTCTTTCCAGTTTTTATCTGATGATATTTCCTTTCTCACCATACTCCTGAATGTATTCCCAAATGTCCCTTCATGGATCCAACCATGACAGAGTTTCCAAGCTGCGTAAAGTCAAGAAAGCTTTAGGTATGTGCGATGAATACACATATCACAGAGCAGTGTCACAGAAAGCTTCTTTCCAGTTTTAGTCTGAGTCTATTTCCCTTTTCACCATATTCATTAATATGCCCCTGAATATCCCTTGTTACCTTTTCCTCCAAAACGGTTTCACAAATGCTGTCTGAGAAGAGAGGTATAACACTGTGAGTGGAATGCACATATCACAAAGCAATTCCTCGGAAATCTTCTCTCCAGTTTCTATCTGAACATATTTCCTTTTTCATCATAAGCCTCAAGGCACTCCCGAATACCCCTTCACACGCTAAACATAAACAGGGTTAGAAGACTGCTCAAAGACATTTCCTTGATCACCACAGGCAAATGGGCACACTTAATATCCCTTCGCAGATTCCTCAAATCTGCAGATTTCAAATTGGGAAATGTAGAGTAAGTTTTAACTCTGTGACATGAATACACATATCAGAGAGCATTTTCTTGGAACACTTCTTTCTGGGTTTTAATTGAGGATAGTTCACTTCTCACTATAGTCTTTAAAGTGCTCCAAAATATCACTTTTTTGGTTTTACAGGAACAGTGTTTAACCACTGCATTATGACAAAAGATGTATAACTCCCTGAGTTGAATGCACACATCACAAAGCAGTTTCTCAGAGTTTCTCCTCCGTTTTTATCTGAAGATATTTCCTTTTTCACCATAGGACTGAATTTTGCTCCCGAATGTCCCTTTGTGGATCCGTCCATGACGGAGTTTCTTAACTGGGTAATATAAAGAAGGTTTTATCTGTATGAGATCAATAAGCATATCTATCAAAAAGCAGTTTCACAGAAGGCTTCTTTCCTGTTTTTGTCTGATGATATTTTCTTCTTAACCGTAGCCATCCATATATTCCCGAATGTCCCATGGTAGTTTTTCTCCAAAAGGGATTCCCCAATCCTCTATGAGAAGGAAGGTATAACTCTTTGAGTGAAGTGCAAACGTCACAAAGCAGCTGCTCAGGAAGCTACTCTCCAGTTTCTATCTGAACATATTTGCGTTTTCACCATAAGCCTCAAAGTGCCCCTGAAATTCCCTTCAGAGACTAAACAAAAACAGTGTTAGCATACTGTTCAATGAAATGAGAAGCTGAACTGAGCAAGTGGAATTCACACGAGACAGAGCAGTTTCACAGAAAGTTTCCTTCTGATTTTTATCTGAGGGTATTTCTTTTTCAGCATATTCTAAGGAGTGATCCAAATGTCCTTTCTCAGGTTCCACAGAAACAGTGATTTCCAACTGCTCAATCCAAAGAATGATTTAACTCTATGAGATGAATACACACATCCCAAAGCAGTTGCTGAGAAAGCTTCTCTCCAGTTTTCAATGGAAGACATTTCCTTGCTTGCCACAGGCCTCTGGGTACCACTTAATATCCCTTTGCAGATTCCTCAAATACAGAGTTTCCAAACTGGGCAATGTACAGTAAGTTTTAACTCTGTGAGATGAATGCACATATCACACAGTAGTTTCTTGGAATGCTTCCTTCTGGGTTTTATTTGAGGATATTTCACTTTTCACCATAGTCTTCAATGCTCTCCGAAATATCACTTTTTCAGTTTTACACAAACAGTGTTCAAACAATGCCTTATGAGAAAAGAGGTATAACTTCCTGAGTGGAATGCACAGAACACAAAGCAGTTTCTCAGAAAGCTTCTCTACAGTTTTTATCTGAAGACATTACCTGTTTCACCATTGTCCTGAATGGGCTCCTAAATGTCCCTTTGCGGATCTGTTCATGACACAGTTCCCATGCTGCGTAATGTAAATCAAGCTTTATCATCATGAATTGAATAAACATACCAAAAAGCACATTCACAGAAAGCTTCTCTCCAGTTTTTATCTGAAGATATTTCTTTTTTTGCCATAGGCCTGTATATGATCCCAAATGTCCATTCGTGGATCCGTCCATGATGGAATTTCCAGGCTGAGTAGCATAAAAAAAGCTTTATCTTTGTGAGATGAATAAACATAGCAAAAAGAAGACTCACAAAGAGCTTCTTTTCAGTTTATATCTGAAGGTATTTCCTTTTTCACTATAGGCCTGAATGTGCTTCTGAATGTCTCTTCACGGATCCATCCATGACGGAGTTTCCAAACTGCATAATATAAAGACAGTTTTATCTATGTGAGATGCTTAAACATATCTATCAGAAAGTAATTACACAGAAAGCTTCCCTTCAGTTTTTGCCTGAGGGTATTTCCTTTTTCACCATAGCTGTCCGTATACTCCCGAGTGTCCCCTGGTAGCTTTTTCTCCAAACGAGATTCCCCAATCCACTATGAGATGAAAAGTATAACTCTGTGAGTGGAATGCGCACCTCACAAAGCAGCTCCTCGGAAAGCTTCTCTCCAGTTTCTATCTGAAGGTATTTCCGTTTTCACCATAAGCCTCAAAGCGCTCCCGAGTATCCCTTAGCTGACTAAACTAAAACAGTATTAGGATACTGCTCAATGAAAACAGAAGCTTAACTGTGAGAGCGGAATTCACGTGGCACAGAGCAGTTTCACAGAAAGCTTCCTTCTGGTTTCTATCGGAGGTTATTTCTTTTTCAGGATATTCTAAAGAGTGGTCCCAAATGTCCTTTCTCAGGTTCCACAGAAAGAGTGGTTTCAAACTGCTCAATCCAAAGAATGATTTAACTCTATGAGATGAATACAGACATCACAAAGCAGTTGCTCAGAAAGCTTCTCCCCAGTTTTCAACAGAAGACATTTCCTTGGTCGCCAAAGGCCTCCGGTCGCCATTTAATATCCCTTCACAGAATCCTCAAAGACAGACTTTCCAAAGTGGGAAATGTAGAGTAAGCTTTAACTCTGTGAAATGAATGAACACGTCAGAGAGCCGTTTCTTGGAATGCTTCTTTCTGGGTTTTATTTCAGGATATTTCACTTTTCACCATAGTCGTCCATGCGCTCCAAAATAATACTTTTTTGGTTTTACAGGAACAGTGTTCAAACACTACATTATGAGAATAGAGGTATAACTCCCTGAGTGGAATGCACACATCACAAAGAAGTTTCTCAGAAAGCTCCTATCCAGTTTTTATCTGAAGATATCTCCTTTTTCACCATGGGGCTGAATGTGCTCCTGACAGTCCCTTCGTGGATCTGTCCATGATGGAGTATCCAATCTGTGTACTATAAAGGAAGCTTTATCTATGTGAGGTGAATACATATATCTCAGAGCAGTTTCACAGAATGCTTCTTTCCTGTTTTTGTCTGAGGCTATTCCCTTTTCACAATAGGCATCAATATGCTCCGGGATATCACTTGATAAATTTTTCCCCAAAGGGATATTCCTGATGCTGTATGAGAAGAGAGGTATGACACTGTGAGTGGAATGCACACATCACAAAGCAGTTCCTCGGAAAACTTCTCTCCAGTTTCTATCTGAACATATTTCCTTTTTCACCGTAAGCCTCAAAGTGCTCCTGAAAATCCCTTCAGATGTTAAACATAAACAGTGTTAGAATACTACTCAATGAAAACAGAAGCTTAACTGTATGAGTAGAATTCACACAATGCAGAGCAGTTTCACAGAAAGCTTCCTTCTGGTTTTTTTCTGAAGATATTTCCCTTTTCACCACAGTCCTGAATGTGCTCCCGAATGCCCTTTACAGATCCGTCCATGACAGAGTTTCCAAGCTGCGTAATGTAAAGAAAGCTCTACCTACATGAAATGAATAAACGTAGCAAAAAGCAGATTCACAGAAAGCTTCTTTCCAGTTTTTATCGGAATATATTTCCTTTTTCAACATAGTCCTGAATGTGCTCCCGAATGTCCCTTCGCTGATCAGTCCATGACAGAGTTTCCAAGCTTCATAATGTAAAGAAAGCTTTAACTATGTGACATGAATAACATATCACCAAATAGTTTCACAGAAAATTTCTTTCCAGTTTTTGCCTGAGGCTACTTCCCTTTTCACAATAGGCATCAATATGCTCCCCAATATCCCTTCATACCTATTTCTCCAAAAGGGTTTCCCTGATGCTGTATGAGAAGAGAGGTGTAACACTGTGAGTGGAATGCAGTAATTATCTGAACATATTTCCTTTATCACCATAGGCCTGAATGTGATCCCGAATATCCCTTCATGGATCCATCCATGACGGAGTTTCCAAGCTGCATAATGTGAAGAAAGTTTTATCTATGTGAAATGCATAAACATATCTATCACAAAACATTTACACAGAAAACTTCCTTTTAATTTTTGCCTGAGAATATTTCCTTTTTCACTGTAGCCCTCCATATGGTGCATGTTCCATGGTAGCTTTTTCTGCAAAAGCGATTTCCCAATCCTCAATAAGAAAAAAGATATAACTGTATGAGTTGAATGCACAGATCAAAAAGCAGTTTCTCGGAAAGTTTCTCTCCAGTTTCGGTCTGAACATATTTTCTTTTTCACCCTAAGTCTCAAAGCACTCCCAAATATCCCTTCACATGCTAAACACAGTGTTAGAAAACTGCTCAATGAAAAGAGAGGCTTAACTGAGCGAGAGGAATTAAGATGACACAGAGCAGTTTCACAGAAAGCTTCATTCTGGATTTTACCTGAGGATATTTCCTTATCCATATTCTGAGGAGCATTCCCAAACGTCCATCCTCAGATTCAACAAAAAGAGTGATTTCAAAGTGCTCAATCCAAAGAATGGTTTACTCTGTGAGATGAATACACACATCACAAAGCAGTTGCTCAGAAACTTCTCTCCAGTTTTCATCAGAAGTCATTTCCTTCCTCTCCACAAGCCTCCGGGCGCCACTTAATATCCCTTCACAGATTCCTCAAAGACAGAGTTTCCAAACTGGGCAACGTAGAGTAAGTTTTAACTCTGTGAAATGAATGCACATATCAGAGAGCAGTTTCTTGGAACGCTTCTTTCTGGGATTTATTTGAGTATACATCAATTTTCGCCATGGTGCTCAACGCGCTCTGTAATATCACTTTTTTGGTTTTTCAGGAACAGTGTTCAATCACTGACTTATCAGAAAACAGGTATAACTCCCTGAGTGGAATGCACACACCACAAAGAAGTTTTTCAGAAAGCTTCTTTCCAGTTTTTATCAGAAGATATTTCCTATTTCACCATAGGCCTGAATGTGCTCCCGAATGTCCCTTCGCGAATCCATCCATGACGTCATTTCAAAACTGTGTAATAGAAAGAAAGTTTTATCTATGTGAGGTGAATAAACATATCTATCACAAAGCAGTTTGACAGAAATCTTCTTTCCAGTTTTTGTCTGAGGATATTTCCAATTTCACCATAGTTGTCCACATACTCCCGAATGTCCCTTGGTAGCTTTTTTTCCAAAAGAAATTCCCCAATACTCTAAGTGAAGAAAAGAATATCTCTGTGAGTGGTATACATATGTTACAAAGCAGCTCTTTGGAAAGCTTCTCTCCACTTTCCATCCGAAGGTATTTCCTTTTTCACCATAAGTCTCAAAGCACTCCGAATATCCCTTCACACACTAAACAAAAACAGTGTTAGAATACTGTTCAATGAAAAGAGAAGCTTAACTGTGTGAGCAGAATTCACATGACAGAGAGCAGTTTCACAGAAAGCTTCCTTCTGGTTTCTATCTGCAGTTGTTTCTTTTTCAGCATATTCTAAAGAGCATTCCCAAATGTCCTTTTTCAGATTCCTGAGAAACAGTAATTTCAAAGTGCTCAATCCAAAGAATGATTTAACTCTATGCGATGAATACAAATATCACAAAAAAGTGGCTCAGAAAGCTTCTCTTCAGTTTTCAGTGGAAGAGATTTCCTTGCTCGTCACAGGCCTACGGTTGCCACTTAATATTCCTTCGCAGAATCCTCAAAGACAGACTTCCCAAACTGGGAAATGTAGAGTAAGCTTTAACTCTGTGAAATGAATGGACATGTCAGAGAGCAGTTTCTTGGAATGCTTCTTTCTGGGTTTTATTTGACAACATTTCACTTTTTGTCGTAGTCTTCAATGTGCTCCTAGTATCACTTTTTTAGTTATACAGGAACATTGTACAAACAGTGCCTTAACTCCCTGAGTGGAATGAAAACATCACAAAGTAGTTTCTCAGAAAGCTTCTCTCCAGGTTTTATCTGATGATGTTTCCTTTTTCACCATAGGACCGAATGTGATCCCGAATTATCGTTCATGGATTCATCCATGACGGAGTTTCCATGCTGCATAATGTAAAGAAAGCTTTATCTATGTGAGAATAACATAGCAAAAAGCAGATTCACAGAAAGTTATTTACCAGTTTTTATCTGAAGATATTTCCTTTTTTACCATAGTCCTGAATTTGCTTCAGAATGTCCCTTTGTGGATCGATCCATGACAGAGTTTCCAAGCTGCGTAATGTAAAGAAAGCTTTATCTATGTGAGATGAATACACATATCACAGAGCAGTTTCATAGAAAGCTTCTTTCCAGTTTTCTTTCCAGTTTTTGTCTGAGGCTATTTCCTGTTTCACCATAGGCATCAACATGCTCCCGAATATCATTTTGTAACATTTTCCAAAAGGGTTTCCCGGATTCTGTATGAGAAGAGAAGTATAACACTGTGAGTGAAATGCACATGTCACAAAGCAGTTCCTCAGAAAGCTTCTCTCCAGTTTCGGTCTGAATATATTTCCTTTTTCACCATAAACCTCAAAGTTAGAAAGCTGCTCAGTGAAAGGAGAGGCTTAACTGAACAAGAGGAATTAAGATGACACAGAGCAGTTTCACAGAAAGCTTCCTTCTGGAATTTACCAGAGGATATTTCTTTCCCCACATTCTAAGGTGCGTTCCCAAATGTCCTTCCTCAGATTCCACAAAAACAATGACTTCAAACTGCTCATTCAAAAATGGTTTAACTCTATGAGTTGAATACTCACATCACAAAGCAGTTGCTCAGAAAGATTCTCTCCAGTTTTCATCGGAAGACTTTTCCTTGCTCACCACAAGCCTCCGGGCGCCACTTAATATCCCTTCTCAGATTCTGCAAAGGCAGAGTTTCCAAACTGGGCAACATGGAGTAAGTTTTACCTCTGTGAAATGAATGCATATATCAGAGAGCAGTTTCTTGGAATTCTTCTTTCTGCGTATTATCTGAGGATATTTCACTTTTCGCCATAGTCTTCAATGCGCTCCGATGTATCACATATTCGATTTTACATGAACAGTGTTCAAACACTGCCGTATGAGAAAAGAGGTAAAACTCTCTGAGTGAAATGCACGTGCCACAAAGTAGTTTCTCAGAAAACTTCTCTCCAGTTTTTATCTGAAGGTATTTCCTATTTCACCATAGGCATGAATGTGATTCCGAATATCCCTTCGCGAATCCGTCCATGATGGAGTTTCCGTGCTACATAATGTAAAGAAAGTTTTATCTATGTGAGATGAATAAACAAAGCAAAAAGCCGATTCACAGAAACTTCTTTCCGGTTTTTATCTGAAGATATTTCCTTTTTCAGCACAGTCCTGAATGTGCTCCAATGTCCCTTCACAGATCTGTCCATGACAGAGTTTCCAAGCTGCATAATGTAAAGAAAGTTTTATCTATGTGAGAAGAATATGCATATCAGAAATCAGTTTCACAGAAAGCTTCTTTCCAGTTTTTATCTGAGGTTATATCCTTTTTCACCATAGGTGTCAATATACTCCCAAATATTCCTTGGTACCATTTTCTCCAAAATGTTTTCCTGATGCTGTAAGAGAAGAGAGGTTTAACATTCTGAGTAGAATGCACACATCACAAAGCAGTTCCTCGGAAAGCTTCTCTTCATTTTCTATCTGAAGATATTTCCTTTTTCACTCCCGAATATCCCATCGCACTCTAAACATAAACAGTATGAAAACTGATCAATGCAAGAGAAGCTTAACTGAGAGAGAGGAATTCACAGGACAGACAGCAGGTTCACAGAAAGGTTCCTTCTTGTTTTTATCTGAGGATATTTAGTTTTCCATATTCTAAAAAGTGTTCCCAAATGTCCTTCCTCAGATTCCACAGAAACAGTGTTTTTCAAACAGATCAATCCAAAGAATGGTTTATCTCTATGAGATGAATACACACATCACAAAGCAGTTGCTCAGAAATCTTCTCTCCAGTTTTAAACGGAAGATACTTCTTTGCTCACCACAGACCTCTGGGAGCCACTTAATATCCCTTCGCAGATTCCTCAAAAACAGCAATTCCAAACTGGGCAATTTAGAGTAAGCTTTAATTCTGTGAAATGAATGCACATATCAGAAAGCAGTTTCTTGGAACGCTTCTGTCTGGGTTTTATTTGAGGAGTGTTCTCTTTTCACCATAGTTTTCAATGCGCTACGAAATATCATGTTTTCGGTTTTACAGGAACAGTGATGAAACACTGGCTTATGAGAAAAGAGGTATATCTCCCTGAGTGGAATGCACACATCACATAGCAGTTTCTCAGAGAGCTTCTCTCCAATTTTTATATGAAGAGATTTCCATTTTCACCATAGGCCTGAAAGTACTCCCGAATGTCCCTTTGCAGATCTGTTCTTGACGGAGTTTCCAAACTGCGTAATATAAAGAAAGTTTTATCTATCTGTGATGAATAAACATATCTTTCACAAAGCAGTTTCCCAAAAAGCTTCTTTCCCATTTTTTCGGAGGGTAATTCCTTTTTCACCATAGCTGTCTATATACTCCTGAATGTCCCTTGGTAGCTTTTTCTCCAAAAGAAATTCCCCAATCCTATATGAGAAGAAAGGTGTAACTCTGTGAGTGGAATGCACACGTCACAAAGCAGCTCCTCAGAAAGCTTCTCTCTAGTATTTATCTGAAGATATTTCCATTTTCACCATAAGCCTCAAAGTGCTCCCGAGTATCCCTTCACAGACTAAACACAGTGTTAGAATACTGCTCAATGAAAAGAGAAGCTGAACTGTGTGAGTGGAAATCACGTGACTGAGAGCAGTTTCACAGAAAGATTCCTTGTGGCTTTTATCTGAGGGTATTTCCTTTTCAGCATATTCTAAAGACTGTTCCCAAATGTCCTTTCTCAGGCTCCAAAGAAACAATGAATTCAAATTGCTCAATCCAAAGAACGATTTAACTCTATGAGATGAATCCACACATCACAAAGCAGGTGCTCAGAAGGCTTCTCTCCAGTTTTCAACAGAAGAAATTTTCTTGCTCACCACAGGACCCCAGGCGCCACTTAATATCTCTTCGCAGATTCCTCAAAGACAGAGTTTTTAAACTGGGCAATGTAGAGTAAGCTTTAATTCTGTGAAATGAATGCACACATCAGAGAGCTGCTTCTTGGAATGCTTCTTTCTGGGTTTTATTTGAGGATAGTTCAATTTTCACCATAGTCTTCAATGCACTCTGAAATAGCACTTTTTCAGTTTTACAGGAAACGTGTTCAAACACTGCATTATGAGAAAAGAGGTATAACTCCCTGAGTGGAATGCACACATCACAAAGCAGTTTCTCACAAAGCTTCTCTCCAGTTTTTATCTGAGATATTTCCATTTTCAAAATAGTCTTGAATGTGCTCCCAATTGTCCCTTGGTGGACCCATCCATGACAGAGTTTCCAAGCTGTGAAATGTAAAGAAAGCTTTATCTATGTGAGATGAATAAAAATAGCAAAAAGCAGATTCACAGAAAGCTTCTTTCCAGTTTTTCTCTGAGGATATTTCCTTTTTCACCATAGCCATCCATATACACCCGAATGTCCCTTGGTATCTTTTTCTCCAAAAGACATTCCCCAATCCTTTATGAAAAGAGAGGTATAACACTGTGAGTGAAATGCACAGGTCACAAAAGCAGTTCCTCGGAAAGCCTCTCTCCAGTTTCTATCTGAGCATATTTCCTTTTTCAAAGTAAGCCTCAAAGCACTCCCAAATATCCCTTCACTCGCTAAACATAAAGAGTGTTGGAAAAGTGCTCCATGAAAAGAGAAGCTTAACTGAGTGAAAGGAATTCACGTGATACATAGCAGTTTCACAGAAAGCTTCCTTCTGGTTTTTATCAGAGGATATTTCTTTCTCCATATTCTAAAGAGTATTCTCAAATGTCCATCCTCAGATTCCACAGAAACAGTGATTTCAAACTGCTCAATCCAAAGAATGATTTAGCTCTATTTGATGAATACACGTGTCACAAAGCAATTGTTCAGATGGTTCTCTCCAGTTTTCAACAGAAGACATTTCCTTGCTCACCACAGGCCTCCAGGCGCCACTTAATATAACTTCACAGATTCCTCAAAGACAGTATTTCCAAACTGGGCCTTGTAGAGTGAGCTTTAACTCTGTGAAATGAATGCACATATCAGAGAGCCGTTTCTTCGAAGGCTTCTTTCTGGGTTTTATTTGAGGACAGTTCACTTTTTCCCATAGTTTTCAATGCACTCCAAAATATAACATTCTCAGTTTTACAGGAACAGTGTTCAAACACTGCCTTCTGAGAAAGAAGTTATAACTCCCTGAATGGAATGCAGATATCACAAAGCAGTTTCTCAGAAAACTTCTCTCTGGCTTTTTCTGAAGATATTTTCGTTTTCACTATTGGCCTGAATGTGCTCCCAAATGTCCATTCATAGTTCCATCCAAGACAGAGTTTCCAAGCTCCGTAACATAAAGAAAGCTTTATCTATGTGAGATGAATAAACATAGCAAAAATCAGACTCTCAGAAAGCCTCTTTCCAGTTTTTATCTGAAGATATTTCCTTTTTCACCATAGTCCAGAATGTTTTCTTGAATGTCCCTTTGCAGATCCATCCACGACAGAGTTTCCAAGCTGTGTAATGTAAAGAAAGCTTTATCTATGTGAGATGAATACACATAGAACAGAACAGTTTCATAGAAAGCTTCTTTCCAGTATTTGTCTGAGGCTCTTTCCCTTTTCACCATAGGCATCAATATGCTCCCGAAAATCCCTTGGTACCTTATTTTCCAAAAGGGTTTCCCTGATGCTGTATGAGAAGAGATGTACAATACTGTGAGTAAAATGCACACGTCACAAAGCAGTTCCTTAGAGAGCTTCTCTCCAGTTTCTGTCTGAACATATTTCCTTTCTCACTGTAAGACTCAAAGCGCTTCTGAATATCCTTTTGTACTCTAAATATAAACAGTGTTAGAAAACTCTTCAATGAAAAGGGAAGCTTAACTGAGTGAGAAGAATTCACACAACATGTAGCAGTTTCACAGAAAGCTTCCTTCTGGTTTTCATGTGAGGATATTTCTTTCTCCATATTCCAAAGAATAATGCCAAATGTCCTTCCTGAAATATCACAGAATCAGTGATTTCAAACTGCTCAATCCAAGGAATGGTTTAACTCTATGAGTGGAATACACACATCACAAAGCAGTTGCTCTGAAAACTTTTCTCCAGTTTTCATGGGAAGACATTGCCTTGTTCACCACAGGCCTCCAGGGCGCCACTTAATATCCCTTCGCATATTCCTCAAGACATAATTTGTAAAGGGGGCAATGTACAGTACTCTTTAATACTGTGAAGTGAATGCACATATCAGAGAACAGTTTCTTGGAACGCTTCTTTCTGGGTTTTACTTGAGGATAGCTCACTTTTCACCATAGTCTTCAATGCACTCCGAAACATCACTTTTTCAGTTTACAGGAACAGTGTTCAAACACTGTCTTATGAGAAAAGAAGTATAATTCCCTGAGTGGAATGCACAGATCACAAAGCAGTTACTCAGAAAGCTTCTCTGCATTAATTATCTGAAGATATTTCCATTTTCGCCATAGTCCTGAATGTGCTCCCAAATGTCCCTTCATGGATCCATCCGACAGAGTTTCCAAGCTGTATAATGTAAAGAAAGCATTATCTATGTGAGATGAATACACATATCACAGATGAGTTTCACAGAAAGCTTCTTTCCAGTTTTTGTCTGAGGCTATTTCCTTTTTCACCATTGGCATCATATGCTCCAGAATATCCCTTGCTATCTTTTTCTCCAAAATGTTTTCCCGATGCTGTATGAGAACAGAGGTATAACACTCTGAGTGGAATGCGCACATCACAAAGCAGAGTGCACGCTGAACATAAATAGTATGAAAACTGGTCAATGCAAGAGAAGCTTAACTGAGCGAGAGGAATTCACACGACACATAGCAGTTTCAGAGAAAGCGTCCTTCTTGTTTTTATCTGAGGATATTTAGTTCTCCATATTTTAAAGAGCATTCCCAAATGTCCTTACTCAGATCCCACAGAAACAGTGATTTCACACTGCCCAATCCAAAGAATGGTTTAACTCTATGAGATGAATATACACATCACAAAGCAGTTGCTCAGAAAGCTTCTCTCCAGTTTTCAAAGGAAGACATTTCCTTGCTCACCACAGACCTCTGGGAGCCACTTAATATCCCTTCTCAGATTCCTCAAAGTTAGAGTTTCCAAACAGAGCAATGAAGGGTAAGCTTTAATTCTGTGAAATGAATGCACTTATCAGAGAGCAGTTTCTTGGAACACTTCTTTCTGGGTTTTATTTGAGGATATTTCACTTTTCACCATAGTCTTCAATGCACTGTGAAATAACTTTTTCATTTTTACAGGAAAGGTGCTCAAACACTGTCTTTTTTGTTTGTTTGTTTGTTTGTTTGTTTTTAAATTTATTTATTATTATTAAACTTCAAGTTGTAGGGTACATGTGCACAATGTGCAGGTTTGCTACATATGTATACTTGTGCCATGTTGGTGTGCTGCACCCATCAACCCGTCATTTACATAAGGTATAACTCCCAATGCAATCACTCCCCCCTCCCCCTACCCCATGATAGGCCCCGGTGTGTGATGTTCCCCTTCCCGAGTCCAGGTGATCTCATTGTTCAGTTCCCACCTATGAGTGAGAACATGCGGTGTTTGGTTTTCTGTTCTTGTGATAGTTTGCTAAGAATGATGGTTTCCAGCTGCATCCATGTCCCTACAAAGGACGCAAACTCATCCTTTTTTATGGCTGCCTAGTATTCCATGGTGTATATGTGCCACATTTTCTTAATCCAATCTGTCACTGATGGACATTTGGGTTGATTCCAAGTCTTTGCTATTGTGAATAGTGCTGCAATAAACATACGTGTGCATGTGTCTTTATAGCAGCATAATTTATAATCCTTTGGGTATATACCTAGTAATGGGATGGCTGGGTCATATGGTACATCTAGTTCTAGATCCTTGAGGAATCGCCATACTGTTTTCCATAATGGTTGAACTAGTTTACAATCCCACCAACAGTGTAAAAGTGTTCCTATTTCTCCACATCCTCTCCAGCACCTGTTGTTTCCTGACTTTTGAATGATCGCCATTCTAACTGGTGTGAGATGGTATCTCATTGTGGTTTTGATTTGCATTTCTCTGATGGCCAGTGATGATGAGCATTTTTTCATGTGTCTGTTGGCTGTATGAATGTCTTCTTTTGAGAAATGTCTGTTCATATCCTTTGCCCACTTTTTGATGGGGTTGGTTTGTTTTTTTCTTGTAAATTTGTTTGAGTTCTTTGTAGGTTCTGGATATTAGCCCTTTGTCAGATGAGTAGATGTCAAAAATTTTCTCCCATTCTGTAGGTTGCCTGTTCACTCTGATGGTAGTTTCTTTTGCTGTGCAGAAGCTCTTTAGTTTAATGAGATCCCATTTGTCAATTTTGGCTTTTGCTGCCGTTGCTTTTGGTGTTTTAGACATGAAGTCTTTGCCCATGCCTATGTCCTGAATGGTACTACCTAGGTTTTCCTCTAGGATTTTTATGGTATTAGGTCTAACATTTAAGTCTCTAATCCATCTTGAATTAATTTTCGTATAAGGAGTAAGGAAAGGATCCAGTTTCAGCTTTCTACTTATGGCTAGCCAATTTTCCCAGCACCATTTATTAAATAGGGAATCCTTTCCCCATTTCTTGTTTCTCTCAGGTTTGTCAAAGATCAGATGGCTGTAGATGTGTGGTATTATTTCTGAGGACTCTGTTCTGTTCCATTGGTCTATATCTCTGTTTTGGTACCAGTACCATGCTGTTTTGGTTACTGTAGCCTTGTAGTATAGTTTGAAGTCAGGTAGCGTGATGCCTCCAGCTTTGTTCTTTTGACTTAGGATTGTCTTGGAGATGTGGGCTCTTTTTTGGTTCCATATGAACTTTAAAGCAGTTTTTTCCAATTCTGTGAAGAAGCTCATTGGTAGCTTGATGGGGATGGCATTGAATCTATAAATTACCTTGGGCAGTATGGCCATTTTCAAGATATTGATTCTTCCTATCCATGAGCATGGTATGTTCTTCAATTTGTTTGTGTCCTCTTTTATTTCACTGAGCAGTGGTTTGTAGTTCTCCTTGAAGAGGTCCTTTACATCCCTTGTAAGTTGGATTCCTAGGTATTTTATTCTCTTTGAAGCAATTGTGAATGGAAGTTCATTCCTGATTTGGCTCTCTGTTTCACTGTCACTGATGTCTAAGAATGCTTGTGATTTTTGCACATTAATTTTGTATCCTGAGACTTTGCTGAAGTTGCTGATCAGCTTTAGGAGATTTTGGGCTGAGACAATGGGGTTTTCTAAATATACAATCATGTCGTCTGCAAACAGGGACAATTTGACTTCTTCTTTTCCTAACTGAATCCCCTTGATTTCTTTCTCTTGCCTGATTGCCCTAGCCAGAACTTCCAACACTATGTTGAATAGGAGTGGTGAGAGAGGGCATCCCTGTCTTGTGCCAGTTTTCAAAGGGAATTTTTCCAGTTTTTGCCCATTCAGTATGATATTGGCTGTGGGTTTGTCATAAATAGCTCTTATGATTTTGAGGTACGTTCCATCAATACCGAATTTATTGAGCGTTTTTAGCATGAAGGGCTGTTGAATTTTGTCAAAAGCCTTTTCTGCATCTATTGAGATAATCATGTGGTTGTTGTCTTTGGTTCTGTTTATATGCTGGATTATGTTTATTGATTTGCAAATGTTGAACCAGCCTTGCATCCCAGGGATGAAGCCCACTTGATCATGGTGGATAAGCTTTTTGATGTGCTGCTGAATCCGGTTTGCCAGTATTTTATTGAGGATTTTTGCATCGATGTTCATCAGGGATATTGGTCTAAAATTCTCTTTTTTTGTTGTGTCTCTGCCAGGCTTTGGTATCAGGATGATGTTGGCCTCATAAAATGAGTTAGGGAAGATTCCCTCTTTTTCTATTGATTGGAATAGTTTCAGAAGGAATGGTACCAGCTCCTCCTTGTACATCTGGTAGAATTCAGCTGTGAATCCATCTGGTCCTGGACTTTTTTTGGTTGGTAGGCTATTAATTATTGCCTCAATTTCAGAGCCCACTATTGGTCTATTCAGAGATTCAACTTCTTCCTGGTTTAGTCTTGGAAGAGTGTAAGTGTCCAGGAAATTATCCATTTCTTCTAGATTTTCCAGTTTATTTGCGTAGAGGTGTTTATAGCATTCTCTGATGGTAGTTTGTATTACTGTGGGGTCGGTGGTGATATCCCCTTTATCATTTTTAATTGCGTCGATTTGATTCTTCTCTCTTTTCTTCTTTATTAGTCTTGCTAGTGGTCTGTCAATTTTGTTGATCTTTTCAAAAAACCAACTCCTGGATTCATTGATTTTTTGGAGGGTTTTTTGTGTCTCTATCTCCTTCAGTTCTGCTCTGATCTTAGTTATTTCATTTCTTGCCTTCTGCTAGCTTTCGAATGTGTTTGCTCTTGCTTCTCTAGTTCTTTTAATTGCGATGTTAGAGTGTCAATTTTAGATCTTTCCTGCTTTCTCTTGTGGGCATTTAGTGCTATAAATTTCCCTCTACACACTGCTTTAAATGTGTCCCAGAGATTCTGGTATGTTGTATCTTTGTTCTCATTGGTTTCAAAGAACATCTTTATTTCTGCCTTCATTTCGTTATGTACCCAGTAGTCATTCAGGAGCAGGTTGTTCAGTTTCCATGTAGTTGAGCGGTTTTGATTGAGTTTCTTAGTCCTGAGTTCTAATTTGATTGTACTGTGGTCTGAGAGACAGTTTGTTATAATTTCTGTTCTTGTACATTTGCTGAGGAGTGCTTTACTTCCAATTACGTGGTCAATTTTGGAGTAAGTACGATGTGGTGCTGAGAAGAATGTACATTCTGTTGATTTGGGGTGGAGAGTTCTATAGATGTCTATTAGGTCTGCTTGCTGCAGAGATGAGTTCAATTCCTGGATATGCTTGTTAACTTTCTGTCTCGTTGATCTGTCTCATGTTGACAGTGGAGTGTTGAAGTCTCCCATTATTATTGTATGGGAGTCTAAGTCTCTTTGTAAGTCTCTAAGGACTTGCTTTATGAATCTGGGTGCTCCTGTATTGGGTGCATATATATTTAGGATAGTTAGCTCTTCCTGTTGAATTGATCCCTTTACCATTATGTAATGGCCTTCTTTGTCTCTTTTGATCTTTGATGGTTTAAAGTCTGTTTTATCAGAGACTAGTATTGCAACCCCCACTTTTTTTTGTTCTCCATTTGCTTGGTAAATCTTCCTCCATCCCTTTATTTTGAGCCTATGTATGTCTCTGCGCGTGAGATGGGTCTCCTGAATACAGCAGACTGATGGGTCTTGACTCTTTATCCAGTTTGCCAGTCTGTGTCTTTTAATTGGAGCATTTAGTCCATTTACATTTAAGGTTAAGATTGTTCTGTGTGAACTTGATCCTGCCATTATGATATTAACTGGTTATTTTGCTCGTTAGTTGATGCAGTTTCTTCCTAGCCTTGATGGTCTTTACATTTTGGCATGTTTTTGCAATGGCTGGTACCGGTTGTTCCTTTCCATGTTTAGTGCTTCCTTCAGGGTCTCTTATAAGGCAGGCCTAGTGGTGACAAAATCCCTAAGCATTTGCTTATCTGTAAAGGATTTTATTTCTCCTTCACTTATGAAACTTAGTTTGGCTGGATATAAAATCCTTGGTTTAAAATTCTTTTCTTTAAGAATGTGGAATATTGGCCCCCACTCTCTTATGGCTTGAAGAGTTTCTGCCGAGACATCTGCTGTTAGTCTGATGGGCTTCCCTTTGTGGGTAACTCGACCTTTCTCTCTGGCTGCCCTTAAGATTTTTTCCTTCATTTCAACTTTGGTGAATCTGGCAATTATGTGTCTTGGAGTTGCTCTTCTCGAGGAGTATCTTTGTGGCGTTCTCTGTATTTCCTGGATTTGAATGTTGGCCTGCCCTACTAGGTTGGGAAGTTCTCCTGGATGATATCCTGAAGAGTGTTTTCCAACTTGGTTCCATTTTCCCCCTCACTTTCAGGCACCCGAATCAGACGTAGATTTGGTCTTTTTACATAATCCCATACTTCTTGCAGGCTTTGTTCATTTCTTTTTCTTCTTTTTTCTTTTGGTTTCTCTTCTCGCTTCATTTCATTCATTTGATCCTCCATTGCTGACATTCTTTCTTCCAGTTGATCGAGTCAGTTACTGAAGCTTGTGCATTTGTCACGTATTTCTCGTGTCATGGTTTTCGTCTCTTTCATTTCGTTTGTGAGCTTCTCTGCATTAATTACTCTAGCCATCAATTCTTCCACTTTTTTTTCAAGATTTTTAGTTTCTTTGCACTGGGTACGTAATTCCTCCTTTAGCTCTGAGAAATTTGATGGACTGAAGCCTTCTTCTCTCATCTCGTCGAAGTCATTCTCCGTCCAGCTTTGATCCATTGCTGGCGATGAGCTGCGCTCCTTTGCTGGGGGAGATGCGCTCTTATTTCTTGAATTCCCAGCTTTTCTGCCCTGCTTTTTCCCCATCTTTGTGGTTTTATCTGCCTCTGGTCTTTGATGATGGTGATGTACTGATGGGGTTTTTGTGTAGGTGTCCTTCCTGTTTGATAGCTTTCCTTCTAACAGTCAGGATCCTCAGCTGTAGGTTGTAGCTGTAGGAGATTGCTTGAGGTCCACTCCAGACCCTGTTTGCCTGGGTATCAGCAGCAGAGGCTGCAGAAGATAGAATATTTCTGAACAGCGAGTGTACCTGTCTGATTCTTGCTTTGGAAGCTTCCTCTCAGGGGTGTACTCCACCCTGTAAGGTGTGGGGTGTCAGACTGCCCCTAGTGGGGGATGTCTCCCAGTTAGGCTACTCAGGGGTCAGGGA
Source organism: Chlorocebus sabaeus (assembly GCF_047675955.1). Lineage (NCBI taxonomy): Eukaryota > Metazoa > Chordata > Mammalia > Primates > Cercopithecidae > Chlorocebus > Chlorocebus sabaeus. The sequence continues at coordinate 43,336,889 of NC_132911.1, read as the reverse complement.
CCCACTTGAGCAGGGAGTCTGTCCCTTCTATGATCTCAACCTCCGTGTTGGGAGATCCACTGCTCTCTTCAAAGCTGTCAGACAGAGTCGTTTGCGTCTGCAGAGCTGCTGTGTTTGTTATTATTTACTGTGCCCTGTCCCCAGAGGTGGAGTCTACAGAGACAGGCGGGTTTCCTTGAGCTGCTGTGAGCTCCACCCAGTTCGAGCTTCCCAGCAGCTTTGTTTACCTACTTAAGCCTCAGCAATGGCGGGTGCCCCTCCCCCAGTCTCGCTGCTGCCTTGCAGGTAGATCACAGACTGCTGTGCTAGCAATGAGGGAGGCTCCGTGGGTGTGAGACCCTCCCGGCCAGGTGTGGGATATGATCTCCTGGTGTGCCTGTTTGCTTAAAGCGCAGTTTTGGGGTGGGAGTTACCCGATTTTCCAGGTGTTGTGTGTCTCAGTTCCCCTGGCTAGGAAAAGGGATTCCCTTCCCCCTTGCGCTTTCCAGGTGAGGCAATGCCTCGCCCTGCATCAGCTCTCACTGGTCGGGCTGCAGCAGCTGACCAGCACCGATCGTCTGGCACTCCCCAGTGAGATGAACCCAGTACCTCAGTTGAAAATGCAGAAATCGCCGGTCTTCTGTGTCGCTCGCGCTGGGAGTTGGAGACTGGAGCTGTTCCTATTCGGCCATCTTGCTCCCGAGCTTCTCAAACACTGTCTTATGAGAAAAGAGGTATAACTCCCTGAGTGGAATGCACACGTCACAAAGCAGTTTCCTAGAAAACTTCTCTCCAGTTTATATCTGAAGGTATTTCCATTTTCACCATAGCCTAAATGTGCTCAAGAATGTCCTTTTGCGGATCTGTACATGAGGGAGTATACAAACTGCGTAATATAAGGAAAGATTTATCTCTTTGAGATTAATAAACATATCTATGACAAAGTAGTTTCACACAAAGGTTCTCTCCAGTTTTTGTCTGAAGATGTTTACTTTTCCACTATAGCCATCCATATACTCCCAAATGTCCCTTGGTAGCTTTTTCTCCAAAAGGGATTCCCCAATCCTCTATTAGAAGAAAGGTATAAATCTGTGAGTGGAATGCACACGTCACAAAGTAGTTCCTCGGAAAACTTCTCTCCAGTTTCTATCGGAACATATTTGCTTTTCCACCGTAAGCCTCAAAGTGGACCCGAATATCCCTTCGCAGAGTAAACACAGTGTCAGAATACTGCTCAATGAAAAGAGAAACTTAACTGTGTGAGTGGAATTCACACAACATAGAGCAGTTTCACAGAAAGCTTCCTTCTGATTTTTATCAGAGGGTGTTTCTTTTTCAGCATATTCTAAAGAGTATTCCCAAATGTCGTCTCTCATATTTCACAGAAACAGTGATTTCAAACTGCTCAATCCAAAAAACGATTTATCTTTATGGGATGAATACACACATCACAAAGCAGTTGCTCAGAAAGTTTCTCCCTAGTTTTCAATGGAAGACATTTCCTTGCTCACCACAAGCCTCCGGCATCACTTAATATCCCCTCGTAGATTCCTCAAAGACAGAGTTTCCAAACTGGGCAACGTAGAGAAAGCTTTAGCTCTGTTGAATGAAAGCACACATCACAGAACAGTTTCTTGGAACGCTTCTCTCTGGGTTTTATTTCAGGATATTTCACTTGCCGTCATACTCTTCAAAGTGCTCTGAAATATCACCTCTTGTGTTTTACAGGAACAGTGTTCAAAAACTGCCTTATGAGAAAGGAGTTATAACTCCATGAGTGGAATGCACACATCACAAAGAAGTTTCTCAAAAGCTTCTCTCCAGTTTTTATCTGAAGATATTTCCTTTTTCACCATAGGTAAGAATGTGATCCTGAATATCCCTTCACGGATCCATCTGACGGAGTTTCGAAGTTGCGTAGTGTAATGAAAGCTTTACCTGTGTGAGATGAATCAACATAGCAAAAACCATATTCACAGAAAGCTTCTATTCAGTTTTTCTCTGAATATATTTCCATTTTCACCATAGTCCTGAATGTGCTCTCCAATATCCCTTCGTGGATATGTCCATGAGAGAGTTTCCAAGCTGCGTAATGTAACGAAAGCTTTATCTATGTGAGATGAATAAACATAACAATAAGCAGATACACAGAAAGCTTCTTTCCAGTTTTTATCTGAAGATATTTCCTTTTCCATCATACTACAGAATATGCTCCCGAATGTCCTATAGTGGATCCTTCCATGACAGAGTTTCCAAGCTGCGTACTGTAAGCAAAGCTTTATCTATGTGAGATGAATACATATATCACAGAGCAGTTTCACAGAAAGCTTCTTTCAAGTTTTGTCTGAGGCTCTTTACCTTTTCACAATAGGCATCAATATGCTCCCGGATATCACTTGGTACCTTTTTCTCCAAAAGGGTTTCCCCAATGCTATATGAGAAGGCAAGTATAACATTGAGAGTGGAATGCTCACGTCACAAAGCAGTTCCTTGGAAAGCTTCTCTCCAGTTTCTATCTGAACATATTTCCTTTTTCACCATAAGCCTCAAAGTGCTCCCGTATATCCCTTCATACGCTAAACATGAGCAATGTTAGAAAACTTCTCAATGAAAAGAGAAGCTTAACTGAGCAAGAGGAATTCAAATGACACACAGCAATTTCACAGAAAGCTTCCTTCTGGTTTTTATCAGAGGATATTTATTTCTCCATATTCTAAAGATCATTCCCAAATGCCCTCCTCAGATTGTACAGAAGCAGTGAATTCAAACTGCTCAATCCAAAGAATGATTTAACTCTATGAGATGAATACACAAATCACAAAGCAGTTGCTCAGAAAGCTTCTCTGCAGTTTTCATCGAAAGACATTTCCTTGCTCACCACAGGCAAACAGGCACCACTTAATATCCCTTTGTAGATTCCTGAAAGTCAGAATTTACAAAATGGGCAATGTAGACTAAGCTTTACCTCTGTGAAATGAATGCACATATGCGAGAGAAGTTTCTTGGTATGCTTCTTTCTGGGTTTTATTTGAGGATATATCACTTTTCACCATAGTCTTCAATGCGCTCCAAAATATCACTTTTTTGTTTTACAGGAACAGGGTTCAAACGCTGCCTTATGAGAAAAGAGGTATAACACCTGAGTGGAATACACATATCAAAAAGCAGTTTCTCAGAATGCTTCTTTCCAGTTTTTATCTGTATATATTTCCTTTTTCCCCATAGGCCTGAAAGCGCTTTCCATTATCCTGTCGAGGATTCCGTCGATGACGGAGTTTCCAAACTGCATAGCATAAAGAAAGTTTTAACTATTTGAAATGAATAAACACAGCAAAAAGCAGACTTGCAGAAAGCTTCCTTCTGGTTTTTATCTGAAGATATTTCCTTTTTCACCATAGTCCTGAATGTGCTCCCGAATATCCCTTCGTGGATCCATCCATGACAGAGTTTCCAAGCTGCGAAATGTAGAGAAAGATTTATCTATGTCAGATGAATACACATATCTAAAAACAGTTTCACAGAATGGGTTTCCTAGATGCTGTATGAGAAGAGAGGTATAGCACTGTGAGTGGAATGCATATGTCACAAACAGCACCTCGGAAAGCCTCTCTCCAGTTTCTATCAGAACATATTTCCTTTTTCACTGTAAGTCTCAAAGTGTTCCCGAATATCCATATGCACGCTAAACATAAACAGAGTTAGGAAACTGCTCAATGAAAAGTGAAGCTTAACTGGGGGAGTGGAATTCACACGACACAGAGAAGTTTCACAGGAAGCTTGCTTCTGGGTTTTATCTGAAGGTATTTGTTTTTCAACATATTCTGAAGAGCGTTCTCAAATTTCCTTTCTCAGGTTCCACAGAAACAGTGATTTCAAACTGCTCAATCCAAGGAATGATTTAACTCTACGAGATGAATACACACATCACAAAGCAGTTGCTCAGAATGCTTCTCTAAAGTTTTCAAGGGAAGACATTTCCGTGCTCACCACAGGCCTCCGGGCACCACTTAATATCCCATCGCAGATTCCTCAAAGATGCAGTTTCCAAATTGGGAAATGTAGAGTAAGTTTTAACTCTGTGACATGAGTACACATATCAGAGAGCATTTTCTTGAAACACTTTTTTCTGGGTTTTATTTGAGGATATTTCACTTTTTGCCAGTCTTCAATGAACTCCGAAATATCACTTTTTCGGTCTTACAAGAACAGTGTTTAAACACTGCCTTATGAGCAAAGAGGTATAACCCCTGAGTGGAATGCACACATCACAAAGGACTTTCTCAGAAAGTCTCTCTCCAGTTTTTATCTAAAGATATTTTCTTTTTTGCCATAGGTCTGAATGTGCTCCTGAATTTTCCTTCATGGATCCATCCTTGACAGAGTTTCCAAACTGCATAATATAAAGAAAGTTTCACCTATGTGAGAGAATAAATATGTATATCACAAAGCAGTTTCACAGAAAGCTTCTTTCCAGTTTTTGTCTGAGGATATTTCCTTTTTCACAATAACCATACATATACTCCCGAATTTCCCTTGGTAGCTTGTATCCAAAAGGGATTCCCAAATCCTCTATGAAAAGAAAGGTATAACTCTGTGAGTGAAATGTACACGTCACAAAGCAGCTCCTCTGAAAGCTTCTCTCCAGTTTCTATCCAAAGATATTTCCCTTTTCACCATAAGCCTCATAGCGCTCCCGAATATCCCTTTGCAGACTAAACAGAGCAGTCTCACAGAAAGCTTCCTTCTGTTTTTTATCTGAGGGTATTTCTTTTTCAGCATATTCTAAAGAGTGTTCCCAAATGTCCTTTCTCAAGTTCCACAGAAACAGTGATTTCAAACTCTTCAATCCTAAGGATGATTTAACTCTATGAGATGAATGCACACATCACAAAGCAGCTGCTCAAAAAGATTCTCTCCAGGTTCAACAGAAGGTATTTCCTTGCTCACCACAGGCCTCCAGGAGCCACATAATATCTCATTGCAGATTCTTCAAAGACAGAGTTTCCAAACTGGGCAATGTAGAGTAAGCTTTAACTCTGAAATGAATGCACATATCAGAGAGCAATTTCTTGGAACGATTCTTTCTGAGTTTTATCTGAGGATATTTCACTTTTCGCCATAGTCTTCAATGCACTCCATAATATCACTTTTTTGATTTTACAGGAACAGAGTTCAAACACTGCCTTATGAGAAAAGCGTATAACTCCTTGAGTGGAATGCACACGTCACAAAGCAGTTTTTAACTGAAGATATTTCCATTGTCAGCATAGGCCTGAATGTACTCCCAAATGTCCCTTTGGAGATCCGTCCATGACAGAGTTTCCAAGCTGCGTAATGTAAAGTAAGCTTTATGTATGTGAGATGAATACACCTAGAACAGAACAGATTAACAGAGAGCTTCTTTCCAGCTTTTCCTTGAGGCTATTTCCCTTTTCACCATATTCGTCAATATGCTCCCAAATATCCCTTGTTACTTTTTTGTCCAAAAATGTTTCCCTGATGCCGTATGAGAAGAGAGGTGTAACATTGTGAGTAGAATGCACACGTCACTAAGCAGTTCCTCCAAAAGCTTCTCTCCAGTTTCTGTCTGAACATATTTCCTTTTTCACCATAAGCCTCAAAGCCCTCTTGAATACCCCTTCACACGCTACACATAAACCGTGTTTTAAAACTGCTCATTGAAAAGAGAAGCTTAATTGAGTGAGAAAAATTCACAAGACACAGAGCATTTTCACAGAAAGCTTCCTTCTGGTTTTTACCTGATGATATTTCTTTCTCCATATTCTAAAGAGCATTCCCAATGTCCTTCCTCAGTTTCCACAGAAGCAGTGATTTCAAAGTGCTCTATCCAAAGAATGGTTTATCTCTATGAGATGAATACACAGATCACAAACAGTTGCTCAGAAAGTTTCTGTCCCGTTTTCACCGGAAGACAAATGCTTGCTCACCACAGGTCTTGGGCGCCACTAAATATTCTTTTGTAGATGCCTCAAAGACAGAATTTCCAAGCTGGGCAATGTAGAGTAATCTTTAAGTCTGTGAAATGAATGCACATATCAAAGAGCAGTTTCTTGGAATGTTTCTTCCTGGGTTTTATTTGAGGATATTTCACTTTTCACCATAGTCTTCAAGGATCTCTGAAATATCAGTTTTTCAGCTTTACAGGAACAGTATTCAAACACTGCCTTATGAGAAAAGAGGTATAACTCCCTGAGTGGAATGCACACATCACACAACAATTTCTAAGAAAGCTTCTCTCTATTTTTTATCTGTAGATATTTCCTTTTTCACCATAGGCCTGAATGTGCTCCCAAATGTCCCTTCACCTATCCGTCCATGATGGAGTTTCCAAACTGCATAACATAAAAAAAGTTTTATCTATGTGAGATGAATAAACGTATCTATCACAAAGCAGTTTCACACAAAGCTTCTTTCCAGTTTTTCTCTGAGGATATTTCCTTTTTCACCTTAGCCATCCACATACTCCTGAATATCCCTTGCTGGCTTTTTCTCCAGAAGAGGTTCACCAATCCTCTAAGCAAAGAAATGTATATCTCTGTGAGTGGAATGCACATGTCACAAAGCAGCTCTTTGGAAAGCTTCTTCCCAGTTTCTGTCTGAAGATATTTCCGTTTTCATCATATGCCTCAAAGTGCTAACGAATATCACTTCACAGAATAAACAAAAACAGTGTTAGAATGCTGTTCAATGAAAAGAGAAGATGAACTGTGTAAGTGGAATTCACACGACTGAGAGCAGTTTCACAGAAAGCTTCCCTCTAGTTTTTATCTGAGGGTATTTCTTTTTCAGCATATGCTAAAGAATGTTCCCAAAAGGCCTTTCTCAAGTTCCAAAGAAACAGTGATTTAAAACTGTTCAATCCAAAGAATGATTTAACTCTATGAGATGAATACACACATCACGAAGCAGTTGCTCAGAAAGCTTCTCTTCAGTTTTCAATGAAAGACATTTCCTTGCTCATCACTGGCCTCCGGGCGACAATATCTCTTCACAGATTCCTCAAAAACAGAGTTTCCAAACTGGGCAATGTAGAGTAAGATTTAACTATGTGAAATGAATGCACATATCAGACAGCAGCTTCTTGGTACGCTTCTTTCTGGGTTTTATTTGAGAATGGTTCAATTTTCGCCATGGTCTTCAATGCACTCCGAAATATCACCTTTTCGGTTTTACAGGAACCATGTTCAAACACTTTCTTATGAAAAAAGTGGTATTACTCCCTAAGTGCAATGTACACATCACAAAGTAGTTTCTCAGAATGCTTCTCTCCACTTTTTATCTGAAGATATTTCTATTTTCACCAGAATCATGAATGTGCTCCCGAATGTCCCTTCATGAATCCATTCATGACAGAGTTTCCAAGCTGTGTAATATAAAGAAAGCTTTATCTATGTGAGGTGAATTCAAATATCACAGAGCAGTTCCATAGAAAGCTTCTTTCCCGTTTTTGTCTGAGGCTCTTTTCCTTTCCACCACAGGCGTCAATATGCTCTCAGATATCCCTTGGTACCTTATTCTCCAAAAGGGTTTCCCCAATGCTGTATGAGAAGAGATGTACAATACTGTGAGTGAAATGCACATGTCACAAAGCAGTTCCTCCGAAAGCTTCTCTCCAGTTTCTATCTGAACATGTTTCCTTTCTCACTGTAAGACTCAAAGTGTTTCTGAATATCCCTTTGCACACTAAACATAAACAGTGTTAGAAAGTTCTTCAATGAAAAGGGAAGCTTAACTGAGCAAGAGGAATTCACACAACACATAGTAGTTTCACAGAAAGCTTCCTTCAGTTTTCATCTGAGGATATTTATTTCTCCATGTTCCAAAGAACGGTCCCAAATGTCCTTCCTGAGATACCACAGAAATAGTGATTTCAAACTGCTCAATCCAAGAAATTGTTTTACTGTATGAGATGAATACACACATCACAAATCAGTTGCTCAGAAAGCTTCTCTCCAGTTCTCAAGGGAAGACATTTCCTTTCTCACCACAGGCCTCCAGGGCGCCACTTAATATCCCTTTGCATATTTCTCAAAGACAGAGTTTGCAAACTGAACAATGTAGAGTATGCTTTAATTCTGTGAAGTGAATGCGCATATCAGATAGCAGATTATTGGAATGTTTCTTTCTGGGTTTTACTTGAGGATAGTTCATTTTTCTCCGTAGTCTTCAATGGACTCCGAAATATCACTTTTTCAGTTTACAGGAACAGTGTTCAAACACTGCCTGTTGAGAAAAGAGGTATAACTGCCTGAGTGGAATGCACACATCACAAAGCAGTTTCTCAGAAAGCTTCTCTGCAGTAATTATCTGAAGATATTTCCATTTTCACCATGCTCCTGAATGTGCTCCTAAATGTCCCTTCATGGTTCCGTCCATGACAGAGTTTCCAAGCTGTATAATGTAAAGAAAGGTTTATCTATGTGAGATGAATACACATATCACAGATGAGTTTCACAGAAAGCTTCTTTCCAGTTTTTGTCTGAGGCTATTTCCTTTTTCACCATTGGCGTCAATATACTCCCGAATATCCCTTGGTACCTTTTTGTCCAAAATGTTTTCACTATACTGTATGAGTAGAGAAGTATAACACTCTGAGTGGAATGCACACATCACAAAGCAATTCCTCGGAAAGCTTCTCTCCATTTTCTATCTGAAGATATTTCCTTTTTCACTGTAAACCTGAAAGTGCTCCCGAATATCCCTTCGCACACTAAACATAAACAGTATGAAAACTGGGCAATGCAAGAGAAGCTTAACTGAGTGAGAGGAATTCACATGACACACAGAAGTTTCACAGAAAGCGTTCTTGTTTTTATCTGAAAATATTTAGTCCTCCATATTCTAAAGAGCGTTCTCAAATGTCCTTCCTCAGTTTCCAAAGAAACAGTGATTTCAAAGGGCTCAATCCAAAGAATGGTTTAACTCTATGAGATGAACCCGTATGCCGCAAAGCAGTTGCTCAGAAAGCTTCTCTCTAGTTTTCAAAGGAAGACATTTCCTTGCTCACCACAGTCCTCTGGGAGCCACTTAATATCCCTTCGCAGATTCCTAAAAGACAGAGTTTCCAAAGCGGGCAATGTAGAGTAAGCTTTATTTCTGTGAAATGAAGGCATATATCAGAGAGCAGTTTCTTGGAACACTTCTTTCTGGGTTTTATTTGAGGAGAGTTCTCTTTTCGTCATAGTCTTCAATGTGCTACGAAATATCACGTTTTTGGTTTTACAGGAACAGTGTTGAAACACTGCCTTACGAGAAAAGAGGTATATCTCCCTGAGTGGAATGCACACATCACAAAGTAGTTTCTCAGAAAGCTTCTCCCCAATTTTTATATGAAGAGATTTCCATTTTCACCATAGGCCTGAAAGTGCTCCCGAATGTCCCTTTGCAGATCTGTCCTTGACGGAGTTTCCAAACTACATAATATAAAGAAAGTTTTATCTATCAGAGATGAATAAACATATCTATCACAAAGCAGTTTCCCGGAAAGCTTCTTTCCCTTTTTTGTCTGAGGATAATTCCTTTTTCACAATAGCCATCTATATACTGCTGAATGTCCCTTGGTAGCTTTTTCTCCAAAAGGGATTCCCCAATCCTTTATGAGAAGAAAGGTATAACCCCGTGAGTGGAATGTACACGTTACAAAGTAGCTCCTCAGAAAGTTTCTCTCTAGTGTCTATTTGAAGATATTTCCGTTTTCACCATAAGCCTCAAAGCACTCCCGAATATCCCTTCACAGACTAAACACAGTGTTAGAATACTGCTCAATGAAAAGAGAAGCTTAACTGGGTGAGTGCAAATCACATGACCGAGAGTAGTTTCACAGACAGCTTCCTTCTGATTTTCATCTGAGGATATTTCTTTCTCCATAAACCAAAGGGTGCTCCCAAATGTCCTTCCTGAGATACCACAGAAACAGTGATTTCAAACTGCTCAATCCAAGGAATGGTATAACTCTATGAGATGAATACACACATCACAAAGCAGTTGCTCAGAAAGCTTCTCTCCAGTTTTCATGGGAAGACATTTCCTTGTTCACCACGGGTCTCTGGGGCGCCACTTAATATCCCTTTGCATATTCCTCAAAGACAGAGTTTGCAAACTGGGCAATGTAGAGTATGCCTTAATTCTGTGAAGTGAATGCACATGTCAAAGAAAAGTTTCTTGGAATGTTTCTTTCTAGGTTTTACTTTAGAATAGCTCACTTTTCACCATAGTCTTCAATGTACTCCAAAATATCACTTTTTCAGTTTTACAGGAACAGTGTTCAAACACTGTCTTATGAGAAAGGAGGTATAACTCCATGAGTGGAATGCACACATCACAAAGCAGTTTCTCAGAAAGCTTCTCTGCAGTAATTATCTGATGATATTTCCATTTTCACCATAGTCCTGAAGGTGTTCCTCAGTGTCCCTTCATGGATCCATCCATGACAGAGTTTCCAAGCTGCATAATGTAAAGAAAGCTTTATCTATGAGAGATGAATAAACATAGCAAAAAGTAGATTCACAGAAAGCTTCTCTCGAGTTTTTATCTGAACATATTTCCTTTTTCATCATAGTCCTGAATGTCCTCCCGAATGTTGCTTCGTAATTCCGTCCATGACAGAGTTTCCAAACTGCATAATGTAAGGAAAACTTTATCTACGTGAGATGAATATGCATACCACAGAGTAGTTTCATAGAGATCTTCTTTCCAGTTTCTGTCTGAGGCTATTTCCCTTTTTGCCATAGGCATCAACATGCTCCTGAATATCACTTGGTAAGTATTTCTCCAAAACGGTTTCCCCGATGCTGTGTGAGAAGAAAGGTATAACACTTTGAGTGGAATGCACACATCACAAAGCAGTTCCTCGGAAAGCTTCTCTCCAGTTTTGGTCTGAACATATTTCTTTTTTCCACTATAAGCCTCAAAGCACTCCTGAATATCCCTTCACATGCTAAACATAAACAGGGTTAGAAAACTGCTCAATGAAAAGAGAGACTTCACTAAGTGAGAGGAATTAAGATGACATGGAGTGGTTTCAAAGAAAGCTTCCTTCTGGATTTTACCTGAGGATATTTCTTTCTCCATATTCTAAGGAGCGTTCACATATGTCCTTCCTCAGATTCCACGAAAACAGTGATATCAAACTGCTCAATCCAAAGAATGGTTTAACTCTATGAGATGAATGCACACCTCACAAAGGAGTTGCTCAGAAAGCTTCTCTCCAGTTTTCATTGGAAGACGTTTCCTTGTTCACCACAAGCCTCGGGGCACCACTTAATATCAATTCACAGATTCCTCAAAGACAAAGTTTCCAAACTGGGCAAAGTAAGGTAAGCTTTAACTCTGTGAAATGAATGCACATATGAGAGAGCAGTTTCTTGGAACACTTCTTTCTGGGGTTTTTTTGAGGATATTTCACTTTTCACCATAGTCTTCAATGCGCTCTGAAATATCACATTTTCGGTTTCACAAGAACAGTGCTCAAACACTGCCTTATGAGTAAAGAGGTAAATCTCGCTGAGTGGAATGCACACCTCACAAAGCAGTTTCTCAGAAACCTTCTCTCCAGTTTTTATTTGAAGATATTTCCTTTTTCACCATTGGCCTGAATGCGCTCCCAAGAGTCCCTTCGCAAATCTGTCCATGTCGGCGTTTCAAAACTGCGTAATAGAAGGAAAGTTTTATCTATGTGAGATGAATAAACATATCTATCACAAAGTAGTTTCACAGAAAGCTTCTTTCCAGTTTTTGTTGAGGATATTTCCTTTTTCACCATAGACGTCCATATACTCTCAAATGTCCCATGGTAGCTTTTTTCCAAAAGGCATTCCCCAATCCTCTATGAGAAGAAAAGCATAACTCTTTGAGTGGAATGCACACATCACAAAGCAGCTCTTCAGAAATCTTCTCTCCAGTTTCTATCTGAAGATATTTCCGTTTTCACCATAAGCCTCAAAGTGCTCCCGAGTATCCCTTAGCTAACTAAAGTAAAACAGTGTTAGAATACTGCTCAATGATAATAAAAGCTTATCTCAGCAAGTGTAATTCACATGACACAAAGCAGTTTCACACAAACCTTCCTTCCAGTTTTTATTGGAGGATATTTCTTTTTCAGAATATTCTTTAGAGCGTTCCCAAATATCCTTTCTCAGGTTCCACACAAAGAGTGATTTTAAACTGCTCAATCCAAAGAATGATTTAACTCTGTGAGATGAATAAACACATCACAAAGCAGTGGCTCTGAAAGCTTCGCTTCAGTTTGCAACTAAAGACATTTCCTTGCTTGCCACAGGCCTCTAGTTGCCACTTAATATCCCTTAGCAGAATCCTCAAAAACAGACTTTTCAAACTGGGAAATGTAGAGTAATCTTTAACCCTCTGAATGAATACACATGTCAGAGAGCAGTTTCTTGAAATGCTTCTTTCTGAGTTTTATTTCAGGATATTTCACTTTTCGCCATAGACTTCCATGCGCTCCAAAATATTACATTTTCATTTTTACAGGAACAGTGTTCAAACACTGCCATAGGAGAAAAGTGGTATAACTCCCTGAGAGGAATGCACACATCACAAAGCAGTTTCGAAGAAAGCTTCTATCCAGTTTATGTCTGCAGATGTCTCCTTTTTCTCCCTACACCTGAATGTGCTCCCGAATATCCCTTTGCGGATTCATCCTTGACAGAGTTTCCAAGCTGAGAAATGTAGAGAAACGTTTATCTATGTCAGATTAATACACATATCTAAGAACAGTTTCACAGAATGGATTTCCTCGATGCTGCATGTGAAGAGAGGTATAACACTGTGAGTGGAATGCACACGTCACAAAGCAGTTCCTCGGAAAGCTTCTCTCCAAGTTTCTATCTGAACATATTTCCTTTTTCACCATAAGCCTCAAAGCACTCCCGAATATCCCTTTTCACACTAAACATAAACAGTGTTAGAAAACTGCTCACTGAAAAGAGAAGCTTAACTGAGCAAGAGGAATTCACATGACACACAGCAGTTTCACTGAAAGATTCCTTCTGGTTTTTATCTGAGGATATTACTTTCTCCGTATTCTAAAGATCATTCCCAAATGTCCCTCCTCAGATTCCATAGAAGCAGTGAATTCAAACTGCTAAATCCAAAGAATGATTTAACTCTATGAGATGAATACACACATCACTCAGCAGTTGCTCAGAAAGCTTCTCGGTTGTTTTCATCAAAAGACATTTCCTTGCTCACCGCAGGCAAATGGACACCGCTTAATATCCCTTCGCATATTCCTAAAATCTGCAGATTTCAAATTGGGAAATGTAGAGTAAGTTTTAACTCTGTGACATGAATACACATATCAGAGAGCATTTTCTTGGAACACTTCTTTCTGGGTTTTATTTGAGGATATTTCACTTTTTGCCGTAGTCCTCAATGTGCTCTGAAATACCACTTTTTCGGTTTTACAGGAGCAGTTTTCAAACACTGCCTTATGAGCAAAGAGGTATAACCCCTGAGTGGAATGCACACATCACAAAGCACTTTCTCAGAAAGTCTCTCTCCAGTTTTTATCTAAAGATATTTCCGTTTTCACCACAGGCCTGAATGTTTTCCTGAATTTTCCTTCGTGAATCCATCCATGATGGAGTTTCCAAACTGCATAATATAAAGAATGTTTTATCTATGTGGGAGGATAAATATGTATATCACAAAGCAGTTTCACAGAAAGCTTCTTTCCAGTTTTTGTCTAAGGATATTTCCTTTTTCACAATAACCATATATATACTCCCGAATTTCCCTTGGTAGCTTGTATCCAAAAGGGATTCCCAAATCCTCTATGAAAAGAAAGGTATAACTCTGTGAGTGAAATGTACACGTCACAAAACAGCTCCTCTGAAAGCTTCTCTCCAGTTTCTATCCAAAGATATTTCCCTTTTCACCATAAGCCTCATAGCGCTCCCGAATATCCCTTCGCAGGTAAACAGAGCAGTCTCACAGAAAGCTTCCTTTTGTTTTTTATCTGAGGGTATTTCTTTTACAGTATATTCTAAAGAGTGTTCCCAAATGTCCTTTCTCAAGTTCCACAGAAACAGTGATTTCAAACTCTTCAATCCTAAGGATGATTTAACTCTATGAGATGAATGCACACATCACAAAGCAGCTACTCAAAAAGATTCTCTCCAGGTTTCAACAGAAGGCATTTCCTTGCTCACCACAGGCCTCCAGGAGCCACATAATATCCCATTGCAGATTCGTCAATGACAGAGTTTCCAAACTGGGCAATGTAAGAATAAGCTTTAACTCTGTGAAATGAATGCACATATCAGAGAGCAGTTTCTTGGAACGAATCTTTCGGACTTTTATTTGAGAATATTTCACTTTTTGCCATAGTCTTCAATGTGCCCCACAATATCACTTTTTCGGTTTTACAGGAACAGAGTTCAAACACTGCCTTATGAGAAAAGCGTATAACTCCCTGAGTGGAATGCACACATCACAAAGCAGTTTCTCAGAAAGCTTCTCTCCAGTTTTTATCTGAAGATATTTACATTTTCAGCATAGGCCAGAATGTACTCCGAATGTCCCTTTGCAGATCCGTCAATGACAGATATTCCAAGCTGTGTAATGTAAAGAAAGCTTTATCTATGTGAGATGAATAAACAGTGCAAAAAACAAATTCACAGAAACCTTCTTTCCAGTTTTCATCTGAAGATATTTCCTTTTTCACCATAATCCAGAATATTCTCCCGAATGTCCCTTCGCGGATCCATCCATGACAGAGTTTCCAAGCTGCGTAGTGTAAAGAAAGCTTTATCTAAGTGAGATGAATACACATATCACAGAGTAGTTTCACAGAAAGCTTCTTTCCAGTTTTAGTCTGAGGCTATTTCCCTTTTGGTCATATTCGTCAATATGCCCCTGAATATCCCTTGGTACCTTTTCCTCCAAAAGGGTTTCCCCGATGCTGTATGAGAAGAGAGGTATAACACTGTGAGTGGAATGCACACATCACAAAGCAGTTCCTCAGAAAGCTTCTCTTTAGTTTCCATCTGAACATATTTTCTTTTTCACCGTAAGCCTCAAAGCGCTCCTGAAAATCCCTTCGCACGCTAAACATAAACAGTGTTAGAAAACTGCTCAATGAAAAATGAAGCATATTTGAGTGAGAGGAATTCACACGACACATAACAGTTTCACAGAAAGCTTCCTTCTGGTTTTTATCTGAGGATATTTTTTTCTCCATATTTTGAAGAGCATTCCCAGATTCCACAGATTCCACAGGAACAGTGATTTCAAATTGCTTAATCCAAAGGATGATTTATCTCTAATCATATTGTGATGTGCTTAATCCAAAGGATGATTTATCTCTAATCAATTGTGATGTGCAATTAATACACATCACAAAGCAGTTGCTCAGAAAGCTTCTCTCCAGTTTTTAATGGAAGATTTTCCTTGCTCACCACAGGCCTCCGGACTCCACTTAATATCCCTTGGCAGATTCCTCAAAGACAGAGTTTCCAAACTGGACAATTTAGTGTAGGCTTTAAACCTGTGAAATGAATGCACATTGTTAGAGAGTAGTTTCCTGGAATGCTTCTTTCTAGATTTTATTTGAGGATATTTCACTTTTCTCCATAGTCCTCAATGTGCTCTGAAATACCACTTTTTCAGTTTTAGAGGAACAGTGTTCAAACACTGCCTTATGAGAAAAAGGTATAACTCCGGGAGTAGAATGCACACATCAGAAAACATTTTCTCAGAAAGCTTCTCTCCAGTTTTTATCTGAATATATTTCCTTTTCCTCCATAGTCCTGAAGGTGCTACCAAATGTAACTTGGCGGATCCGTCCGTGACCGTGTTTCCAAGTTACGTAATGTAAAGAAAATGTTATCTATGAGACATGAATAAAAATAGCAAAAAGCAGATTCACAGAAAGCTTCTTTTCAGTTTTTTTCTGAAGATATTTCCTTTTCCTCCATAGTCCTGAATGTGCTCCCGAATGTCCCTTCGTGGATCCGTCCATGATGGAGTTTCCAAACTGCTTAATATAAAGGAAGTTTTATCTATGTGAGATGAATAAGCATATCTATCACAAAGGCGTTTCACAGAAAGTTTCTTTCCAGTTTTTGTCTGAGGATATTTCTTTTTTCACCATAGCCATCCATATACTCCCGAATGTCATTTGGTGGCTTTTTCTCCAAAAGAGGTTCACCAATTCTCTAAGCAAAGAAAAGTATAACTCTGTGAGTGGAATGCAGACGTCACAAAGCAGGCCCTTGGAAATCTTCTTTCCAGTTTCTGTCTGAAGGTATTTCCATTTTCACCAAAAACCTCATAGTGCTAACGAATATTCCTTCGCAGATAAAACAAAAACAGTGTTAGAATACTGCTCAATGAAAAGAGAAGCTGAACTGTGTGAGTGGAATTCACACGACACAAAGCAGTTGCTCAGAAAGCTTCTCTCTGGTTTTTGTCTGAGGGTAATATTTTTAGAGCATATTCTAAAAAGCGTTCCCAAATATCCTTTCTCACTTTCCACAGATACAGTGATTTCAAACTGCTCAATCCAAGGAATGCTTTAACTCTATGAGATGAATGCACACATCACAAAGCAGGTGCTCAGCAGGCTTCTCACCAGTTTTCAACAGAAGACATTCCCTTGCTCACAACAGGCCTCACGGCATCACCTAATATCCCTTTGCAGATTCCTCAAAGACAGAGTTTCTAAACTAGGCAATGTAGGATAAACTTTATCTCGGTGAAATGAATGCACACACAAGAGAGCAGCTTCTTGGAATGCTTCTTTCCAGGTTTTATTTGAGGATAGTTCAATTTTCGCCAGAGTCTTCAATGCGCTCCGAAATATCATGTTTTCGGTTTTACAGGAAACGTGTTCAAACACTGCCTTATGACAAAAGAGGTAAAACTCCCTGAGTGGAAAGCACACATCACAAAGCAGTTTCTCAGAATGCTTCTCTACAGTTTTTATCTGAAGATATTTCCATTGTCACCATAGTCCTGAATGTGCTCCCGAATGTCCCTTCACGGATCCATCCATGACAGAGTTTCCAAGCTGCATAATGTAAAGAAAGCTTTATCTATGTGAGATAAATAAACTTAGCAAAAAAGAGATTCACAGAAATCTTCCTTCCAGCTTTTGTCTGAGGATATTTCCTTTTTCAGCATAGCTGTCCATGTACTCCTGAATGTCCCTTGATAGTTTTTTCTCTAAAAGGGATTCCCCAATCCTTTATGGGAAGAGAGGTATAACACTACGAGTGAAATGCACAGGTCACCAAGCAGTTCCTCGGAAAGCCTCTCTCCAGTTACTATCTGAGAAGCTTAACTGAGTGAGAGGAATTCACACGACACATAGCAGTTTCACAAAAGTTTCCTTCTGGTTTTTATCTGAGGATATTTCTTTCTCCAAATTCTAAAGAGCTTTCCCAAATGCCCTTCCTCAGGTTCCACAGAAACAGTGATTTCAAACTGTTCCTTCCAAAGGATGATTTAACTCTATGAGATGAATACACCCGTTACAAAGCAGCTGCTCAGAAAGATTCTCTCCAGTTTTCAAAGGAAGACATTTTCTTGCTCAACACAGGCCTCCAGGTGCCACTTAATATAACTTCGCAGTTTCCTCAAGGAGAGACTTTCTAAACTGGGCAATGTAGAGTAAGCTTTAACTGTGTGAAGTGAATACACATATCAGACAGCAGTTTTTTGGAACGCTTCTTTCTGGGTTTTATTTGAGGGCAGATCACTTTTCCCCATACTCTTCAATGCACTTTGATATATAACCTTTTTGGTTTTACTGGAAGAGTGTTCAAACACTGCCTTATGAGAAAAGAGGTATAACTCCCTGAGTGGAATGCACACATCAAAGAGCAGTTTCTCAGACTTCTCTCCAGCTTTTATCCAAAGATATTTCCATTTTCACCAGAGGCCTGAATGTGTTCCCAGATGTCCTTTCGTGGTTCTGTCCATGATGGAGTTTCCAAGCTGTGTAATGTAAAGAAAGCTTTATCTATGTGAGATGAATTAACATAACAAAAAGTAGATTCACAGAAAGCTTCTTTCCAGTTTTTATCTGAAGATATTTCCTTTTTCACTGTAGTCCAGAATTTTCTCCCAAATGTCCCTTCACAGATCCGTCCATGATAGAGTTTGCTAGCTGCGTAACGTAAAGGAAGCTTTATCTATGTGAGATGAATACACATATCACAAAGCAGTTTCACAGAATGCATCTTTCCAGTTTTTGTCTGAAGATATTTCCCTTTTCACCATAGGCATTAATATGCCCCAGAATAGCCCTTTGTACCTTTTTCTCCTAAAGGATTTCCCCAATGCTGTATGAGAAGAGAGATATAACACTATGAGTG
Organism: Chlorocebus sabaeus; assembly: GCF_047675955.1. Classification (NCBI taxonomy): domain Eukaryota; kingdom Metazoa; phylum Chordata; class Mammalia; order Primates; family Cercopithecidae; genus Chlorocebus; species Chlorocebus sabaeus. The sequence goes on along the minus strand of NC_132911.1, from coordinate 43,318,548 downwards.
GAATGCACACTTCACAAAGCAGTTCCTTGGAAAGCTTCTCTCTAGTTTCTATCTGAACATATTTCTTTTATCACCGTAAGCCTCCAAGTGCTCTCGAATATCCCTTGGCATGCTAAACATAAACCGTGTTTTAAAACTGCTCAATGAAAAGAGAAGCTTAACTGAGCAAGAGGAATTCACAAGACACAGAGCATTTTCACAGAAAGCTTCCTTCTGCATTTTACCTGAGGATATTTCTTTCTCCGTATTCTAAGGATCGCTCCCAAATGTCCGTTCTCAGATTCCACAAAAACAGTGATTTCAAACTGCTCAATCTAAAGAATGGTTTAACTCTATGAGAAGAATACACACATCACAAAGCAGTTGCTCAGAAAGCTTCTCTCCAGTTTTCATTGGAAGACGTTTCCTTGCTCACCACAAACCTCCCAGCGCCACTTAATATCCCTTCACAGATTCCTCAAAGACAGAGTTTCCAAACTGGGCAACATACAGTAAACTTTAACTCTGTGAAAGGAATGTAAATATCAGAGAGCAGTTTCTTGGAACGATTCTCCCTGAGTTTTATTTGAGGATATTTCACTTTTCGCCATAGTCTTCAATGCACTCCGAAATATCACGTTTTCAGTTTTACAGGAACAGTGTTCAAACACTGCCTAATGAGAAAGGAGTATAACTCCCTGAGTGGAATGCACGCATCACAAATCAGTTTCTCAGAAAGTTTCTCTCCATTTTTCATCTGTAGTTATTTCTTATTTCACCATCGGCCTGAATGTGCTCCCAAACGTCCCTTAACGAATCTGCCCATGGCGACATTTTAAAAATACGTAATGGAAAGAAAGTTTTATCTATGTGAGATGAATAAACATGTCTGTCACAAAGCAGTTTCACAGAAAGCTTCTTTCCAGTTTATGTCTGAGGATATTTCCTTTTTCACCATAGCTGTCCATATACTCCCGAATGTCCCCTGGTAACTTTTTCTTCAAAAGGCATTTCCAACTCTTCTATGAGAAGAAAAGTATAACTCTGTGAATGGAATGCACACGTCACAAATCAGCTCCTCGGAAATCTCTCCTGTTTCTATCTGAAGATATTTCCGTTTTCACCATAAGCCTGAAAGCGCTCCCAAGTATCCTTTAGCTGACAAAACTAAAATAGTGTTAGAATACTGCTCAATGAGAAGAGAAGTTTAAGTGTGTTAGGGGAGTTCACATGACACAGAGCAGTTTCACAAAAGCTTCCTTCTGATTTTTATCGGAGTGTATTTCTTTTTCAGCATATTCTTAAGAGCATCCCCAAATATCCTTTTTCTGATTTCACAGAAACAGTGATGTCAAACTGCTCAACCCAAAGAATGATTTAACTCTATGAGATGAATACACACATCACAAAGCAGTTGCTCAGAAAGCTTCTCTCCAGTTTTCAGCAGAAGACATTTCCTTGCTCACCACAGACATCCGGTTGCCGCTTAATATCCCTTTGCAGAATCTTCAAAGACAGACTGCTAATATCCCTGTTTTAGTTTTATAGCAACAGTGTTCAAACAGTGCCTTATGAGAAGAAAGTTATAACTCCCTGAGTGGAATGCAAACATCACCAAGCAGTTTCTCCGAACGCTTCTCTCCAGTTTTTATATGACGATATTTACATTTTCACCATAGACCCGAATGTGATCTCGACTATCCCTTCACAGATCCATCCATGATGGAGTTTCCACGCTGCGTAATGTAAAGAAAGCTTTATTTATGTGAGATGCATAAACATAGAAAAAAAGCAGACTCTCAGGAAGCTTCTTTCCAGTTTTTATCTAAAGATATTTCCTTTTTCACCATAGTCCAGAATGTTCTCCCGAATATCCCTTTGTGGATCCATCCATAACAGAGTTTGCAGGCTGCGTAATGTAAACAAAGCTTTATCTATGTGAGATGAATACACATATCACAGAACAGTTTCATAGAAAACTTCTTTCCAGTTTTTGTCTGAGGCTCTTTCTCTTTTCACCATAAGTGTCAATATGCTCCCAGATATCCCTTGGTACCTTGTTCTCCAAAAGGGTTTCTCCGATGCTGTGTGAGAAGAGACGTACAATACTGTGAGTAAAATTCACATCTCACAAAGCAGTTCCTCAGAAAGCTTCTCTTCAGTTTCTATCTAAACATACTTCCTTTCTCACTATAAGACTCAAAGAGGTTCTGAATATCCTTTCGCACGCTAAATATAAACAGTGTTAGAAAACTCTTCGATGTAAAGGGAAGCTTAACTGAGCGAGAGGAATTCACACGATACATAGTAGTTTCACAGAAAGCTTCCTTCTGGTTTTCATCTGAGGATATTTCTTTTTCCATATTCCAAAGAACGATCCCAAATGTCCTTCCTGAGATACCACAGAAACAGTGATTTCAAACTGCTCAATCCAAGGTATGATTTAACTTTATGAGATGAACACACATATCACAAAGCAGTTGCTCAGAAAGCTTCTCTCCAGTTTTCAATGGAAGACATTTCCTTGCTGACCACAGGCCTCCGGCACCACTTAATATCCCTTCAGAGATTCCTCAAAGACAGAGTTTCCAAACTGGACAACATAGAGTAAGCTTTAGCTGTGTGAAATGAAAACACATATTGCAGAACAGTTTCTTGGAACACTTCTTTCTGGGTTTTATTTGAGGAAGTTTCACTTTTCGTCATAGACTTCAAAGCATTCTGAATTATCGTTTTTTTGGTTTTACAGGAACAGTGTTCAAACACTGCTTTATGAGAAAAGAGTTATAAATCCCTGAGTGGAACGCACACATCACAAAGAAGTTTCTCAGAAAGCTTCTCTCCAGTTTTTATCTGAAGATATTTTCTTTTTCACTATAGGCCTGAATGTGCTCCCAAATGTCCCTTTGTGGATCCGTCCATGATGGAGTTTCCGAGCTGCGTAATGTAAAGAAAGCTTTACCAATGTGAGATGAATAAACATAGCAAAAAACGGATTCACATAAATTTCTATTCAGTTTTTCTCTGAATATATTTCCACTTTCACCATAGTCCTGAATGTGCTCCCGAATGTCCCTTCGCGGATATGTCCGTGTGAGAGTTTCCAACCGGTGTAGTGTACAGAAAGCTTTATCTATGTGAGATGAATATACATAAAAAGAAGCAGATTCACAGAAATCTTCTTTCCAGTTTTTATCTGAAGCTATTTTCCTTTTAGTCATACTACTGAATGTGCTCCCAAATGTCCCTTCGCGAATCTGTCCAAGACGGAGTTTCCAAACTATGTAATGTAAAGGAAGCTTTATCTATGTGAGATGAATACACATATCACAGAGCAGTTTCACAGAAAGCTTCTTTCCAGTTTTTGTCTGACGATATTTCCCTTTTCACCATAGGCATCAATAGGCTCTGGAATAGCCCATTGTACCTTTTTCTCCTAAAGGATTTCCCCAATGCTGTATGAGAAGAGAGGTATCACACTGTGAGTGAAATGCACATGTCACAAAGCAGTTCCTCAGAAAGCTTCTCTCCAGTTTCTATCTGAACATATTTCCTTTTTCAATGTAAGCCTCAAAGTGCTCCCGAATATCCCTTCGCACGCTAAAGAAAAACAGTGTTAGAAAACTGCTCAATGAAAAGAGAAGCTTAACTGAGCAAGAGGAATTCACACGACACAGAGGAGTTTCACAGAAAGCTTCCATCTGGATTTTACCAGAGGAGATTTCTTTATCCATATTCTAAAGAGCATTCCCAAATGTCCTTTCTGAGATTCCACAGGAACAGTGATTTAAAACAGCTCAATCCAAAGAATGATTTAACACTCTGCACTGCATACAAACATTATGAAATAGTTGCTCAGAAAGCTTCTCTTCAATTTTCAACGGAAGACATTTCCTTGCTTGCCTCAGGCCTCCAGTTGCCACTTAATATCCCTTCGCAGAATCCCAAAAGACAGACTTTCCAAGCTCAGAAATGTAGAGTAAGCTTTAACTCTGTGAAAAAATGAACATCTCAGAAAGTAGTTTCTTGGAATTCTTCTTTCTGGATTTTATTTGATGACATTTCACTTTTCACCATAGTCTTCAATGTGCTCTGAATATCACCTTTTTAGTTTTAGAGGAACAGTGTTGAAACAGTGTTTTATGAGAAGAAAGGTATAACTCCCTGAGTGGAATGCACACATCACCAAGCAGTTTCTCAGAAAGTTTCTCTTCAGTTTTTATCAGATGATATTTCCTTCTTCACCATTGGTCAAATATCCCTTCGTGGATCCATCCATGACAGAGTTTCCAAGCTGTATAATGTAAAGAAAGCTTTATCTATGTGAGATGAATAACCACAGCGAAAAGCAGATTCACAGAAAGATTCTTTCCAGTATTTATCTGAATATATTTCCTTTTTTAACATAGTCCCAAATGTGCTCCTGAATGTCCCTTTGTGGAACCGTCCCTGACAGAGTTTCCAAGCTGCATAATGTAGAGAAAGTTTTATCTATGTGAGATGAATACACATATCACAGAACAGTATCACATAAAGGGTTTCCCCAATGCTGTATGAGAAGGAGTTATAATACTGTGAATGGAATGCACAAGTCACAAAGCAGTTCCGTGGAAAACTTCTCTCCAGTTTCTATCTCAACATATTTTGTTTTTCACCGTAAGCCTCTAAGTGCTGACGTATATCCCTTTATATGCTAAACATGAACAATGTTAGAAAACTGCTCAATGAAAAGAGAAGTTTAACTGAGTGAGAGGAATTCACACGACACACAGCGGTTTCACAGAAAGCTTCCTTCTGGTTTTTATCTGAGGATATTTCTTTCTCCATATTCTAAAGATCGTTCCCAATTGTCCCTCCTCAGATTCCACAGAAGCAGTGAATTCAAACTGCTCAATCCAAAGAATGATTTAACCCTATGAGATGAATACACACATTACAAAGCAGTTGCTCAGAAAGCTTCTCTGTAGTTTTCATCGAAAGACATTTCCTTGTCCACCACAGGCGAATGGGCACCACTTAATATCCCTTCACAGATTCCTGAAAGACAGAATTTTCATACCAGGCAGTGTGGAGTAAGTTTTACCTCTGTGAAATGAATGTCCATATCCAAGAGCAGTTTCTTGGTACGTTTCCTTCTGCGTTTTATTTGAGGATATATCACTTTTAGCCATAGTCTTCAGTGCGCTAGAAAATATCACATTTTTGTTTTACAAGAACAGTGTTCAAACACTGCTTTATGAGAAAAGAGGTATAACTCTCTGAGTGGAATACACACATCACAAAGAAGTTTCTCAGAAAACTTCTCTCCAATTTTCATCGGAATATATTTCCTTTTTTGCAATAGGCCTGAATGCACTTTCATATATCCCATTGTGGATCCGTCCATGACAGAGTTTCCAACTGCATAATATAAACAAAGTTTTATCTATGTGACATGAATAAACAGAGCAAAAAGCAGATTCACAGAAAGCTTCTTTCTAGTTTTTATCTGAAGATATTTTCTTTTTCACCATAGTCCTGAATGTGCTCCCGAATATCCCTTCGTGGATCCATCCATGACAGGGTTTCCAAGATGGGAAATGTAGAGAAAGATTTATCTATGTGAGATGAATACACATATCTAAGAACACTTTCACAGAAAGGGTTTCCTAGATGCTGTATGAGAAGAGAGGTATAACACTGTGAGTGGAATGCACACGTCACAAAGCAGCACTTCGGAAAGCTTCTCTCCAGTTTCTATCAGAATATATTTCCTTTTTCACTGTAAGCCTCAAAGTGTTCCTGAATATCCTATGCACGCTAAACATAAACAGTGTTAGGAAACTGCTCAATGAGAAGTGAAGCTTAACTGGGCGAGTGGAATTCACATGACACAGGGCAGTTTCACAGGAAGCTTGTTTCTGGGTTTTATCTGAAGGTATTTGTTTTTCAGCATATTCTAAAGAGCGTTCTCAAATTTCCTTTCTCAGGTTCCACAGAAACAGTGATTTCAAACTGCTCAATCGAAAGAATGATTTCACACTACGAGATGAATACACAAATCAGAAAGCAGTTGCTCAGAAAGCTTCTCTCCAGTTTTCAAGGGAAGACATTTTCTTGCTCAACACAGGCCTCTGGGCGCCACTTAATATCCCATCGCAGATTCCTCAAAGATGCAGTTTCCAAATTGGGCACTGTAGAGTAAGTTTTAACTCTGTGATATGAAAACACACATCAGAGAGCAGTTTCTTGGAAGTCTTCTTTCTGGGTTTCATTTGCGAATATTTCACTCTTCGCCATAGTCCTCAATGTGCTCTGAAATATGACTTTTTTGGTTTTACAGGAACAGTGTCCAAACACTGCCTTATGAGAAAAGAGGTATAACTCCCTGATTGGAATGCACACATTAGAAAGCAGTTTCTCAGAAAGCTTCTCTCCGGTTTTGATCTGAAGATATTTCAATTTTCCTCGTAGTCCTGAATGTGCTCCCAAATGTCCCTTTGTCGATCCGTCCATGACAGTGTTTCCAAGCTGCGTAAGGTAAAGAAAGCTTCATCTATGAGAGATGAATAAACATTGCAAAAAGCAGATCCACAGAAATCTTCTTTCCAGTTTTGATCTTAGGATATTTCTTCTTTCACCATAGTCCTGAATGTGCTCCTGAATGTCCCTTCATGGATCCGTCCATGACAGAGTTTCCAAGCAGCATAATGTAAAGAAAGCTTTATCTATGTGAGGTGAATACATATAGCACAGAAGAGTTTCACAGAAAGCTTTTTTCCCTTTTTTTTCTGAGGCTGTTTCTCCTTTTTTTATATGAGTCAATATGCTACCAAATATCCCTTGGTACCTTTTTCTCCAAAAGGGTTTCCCAGATGCCGTATGAAAAGAGAAGTATAACACTAGGAGTGGAATGCACACGTCACAAAGCAGTTCCTCAGAAAGCTTCTCTCCAGTTTCGGTCCAAACATATTTTATTTTTCACCGTAAGCCTCAAAGCGCTCCCTAATATCCCTTCACACGCTAAACATAAACAGGTTCAGAAAACTGCTCAATGAAAAGAGAGGTGAAACTGAGAGAGAGGTATTAAAAAGACACAGAGCAGTTTCACAGAAAGCTTCCTTCTGCATTTTTCCTGAGGATATTTCTTTCTCCATATTCTAAGGAGCCTTCCCAAATGTCCTTCCTCAGATTGCACAAAAACAGTGATTTCAAACTGCTCAATCCAAACAATAGTTTAATTCTATGAGATCAATACACACATCACAAAGCAGTTGCTCAGAAAGCTTCTCTCCAGTTTTCATTGGAAGAGGTTTCCTTGCTCACCACAAGCCTCTGGGCACCACTTAATATCCCTTCACAGATTCCTCAAAGACAGAGTTTCCAAACTGAGCAACGAAGAGTAAGCTTTAACTCTGTGAAATGAATACACATATCAGAGAGCAGTTTCTTGGAATGCTTCCTTCTGGATTTTATTTGAAGATATTTCACTTTTGGCCATAGTCTTCAATACACTCTGAAATATTACGTTTTCAGTTTTACAATAGCAGTTTTCAAACACTGCTTTATGAGAAAAGAGATAAAAGTCCCTGAGTCGAATGCAGACATCACAAAGTAGTTTCTCAGAAAGCTTCTATCCAGTTTTTATCTGAATATACTACCTTTTTCACCATAGGCCTGAATGTGCTCCCGAATGTCCTTTGGCGAATCTGTCCATGATGGAGTTTCAAAGCTGTGTAATTGAAAGAAAGTTTTATCTATATGAGATGAATAAACGTACCTATCACAAAGCAGTTTCACAGAAAGCTTCCTTCCAGTTTTTGTCTGAGGATATTTCCTTTTTCACCATAGCCATTCATATACTCCCGAATGTCCCCTGGTAGATTTTTCCCGAAAAGGGATTCCCAATCCTCTATGAGAAGAAAGGTATAATTCTGTGAGTGGAATGCACACGTCACAAAGCCACTCTTCAGAAAGCTTCTTGCCAGTTTCTCTCTGTACACCATAAACATCAAAGCACTCCCGAATATCCCTTCACAGACTAAAGAAAAACAGTGTTAGAATACTGCTCAATGAGAAGAGAAGCTTAACAGTGATCGTGGAATTCATGCAACATAGTGTAGTTTCACAGAAAGCTTCCTTCTGATTTCGATCTGAGGTTATTTCTTTTTCAGGATATTCAAAAGAGTGTTCCCAAATGTCCTTTCTCAGATTCAACAGAAACAGTGACTTCAAACTGCTCAATCCAAAAAATGATTTAACTCTATGAGAAGAATACAAACATCACAAAAGAGTTGCTCAGAAAACTTCTCTCCAATTTTCGATGGAAGACATTTCTTTGCTCACCACAAGTCTCCAGTTGCCACTTAATATCCGTTCGCAGAATCCTCAAAGACAGACTTTCCAAAGTGGGAAATGTAGAGTAAGCTTTAACTCTGTGAAATGAATGGACATGTCAGAGAGTAGTTTCTTGGAATGTTTCTTTCTGGGTTTTATTGGATGACATTTCACTTTTTTCCATAGTCTTCAATATGCTTCGAATACTACTTTTTTGTTTTACAGGAACAGTGTTCAAACAGTACCTTATGAGAAGAAAGGTATAACTCCCTCAGTGAAATGCACGCATCACGAAGCAGTTTCTCAGAAACCTTCTCTTCACTTTTTATCTGACAATATTTCCTTTTTCGCCGAAGGCCCAAATGATATCCCAAATATCCCTTTGCGGATCCATCTATGACAGAGTTTCCAAGCTGCATGATGTAAAGAAAGTTTTATCTATGTGAGATGAATAAACATAGCAAAAAGCAGATTCCCAGAAAGCCTCTGTCCAGTTTTTATCAGAAGATATTTCCTTTTTCACCATCGTTTTGAATGTGCTCCCAAATGTACCTTTGGGGACCCGTCCATGACAGAGTTTCCAAGCTGTGGTAATGTAAAGGAAGCTTTTTATATGTGAAATGAATACACAAATCACAGAGCACTTTCATAGAGAGATTCTTTCCAGTTTTTGACTGAGGCTATTTCCCATTTCACCATAGGCATCAACATGCTCCCGAATATCACTTGCTACCTTCTTCTCCAAAAGGGTTTCCCCTATGCTGTATGAGAAAAGAGGTATAACACTGTGAGCGGAATACACACGACACAAATCAGTTCCTCGAAAAGCTTCTCTCCAGTTTCGGTCTGAACACATTACTTTTTCACCATAAGTCTCAAAGTGCTCCCGAATATCCCTTCACATGCTAAACATAAATAGGGTTAGAAAACTGCTCAATGAAAAGAGAGGCTTAACTGAGCAAGAGGAATTAAGACGACACAGAGCAGTTTCACAGAATACTTCCTTCTGGATTTTACCTGAGGATATTTCTTTCTATATATTCTAAAGAGTGTTCCCAAATGTCTTTCCTTAGATTCCACAAAAACAGTGATTTCAAACTGCTTAATCCAAAGAATGGTTTAACTCTATGAGATTAATACACACATCACAAAACAGTTGCTCAGAAGGCTTCTCTGCAGTTTTCATCGGAAGATGCTTCCTAGCTCACCACAAGCCTCCGGGCCCCACTTAATATCCCTTCACAGATTCCTCAAAGACAGACTTTCCAAATTGAGCAAAATAGAGTAAGCTTTAACTCTGTGAAATGAATGCACATATAATAGAGCAGTCTCTTGGAACGCTTCTTTCTCGGTTTTATTTGAGGATATTTCACTTTTTGTCACAGCTTTCAATATGCTAAGAAATATCACTTATTTGATTTTACAGGAACAATGTTCAAACACTGCCTTATGAGAAAAGAGGTAAAACTCCCTGAGTGCAACGCACACATCACAAAGCAGTTTCTCAGAAAGCTTCTATCCAGTTTTTATTTGAAGATATTTCCTTTCCTAACATTGGTCTGAATATGCTCTCGAATGTCCCTTCACAAATCCGTCCATGACGGCATTTCAAAACTGGGTAATACAAATAAAGTTTATCTATGTGAGATGAATAAATATATCTGTCACAAAGCAGTTTCACAGAAAGCTTATTTTCAGTTTTTGTCTGAGGATATTTCCTTTTCCATCATAGCCGTCCATATACTCCCAAATGTACACTGGTACCTTTTTCTCCAAAAGGAATTCCCCAATCCTCTATGAGAAGAAAAGTATAATTTTGAGTGGAATGCACAAGTCACAAAGCAGCTCTTCGGAAATCTCTCCAGTTTCTATTTGAAGATATTTCCGTTTTCACCATAAACCTCAAAGCGCTCAGGAGTATCCCTTAGCTGACTAAACTAAAACAGTGTTAGAATACTGTTCAATGAAAACAGAAGCTTAACTGTGCGAGTGGATTTCACGTGACCCAGAGCAGTTTCACAGAAAGTGTCCTTATGATTTTTATCGGTGGGTATTTTTTTTTCATCATATTCTTTAGAGCATTCCCAAATGTCCTTTCTCAGGTTCCACAGAAAGAGCGATTTCAAACTGCTCAATCCAAGGATGATTTAACTCTATGAGATGCATACACACATCACAAAGCAGTTGCTCAGAAAGCTTCTCTCCAGTTTTCAGTGGAAGACTTTTCCTTGCAGGCCACTGGTCTCTTGTTGTCACTTAATATCCTTTCACAGAATCCACAAAGACAGACTTTACAAACTGGGAAATATAGAGTAAGCTTTAACACTCTGAAATGAATGCACACGTCAGAGAGCAGTTTCGTGGAACGCTTCTTTCTGGGTTTTATTTCAGGATATTTCACTTTTCACCATAGTCTCCCATGCGCTTCGAAATATTACTTTTTCGGTTTTACAGGAACAGTGTTCAAACACTACCTTATCAGAAAAGAAGTATAACTCCCTGAGTGGAATGTACACGTCACAAAAGCAGTTTCCAAGAAAGCTTCTGTCCAGTTTTTATCTGAAGATATCTCCTATTTCACCTGAATGTGCTACCGAACATCCCTTCGCGGATCCGTCCATGATGGAGTTTCCAAACTGCATGATATAAGGAAAGTTTTATCTATGTGAAATGAATAAACATATCTATCACAAAGCAGTTTCACAGAAAGTTTCTTTCCAGTTTTTGTCTGAGGATATTTCCTTTTTCACCATAGCCATCCATATACTCCCGAATGTCCCTTGGTAACTTTTTCTCCAAAAGGCAATCCCCAATCCTCTATGAGATTGGAATGCCCACGTCACAAAACAGCTTGTCAGAAAGCTTCTCTCCAGTATTTGTCGGAAGATATTTCCTTTTTCACAGTAAGCCTCAAAGCACTCCCGAATATCCCTTTGCAGACTAAACAAAAACAAAGTTAGAATACTGCTGAATGAAAAGAGAAGCTTAACTGTGTGAGCGGAATTCACGCGACACAGAGCAGTTGCACACAATGCTTCCTTCTGGTTTCTATCTGAGGTTATTTCTTTTTCAGGATATTCTAAAGAGCACAGAAGAGTTGCTCAGAAAGCTTCTCTCCATTTTTCAATGGAAGACATTTCCTTGCTTACCACATGCCTCCAGTTGCCACTTAATATCCCTTTGCAGAATACTCAAAGACAGTCTCTCCAAACTGGGAAATGTAGAGTAAGCTTTAACTCTGTGAAATGAATGGACATGTCAGAGAGCAGTTTCTTCTAATGCTTCTTTCTGGGTTTCATTTGATGATTTTCACTTTTTGCCATAGTCTTCAATGTGCTCTGAATATCACTTTTTTAGTTTTACAGGAACAGTGTTCAAAGAGTGCCTTATGAGAAAAAAAAGTATAACTCCCTGAGTGGAATGCACACACCACCAAGCAGTTTCTCAAAAGCTTCTTCCCAGGTTTTATCTGATGATATTTCCTTTTTCACCGTAGGCCAGTATATGATCCCGAATATCCTTTCGTGGATCCATCAATGGCAGAGTTTCCAAGTTGTGTAATGTAAAGAAAGCTTTATCTATGTGAGATGAATAAACATAGCAAAAAGCAGATTCACAGAAAGCTTCTTTTCAGTTTTTATGTGAAGATATTTCCTTTTTCACCATAGTTCTGAAAGTGCTCCCAAATTCCGAGCTTCGAGGATCCATCCATGAGAGAGTTTCCAAGCTGTGTAACGTAAAGAAAGCTTTATGTATGGGACATGAATACACATATCACAGAGCAGTTTCATAGAAAGCTTCTTTCCAGTTTCTGTCTGAGGCTATTTCCCTTTTCACCATAGGCATCAACATGCTCCTGAATATCACATGGTAAGTATTTCTCCAAAAGGGTATCCCAGATGCTGTATGAGAAGAGAGGTATAACACTGTGAGTGGAATGCACACGTCACAAAGCAGTTCCTCAGAAAGTTTCTCTCTAGTTTCAGTCTAAACATATTTCCTTTTTCACCATAACCTCAAAGCACTCTCGAATATCCCTTTGCATGCTAAACATAAACAGGATTAGAAAACTGCACAATGAAGAGTGAGGTTTAACTGAGTGAGAGGAATTAAGATGAAACAGAGTAGATTCACAGAAAGTTTCCTTCTGGATTTTACCTGAGGATATTTCCTTCTCCATATTTTAAGGAGTGTCCCCAAATGTCCTTCCTCAGATTCCACAAACACAGTGATTTCAAAGTGCTCAATCCAAAGAATGGTTTAACTTTATGAGACGAATACACACATCACAAAGCAGTTGCTCAGAAAAATTTTCTCCAATTTTCATCTGAAGATGTTTCCTTGCTCACCACAAGCCTCTGGGTGCCACTTAATATCAATTCACAGGTTACTCAAAGACAGAGTTTCCAAACTGGGCAACATAGAGTAAGCTTTAAATCTGTGAAATGAATGCACATATCAGAGAGCAGTTTCTTGGAATGCTTCTTTCTGGGCTTTATTTGAGGATATTTCACTTTTCACCATAGTCTTTCATGCGTTCATACGTATTACTTTTTCAGTTTTACAGGAACGGTGTTCAAACACTGCCTTATGAGAAAAGAGGTATAACTCCCTGAGTAGAATGCACACATCTCCCAAAAGTTTCTCAGAAAACTTCTATCCAGTTTTTATCTGAAGATATCTCCTATTTCCCCACAGGTCTGAATGAGTTCCCGAATGTCCCTTCCTGAATCCTTCCATGACGCAGTTTCAAAACTGTGTAATTGAAAAAAGTTGGAGCCACCTCCTTTGCCGCCGTAGGAGCCGCCCCATCAGGGGCGGAGCAAGATGGCCGAATAGGAACAGCTCCAGTCTGCAACTCCCAGCGCGAGCGACACAGAAGACCGGTGATTTCTGCATTTTCAACTGAGGTACTGGGTTCATCTCACTGGGGAGTGCCAGATGATTGGTGCTGGTCAGCTGCTGCAGCCCAACCAGTGAGAGCTGAAGCAGGGCGAGGCATTGCCTCACCTGGGAAGCACAAGGGGGAAGGGAATCCCTTTTCCCAGCCAGGGGAACTGAGACACACAACACCTGGAAAATCGGGTAACTCCCACCCCAATACTGCGCTTTAAGCAAACAGGCACACCAGGAGATCATATCCCACACCTGGCCGGGAGGGTCCCACACCCACGGAGCCTCCCTCATTGCTAGCACAGCAGTCTGTGATCTACCGGCAAGGCAGCAGCCAGGCTGGGGGAGGGGCGTCCACCATTGCTGAGGCTTAAGTAGGTAAACAAAGCTGCTGGGAAGCTCGAACTGGGTGGAGCTCACAGCAGCTCAAGGAAACCTGCCTGTCTCTGTAGACTCCACTTCTGGGGACAGGGCACAGTAAACAATAACAAACGCAGCAGAAAGCTCTGCAGACGCAAACGACTGTCTGACAGCTTTGAAGAGAGCAGTGGATCTCCCAACACGGAGGTTGAGATCTGAGAAGGGACAGACTCCCTGCTCAAGTGGGTCACTGACCCCGGAGTAGCCTAACAAGGAGACATCCCCCACTAGGGGCAGTCTGACACCCCGCACCTCACAGGGTGGAGTACACCACCGAGAGGAAGCTTCCAAAGCAAGAATCAGACAGGTACACTCGCTGTTCAGAAAGATTCTATCTTCTGCAGCCTCTGCTGCTGATACCCAGGCAAATAGGGTCTGGAGTGGACCTCAAGTAATCTCCAACAGACCTACAGCTGAGGGTCCTGACTGTTAGAGGGAAAACTATCAAACAGGAAGGACACCTACACAAAAACCCCAACAGTACATCACCATCATCAAAGACCAGAGGCAGATAAAACCAAAAAGATGGGGAAAAAGCAAGGCAGAAAAGCTGGAAATTCAAAAAATAAGAGCGCATCTCCCCCGGCAAAGGAGCGCAGCTCATCGCCAGCAACGGATCAAAGCTGGACGGAGAATGACTTCGACGAGATGAGAGAAGAAGGCTTCAGTCCATCAAATTTCTCAGAGCTAAAGGAGGAATTACGTACCCAGTGCAAAGAAACTAAAAATCTTGAAAAAAAAGTGGAAGAATTGAGGACTAGAGTAATTAATGCAGAGAAGGTCATAAACGAAATGAAAGAGACGAAAACCATGACACAAGAAATATGTGACAAATGCACAAGCCTCAGTAACCGACTCGATCAACTGGAAGAAAGAATGTCAGCGATGGAGGATCAAATGAATGAAATGAAGCGAGAAGAGAAACCAAAAGAAAAAAGAAGAAAAAGAAATGAACAAAGCCTGCAAGAAGTATGGGATTATGTAAAAAGACCAAATCTACGTCTGATTCGGGTGCCTGAAAGTGAGGGGGAAAATGGAACCAAGTTGGAAAACACTCTTCAGGATATCATCCAGGAGAACTTCCCCAACCTAGTAGGGCAGGCCAACATTCAAATCCAGGAAATACAGAGAACGCCACAAAGATACTCCTCGAGAAGAGCAACTCCAAGACACATAATTGCCAGATTCACCAAAGTTGAAATGAAGGAAAAAATCTTAAGGGCAGCCAGAGAGAAAGGTCGAGTTACCCACAAAGGGAAGCCCATCAGACTAACAGCAGACCTCTCGACAGAAACTCTTCAAGCCAGAAGAGAGTGGGGGCCAATATTCAACACTCTTAAAGAAAAGAATCTTCAACCCAGAATTTTATATCCAGCCAAACTAAGTTTCATAAGTGAAGGAGAAATAAAATCCTTTACAGACAAGTAAATGCTTAGAGATTTTGTCACCACTAGGCCTGCCTTACAAGAGACCCTGAAGGAAGCACTAAACATGGAAAGGAACAACTGGTACCAGCCATTGCAAAAACATGCCAAAATGTAAAGACTATCAAGGCTAGGAAGAAACTGCATCAACTAAAGAGCAAAATAACCAGTTAATATCATAATGGCAGGATCAAATTCACACATAACAATCTTAACCTTAAATGTAAATGGACTAAATGCTCCAATTAAAAGACACAGACTGGCAAACTGGATAAAGAGTCAAGACCCATCAGTCTGCTGTATTCAGGAGACCCATCTCACACACAGAGACATACATAGGCTCAAAATAAAGGGATGGAGGAAGATTTACCAAGCAAATGGAGAACAAAAAAAGCGGGGGCTGCAATACTAGTCTCTGATAAAACAGACTTTAAACCATCAAAGATCAAAAGAGACAAAGAAGGCCATTACATAATGGTAAAGGGATCAATTCAACAGGAAGAGCTAACTATCCTAAATATATATGCACCCAATACAAGAGCACCCAGATTCATAAAGCAAGTCCTTAGAGATTTAAAAAGAGACTTAGACTCCCATACAATAATAATGGGAGACTTCAACACTCCACTGTCAACATTAGTCAGATCAACGAGACAGAAAGTTAACAAGGAGATCCAGGAATTGAACTCATCTCTGCAGCAAGCAGACCTAATAGACATCTATAGAACTCTCCACCCCAAATCAACAGAATATACATTCTTCTCAGCACCACATCGTACTTCCTCCAAAATTGACCACGTAATTGGAAGTAAAGCACTCCTCAGCAAATGTACAAGAACAGAAATTATAACAAACTGTCTCTCAGACCACAGTGCAATCAAATTAGAACTCAGGACTAAGAAACTCAATCAAAACCGCTCAACTACATGGAAACTGAACAACCTGCTCCTGAATGACTACTGGGTACATAATGAAATGAAGGCAGAAATAAAGATGTTCGTTGAAACCAATGAGAACAAAGATACAACATACCAGAATCTCTGGGACACATTTAAAGCAGTGTGTAGAGGGAAATTTATAGCACTAAATGCACACAAGAGAAAGCAGGAAAGATCTAAAATTGACACTCTAACATCGCAATTAAAAGAACTAGAGAAGCAAGAGCAAACACATTCGAAAGCTAGTAGAAGGCAAGAAATAACTAAGATCAGAGCAGAACTGAAGGAGATAGAGACACAAAAAACCATCCAAAAAATCAATGAATCCAGGAGTTGGTTTTTTGAAAAGATCAACAAAATTGACAGACCACTAGCAAGACTAATAAAGAAGAAAAGAGAGAAGAATCAAATCGACGCAATTAAAAATGATAAAGTGGATATCACCACCGACCCCACAGAAATACAAACTACCATCAGAGAATACTATAAACACCTCTACACAAATAAACTGGAAAATCTAGAAGAAATGGATAATTTCCTGGACACTTACACTCTTCCAAGACTAAACCAGGAAGAAGTTGAAACTCTGAATAGACCAATAGTAGGCTCTGAAATTGAGGCAATAATTAATAGCCTACCAACCAAAAAAAGTCCAGGACCAGATGGATTCACAGCTGAATTCTACCAGAGGTACAAGGAGGAGCTGGTACCATTCCTTCTGAAACTATTCCAATCAATAGAAAAAGAGGGAATCCTCCCTAACTCATTTTATGAGGCCAACATCATCCTGATACCAAAGCCTGGCAGAGACACAACAAAAAAAGAGAATTTTAGACCAATATCCCTGATGAACATCGATGCCAAAATCCTCAATAAAATACTGGCAAACCGGATTCAGCAACACATCAAAAAGCTTATCCACCATGATCAAGTGGGCTTCATCCCTGGGATGCAAGGCTGGTTCAACATTCGCAAATCAATAAACATAATCCAGCATATAAACAGAACCAAAGACAACAACCACATGATTATCTCAATAGATGCAGAAAAGGCTTTTGACAAAATTCAACAGCCCTTCATGCTAAAACCGCTCAATAAATTCGGTATTGATGGAAAGTACCTCAAAATAATAAGAGCTATTTATGACAAACCCACAGCCAATATCATACTGAATGGGCAAAAACTGGAAAAACTCCCTTTGAAAACTGGCACAAGACAGGGATGCCCTCTCTCACCACTCCTATTCAACACAGTGTTGGAAGTTCTGGCTAGGGCAATCAGGCAAGAGAAAGAAATCAAGGGGATTCAGTTAGGAAAAGAAGAAGTCAAATTGTCCCTGTTTGCAGATGACATGATTGTATATTTAGAAAACCCCATTGTCTCAGCCCAAAACCTCCTTAAGTTGATAAGCAACTTCAGCAAATTCTCAGGATACAAAATTAATGTGCAAAAATCACAAGCATTCTTATACACCAGTAACAGACAGACAGAGAGCCAAATCAGGAATGATCTGCCATTCACAATTGCTTCAAAGAGTATAAAATACCTAGGAATCCAACTTACAAGGGATGTAAAGGACCTCTTCAAGGAGAACTACAAACCACTTCTCAGTGACATCAAAGAGGACACAAACAAATGGAAGAACATACCATGCTCATGGATAGGAAGAATCAATATCGTGAAAATGGCCATACTGCCCAAGGTAATTTATAGATTCAATGCCATTCCCATCAAGCTACCAATGACCTTCTTCACAGAATTGGAAAAAACTGCTTTAAAGTTCATATGGAACCAAAAAAGAGCCCGCATCTCCAAGACAATCCTAAGTCAAAAGAACAAAGCTGGAGGCATCACGCTACCTGACTTCAAACTATACTACAAGGCTACAGTAACCAAAACAGCATGGTACTGGTACCAAAACAGAGATATAGACCAATGGAACAGAACAGAGTCCTCAGAAATAATACCACACATCTACAGCCATCTGATCTTTGACAAACCTGAGAGAAACAAGAAATGGGGAAAGGATTCCATATTTAATAAATGGTGTTGGGAAAATTGGCTAGCCATAAGTAGAAAGCTGAAACTGGATCCTTTCCTTACTCCTTATACGAAAATTAATTCAAGATGGATTAGAGACTTAAATGTTAGACCTAATACCATAAAAATCCTAGAGGAAAACCTAGGTAGTACCATTCAGGACATAGGCATGGGCAAAGACTTCATGTCTAAAACACCAAAAGCAACAGCAACAAAAGCCAAAATTGACAAATGGGATCTCATTAAACTAAAGAGCTTCTGCACAGCAAAAGAAACTACCATCAGAGTGAACAGGCAACCTACAGAATGGGAGAAAATTTTTGCATTCTACTCATCTGACAAAGGGCTAATATCCAGAACCTACAAAGAACTCAAACAAATTTACAAGAAAAAAACAAGCAACCCCATCAAAAAGTGGGCAAAGGATATGAACAGACATTTCTCAAAAGAAGACATTCATACAGCCAGCAGACACATGAAAAAATTCTCATCATCACTGGCCATCAGAGAAATGCAAATCAAAACCACAATGAGATACCATCTCACACCAGTTAGAATGGCGATCATTCAAAAGTCAGGAAACAACAGGTGCTGGAGTGGATGTGGAGAAATAGGAACACTTTTACACTGTTGGTGGGATTGTAAACTAGTTCAACCATTATGGAAAACAGTATGGCGATTCCTCAAGGATCTAGAACTAGATGTACCATATGACCCAGCCATCCCATTACTGGGTATATACCCAAAGGATTATAAATTATGCTGCTATAAAGACACATGCACATGTATGTTTATCGCAGCACTATTCACAATAGCAAAGACTTGGAATCAACCCAAATGTCCACCAGTGACAGATTGGATTAAGAAAATGTGGCACATATACACCATGGTATACTATGCAGCCATAAAAAAGGATGAGTTTGTGTCCTTTGTAGGGACATGGATGCTGCTGGAAACCATCATTCTTAGCAAACTATCACAAGAACAGAAAACCAAACACCACATGTTCTCACTCATAGGTGGGAACTGAACAATGAGATCTCTTGGACTCGGGAAGGGGAACATCACACACCGGGGCCTATCATGGGGAGGGGGGAGGGGGGAGGGATTGCACTGGGAGTTATACCTGATGTAAATGACGAGTTGATGGGTGCAGCACACCAACATGGCACAAGTATACATATGTAACAAACCTGCACATTATGCACATGTACCCTACAACTTAAAGTATAATAATAATAAATAAATTTAAAAAATAAATAAATGAATAAATAAAAATAAAAAATAAAAAATAAAAGAAAAAGTTTTATCTATGTTGAATAGACATATCTATCACAAAACAATTTCACAGAAAGCTTCTTTCTGGTTTTTTGCTGAGGATATTTTCTTTTTCACCATAGCCGTCCATATACTCCCGAATGTCCCCTGGTATCTGAAGGTATTTCCATTTTCACCGTAAGCCTCAAAGCGCCTCTTAGTATCCCTTAGATGACTAACCTAAAACAGTGTTAGAACACTGCTCAATGGAAACAGAAGCTTAACTGTGTGAGTGAAATACACATGACTCCGAACACTTTCACAGAAAGCTTCCTTCTTCTTTTTATTGGAGGGTATTTCTTTTTCAGCATATTCTTAAGAGCGTTCCCAAATGTCCTTTATCAGGCTACGGAAACAGTGATTTCAAACTGCTCAATCCAAAGAATGATTTAACTCTATGAGATGAATACACACATCACAAAGCAGTTATTATGAAATCTTCTCTCTAGTTTTTCATCGAAAGATGTTTCCTTTCTCATCACAAGCCTCTGGGCATCACTTAATATCCCTTTACAGATTCCTAAAAGACAGAGTTTCAAAACTGGACAGTGTAGTGTAAGCTTTAACTCTCTGAAATGAATGCACACATCAGAGAGCAGTTTCTTGGAACGCTTCTTTCTGGGTTTTATTTCAGGATATTTAACTTTTCACCATAGTCTTCAACGTGCTGAGAAATATCACTTTTTCATTTTTACAGGAACAGTGTTCAAAGACTGCCTTATGAGAAAATAGGTATATCTCCCTCAGTGGAATGCACACATCACAAACTTGTATCTCAAAGAGTTACTCTCCAGTTTTTATCTGAAGATATTTCCTACTTCCTCACAGGCCTGAATGTGCTCCCGAATGTCCCTTCTCGAATCAGTCCATGATTCAGTTTGAAAACTGCGTAATAGAAAGAAAGTTTTATCTATGTGAGATGAATAGACGTATCTATCACAAACCAGTTTCACAGAAAGCGTCTTTCCAGTTTTTGCCTGAGGGTATTTCCTTTTTCACCATACCCATCCATATACTCCCGAATGTCCACCTGGTAGCTTTTTCTCCAAACGGGATTCCCCTATCCTCTATGAGGAGAAAACTATAACTGCATGAATGGAATGCACACGTCACAAAGCAGCTCCTTGGAAATCTTCTCTCCTGTATCTATCTGAAGATATTTCCTTTTTCACCGTAAGAATCAAATCGCTCCCAAGTATCCTTCGTTGAAAAACCTAAAACAGCGTTAGAAAACTGCTCAATGAAAGCAGAAGTTTAACTGTGAGAGTGGACTTCACGTGACCAAGAGCAGATTCACGAAAAGTTTCCTTCTGGTTTTTATCGGAGGGTATTTCTTTTTCATCATATTCTTAAGAGCGTTCTCAAATGTCCTTTATCAGGTTCCGCTGAAACAGTGATTTCAAACTGCTCAATCCAAAGAATGATTTAATTTTACGAGATGAATACACACATCACAAAGCAGTTGCTCCAAAAGCGTCTCTCCAGTTTTCATCAGAAGACTTTTCCTTTCCCACCACAAGGCTCCGGGCCCTATTTAATATTCCTTCACAGATTCCTAAAAGACAGTTTCCCAACTGGGCAACGTAGTGTAAGCTTTAACTCTCTGAAATGAATGCATACGTCAGAGAGCAGTTGCTTTTAACGCTTCTTTCTGGGTTTCATTTCAGGATATTTCATGTTTTGCCGTAGTCTTCAACGCAAGGCAAATTATCACTTTTTCAGTTTTACAGGAACAGTGCTCAAACACTGCCTTATGAGAAAAGAGGTATAACTCCCTGAGTGGAACACACACATCACAAAACAGTTTCTCAGAAAGCTTCTCTCCAGTTTTTAGCTGAAGATATCTCCTATTTCCTCACAGGCCTGAATGTGCTCCAGAATGTTCCTTTGCGAATCAATCCATGACGCAGTTACAAAACTGCATAATAGAATGAAAGTTTTATCTATGTGAGATGAATAGACATATCTATGACAAAGCAGTTTCACAGAAAGCTTCTTTCCAGTTTTTGTCTGAGGATGTTTCCTTTTTCACCGTAGCCATCCATATATTCCCGAATGTCCCCTGGTACCTTTTTCTCCAAACGGGATTCCCCCATCCTCTTTGAGAAGAAAAGCATAACTCTGTGAGTGGAATGCACACGTCACAAAGCAGCTCATCGGAAATCTTCTCTCCAGTACCTATCTGAAGATATTTCCGTTTTCACCGTAAGCCTCCATGCACATCCAAGTATCCCTTAGCTGACTAACCTAAAAAAGTGTTAGAATACTGCTCAATGAAAGCAGAAAATTAACTGTGAAGGTGGAATTCACGTGACCTGGAGCAGTTTCACAGAAAATTTCCTTCTGGTATTTATTGCAGGGTATTTCTTTTTCAGCATATTCTTAAGAGCGATCCCAAATGTCCTTTGTCAGGTTCCACAGAAACAGTGATTTCAAACTGCTCAAACCAAAGAATGATTTAACTCTATGAGATGAATACACACATAACAAAGCAGTTGCTCTGAAAGCTTCTGTCCAGTTTTCATCAGAAGATGTTTCCTTTCTCACCACAAGCCTCCAGGCACCACTTAATATCCCTTCAGAGATTCCTCAAAAACAGAGTTCTCAAACTGGGCAACATAGTGTAAGCCTTAACTCTCTGAAATGAATGCACACGTCAGAGAGCAGTATCTTGGAATGCTTCTTTCTGTGTTTTGTATCAGGATATTTCACTTTACTCCGTTCTTCGATGCACTGCAAAATATCACTTTTTCAGTTTTACTGGAACAGTGTTCAAACACTGTCTTATGAGAAAAGATGTATGAGTCCCTGAGTGGAATGCACACATCACAAAGCAGTTTCTCAGAAAGTTTCTCTCCAATTTTATATGAAGATATCTCCTATTTCCCCACAGGCCTGAATGTGCTCTCGAATGTCCTCTGCGAATCCGTCTATGATACAGTTTCAAAACTATGTAATAGAAAGAAAGTTTTATCTATGTGAGATGAAGAGACATATCTGTCACAAAGCAGATTCACAGAAAGCTTCTTTCCAGTTTTTGTCTGAGGGTATTTCCTCAGTCACGTTTCTAGGTCATGTGGACTTCACGTGACCTAGAGCAGTTTCACAGAAAGTTTCCTTCTGGTTTTTATCAGAGGGTATTTCTTTTTCAGCATATTCTTAAGAGCTTTTCCAAATATCCTTTCTCAGATTCCACAGAAACAGTGATTTCAAACTGCTTAATCCAAAGAATGATTGAACTCTATGAGATGCATACACACATCAGAAAGCCATTGCTCTGAAAGCTTCTGTCCTGCTTTCATCAGAAGACCTTACCTTTCTAACCAGAAGCCTCCCGGTGCCACTTAATACCCCTTCACAGGTTCCTCAAAGACAGAGTTTCCAATCTAGACAACATAGTGTAAGCGTTAACTCTCTGAAATGAATGCACACGTAAGAGAGCAGTTTCTTGAAATGCTTCTTTCTGGGTTTTATTTCAGGATATTCGATTTTTTGCCATAGTCTTTAATGCGATGCAAAATATCACTTTTTCAGTTTTACAGAAACAGTGTTCAAACACTGCCTTATGAGAAAAGAGGTACAAGTCCTTGAGTGGAATACACATATCACAAAGCGGTTTCTCAGAAAGCTTCTCTCCAGTTTTTATCTGAAGATATTTTCTATTTACCCATAGGCCAGAAAGGGCTCGTGAGTATCCCTTCGCAAATCCGTCCATGACGCAATTTCAAATTTGTGTCATAGAAAGAAAGTTTTATCTATGTGAGATGAATAGACATATCTATCACAAAGCAGTTTCACAGAAAACTTTTTTCCAGTTTTTGTCTGAGTATATTTCCTTTTTCACCAGTGCCGTCCACATACTCCCGAATGTCCCCTGGTAGCTTTTTCTCCCAATGGGATTCCCTGATCCTTTATGAGAAAAAAGTATAACTGTGTGAGTGGAATGCACACGTCACAAAGCAGCTCTTTGGAAATCTCTTCGGTACCTATCTGAAGATATTTCCGTTTTCACCGTAAGCCTCAAAGCGCTTCCGAGTATCCCTTAGTGGAATAACCTAAAACAGTGTTAGAATACTGCTCAATGAAAACAGAAGCTTAACTGTGCAAGTGAAATTCACGTGACCTAGAGCGGTTTCACAGCAGGTGTCCTTCTGGTATTTATCGGAGGGTATTTCTTTTTCAGCATATTCTTAATAGCATTCCCAAATATCCTGTCTCAGGTTCCACAGAAAGAGTGATTTAAAACTGCTCAATCCAAAGAATGATTTAACTCTACAAGATGAATAGACACATCACAAAGCAGTTCCTCCCACAGATTCTCTGTAGTTTTCATCAGAAGGTGTTTCCTTTCTCACCACAAGCCTCCGGGCGACACTTAATATCCCTTCACAGATTCATCAAAGACAGAATTTCCAAACTGGGCAATGTAGTGTAAGCTTTAATTCTCTGAAATGAATGCACACATCAGAGAGCAGTTTCTTGGAATGCTTCTTTCTGGGTTTCATTTCAGGATATTTCACTTTCCCCATAGTCTTTAATGCATTGCAAAACAACACTTTTTCAGTTTTCAGGAACAGTGTTCAAACCCTGCCTTATGAAAGGAGAGGTATAAGTCCCTGAGTGGAATACACACATCACAAAGCAGTTTTTCAGAAAGCTTCTCTCCAGTTTTTATCTGAAGATATTTCCTATTTCCCCACCGGCCAGGATGTGCTCCCAAATGTCCCTTCGCGAATCCGTCCATGATGCAGCTTCAAAACTGTGTAAAAGAAAAGAAGTTTTATGTATGTGAGATGAATAGCCATATCTCTCACAAAGCAGTTTCACAGAAAAGTTCTTTCCAGTTTTTGTCTGAAGATATTTCCTTTTTCACCATAGCCATCCATATACTCCCGAATGTCCTCTGGTACCGTTTTCTCCAAGCGGGATTCCCCAATCTTCTATGAAAAGAAAAGTATAACTCTGTGAGTGGAATGCACACATCACAAAGCAGCTCCTCGGAACTCATCTCTCCATTATTGATCTGAAGATATTTCCGTTTTCACCATAAGCCTCAAAACACTCTGGAGTATCCGTTAGCTGACTAACCTAAAACAGTGTTAGAACACTGCTCAATGAAAACAGAAACTTAACTGGGTGAGAGGACTTCATGTGATCTATAACAGTTTCACAGAAAGTTTCCTTCTGGTTTTTATCAGAGGGTATTTCTTATTCAGCATATTCTTTTTTTTTTTTTTTTAATTTATTTATTATTATTAAACTTCAAGTTGTAGGGTACATGTGCACAACGTGCAGGTTTGCTACATATGTATACTTGTGCCATGTTGGTGTGCTGCACCCATCAACTCGTCATTTACATCAGGTATAACTCCCAATGCAATCCCTCCCGCCTCCCCCCTCCCCATGATAGGCCCCGGTGTGTGATGTTCCCCTTCCCGAGTCCAAGTGATCTCATTGTTCAGTTCCCACCTACGAGTGAGAACATGCGGTGTTTGGTTTTCTGTTCTTGTGATAGTTTGCTAAGAATGATGGTTTCCAGCTGCATCCATGTCCCTACAAAGGACACAAACTCATCCTTTTTTATGGCTGCCTAGTATTCCATGGTGTATATGTGCCACATTTTCTTAATCCAATCTGTCACTGATGGACATTTGGGTTGATTCCAAGTCTTTGCTATTGTGAATAGTGCTGCAATAAACATACGTGTTCATGTGTCCTTATAGCAGCATAATTTATAATCCTTTGGGTATATACCCAGTAATGGGATGGCTGGGTCATATGGTACATCTAGTTCTAGATCCTTGAGGAATCGCCATACTGTTTTCCATAATGGTTGAACTAGTTTACAATCCCACCAACAGTGTAAAAGTGTTCCTATTTCTCCACATCCTCTCCAGCACCTGTTGTTTCCTGACTTTTGAATGATCGCCATTCTAACTGGTGTGAGATGGTATCTCATTGTGGTTTTGATTTGCATTTCTCTGATGGCCAGTGATGATGAGCATTTTTTCATGTGTCTGTTGGCTGTATGAATGTCTTCTTTTGAGAAATGTCTGTTCATATCCTTTGCCCACTTTTGGATGGGGTTGTTTGTTTTTTTCTTGTAAATTTGTTTGAGTTCTTTGTAGGTTCTGGATATTAGCCCTTTGTCAGATGAGTAGATTGCAAAAATTTTCTCCCATTCTGTAGGTTGCCTGCTCACTCTGATGGTAGTTTCTTTTGCTGTGCAGAAGCTCTTTAGTTTCATGAGATCCCATTTGTCAATTTTGGCTTTTGCTGCCGTTGCTTTTGGTGTTTTAGACATGAAGTCTTTGCCCATGCCTATGTCCTGAATGGTACTACCTAGGTTTTCCTCTAGGATTTTTATGGTATTAAGTCTAACATTTAAGTCTCTAATCCATCTTGAATTAATTTTCGTATAAGGAGTAAGGAAAGGATCCAGTTTCAGCTTTCTACTTATGGCTAGCCAGTTTTCCCAGCACCATTTATTAAATAGGGAATCCTTTCCCCATTTCTTGTTTCTCTCAGGTTTGTCAAAGATCAGATGGCTGTAGATGTGTGGTATTATTTCTGAGGACTCTGTTCTGTTCCATTGGTCTATATCTCTGTTTTGGTACCAGTACCATGCTGTTTTGGTTACTGTAGCCTTGTAGTATAGTTTGAAGTCAGGTAGCGTGATGCCTCCAGCTTTGTTCTTTTGACTTAGGATTGTCTTGGAGATGCGGGCTCTTTTTTGGTTCCATATGAACTTTAAAGCAGTTTTTTCCAATTCTGTGAAGAAGGTCATTGGTAGCTTGATGGGGATGGCATTGAATCTATAAATTACCTTGGGCAGTATGGCCATTTTCACGATATTGATTCTTCCTATCCATGAGCATCGTATGTTCTTCCATTTGTTTGTGTCCTCTTTGATTTCACTGAGCAGTGGTTTGTAGTTCTCCTTGAAGAGGTCCTTTACATCCCTTGTAAGTTGGATTCCTAGGTATTTTATTCTCTTTGAAGCAATTGTGAATGGAAGTTCATTCCTGATTTGGCTCTCTGTTTCACTGTCACTGGTGTATAAGAATGCTTGTGATTTTTGCACATTAATTTTGTATCCTGAGACTTTGCTGAAGTTGCTGATCAGCTTAAGGAGATTTTGGGCTGAGACAATGGGGTTTTCTAAATATACAATCATGTCGTCTGCAAACAGGGACAATTTGACTTCTTCTTTTCCTAACTGAATCCCCTTGATTTCTTTCTCTTGCCTGATTGCCCTAGCCAGAACTTCCAACACTATGTTGAATAGGAGTGGTGAGAGAGGGCATCCCTGTCTTGTGCCAGTTTTCAAAGGGAATTTTTCCAGTTTTTGCCCATTCAGTATGATATTGGCTGTGGGTTTGTCATAAATAGCTCTTATGATTTTGAGGTACGTTCCATCAA
This sequence comes from Chlorocebus sabaeus, assembly GCF_047675955.1. Taxonomy (NCBI): domain Eukaryota; kingdom Metazoa; phylum Chordata; class Mammalia; order Primates; family Cercopithecidae; genus Chlorocebus; species Chlorocebus sabaeus. The sequence goes on along the minus strand of NC_132911.1, from coordinate 43,291,799 downwards.
TACCGAATTTATTGAGCGTTTTTAGCATGAAGGGCTGTTGAATTTTGTCAAAAGCCTTTTCTGCATCTATTGAGATAATCATGTGGTTCTTGTCTTTGGTTCTGTTTATATGCTGGATTATGTTTATTGATTTGCGAATGTTGAACCAGCCTTGCATCCCAGGGATGAAGCCCACTTGATCATGGTGGATAAGCTTTTTGATGTGCTGCTTATTCAGCATATTCTTAAGAGCATTCCCAAATGTCCTCTCTCAAGTTCCACAGAAACAGTGATTTCAAACTGCTCAATTGAAAGAATGATTTAACTCTATGAGATGATTACAGACATCGCAAAGTAGTTGCTTCAACAGTTCCTCTCCAGTTTTCATCGGAGGATGTTTCCTTTCTCACCACAAACCTCCTTACGCCCCTTAATATCCCTTCACAGATTCCTCAAAGAGGGAGTTTCCAAACTGGGCAATGTAGTGTAAGCTTTATCTCTCTGAAATGAATGTACACATCAGAAAGCAGTTTCTTGCAATGCTTCTTTCTGGTTTTTATTTCAGGATATTTCACATTTCACCATAGTCTTCAATGCGATGCAAAATATCACATTTTCAGTTTTACAGCAACAGTGTTCAAACACTGCCTTTTGAGAAAAGAGGTATAAGTCCCTGAGTGGAATGCACACATCACAAAGCAGTTTCTAAGAAAGTTTCTCTACAGTTTTTAGCTGAAGATATGTCCTATTTCCCCATAGGCCTGAATGTGCTCCCGAATCTCCCTTCGGGAATCAGTCCATGACACAGTCTCAAAACTGCATAATAGAAAGAAAGTTTTATCTATGTGAGATGAATAGACATATCTATCACAAAGCAGTTTCACAGAAAAGTTCTTTCCAGTTTTTGTCTAAGGATATTTTCTTTTTCACCATAGCCATCCATATACTTCTGAATGTCCCCTGGTAGCTTTTTCAACAAACGGGATTCCCCAATCGTCTATGAGAAGAAAAGTATAGCTCTATGAGTGAAATGCACACGTCACAAATCAGCTCTTCAGAAATCTTCTCTTCAGTATCTATCTGAAGATATTTCCGTTATCACCATAAGCCTCAAAGCACTCCTGAGTATCCCTTAGCTGACTAACCTAAAACATTATTAGAATACTGTTCAATGAAAACAGAAACTTAACTTTGTGAGTGGAATTCAGTTGACCTAGAGCAGTTTTACAGAAAGATTCCTTCTGGTTTTTATCGGAGGATATTTCTTTTTTAGCATTTTCTTAAGAGCGTTCCCAAATGTCCTTTCTCAAGTTCCACAGAAACAGTGATTTCAAACTGCTCAATCCAAAGAATGATTTAACTCTATGAGATGAATAGACACACCACAAAGCAGTTGCTCAGAAATCTTCTCTGTAGTTTTCCTTCTGAAGACGTATCCTTTCTCACCACAAGCAACCGGGAGCAACTTAATATCCCTTCACAGATTCATCAAAGACAGAATTCTCAAACTAGGCAACATAGTGTAAGCTTTAACTCCCCGAAATGAATTCACACGTCAGAGAGCAGTTTCTTGGAATGCTTTTTTCTGGGTTTCATTTCACTTTTCACCTTAGTCTTCAATGCACTGCAAAAATCACTTTTTCAGCTTTACAGGAGCAGTGTTCACACACTGCCTTATGAGAAAAGAGATATAACACCCTGAGTGGACTGCAAACATCACAAAGCAGTTTTTCAGAAAGCTTCTCTCTAGTTTTTATGGGAAGATATATCCTCTTTCCCCACAGGCCTGAATGTGCTCCCGAATGTCCCTTTGCGAATCCTTCCCTGATGCAGTTTCAAAACTGCATAATAGAAATAAAGTTTTATCTATGTGAGATGAATAGACATATCTATCACAAACCAGTTTCAAAGAAAGCTTCTTTCCAGTTTTTGTCTGAGGATATTTCCTATTTCACCATTGCCATAAATATAATCCCAAATGTCTGCTGGTAGCTTTTTCTCCAAATGGATTCCCCAATCCTCTATGAGAAGAAAAGTATAACTCTGTGAGTGGAATGCACACGTCACAAAGCAGCTCCTCAGAAATCCTCTCTTCAGTATCTTTCTGAAGATATTTCCGTTTCACCATAAGCCTCAAACTGCTCCTGAGTATCCCTTAGCTGACTAACTGAAAACAGTGTTAGAATACTGCTCAATGAAAACAGGACCTTAACTGTGCAAGTGCACTTTATGTGACCTAGAGCAGTTTCACAGAAAGTTTCCTTCTGGTTTTTATTGGATGGTATTTCTTTTTCAGCATATTCTTAAGAGCATTCCCAAATGTCCTTTCTCAGGTTCCACAAAGCAGTTGCTCCGAAAGCTTCTGTCCAGTATTCATTGGAAGTTGTTTCCTTTCTCAACACAAACCTCTGGGGGCCACTTAATATCCATTCATGGATTCCTCAAAGACAGAGTTTCCAAACTGGGAAACATAGGGTAAGCTTTAACTCTGTGAAATGAACGCACACGTCAGAGAGTAGTTTCTTGGAATGCTTCTTTCTGGGTTTTATTTCAGGATATTTAACATTTCATCATGCTCTTCAAAGCACTGCAAAATACCACTTTTTCACTTTTACAGGAACAGTATTCAAACACTGCCTTATGAGAAAAGAGGTAACACTCCCTGAGTGGAAAGCTCACATCACAAAGCAGATTCTCAGAAAGCTTACTGCCTGTTTTTATCTGAAGATATTTCCTATTTCCCCATACACTTACATGTGCTCCTGAAAATCCCTTTGCGAATCCATCCATGACGTAGTTTCGAAACTGTGTCATATAAAGAAAGTTTTATCTATGTGAGATGATTAGACATATCTATCACACAGCAATTTCACAGAAAGCTTCTTTCTAGTTTTTGTCCGAGGGTATTTTATTTTTCACCATAGCTGTCCATATACTCCCGAATGTCCCCGGTAGCGTTTTTTCCAAAAGGGATTTCCCAATCCTCTATGCAAAGAAAAGTATAACTCTGAGAGTGGAATGCACAGGTCACAAAGCAGTTCCTCGGAAATCTTCTCTCCAGTACTTAGCTGAAGATATTTCCGTTTTCACAGAAAGCCTCAAAGTGCTTTCAAGTATCCCATAGCTGACTAACCTAAAACAGTGTTAGAATACTGCTCAATGAAAACAGAAGCTTAATAGTGTGAGTGGAAATCACGTGACCTAGAGCAGTTTCACAGAAAGTTTAATTCTGGTTTTTATCGGAGGGTATTTCTTTTTCAGCATATTCCTTAGAGCGTTCCCAAATGTCCTTTCTCAGGTACCACAGAAACAGTGATTACAAACTGCTCAATCCAAAGAATGATTAAACTCTATGATATGAATACACACAACACAAAACAGTTGCTCCAAAAGCTTCTCTCCAGTTTTCATCAGAAGACGTTTGCTTTCTCACCACAAGCCTCGGAGCGCCACTTAATATCCCTTCACAGATGCCTCAAAGACAGAATTTCCAAACTGGGCAACGTAGTGTAAGTTTTAAGTCTCTGAAATGAATGCACATGTCAGAGAGCAGTTTCTTGCAACATTTCTTTCTGGGTTTTATTTCAGGATATTTCACTTTTTGCCATAGTCTTCAATGTGCTGCAAAATATCACTTTTTCAGTTTTACAGAAACAGTGTTCAAACACTGCCTTATGAGAAAAGAGGTATAACTCCCTGAGTGGAATGCAAACATCACAAAGTTGTATCTCGGAAAGCTACTCTCCAGTTTTTATCTGAAGATATTTACTACTTACCCACAGCCCTGAATGTGCTCCCAAATGTCCCTTCCCGAACCCAGACATGACACAGTTTCAAAACTGCATAATAGAAAGTTTTATCTATGTGCGATGTATAGACATATCTATCCCAAAAGAGTTTCACAGAAAACTTCTTTCCAGTTTGTCTGAGGATATGTCTTTTTTTATCATAGCCATGCACATACTCTCGAATGGCCCCTGGTATTGTTTTCTCCAAACGGGATGACCCAAACTCTATGAAAAGAAAAACATAACTCTGTGAGTGGAATGCACACGTCACAAAGCTGCTACTCGGAAATCTTCTCTCCAGTATCTATCTGAAGATATTTCCCTTTTCACCATAAGCCTCAAAGCGCTCCCAAGTATCCCTTAGCTGACTAACCAAAAACAGTGTTAGAATACTGCTCAATGATAACAGAAGCTTAACTGGGCGAGTGGACTTCACGTGACCTACAGCAGTTTCAAAGAAAATTTCCCTATGGTTTTTATCGGAGGGTATTTCTTTTTCAGCATATTCTTAAGAGTGATCCCAAATGTCCTTTCTCAGGTTCCACCGAAACAGTGATTCCATACTGCTCAATCCAAAGAATGATTTAACTCTATGAGATGAATACACACATCACAAAGTAGTTGCTCCGAAAGCTTCTCTCCAGTTTTCGTCAAAAGACATTTCCTTTCTCAGCAGAAGCCTCCAGGCACCACTTAATATCCCTTCATAGATTCCTCAAAGACAGAATTTCCCAACTGGGCAATGTAGTGTAAGCTTTAACTCTCTGAAATGAATGCACATGTCAGAGAGCAGTTTCTTGGAATGCTTCTTTCTGGGTTTTACTTCAGGATATTTCACTTTTCGCCATAGTCTTCAATGCATTGCAAAATATCACTTTTTCAGTTTTACAGGAACAGTGTTCAAACACTGCCTTATGAGAAAAGAGGTATAACTCCCTGAGTGGAACGCACACATCACAAAGCAGTTTCTCAGAAAGCTTCCCTTCTGTTTTTATCTGAAGATATATTTTATTTCCTCACAGGCCTGAATGTGCTCCCGAAAGTCCCTTCACGAATCCTTCTATGATGCAGTTTGAAAACTGCGTAATAGAAAGAAAGTTTTGTCTATGTGAGATGAATAGACATATCTATCACAAAGCAGCTTCACAGAAAGCTTCTTTCCAGTTTTTTCTAAGGATATTTTCTTTTTCACCATAGCCGTCCACATACTCCGGAATGGCCCCTGGTAGCTTTTTCTCCAGATGGGATATCCCAATCCTCTATGAGAAGAAAAGTATAACTCTGTGAGTGGAATACACATGTCACAAAGCAGCTCCATGGAAATCTTCTCTCAAGTATCTATCGAAAGACATTTTGGCTTTCACTGTAAGCCTCAAACCACTCCCAAGTATCCCTTAGCTTACTAACCTAAAACAGTGTGAGAATACTGCTCAAAGAAATCATAAGCCTAATTGTGCGAAGTGGACTTCACGTGACCTAGAGCAGTTTCACAGAAAGTTTCCTTCTGGTTTTTATCGGTGGGTATTTCTTGTTCAGCATATTCTTAAGAGCGTTCCCAAATGTCCTTTCTCAGATTCCACAGAAACAGTGATTTCAAACTGCTCAATGAAAAAAACAATTATCTTTATGAGATGAATACACACATCACAAGGCTGTTGCTCCAAAAGCTTCCCTCCAGTTTTCATCAGAAGAGCTTTCCTTTCTCACCACAAGCCTCTGGGTGCTTCTTAATATCCCTTCACAGATTCTTCAAAGACAGTTTCCAAGCTGGGCAACATAGTGTAAGCTTTAAATCTCTGAAATGAATGCACACATTAGAGGGCAGTTTCTTGGAGCACTTCTTTCTGGGTTTTATTTCGGGATGTTTCACTTTTCACCACAGTCTTCAATGCGCTGCAAAATATCACTTTTTCAGTTTTACAGGAACAGTGTTCAAGCACTGCCTTATGAGAAAAGAAGTATAACTCCCTGAGTTGAATGCACACATCATAAAGCAATTTCTCAGAAAGCTTCTCTCCAGTTTTCAGCTGAAGATATTTCCAATTTCCCCACAGGCCTGAATGTGCTCCCGTAATTCCCTTTGTGAATACATCCATGACGCAGTTTCAAACTGTGTAATAGAAAGAAAATTTTATCTATGTGAGATGAATAGACATATGTTTTCCAAAGCAATTTCACAGAAAGCTTCTTTCCAGTTTTTTTCTGAGGATACTTCCTTTTACACCATAACAGTCCATATACACCCGAATGTCCCCTGGTCACGTTTTCTCCAAATGGGATATCCCAATACTCTGTGAGAAAAAAGTATAACTCTGTGAGTGGAATGCACACGTCACAAAGCAACTCCTTGGAAAGCTTCTCTCCAGTATCCATCTGAAGACATTTCTGTTTTCTCTGTAAGCCTCAAAGCGCTCCCGAGAATCCCTTAGCTGACTAACCAAAAACAGTGTTAGAATACAGCTAAATGAACACAAAAGCTTAACTGTGCAAGTGCACTTCACGTGACCTAAAGCACTTTCACAGAAAGTTTCCTTCTGGTTTTTATCACAGTATATTTCTTTTTCAGCATTTTCTTTTTTTTTTTTTTTTTTTTTTTTTTTGAGACGGAGTCTCGCTCTGTCACCCAGGCTGGAGTGCAGTGGCCGGATCTCAGCTCACTGCAAGCTCCGCCTCCCAGGTTCACGCCATTCTCCTGCCTCAGCCTCCCGAGTAGCTGGGACTACAGGCGCCCGCCACCTCGCCCGGCTAGTTTTTTTGTAGTTTTAGTAGAGACGGGGTTTCACCGGGTTAGCCAGGATGGTCTCGATCTCCTGACCTCGTGATCCGCCCATCTCGGCCTCCCAAAGTGTTGGGATTACAGGCTTGAGCCACCGCGCCCGGTCTTTTTCAGCATTTTCTTAAGAGCATTCCCAAATGTCCTTTCTCGGGTTCCAAAGAAACAGTGATTTAAACTGCTCAATACAAAGAATGATTTAACTCTATGAGATGAATACACACATCAGAAAGCAGTTGCTCCGAAAACTTCTCTCCAGTTTTCCTCAAAAGACGTTTCCTTTCTCACCAGAAGCCTCCAGGGGCCTCTTAATATCAGTTCACAGATTCCTGAAAGACAGAGATTCCAAACTGGGCAACATAGTGTAAGCTTTAACTCTCTGAAATAAATGCACACGTCAGAGAGCAGTTTCTTGGAACGCTTTTTTCTGGGTTGTATTTCAGGATATTTCACTTTCCAACATAGTCTTCAATGTGCTGCAAAATATCACTTTTTCAGTTTTACAGAAACAGTGTTCAAGCACTGCCTTATGAGAAACAAGTATAAGTCCCTGAGTGGAATGCTCACATCACAAAGCAGTTTCTCAGAAAGCTTCTCTCCAGTTTTTAGCTGAAGATATTTCCTATTTCCCCACAGGCCTGAATGTGCTCCCGAATCTCCCTTCATGAATCCGACCACTACGTAGTCTCAAAACTGCATAACAGAAAGAAAGTTTCCTCCACGTGAGATGAGCAGACATATCTATCACTAAGCAGTTTCAGAGAAAGCTTCTTGCCAGTTTTTGTCTGAGTATATTTCCTTTTTCACCATAGCCGACCATATACTCCAAAATGTCCCTGGTAGCTTTTTCTCCAAACGGGATTCGCCAATGCTCTATCAGAAGAAAAGTATAGCTCTCTGAGTGGAATGTACATGTCACAAAGCAGCTTCTCAGAAATCTACTCTCCAGAATCTATCTGAAGATATATCCGTTTTCACTGTAAACCTCAAAGTGCTCCCGAGTATTCCCTAGCTGACTCACCTGAAACAGTGTTAGAATGCTGCTCAATGAAAACAGAAGTTTACCTGTGCAAGTGGAAATCATGTGATATAGAGTAGTTTCAAAGAAAGATTCCTTTTGATTTTCATCGCAGGGTATTTCTTTTTCAGCATATTCTTAAGAGCTTTCCCAAATGTCCTGTCTCAGGTACCACAGAAACAGTGACTTCAAACTGCTCAATCCAAAGAATGATTAAACTTTATGTGATGAATGCACACATCACAAAGCAGTTGCTCCGAAAGCTGCTCTCCAGTTTTCATTGGAAGACGTTTCCTTTCTCACCACAAGCCTCCAGGAGCCACTTAGTATCCCTTCAAAGATTCCTCAAAGATAGAATTTCCAAACTGGGCAAAGTAGTGTAAGCCTTAACTCTCTGAAATGAATGCACACGTCAGAGAGCAGTTTCTTGGAATGCTTCTTTCTGGCTTTTATTTCAGGATATTTCACTTTTCACCATAGTTTTCAACGTGCTGCGAAATATCACTTTTTCAGTTTTACAGGAACAGTGTTCAAACACTGCTTTATGAGAAAAGAGGTATAACTCCCTGAGTGGAATGCACACATCACAAAGCAGTTTCTCAGAAAGCTTCTCTCCAATTTTTATCTGGAGATATCTCCTATTTCCCCACAGGCCTGAATGTGCTCCCAAATGTCCCTTCGCCAATCCATGGATGATGCAGTTTCAAAACTGTATAGCAGAAAGAAAGTTTTATCTATGTGAGATGAATAGACATATCTATCACAAAGCAGTATCACAGAAAGCTTCTTTCCAGTTTTTGTCTGAGGATGTTTCCTTTTTCACCATAGTAGTCCATATACTCCCGAATGTCCCCTGGTAGCATTTTGTCCAAACGGTATTCCCCAATCCTCTATCAGAAGAAAAGTATAACTCTGTGAGTGAAATGCACATGTCACAAAGCAGCTCCTCGGAAATCTTCTCTCCAGTATCTATCTGAAGATATTTCCATTTTCACCGTAACCTCAAAGCGCTCCCGCGTATCCCTTAGCTAACTAACCTAAAACAGCACTAGAATACTCCTCAATTAAAACAGAAGGTTATCTGTGCGAGAGCACTTCACGTGACCTGGAGCAGTTTCACTGTAAATTTCCTTCTGTTTTTTATCAGAAGGTCTTTTTTTTTTCAGCATATTCTTAAGAGCGATCCCAAATGTCCTTTCTCAGGTCCACAGAAACAGTGATTCCAAACTGCTCAATCCAAAGAATGATATAACTCTATGAGATGAACACACACATCACAAAGTAGTTGCTCCGAAAGTTTCTTTCCAGTTTTCATCAAAAGACGTTTCCTTTCTCAAAACAAGCCTCCGGTCACCACTTAATATCCCTTCACAGATTCCTCAAAGACAGAGTTTCCAAACTGGGCAAAGTAGTGTCAGCTTTAACTCTCTGAAATGAATGCACTCGTCGGAGAGCAGTTTCTTGGAACACTTCTTTCTGGGTTGTATTTCAGGATCTTTCACTTTCTATCATAGTCTTCAATGTGCTGCAAAATATCACTGCTTCAGTTTTATAGGAACAGTGTTCCAACACTGCCTTATGAGAAAGAGGTATAAGTCCCTAAGTAGAATGCTCACATCACAAAGCAGTTTCTCAGAAAGCTTCTCTCCAGTTTTTAGCTGAAGATATTTCCTATTTCCCAACAGGCCTCAATGTGCTCCCGAATCTCCCTTCGTGAATCTGTCCACATCGCAGTCTCAAAACTGCATAACAGAAAGAAAGTTTTATCTATGTGAGATGAATAGACATATCTATCACTACGTAGTTTCACAGAAAGCTTCTTTCCAGTTTTTGTATGGGATACCTCCTTTTTCACCATAGCTGTCCATATACTCCCGAATGCCCCCTGGTAGCTTTTTCTCCAAACAGGATTCCCCAATCGTCTATGAGAAGAAAAGTGTAACTCTGTGAGTGGAATGCACACGTCACAAAGCAGTTAATCGGAAATCTTCTCTCCAGTGTCTATCGGAAGGTATTTCCGTTTTCACCATAAGCCTCAAAGTACTTCCGAGTATCCCTTAGCTGACTAACCTAAAACTGTGTTAGAATACTGTTCAATGAAAACAGAAGCCTAACTGTGAGAGTGAAATTCACGTGACCTAGAGCAGTTTCACAGAAAGTTTCCTTCTGATTTTTATTGGAGGGTATTTCTTATTCAGCCTATTCTTAAGAGCATTCCCAAATGTCCTTTCTCAGGTTCCACAGAAAGAGTGTTTTCAAAGAGTTCAATCCAAAGAACGATTTAACTCTTTGAGATGATTACACAAATCACATAGCTGTTGCTCCGAAAGCTTCTCTCCAGTTTTCAATGGAAGACTTTTCCTTTCTCACCAGGTATCTCCGTGTGCCACTTTATATCCCTTCACAGATTCCTCTAAGACAGACTTTCCAAACTCGGAAATGTAGAGTAAGCTTTAACTCTGTGAAAAAATGAACATCTCAGAAAGTAGTTTCTTGGAATGCTTCTTTCTGGGTTTTGTTTGACAATATTTCACTTTTCACCATAGTCTTCAATGTGCTCTGAATATCACCTTTTTAGTTTTACAGAAACAGTGTTGAAACAGTGTCTTAGGAGAAGAAAGGTATAACACCCTCAGTGGAATGCACACATCACCAAGCAGTTTCTCAGAAACCTTCTCTCCAGTTTTTATCAGATGACATTTCCTTTTTCACCATTGGCCCGAATGTGACCCCGAATATCCCTTCGCGGATCCATCCATGATGGAGTTTCCAAGATGTGCAATGTAAAAAAAGCTTTATCTATGTGAGATGAATAAGCATAGTGAAAAGCAGATTCACAGAAAGATTCTGTCCAGTATTTAGCTGAATATATTTCATTTTTTAACATAGTCCCGAATTTGCTCCCAAATGTCCCTTCGTGGAACATTCACTGACAGAGTTTCCAAGCTGCGAAATGTAGAGAAAGCTTTATCTATGTGAGATGACTACACATATCACAGAACAGTATCACATAAAGGGTTTCCCGGATGCTGTATCAAAAGAGAATTACAATACTGTGAGTGGAATGCACCCGTCACAAAGCAGTTCCATGGAAAGCTTCTCTCCAGTCTCTATCTCAATATATTTTCTTTTTCACTGTAAGCCTCGAAGTGCTGACGTATATCCCTTTATAAGCTAAACATGAACAATGTTAGAAAACTGCTCAATGAAAAGAGAAGCTTAACTGAGCGAGAGGAATTCACATGACACACAGCAGTTTCACAGAAAGATTCCTTTTGGTTTTTATCTGAGGATATTTCTTTCTCCATATTCTAAAGATCATTCCCAATTGTCCCTCCACAGATTCCACAGAAGCAGTGAATTCAAACTGCTCAATCCAAAGAATGATTTAACTCTAGAGATGAATACACACATCACAAAGCAGTTGCTCAGAAAGCTTCTCTGCAGTTTTCATCGAAAGACATTTCCTTGCCCACCACAGGCAAATGGGCACCACTTAATATCCCTTCACAGATACCTGAAAGACAGAATTTTCAAACGGGGCAATGTAGAGTAAGCTTTAACTTCGTGAAATGAATGCCCATATCCGCGAGCAGTTTCTTGGTACGCTTCTTTCTGGGTTTTATTTGAGGATAAATCACTTTTAGCCATAGTCTTCAATGCGCTCCAAAATATCACTTTTTCGTTTTACAGGAACAATGTTCAAACACTGCGTTATGAGACAAGAGGTATAACTCCCTGAGTGGAATGCACACATCACAAAGCAGTTTCTCAGAAAGCTACTACCCAGTTTTCATCTGAAGATATCTCCTTTTTCACTGTAGGCCTGAATATGCTCCCGAACGCTCCTTCGTGGATCCGTCCATGAAGGAGTTTCCAAACAGTATAATATAAGGAAAGTTTTATCTATGTGAGATGAATAAACATATCTATCACAAAGTAGTTTACAGAAATCTTCTTTCAAGTTTTTGTCTGAGGATATTTCCTTTTTCACCATAGCCGTACCTATAGTCCCGAATGTCCCTTGCTAGTTTTTTCTCCAAAAGGCATTCCCCAATGCTCTATGAGAAGAAAGGTATAATTCTGTGAGTGAAATGCACACGTCACAAAGCAGTTCCTTGGAAAGCTTCTCTCCAGTTTTTATCTGATCATATTTCCTTTTTCATTGTAAGACTCAAAGCATTTCCGAATATCCCTTCACATGCTAAATATAAACAGTGCTAGAAAACTCTTCAGTGAAAAGGGAAGTTTAACTGAGTGAGAGGAATTCACATGACACACAGCAGTTTCACAGAAAACTTCCTTCTGGTTTTCATCTGAGGATATTTGTTTCTCCATATTCCAAAGAGCGATCCCAAATGTCCTTCCTGAGATACCACAGAAACAGTTATTTCAAACTGTTCAATCCAAGGAATGGTTTAACTCTATGAGATGAATACACATATCACAAAGCAGTTGCTCAGAAAGCTTCTCTCCAGTTATCAAGGCAAGACATTTCCTTGCTCACCACAGGCCTCTAGGGCACCATTTAATATCCTTTCACATATTCCTCAAAGACAGAGTATGCAAACTGGGCAATGTAGAGTATGCTTTAATTCTGTGAAGTGATTGCAAATATCAGAAAGCAGTTTCTTGGGATGAATCTTTCTGCGTTTTACTTGAGGATAGTTCACTCTTCGCCATAGTCTTCAATGCACTGTAAAATATCACTTTTTCAGTTTTACAGGAACATTGCCTTATGAGAGAAGAGGTATAACTCCCTGACTGGAATACATCACAAAGCAGTTTCTCAGAAATCTTCTCTCCTATTTTTATCTGCAGATTTTCCTATTTCCAGACAGGCCTGAATGTGCTCCCGAATGTTCCTTCGTGAATGCATCCCTGACGCAGTTTCAAAACAGTGTAATAGAAAGAAAGTTTTATCTATGTAAGATGAATAGACATATCTATCACAAAGAAGTTTCACAGAAAGCTTCTTTCCAGTTTTTGTCTGAGGATACTTCCTTTTTCACCAGGGCCATTCATATACTCCTGAATGTCCCCTGAGAGCGTTTTCTCCAAATGGGATTCCCCAATCCTCTATAAGAAGAGAGGTTTAACTCTGTGGTGGAATTCACACACCACAAAGCAGCTCCTCGGAAATGTTCTCTCCAGTATCTATCTGAAGATATTTCTGTTTTCACCGTAAGCCTCAAAGTTCTCCCGAGTATCCCTTAGCTGAATAACCTAAAACAGTGTTAGAATACTGCCAAATGAAAACAGGAACTTAACTGTGTGAGTGAACTTCACGTGACCTAGAGCAGTTTCACAGAAAGGTTCCTTCTGGTTTTTATTGGAGGGTATTTCTTTTTCAGCATATTCTTAAGAGCGATCCCAAATGTCCTTTCTCAGGTTCCACAGAAACAGTGATTTCAAACTGCTCAATCCAAAGAATGATTAAATTCTCTGAGATAATACACACATCACAAAGCAGTTGCTCCGAAAGCTTCTCTCCAGTTTTCATCGAAAGACATTTCCTTTCTCAACACAAGCCTCCAGGCGCCACTTAATATCCCTTCACAGATTCCTCAAAGATAGAGTTTCCAAAGTAGGCAACGTAGTGTAAGCTTTACCTCTGTGAAATGAATGCACATGTCAGAGAGCAGTTTCTTGGAACACTTCTTTCTGGGTTTTATTTCAGGATATTTCAATTTTCATCATAGTCTTCAATGCACTGCAAAAATCACTTTTTCAGTTTTACAGGAACAGTGTTCAAACACTGCCTCATGAGAAAATATGTATACCTCTCTGAGTGGAATGCACACATCACAAAGCAGTTTCTCAGAAAGTTTCCCTCCAGTTTTTATCTGAAGATATGTCCTATTTACCCACATTCCTGAATGTGTTCTTGAATGTCCCTTCGAAAATCCATTGATGACGCAGTTTCAAAACTGCATAATAGAAAGAAAGTTTTATCTATGTGAGATGAATAGACATATCTATCACAAAGCCATTTCACAGAAAGCTTCTTTCCAGTTTTTGTCTGAGGATATTTCATTTTTCACCATAGCAGTCCATATTCTCCCAAATGTCCCCTGGTAGCTTTTTGTCCAAACGGGATTCCCCAATGCTCTATGAGAAGAAAAGTATAACTGTGTGAGTGGAATGCACACGTCACAAAGCAGCTCCTCGGTCTTCTCTCCAGTATCTATCTGAAGTATTTCCGTTTTCACTGTAAGCCTCAAAGCGCTCCCAAGTATCCCTTAGCTGACTAACCTAAAACAGTGTTAGAATACTGCTCAATGAAAACAGAAGCTTAAATGTGTGAGTTGACTTCCCGTGACCTAGAGCAGTTTCACAGAAAGTTTCCTTCTGGTTTTTATTGGAGGGTATTTCTTTTTCAGCATATTCTTAAGAGCATTCCCAAATGTCTTTTCACAGGTTCCAAAGACACAGTGATTTCAAATTGCTCAATCCAAAGAAAGATTTAACTCTATGAGATGAATACACACATTCCAAAGCAGTTTCTCCAAAAGCTTCTCTCCAGTTTTCATCGGAAGACCTTTTCTTTCTCACCACAAGTCTCCAGGCGCCACTTAATATCCCTTCACAGATGCCTCAAAGACAGTTTCCACACTGGGCAATGTAGTGTAAGCTTTAACTCTCTGAAATGAATGCACACGTCAGAGAACAGTTTCCTGTAACACTTCTTTCTGGGTTTTATTTCAGGATATTTCACTTTTCGTGACAGTTTTCAATGCACTGCAAAGTAGCACTTTTTCAGTTTTACAGGAACAGTGTTCAAACCTGCCTTATGAGAAAAGAGGTATACCTCACTGAGTGGAATGCACATATCACAAAGCAGTTTCTCAGAAAGCTTCTCTCCAGTTTTTATCTGAAGAAATCTCCTATTACTCCACATTCCTGAATGGGTTTCTGAATGTCTCTCTGCAAATTCGTCCATTAGGCAGTTTGAAAACTGTGTAATAGAAAGAAAGTTTTATTTATGTGAGATGAATAGCCATATCTATCACAAAACAGTTACACAGAGAGCTTCTTTCCCGTTTTTGTCTGAGAATATTTCTTTTTTCTCCATAGCCATGTATATATTCCAGAATGTCTCCTTGTAGTGTTTACTCCAAATGGCATCCCCCAATACTCTATGAGAAGAAAAGTATAACTCTGTGAGTGGAATGCACATGTCACAATGCAGCTCCTCGGAAATCTTCTCTCCAGTATCTATCTGAAGATATTTCCGTTTTCACTATAAGCCTTAAAACGCTCCCGAGTATTCCTTAGCTGACTAACCTAAAAGAGTGTTAGAATACTGCTCAATGAAAACAGAAGCTTAAAGGTAGGAGTGGACTTCACATGACCTGGAGCAGTTTCAAAGAAAGTTTCCTTCTGGGTTTTATCGGAGGGTATTTCCTTTTCAGCATATTCTTAAGAGCATTCCAAGATGTCCTTTCTCAGGTTCCACAGAAATGGTGATTTCAAACTGCTCAATCCAGAGAATGATTTAACTCTATGAGATGAATACACACATCACAAAGCAGTTGCTCCGAAAGCTTCTCTCCAGTTTTCATCAGAAGACATTTCCTTTCTCACCACAAGCCTCTGGTTGTCACTTAATATCCCTTCATAGATTCCTCAACTACAGAGTTTCCAAACTGGGCAATGTAGTGTAAGCTTTAACTCTCTGAAATGAATGCACTCGTCGGAGAGCAGTTTCCTGGAACGCTTCTTCCTGGGTTTTACTTCAGGATATTTCACTTTTCGCCATAGTCTACAATGCACGGCAAAATATCACTTTTTCAGTTTTACAGGAACAGTGTTCAAACACTATCTTATGAGAAAATATGTACAATGGCCAGAGTGGAATGCACACACCACATAGCAGTTTCTCAGAAAGTTTCTCTCCAGTTTTTATCTTAAGATATCTCGTTTTTCCCCCACAGGCCTGAATGTGCTCCTGAACGTCCCTTTGCGAATCCATCCATGAAACAGTTTCAAAACTGCATAATACAAAGAAAGTTTTATCTATGTGAGATCAATAAACATATCTATCACAAAGCAGTTTCATCAAAAAGTTCTTTCCAGCTTTTGTCTGAGGATATTTCCTTTTCCAACGTAGCCATCCATATACTCCCAAATGTCCCTTGTTAACTTTTTCTCCAAACGGGATTACCCAATCCTCTATAAGAAAAAAAGTATAACTCTGTGAGTGGAATGCACACGTCACAAAGCATCTCCTCAGAAGTCTTCTCTCCAGTATCTATCTGAAGATATTTCCGTTTTCACCATAAGCCTCAAAGCGCTCCCGAGTGTTCCTTAGCTGACTATCCTAAAACATTGTTAGAATACTGCCCAATGAAAATGGATGCTTAGCTGTGTCAGTTGAATTCACATGACCTAGAGCAGTTTCACAGAAAGATTTCTTCTGGATTTTATCGGAGGGTATTGCTTTTTCAGAATATTCTTAACTGCGTTCCCAAATGTCCTTTCTCAGGTTCCACAGAAACAGTGATTTCAAACTGCTGAATACAAAGAATAATTTAACTCTATGAGATGAATTCACACCTCACAAAGTAGTTGCTCCAAAAGCTTCTCTGCAGTTTTCATCGGAAAACGTTTCCTTTCTCACCAGAAACCTCCGTGCGCCCCATAATATCCCTTCACAGATTCCTAAAAGACAGAGTTTCCAAACTGGGCAACGTAGTGTAAGCTTTAACTCTCTGAAATGAATGCACATATTAGAGAGCAGTTCCTTGGAACGCATGTTTTTGGGTTTTACCTGAGGACTGTTCACTCTTCGCCATAGTCTTCAATGCACTGCAAAATATCACATTTTCAGTTTAACGGGAACAGTGTTCAAACACTGCCTTATGAGAAAAGAGGTAAAACTCCCTGAGTGGAATGAACATTCCACAAAGCAGTTTCTCAGAAAGCTTCTCTCCAGTTTTTAGCTGAAAATAATTCCATTTCCCCACAAGCCTGAATGTGCTCCCAAATGTCCCTTTGCGAATCTGTCCATGACGCAGTTTCAAAACTGCCTAATAGAAAGAAAGTATTATGTATGTGAGATGAATAGACATATATATCACAAAGCAGTTTCACAGAGAGCTTTTTTCCACTTTCTCTGAAGATATTTCATTTTCCACCATAGCCGTGCATATACTCCTGAATGTCCCCTCATAGCTTTTTCTCCAAACGAGATTCTCCAATCCTCTGTGAGAAGAGAATTATAACTCTGTGAGTGTAATGCACACGTCACAAAGCAGATCCACGGACATCTTCTCTCCAGTATCTATCTGAAAGTATTACAGTTTTGCCAAAGCCTCAAAGAGCTCCCGAGTATCCCTTAGCTGACTAACCTAAAACAGTGTTAGAATACTGCTCAATGAAAACAGAAACTTAACTGTGCGAGTGGACTTCACGTGATATAGAGAAGTTTCACAGAAAGTTTCCTTCTGGTTGTTATGCAAAGGTATTTATTTTTTAACATATTCTTAAGAGCATTCCCAAATCTTCTTTCTCATCTTCCACAGAAACAGTGATTTCAAACTGCTCAATCCAAGGAATGATTTATCTCTATGAAATGAATACACACATCACAAAGCAGTTGCTCCTAATGAATCTCTCCAGTTTTCATCGGAAGACGTTTCCTTTCTCACCACAAGCCTCCAGGCAAAACAAAATAACTCTTCACAGATTCCTCAAAGACACAGTTTCCAAACTGGGCAATGTAGTGTAAGCTTTAACTCCCTGAAATGAATGAACACGTCGGAGAGTAGTTTCTTGGAACGCTTCTTTCTGGGTTTTATTTCAGGATATTTCACTTTTCGCCATAGTCTACAATGCTCTGCAAAATACCACTTTTACAGTTTCACAGGAACAGTGTTCAAACCTGCCTTATGAGAAAAGAGGTATAACTCCCTGAGTGGAATACACACATCACAAAGCAGTGTCTCAGAAAGCTTCTCTCCAGTTTTTATCTGAAGATATCTTCTATTTCCCCACAGGCCTGAATATGCTCCCGAATATCCCTTCGCGAATCCGTCCATGACACAGTTTCAAAACTGCATAATAGAAAGAAAGTTTTATCTATGTGAGATGAATAGACATAACTATCACAAAGCAGTTTCACAGAAAGCTTCTTTCCCTTTGTTGTCTGAGGACATTTCCTTTTTCTCCATAGTCATGCATATACTCCCGAATGTCCCCTGGTAGGGCTTATTCCAAACGGGATTCCCCAATCCTCTATGAGAAGAAAAGTATAACTCTGTGAGTGGAATGCACACGTCACAAAGCAGCTACTGAGAAGTCTTCTCTCCAGTATCCATCTGAAGATATTTCCGTTTTCACCATAAGCCTCAACGTGCTCCCAAGTATCCCTTAGCTGACTATGAGTGGAATGTACACGTCACAAAGTGACTCCTCCAAAATTTTCTCTCCAGTATCTATTTGAAGATATTTCCATTTTTACCATACGCCTCAATGTGCTCCTTAGTATCTCTTAACTGATTAACCTAAAACAGTGTTAGAATACTTCTCAATGAAAACAGAAGCATAACTGTGTGAATGGACTTCATGTGACCTAGAGCAGTTCCACAGAAAGATTCCTTCTGGTTTTTATCGGAGGGTATTTCTTTTTCAACATATTCTTAAGAGCGTTCCCAAATGTCCTTTCTCAGGTTCCACAGAAACAGTGATTTTAAACTGCTCAATCCAAAGAATGTTTTAACTCTATGAGATGAATACACACATCGCAGAGCAGTTTCTCTGGAAGTTTCTCTCCAGTTTTCATTGGAAGACGTTTACTTTCTCACCACAAGACTCTGGGCACCACTTAATATCCCTTCACAGATTCCTCAAACACAGAGTTTCCAAACTGGGCAACGTAGTGTAAGCTTTAACTCTCTGAAATGAATGCACACATCAGAGAGCAGTCTCATCGAACACTTCTTTCTGAGTTTTATTTCGGGATATTTCACTTTTTGCCATAGTCTTCAATGCACTGCAAAATAACACTTTTTCAATTTTACAGGAACAGTGTTCAAACACTGCCTTATGGGAAAAGAGGTACAACTTTATGAGTGGAATGCACACATCACAAAGCAGTTTCTCCGAAAACTTCTCTCCAATTTTTATCTGAAGGTATCTCCTATTTCCCCACAGTCCTGAATGTGCTCCCGAATGTCCCTTCGTGAATCCATCCATGACACAGTTTCAAAACTGTGAAATAGAAAGAAAGTTCTATCATTATGAGATGAATAGACATATCTATGTCAAAGCAGTTTCACAGAAAGTTTCTTTCCATTTTGTCTGAGGATATTTTCTTTTCCACCATAGCCATCCATATACTCCCGAATGGCCCCTGGTAATGTTTTCTCCAAATGGGAAGCCCCAATACTCTATGAAAAGAAAAGCATAACTGTGAGTGGAATGCACATGTCAGAAGGCAGCTCCTCGGAAATCTCTCCAGTATCTATCTGAGGATATTTCTGTTTTCACCGTAAGCCTCAAAGCGCTCCCGAGTATCCCTTAGCTGACTAACCAAAAACAGTGTTGGAATACTGCTCAATGAAAACAGAAGCTTAACTGTGTGAGTGGAATTCACGTGACCTAGAGCAGTTTCACAGAAAGTTTTCTTCTGGTGTTTAGCGGAGTGTATTTCTTTCTCAGCATATTCTTAAAAGTGGTCCCAAATGCCTTTCTCAGGTTCCACAGAAACAGTGATTTCAAACTGCTCAATCCAAAGAATGATTTAACTGTATGAGATGAATGCACACATTACAAAGCAGTTGCTCCGAAAGCTTCTCTGTCGTTTTCACCTGAAGACGTTTCCTTTCTCACCACAATCCTCCGGGTGCCACTTAATATCCTTTCACAGATTCCTCAAAGACAGAGTTTCCAAACTGGGCAACATAGCGTAAGCTTTAACTCTCTGAAATGAATGCTTACGTCAGAGAGCAGTTTCCTGGAACACTTCTTTCTGGGTTTTTTGCGGTATATTTCACTTTTCGCCACAGTCTTCAAAGCGCTGCAAAATATCACTTTTTCACTTTTACAAGAACACTGTTCAAACACTGCTGTAGGAGAAAAGAGGTATAAGTCCCTGAGTGGAATGTACACATCACAAAGCAGTTTCTCAGAAAGCTTCTCTCCATTTTTTATCTGAAGATATCTAATATTTCCCCACAGGCCTGAATGTGCTCCCAAATGTCCATTCATTAATCCATCCATGATACAGTTTCAAAACTCTGTAATAGAAAGAAAGTATTATCTATGTGAGATGAATAGACATATCTATCACAAAGCAGTTTCACAGAAAGCTTCTTCTTTTTTTTTTTTTTTTAATGCAGTCTGGCTCTGTCACCTCGACTGGAGTACAGTGGCCAGATCTCAGCTCACTGCAAGCTCCACTTCCCAGATTTACACCATTCTCCTGCCTCAGCCACCCGAGTAGCTGGGACTACAGGCACCCGCCACCTCGCCTGGTTATATTTTGGATTTTTAGTACAGACGGGGTTTCATTGTGTTTGCCAGGATGGTCTCAATCTCCTGACCTCGTGTTCTGCCTGTCTCAGCCTCCCAAAGTCCTGGGATTACAGGCTTGAGCCACTGCACCCGGCAAAAAGCTTCTTTAAAGTTTTTGTCTGAGGATATTTCCTTTTTCACCATACCCGTCCATATACTCCCAAATGTCCCCTGGCAGCTTTTTCTCCAGATGGGATACCACAATCCTCTGTGAGAACAAAAGCATAACTCTATGAGTGGAATGCACACGTTGCAAAGCAGCTCCAAGGAAATTTTCTCTCCAGTATCTTGCTGATGATATTTCCGTTTTCACTGTAAGCCTCAAAATGCTCCCGAGTATCCCTTAGCTGACTAAAATAAAACAGTGTTAGAATACTGCTCAATGAAAACAGAAGCTTAACTGTGCGAGTGGACTTCATGTGACCTAGAGCAGTTTCACAGAAGGTTTCCTTCGGGTTTTTATCGGAGGGTATTTCTTTTTCAGCATACTCTTAAAAGCGTTCCCAAATGTCCTTTCTCAGGTTTCACAGAAACAGTGATCTCAAACTGCTAAATCCAAAGAAAGATTTAACTCTATGAGCTGAATACTCACATCCCAAAGCAGTTCCTCTGAAACCTTCTCTCCAGTTTTCATTGGAAGACGTTTCCTTTCTCACCACAAGTCTCCAGGTGCCAGTTAATATCTTTTCAGGGATTTCTCAAAGACAGAGTTTCCAAACTGGGCAACATAGCGTAAGCATTAAGTCTCTGAAATGAATGCACATGTCAGAGAGCAGTTTCTTGGAACGCATCTTTATGGGTTTATTGTGGGACATTTCACTTTTCACCATAGTCTTCAATGCGATGCAAAATATCACTTTTATGGTTTTACAGGAACAGTATTCAAACACTGCTTTATGAGAAAAGAGGTATAACTCCCTGAGTGAAATGCACACATCACAAAGCAGTTTCTCAGAAAGCTTCTCTCCACTTTTTATCTGAAGATACTTCCTATTTCCCCGCAGGCCTGAATGAGCTCCCAAATGTCCCTTAGTGAATTCGTCCATGACACAGTTTCAAAACTGCTTAAAAGAAAGAAAATTTTATCTATGTGAGATGAATAGACATATCTATCACAAAGCAGATTCACAGAAAGCTTCTTTCCAGTTTTTGTCACAGGATATCTTCTTTTTCACCATAGCAGTCCATATTCTCCTGAATGTCCCCTGGTAGCTTTTTCTCCAAACGGGATTCCCCAATCCTCTATGAGAAGAAAAGTATAACTCTGTGAGTGGAATGCACATGTCACAAAGCAGCTCCTCGGAAATCTTCTCTTACTATCTATCTGAAGATATTTCCATTTTCACCATAAGCCTCAAAGAGCTCCCGAGTATCCCTTAGCTGACTAACCTAAAACAGTGTTAGAATACTGCTCAATGAAAACAGAAGCTCAACTGTGTGAGTGGACTTCATGTGACATACAGCAGTTTCACAGAAAGATTCCTTCTGGTTTTTATTGGTGGGTATTTATTTTTCAGCATATTCTTAAGAGCATTCCCAAATGTCCTTTCTCAGGTTCCACAGAAACAGTGATTTCAAACTGCTCCATCCAAAGTGTGATTTAACTCTATGGGGTGAATACACATCATCACAAAGCAGTTGCTCCGAAAGCTTCTCCCCAGTTTTCTTCGGAAGAGATTTCCTCTCTCACCACAAGCCTCCATGCACCAGTTAATATCCCTTCACAGATTCCTCAAAGACAGAGTTTCCAAACCAGGCAAGATAATGTAAGCTTTAACTCTCTGAAATGAATGCACACGTCAGACAGCAGTTTCTTGGAACGCCTCTTTCTGGGTTTAATCAATGCGCTACAAAATATCACCTTTTCAGTTTTACAGGAACAGCGTTCAAATACTGCCTTATGAGAAACGAGGTATAACTCCTTGACTGGAATGCACATATCACAAAGCAGTTTGTCAGAAAGCTTCTCTGCAGTTTTTATCTGAAGATATCTCCTATTTCCCCACAGGCCTGAATGTGCTCCCAAATTTCCCTTCATAAATCCGTCCATGACGCAGTTTCAAAACTGAGTAATAGAAAGAGAGTTTTATCTATGTGAGATGAATAGACATATTTATCACCAAGCAGTTTCACAGAAAGCTTCTTTCCACTTTTTGTCTGAGGATGTTTCCTTTCTCACTGTAACATTCCATACATTCTTGAATGTCCCCTGGTAGCTTTTTCTCCAAACGAGATTCCCCAATCCTCTATGAGAAGAAAAGTATAGCTCTGTGAGTAGAATGCACAAGTCACAAAGCAGCTTCTCGGAAATCTTCCCTCCAGTATCTATCTGAAGATATTTCCGTTTTCTCCATAAGCCTCAAAGTGCTCCCGAATATCCCTCAACTGACTAACCTACAACAATGTTAGAATACTGCTAAATGAAAACAGAAGCTTAGCTGTGTGAGTGGACTTCACATGACCTAGAACAGTTTCACAAAATGTTTCCTTCTGGTTTTCATCGGAAGGTATTTCTTTTTCAGCATATTCTAAAGAGCATTCCCAAATGTCCTTTCTCAGGTTCCACAGATACAGTGATTTCAAACTGTTCAATCCAAAGAATGATTTAACTCTATGAGATGAATAAACACATCACAAAGCAGTTGCTCTGAAAACTTCTGTCCAGTTTTCATCGGAAGATGTTACCTTTCTCACCACAAGCCTCCGGGCGCCACTAAATATCTCTTTACAGATTCCTCAAAGACAGAGTTTCCAAACTGGGCAACGTAGTGTAAGCTTTACCTCCCTGAAATGAATGAACAAGTTGGAGAGCAGTTTCTTGGAATGCTTCTTTCTGGGTTTTATTTCAGGACATTTCACTTTTTGCCATAGTCTTCAATGCGCTGCAAAATATAACTTTTTCAGTTTTACAGGAACAGTGTTCAAACCTGCCTTATGAGAAAAGAGGTATAACTCACTGAGTGGAATGCACATATCACAAAGCAGTTTCTCAGAAAGCTTTTCTCCATTTTTTATCTGAAGAAATCTCCTATTACCCCACATTCCTGAATGTGCTCCCGAATGTCTCTTCATGAATCCGTCCATGATGCAGTTTTAAAACTGAGTAATAGAAAGAAAGTTTTATTTATGTGAGATGAATAGTCATATCTATCACAAAACAGTTACACAGAAAGCTTCTTTCCCGTTTTGTCTGAGGATATTTCCTTTTACTCCATAATCGTGCATATATTCCCATATGTCTCCTGGTAGTGTTTACTCCAAACAAGATTCCCGAATACTCTATGAAAGGAAAAGTATAACTCTGTGAATGGAATGCACACGTCACAGAGCAGCTCCTAGGAAATCTTCTCTCCAGTATCTATCTAAAGATATTTCTGTTTACACCGTAAGTCTTAAAGCACTCCCGAGTATCCCTTAGCTGACTAACCTAAAAGAGTGTTAAAATACTGCTCAATGAAAACAGAAGCTTAACTGTGTGAGTGGACTTCACGTGACCTAGAGTAGTTTCACAGAAAGTTTCCTTCCGGTTTTTATCAGAGAGTATCTCCTTCTCAGCATATTCTTAAGAATGTTCCCAAATGTCCTTTCTCAGGTTCCACAGAAGCAGTGATTTCAAACTGCTCATTCCAAAGAATGATTTAGCTCTATGAGATGAATATACACATCACAAAGGAATTGCTCCAAAAGCTTCTCTCCAGTTTTCATCGGAAGATGTTTCCTTTCTCACCACAAGCCTCCAGGCGCCACTTAATATTCCTTCACAGATTCCTCAAAGACAGAGTTTCCAAACTGGGCAACATAGTGTAAGCTTTAGTCTCTGAAATGAATGCACACATCAGAGAGTAGTTTCCTGGAACACTTCTTTCTGGGTTTTATTTCAGGATATTTCACTTTTCGCCATAGTCTACAATGTGCTGCAAAATATCACTTTTTCAGTTTTACAGGAAGAGTGTTCATACACTGCCTTATGAGAAAAGAGGTAAAACTCCCTGAGTGGAATGCACACATCACAAAGCAGTTTCTCAGAAAGTTTCTCTCCAGTTTTTAACTGAAGATATCTCCTTTTTCCCCCACGGGCCTGAATGTGCTCTCGAATGTCCCTTCGCAAATCTGTCCATGACTCAGTTTCAACACTGCATAATAGAAAGAAAGTTTTATCTATGTGAGATGAATAGACATATCTATCACAAAGCAATTTCACAGAAAGCTTCTTTCCACTTTTTTAAGGATATTTCCTTTTTCACCATAGCCGTCCATATATTCCCCAAGGGCCCCTGGTAGCTTTTTCTCCAAACAGGATTCCCCAATCCTCTATGAGAAGAAAAGTATAACTCTGTGAGTGGAATGCACACGTCACAAATTAGCTCCTCAGAAATCTTCTCTCCAGTGTCTATCTGAAGATATTTCCATTTTCACCGTAAGCCTCAAAGCGCTCCCGAGTACCCCTTAGCTGACAAACTGAAAACAGTGTTAGAATACTGCTCAGTGAAGTCAGAAGATTAACTGTGTGAGTGGATTTCAAGTGACCTAGAGTAGTTTCACCGAAAGGTTACTTCTGGTTTTTATCGGAGGGTGTTTCTTTTTCAGCATATTCTTATGAGCGTTCCCAAATGTTCTTTCTCAGGTACCACAGAAACAGTGGTTTCAAACTGCTCAATCCAAAGAATTTTTAAACTCTATGAGATGAATACACACATCACAAAGCAGTTGCTCCAAAAGCTTTTCTCCAGTTTTCAAAGAAAGACGTTTCCTTGCTCACCACAAGCCTCCAGGCGCCACTTAATATCCCTTCACAGATTCCACAAAGACAGAGTCTACAAACTGGGCAATGTAGTGTAAGCATTAGCTCTCTGAAATGAATGCACACATTAGAGCGCAGTTTCTTGGAACGCTTCGTTCTGAGTTTTATTTCAGGATATTTGACTTTTCGCCGTAGTCTTCAATGCGCTGCAAAATATCACTTTTTCAGTTTTACAGGAACAGTGTACAAACACTGCCATATGGGAAAAGATGTATAAGTCCCTGAGTGGAAAGCAGACATCACAAAGCAGTTTCTCAGAAAGCTTCTCTCCGGTTTTTATCTGAAGATATTTCCTATTTCACCACAGGCCTGAATATGCTCCTGAAATTCCCTTCGTGAATCCATACATGTCAAAGTTTCAAAACTGCTTAATAGAAAGATAGTTTTATCTATGTGAGATGAATAGATATATTTATCATGAAGCAGTTTCACAGAAAGCTTCTTTCCAGTTTTTGTCTGAGGATATTTCCTTTTTCACCGTTTAACAGTCCATACACTCACGAATGTACCCTGGTAGCTTTTTCTCCAAAAGGGATTCCCCAATCTTCTATGAGAAGAAAAGTATAACTCTGAGAGCAGAATGCACACGTCACAAAGCAGCTCCTCGGAAATCTTCCTTCAAGTATCTATCTGAAGATATTTCCGTTTTCACCGTAACCTTCAAAGTGCTCCCATGTATCCCTTAGCTGACTAACCCAAAACAGTGTTAGAATACTGCTCAAAGAAAACAGAAGTTTAACTGTGAGAGTGGAATTCACGTGACCTAGAGAAGTTTCACAGAAGGTTTCCTTCGGGTTTTATCAGAGCATATTTCTTTTTCAGCATATTCTTAAGAGCATTCCTTAAATGTCTGTTCTCAGGTTCCACAGAATAAGTCATTGCAAACTGCTCAATCCAAAGAATGATTTAACTCTTTGAGACGAACACACACATCACAAAGCAGTTGCTCTGAAAGCTTCTGTCCAGTTTTCATCGGAAGACATTACCTTTCTCACCACAAGTCTCTGGGCGTCACTAAATATCCCTTTACAGATTCCTCAACGACAGAGTTTCCAACCTGGGCAATGTAGTGTGAGCTTTAACTCCCTCAAATAAATGTACACGTAAGAGAACAGTTTCTTGGAAGGCTTCTTTCTGTGTTTTATCTCAGGATATTTCACTTTTGGCCATAATCTTCAATGCACGGCAAAATATCACCTTCTCAGTTTTCAGGAACTGTGTTCAAACACTGCCTTATGAGAAAAGAGGAATAACTCCCTGAGTGGAATGCACACACTGCAAAGCAGTTTCTCAGAAAGCTTCTCTCCATTTTTTATCTGAAGAAATATCCTATTATCCCACATTCCTGAATGTACTCCTGAATGTCTCTTCTCGAATCCATCCATGACGCAGTTTCAAAACTGTGTAATAGAAAGAAAGTTTTATTTATGTGAGATGAATAGCCATATCTATCACAAAACAGTTACATAGAAAGCTTGTTTTCCGTTTTGTCTGAGCTTCAATGTGAATGCAATTCACAGAGTTACAGTGTTCTTTTCATTGATCAGTTTGCTAACACTCTTTCCTTGAAATCTACATTGGGATATTTCTTAGCGCCATGAAGCTTACGATGACAAAGGAAATATCCTCTGATAAAAACTAGACGGAAGCTTTCTGAAAAACTGCTTTGTGATGTGAGAATTCATCTCACAGGTTTGCACGTTTTTCTTCATGAAGCAGTTACCTAACAGAGTTTTCGTGGAATCTGTAACATGATATTTGGGAGCGCATTGAGGCGTGGGGTGAAAAAGAAAATATCCTCAGATGAAAATTAGAAGGAAGGTTTCTGAGAAACTGCTTTCTGATGTGTGAATTCATCTGACAGAGATACACTTTCCTTTCATGGAGCATTCAGTCACCACTCTTTTTGTTGAGTCTGGGAAGCAATATTTGGCTTCGCTATGAAGACTATACGGACAAAGGAAATATCCTCAATTCAAAACGTGCAACCAGTTTTCTGCGAAACTGCTCTGTGATGTTGAATTCATTTCACAGAGTAAAACCACTCTTTGGTGGAAGAGTTTGCTAGCCCAGATTTTGTGGAATCTCTGAAGTGATATCTAGAATATCCTTGAATCCCATGGTGAAAAATAAAATATCCTGAGAAAAAAACTGCAGAGAGGCCTTCTCAGAAACTGCTTTGTTGTGGTTGAACTCAGTGCACAGAGTGAAATCATTGTTTTCAGTGAGAAGCTTGCTAACAGTGTTTTCACAGAATGTGCAATGAGACACACAGGAGCACTTGGAGACCACAAATAGCCTCAGCTGAAAAAAGAAAGAAGCTTTCTGAGAAACTGTTTGTGATGTGTGAATTCAACTCACTGAACTACACCTGTATTTCTTGGAGCCGTTTGCTAGCCCTGATTTTGTGGAATCTGAGAACCGATATTTCGAATCGCTTTGAAGACCATATGGCAATGGAAATATCCTCAGATAAAAAGCAGAATGAAGCTTTCTGAGAAACTGCCTTGTGATGTGTGAATTCATCTCACAGAGTTACACATGTATTTCGTGGAGCCGATTGCTAGCCCTGTATTTGTGGAATGTCAGAAGTGATATTTTGGATGGCTATGAAGACTCCTCAGACAGAGGAAATATCTTCAGATAAAAACCAGAAAGAAACTTTCTTAGAAACTGCTTTGTGATGTGTGAATTCATCTCACAGAGTGACACCTTTCTTTTCATGAAGCAGTTTGCTAACACTGTTTTCGTGGAATCGGTAAAGTGATATTTGCTAGTCCTTTGAGGTCTACGGTGAAACAGGAAATACCTTAGATGAAAACTAGAAGGAAGCTTTCTGAGAAACCATTTTATGATGTGTGAGTTCATTTTAGAGAGTTATACTTTCATATCATGGAGCAGTCTATTACCAGTGTCTTTGGGGAATGTGAGAAGGGATATATTCAATCACATTGAGGCCTATGCTGAGAAAGGAAATATTCTCAATTAAACACGTGAAAGAAGCTTTCTGAGACACTTCTTTGTAATGTGTTAATTCGTCTCAGAGAGTTACACCTTAGTCTTCATGGAGCAGTTTGCTCACACTGTTTTCGTGGAAACTGCAACATGATATTTGGGAGTGCATTGAGACCTGTGATGAAAAAGGAAATATCCTCAGATGAAAATTGGAAAGAAGCATTCTGAGAAACTGCATTTTGATGTGTGAATGCAACTCACAGACTAACACTGTTCTTTTCATTGATCAGTTTGCCAACAGTATTTTCTTGAAATCTGCAATGGGATATTTCTTATCGCCATGAATCTTACAGTGACAAAGGAAATATCCTCCGATAAAAACTAGAAAGAAGCTTTCTGAGAAACTGCTTTGCGATGTGTGTATTCATCTCACAGAGTTACACAAGTATTTCATCGAGCTGTTTGCTAGCACTCTTTATGTGGAATCTGAGAAGTGATATTTTGGATCACTATGAAGACTCCTCGGACAAAGGAAACATCCTCAGATGAAAACTGGACAGATGTTTTCTGAGAAACTTCTTTGTGATGTGTGAATTCATATCACAGAGTTACACCTTTCTCTTCATGAAGCAGTTTGCTAACACTGTTTTCGTGGAATCTGAAAAGTGATATTAGGTAGCGCATTGAGGGATATGGTGAAAAAGGATATATCCTCAGATGAAAAGTTTAAGAAGCATTCTGAGAAACTGTATTGTGATGTGTGAATGCAATTCACAGAGATACGGTGTGCTTTTCATTGATCAGTATGCAAACACTCTTTCCTTGACATCCACAATGTGATACTTCTTAGCGCCATGAAGCTTACTGTGACAAAGGAAATATCCTCCGATAAAAGCTAGACAGAAACTTTCTGAGAAACTGCTTTGTGATGTGTGATTTCATCTCACAGGTTTACACGTTTTTCTCCATGAATCAGTTACCTTACACAGTTTTCGTGGAATCTGCAAAGTGATATTTGAGAGCGCACTGAGGCCTGTGGTGAAAAAGGAAATATCCTCAGATGAAAACTGGAAAGAAGCATTCTGAGAAACTACATTGTGATTTGTGAATTCAATTCACAGAGTTACAGTGTTCTTTTCATTGATCTGTTTCACAACAGTGTTTTCTTGAAATCTGCAATGGGATATTTCATAGCGCCATGTAGCTTACAGTGACAAAGGAAATATCCTCCGATAAAAACGAGAATGAAGCTTTCTGAGAAACTGCTTTGTGATGTGTGTATTCATCTCACAGAATTGCACAAGTATTTCATGAAGCCATTTGCTAGTACTGTTTTTGTGGAATCTGAGAAGTGATATTTTGGATTGCCAGGAAGACTCCTCGGATGAAGGAAATATCCTCAGATGAAAACTGGAAAGAAGCTTTCTGAGAAACTCCTTCGTGATGTGTGAATTCATCCTACAGCATGACACCTTTCTCTTCATGAAGCAGTTTGCTAACACTGTTTTCGTGGCATCTGCAAAGTGATATTTGGTAGCGCGTTGAGGCCTATGGTGAAACTGGAAATATCCTTAGATGAAAACTAGAAGGAAGCTTTCTGAGAAACCACTTTATGATGAGTGATTTCATTTTAGAGAGTTATACTTTCACATCATGGAGCAGTCTATTGCCACTGTCTTTGGGGAATGTGGGAAGGGATATATCGGATCGCTGAGGCCTATGCTGAGAAAGGAAATATTCTCAATTAAACACGTGAAAGAAGCTTTCTGAGACACTTCTTTGTGATGTGTTAATTCATCTCAGAGAGTTACACCTTAGTCTTCATAGAGCAGTTTGCTCACACTGTTTTCGTGGAAACCGCAACGTGATATTTGGGAGAACATTGAGGCCTGTGGTGAAAAAGGAAATATCCTCAGATAAAAACTGGAATGAAGCACTCTGAGAAACTGCACTGTGATGTGTTAATGCACCTTACAGACTTACACTTTTCGTTTCATTGATCGGTTTGCCAACACTGTTTACTTGATATCTTCAATAGGATATTTCTTAGCGCCATGAAGCTGATGGTGACAAAGGAAATATCCTCTGATAAAAACGAAAAAGAAGCTTTCTGAGAACCTGCTTTGTGATGTTTGTATTCATCTCAAGAGTTACACAAGTATTTCATGGAGCCGTTTGCTAGCACTCTTTTCGTGGAATCTGAGAAGTGATATTTTGGATCCTTTTTCTCCAAAGGGTTTTCCCGATGCCGTATGAGAAGACAGATATAACACTGTGAGTGGAATGCACCCTTCACAAACCAGTTCCTTGGAAAAGTTCTCTCCAGTTTCTGTCTGATAATATTTCCTTTTTCACTGTAAGCCTCAAATCACTCCCCAATATCCCTTCGCAAGGTAAACATAAGTAGTGTTAGAAAACTGCTCAATGAAAAAGGAAGCTTAAGAGTGAGAAGAATTCAAATGACACAGCAATTTCACAGAAAGCTTCCTTCTGGTATTTATCTGAGGATATTTCTTTCTCCATATTCTAAAGAGCATTCCCAAATGTCCTTTCTCAGATTCCACAGAAGCAGTGATTTCAAACTGCTCAATCCAAAGAATGGTTTAACTCTATGAGGTGAATACACACATCACAAAGTAGTTGCTCTTAAAGATTCTCTCCAGTTTTCAACAGAGGACATTTACTTGACCGCCACAGACCTCCGAGCGCAACTTTATATCCCTTCGCAGATTCCTCAAAGACAGAGTTTCCAAACTGGGCAATGTAGAGTAAACTTTCATTCTCTGAAATGAATGTACATATCAGAAAGCTTCTCTCCAGTTTTTATCTGAAGATATTTCCTTTTTCACCATAGTCCTGAATGTGCTCTTGAATGTCCCTTCAAGGATCGGTGCATGACAGAGTTTTCAAGCTGCTTTATCTATGTGAGATGAATGCACATATTACAGAGCAGTTTCACATAAAGCTTCTTTGCAGTTTTTGTCTGAGGCTATTTCCCTTTTCACCATAGGCATGAATATGCTCCCAGATATCCCTTGGTACATTTTTCTCCGAAAGGGTTTCTCCGATGCTGGTGAGAAAGGAGGTGTAACACTGTGAGTGGAATGCACACGTCACAAAGAAGTTCCTCAGAATATTTCTCCCCAGTTTCTATCTGAACATACTTACTTTTTCACCATAAACATAAAAGCGCTCCCGAATATCCCTTCACAAGCTAAATATAAACAGTGTTAGAAAGCTGCTCAATGAAAAGAGAAGCTTAACTGAGCTAGAGCAATTCACACGAATACAGCAGTTTCACAGAAAGCTTCCTTTTGGTTTTTATCTGTGGGTATTCCTTTCTCCGCATATTCTAAGGAGCGTTCCCAAATGTCCTTTCTCATTTTCCACGTAAACAGTGATTTCAAATTGCTCAATCCAAAGAATGATTTAACTCTAGGAGGTGAATACTCACATCACAAAGCAGTTGCTAGTTGCTCAGAAAGATTCTCTCAAGTTTTCATCGGAAGACATTTCCTTACTCACCACAGGCCTCTGGACGCCACTTAATATCCCTTCGCAGATTCCTCAAACAGAGTGTTTCCCAATTGGGCAACATAGAGTATGCTTTAACTCTGTGAAATAAATGCACAAATCAGAGAACAGTTTCTTGAAACACTTCTTTCTCGGTTTTATTTGAGGATATTTCACTTTTCATCATAGTTTTCAATGCACTGTGAAATATCACATTTTCAGTTTTACAGGAATGGTGTTCCAACACTGCTTTATGAGAAAAGAGGCATAATTGCCTCAGTGGAATGCACACATCACAAAGCAGTTTCTCAGAAAGCTTCTCTTCAGTTTTTTTCTGAAGATATTTCCTTTTTCACCATAGGCCTGAATGTGATCCTGAATATCCCTTCATGGATTCATCCATGACAGAGTTTCTATGCTGCATAATGTAAAGAAAGATTTATTTATGTGAGATGACTACACAGAGCACAGAGCAGTTCCACAGAAAGCTTCTTTCCAGTATTTGTCTGAGGCTACTTCCCTTTCCACCACAGGAGTCAATATGCTACCGAATACCCTGCCTTATGAGAAAAGTGATATAACTCCCTGAGTGGAATGCACACATCACAAAGCAGTTTCTCAGAAAGCTTCTTTCCAGTTTCGATCTGAAGATATTTCCATTTTCACCATAGGCCTGATGTGATCCCGAATATCTCTTCACAGATCCGTCCATGATGGAGCATGCTAGCAATGTAATGTTAAGAAAACTTTATCTATGTGAGATGAATAAACATAGCAAAAAGCAGATGCACAGGAAGCTTCTTTCTAGTTTTTATCTGATGATATTTCCTTTTTCACCCTAAGCCCGAATGTGATCCCGAATATCCCTTCGCAGATCCGTTCATTATGGAGTTTCCAAGCTGCATAATGTAAAGAAAGCTTTATGTATATGTGATGAATAAACACAGCAAAAATTAGATTCCCAGAAAGCTTCTTTCCAGTTTTTATCTAAAGATATTTCCTTTTTCACTGTAGTCCTGAATGTGCTCCCGAATGTCCCTTTGCGGATCCATCCATGACAACGTTTCCAAGCTGCATAATGTAAAGAAAGCTTTATCTACGTGAAATGAATAAAGATAGCAAAAAGAAGATTCACAGAAAGCTTCTATTCGTTTTTTATCTGAAGATATTTCCTTTTTCACCATAGTCCTGATTGTGTGCCCAAAAGTCCCTTCACGAATCTGTCCATGAGAGAGTTTCCAAACTGCGCAATATAAAGAAAGTTTTATCTATGTGAGAAGATTAAACATATCTATCACAAAGCAGTTTCACAGAAAGCTTCTTTCCAATTTTTGTCTGAGGATATTTCCTTTTTCACAATAGCCATCCGTACACTCCCGTAAGTCCCTTGGTAGTTTTTTCTCCAAAAGGAATTCTCCAGTCCTCTATGAGAAGTAAGGAATAACTCTGAGAGTGGAATGCAAATGTCACAAAGCAGCTCCTCTGAAATCTTCTTTCCAGTTTCTATCTGAAGATATTTTCGTTCTCACCATTAGCCTCAAATCGCTCCCGAATATCCCTTCAGAGACTAAACGCAGTGTTAAAATACTGCTCAATGAAAAGAGAAGCTGAGCTGTGAGAGTGGAATTCACACGACACAGAGCAGTTTCAGAGAAAGCTTCCTTCTGGTTTTATCTGAGGATATTTCTTTTTTAGTATATTTTAAAGAGTGTTCCCAAATATCCTTTCTCAGGTTACACAGAAACAGTGATTTCAAACTGCTCAATACAAAGAATGATTTAACTCTATGTGATGAATGCACACATCACAAGTCAGTTGCTCAGAAAGCTTCTCTCCAGTTTTCATTGGAAGACATTTCCTTGCTCACCACAGTCTTCCGGGCGCCACTAAATATCCTTTTGCAGATTCCTCAAAGACAGAGTTTCCAAACTGGGCAATGGGAAGTAAGCTTTAACTCTGTGAAATGAATACATGTATCAGTGAGCAGTTTCTTGGAACGCTTCTTCTGGGTTTAATTTGAGGATAGTTCACTTTTCGCCATAGTCTTCAATGTGATCTGACATATCAGGTTTTCAGTTTTACAAGAACAGTGTTCAAACACTTCAGTATGAGAAAAGAGGTATAACTCCCTTAATGGAATGCACATATCACAAAGCAGTTTCTCAGAAAGCTTTTCTTCGGTTTTTATCAGAAGATATTTCCTTTTTCTCCATAGGCCAGAATGTTCTCCAAAATGTCTCTTCATGGTTCCGTACATGAAGGAGTTTTCAAGCTGTGTAATATAAAGAAAGCTTTATCGATGTGAGATGAATAAACACAGCAAAAAGTAGATTCACAGATAGCTGCTTTCCAGTTTTTATCTGAAGGTATTTCCTTTTTCACCATAGTCCTGAATGTGCCCCTAATGTCCCTTCATGGATCCGTCCATGACAGAGTTTCCAAGCTGCGTAATGTAAAGAAAGTTTTATCTATGCGAGATGAATACACATATCACAGAGCAGTTTCTCAGAAAACTTCTTACCAGTTATAGTCTGATGCTATTTTCCTTTTCACCTTAGGCATCAATATGCTCCTGAGTATCACTTGATACCTTTTTCTCCAAAAGGGTTTCCACGATGCTGAATGAGAAGGAAGGTAGAACACTGTGAGTGGAATGCACACATCACAAAGCAGTTCCCCAGAAAGCTTCTCTCCAGTTTCTATCTGATGATATTTCCTTGTTCACCATAAGCCTCAAATTGCTCCCGAATATCCCTTCACACGCTCAACATAAACACTGTTAGAAAACTGCTCAATGAAAAGAGAAGCTTAACTCAGCGAGAAGAATTCACACGACACATAGCAGTTTCACCAAAAGCTTCCTTCTGGTTTTTATCTGAGGATATTTCTTTCTCCATATAATAAAGAGGATTCCCAAATGTCCTTCCTCAGATTCCACAGAAACAGTGATTTCAAGCTGCTCAATCCAAAAATGGTTTAACTCTATTAGACGAATACACACATCACAAAGCAGTTGCTCAGAAATCTTCTATCCATTTTTCATCAGAACACATGTTGCTCATCACAGTTATCTGGGAGCCACTAAATATCCCTTGGCAGATTCCTCAAAGACTGAGTTTCCAAACTGGGCATAGTAGAGTAAGCTTTACTCTGTGAAATGAATGCAGAGATCAGAGAGCAGTTTCTTAGAATGTTTCTTTATGGGTTTTATCTGAGGATATTTCAATTTTCTCCATAGTCTTCAAAGCACTCTGAAATATCAATTTTTCGGTATTACAGGACAGTGTTCCAACACTGTCTTATGAGAAAACAGGTATAACTCCCTGAGTGGAATGTATACATCACTAAACAGTTTCTCAGGAAGTTTTCTCCAGTTTTTAACTGAAGATGTTTCCATTTCACCATAGTCCTGAATGTGCTCCTGAATGTCCCTTCGCGGATCTGTCCATGACAGAATTGCCAAGCTGCGTAATGAAAAGAAAGTATTATCTCTGTGAGATGAATAAACATAGCAACAGTAGATTCACAGAAAGCTTCTTTCCAGTTTTTGTCTGAGGATATTTCTTTTTTCACCATAGTCCTGAATGTGCTTCCGAATGTCCCTTCATGGATCCATCCATGACAGAGTTTCCAAGCTGTTTAATGTAAAGAAAGCTTTATCTATGTGAGATGAATACACATATCACAGAGCAGTTTCACAGAAATATTCTTTTCAGTTTTTGTGTGAGGCTATTTCACTTTCACCATAGGCGTCAATTAGCTCCCAAATATCCCATGGTACCTTTTTCTCTAAAGGAATTACCCCGATGCTGTATGAGAAGAGGCGTATAACACTGTGAGTGGAATGCACATGTCAAAAGCTGTTCCTCTGAAAGATTCTCTCCAGTTTCTATCTGAACTTACTTCCTTTTTCACCGTAAGCTTCAAAGCACTCCTGAATATCCCTTTGTACACTGAACATAAACAGTGATAGAAAACTACTCCATTGAAAGGGAAACCTAACTGTGTGAGTGGAATTCACACGACACAGACCACTTTCACAGAAAGCTTCCTTCTGGTTTTTATCTGAGGGTATTCCTTTTTCAGCATATTCTAAAGAGTGTTCCAAATGACCTTTTTCAAGTTCCACAGAAACAGTGATTTTAAACTGCTCAATACAAAGATACATTTAACTCTATGAGATGAATACACACATCACAAAGCAGTTGCTCAGAAAACTGCTCCCCAGTTTCATTGGAAGACATTTCCTTGCTCACCACAGACCTTCTGGCACTACTTAATATCCCTTTGCAGATTCCTCAAAGACAGAGTTTCCAAACTGGGCAAGGTAGAGTAAGGTTTAACTTTGTGAAATGAATGCACATATCAGAGAGCAGTTTTTTGGAATGCTTCTTTCTGGGTTTTATTTGAGGATAGTTCACTTTTCGCCATAGTCTTCAATGCGCTCTGAAATATCAGTTTTTTGGTTTCAGGAACAGTGTTCATACCCTGCCTTATGAGAAAAGAGGTATAACTCTCTGAGTGAAATGCACACATCACAAAGCAGTGTCTCAGAAAGTTTCTCTCCAGTTTTTATCTGAAGATATTTCTTTTTTCACCATTGGCCTGAATATGCTCAGGAATATCACTTCGCAGATCCATACATGATGGCGTTTCCAATCTGTCTAATGTAAATTAAGCTTAATCTATGTGAGATGAGTAAACGTAGCAAAAAGCAGATTCACAGAAAGCTTCTTTTCAGTTTTCATCTGAAGACATTTCCTTTTTCACCATACTCCTGTATGTGCTTCCGAATGTCCCTTCGCGGATCCGTCCATGACATAGTTTCCAAGCTGCTAAATATAAGAAAAGCTTTATCTATGTGAGATGAATACACATATCACAGAGCAGTTTCACAGAAAGCTTCTTTACAGTTTTTGTCTGAGGCTATTTCCCTTTTCACCATAGGCGTCAATATGCTCCCGAATATCCCTTGGTACCTTTTTCTTCAAAAGGGTGTCCCCAATGCTGTATGAGAAGAGAGGTATAACACTGTGAGTGGAATGCACACGTCACAAAGTGGTTCCTCAGAAAGCTTCTCTCCAGTTTCTATCTGACCATAATTCCTTTTTCACTGTAAGCCTCAAAGCACTCCCGAATATCCCTTTGCACGCTACACATAAACAGTGTTAGAAAACTGTTCAATTTAAAAAGAAGCTTAATTGGGCGAGTGGAATTGACACAACACAGAGCAGTTTCACAGAAAGCTTCCTTCTGGTTTATATCTGAGGATATTTCTTTCTCCATATTCTATAGAGCATTCCGAAATGTCCCTCCTTAGATTCTACAGAAACGGTGATTTCAAACTGCTCAATTCAAAGAACGGTTTAACTCTATGAGATGAATACAAACATCACAAGGTAGTTGCTGGGAAAGCTTCTCTCCAGTTGTCAACGGAAGACATTTCCTTGCTCACCACAGGCCTCCGGCCGCCACTTAATGTCCCTTTGCAGATTTTCTCAAAGACAGAGTTTCCAAACTGGGCAATGTAGAGTAAGCTTAACTGTGAAATGAATGGACATGTCATTGAGAAGTTTCTTGGAACACTTCTGTCTGCATTTTATTTGAGGATATTTCACTTTTCGACATAGTCTTCAATGTTCTCCGAAATATCACATTTTC
The DNA here is from genome assembly GCF_047675955.1 of Chlorocebus sabaeus. Classification (NCBI taxonomy): domain Eukaryota; kingdom Metazoa; phylum Chordata; class Mammalia; order Primates; family Cercopithecidae; genus Chlorocebus; species Chlorocebus sabaeus. The sequence continues at coordinate 43,254,792 of NC_132911.1, read as the reverse complement.
GGTTTTGCAGGAATAGTGTTCAAAACTGCCTTAAGAGAAAAGAGGTATAACTTCCTGAGTGGAATGCACACAACACAAAGCAGTTTCTTAGAAAGCTTCTCTCTAGTTTTATCTGAAGATACTTCCTTTTTCACCACAGGCCTGAATGTGAACTCAAATGTCCCTTTGCAGATTCGTCAAATACTGCCTTACGAGAAAAGAGGTACAAATCCCTTAGTGGAATGCACACATCACAAAGGAGTTTCTCAGAATGCTTTCTACAGTTTTTATCTGAAGATATTTTCTTTTTCACCACAGGCCTGAATGTGATCCCAAATGTCCCTTCGCGGATCCATCCACGATGGAGTTTCCAAGCTGTGTAATGTAAAGAAAGCTTTATCTATGTGATATGAACAAACATAGCAAAAAGGAGATTCACAGAAAGCTTCTCTCCAGTTTTTATCTGAATATATTTTCTTTTTCACCATAGTCCTGAATGTGGTCTCGAATGTCCCTTCGTGGATCTGTCCATGACAGAATTTCCAAGCTGTGTAATGTAAAGAAAGCTTTATATATGTGACATAAATACACATATCACAGAACAGTTTCACAGAAAGCTTCTTTCCAATTTTTGTTCGAGGCTATTTCCCTTTTCACCATAAGCATCAATATGCTCCTGGATATCCCTTGGTACCTTTTTCTCCAAAAGAGTTTCCCTGATGCTGTATGAGAAGAGAGGTATAACATTGTGAGTGGAATGCACACGTCACAAAGCAGTTCCTCGGAAAGTTTCTCTCCAGTTTCTATCCGAACATATTTGTTTTTTCACCATAAGCCTCAATGCGCTCCTGAATATCCCTTCTCATGCTAAACATAAACAGTGTTAGAAAACCGCTGAATGAAAAGAGAAGCTTAATTGAGCACGAGAAATTCACACGACCTACAGCAGTTTCACAGAAAGCTTCCTTCTGGTTTTTATCTGAGGAAATTTCTTCATCCATATTTTAAAGTGCGTTCCCAAATGTCCATCCTCAGATTCCACAGGAACAGTTATTTCAATCTGCTCAATCCAAAGAATGATTTAACTCTATGAGGTGAGTACACACATCAAAAGGCAGTTACTCAGAATGCAGTTTTCTAGTTTTCAACGGAAGACATTTCCTTGCTCACCACAGGCTTCCGGGTGCAACTTAATATCCCTTCGCAGAATGTGCAAAGACAGAGTTTCCAAACTGGACAATGTAGAGTAAGTTTCAACTCTGTGAAATGAATGCACATATCAGAGAGTAGTTTATTGGAAAGCTTCTTTCTGGATTTTATATGAGGATATCTCACTTTTCGCCATAGTCTTCAATGCACTCCAAAATATCAGTTTTTTTGTTTTACAGGAACAGTGTTCAAACACTGCCTTATGAGAAAAGAGGTATAACTCCCTGAGTGGAATGCACACATCACAAAGCAGTTTCTCGGAAAGCTTCTCTGCAGTTTTTATCTGAAGATATTTCCTTTTTCACCATAGTCCTGAATGTGCTCCCGAATGTCCCTACACGGATCCATCCATGACAGAGTGTCCAAGTGGTGTAATGTAAAGAAAGCTTTATCTATGTGAGATGAATACACATAGCACAGAGCAGTTTCACAGAAAGCTTCTTTCCAGTTTCTGTCTGAGTCTATTTCCCTTTTCACCATAGGCGTTAATATGCCCCCGAATATTTCTTGGTGCCTTTTTCTCCAAAAGGGTTTCCCTGATGCTGTATGAGAAGAGAGGTATAACACTTTGAGTGGAATGCCCACATCACAAAGCAGTTCCTCGAAACCTTCTCTTCAGTTTCTATCTGAACATATTTCTTTTTCACTGTAATCCTCAAAGCACTCCCGAATATCACTTTGCACGCTAAACATAAACAGAATTAAAAAATGGCTCAATGAAAAGAGAAGCTTAACTGAGTGAGAGGAATTCACACGACACATAGCAGTTTCACCGAAAGCTTCATTCTGGAATTTATCTAAGGATATTTCTTTCTCCATATTGTAAAGAGCATTCTCAATTGTCCTTCCTATGATTCCACAGAAACAGTGATTTCACACTGCTCAATCCAAAGAATGGTTTAACTCTATGAGATGAACACACCCATCACAAAGCAGTTACTCAGAAAGCTTCTCTCCAGTTTTCATCGGAAGATATATCCTTTTTCAACACAGGCCTCGGTGAGCCAGTTAAAATCCTTTCACAGATTCCTCAAAGACAGAGTTTCTAAACTGGGCAATGTAGAGTAAGCTTTAACTCTGTGATGAATGCACGTATCAGAGAGCAGTTTCTTAGAATACTTCCTTCTAGGTTTTACTTGAGGATATTTCACTTTTTGCCATAGTCTTCAACACGCTCCAAATATCACTTTTTGAGTTTTACAGGAACAGTGTTGAAACACTGCCTTACGAGAAAAGAGGTGTTAATCCCTAAGTGGAATGCACACATCACAAAACTGTTTCTCAGAACGCTTCTCTCCAGTTTTTATCTGAAGATATTTCCTTTTTCACCATAGGCCTAAATGTGATCCCAAATGTCCCTTTGTGGATCCATCCATGATGGAGTTTCCAAGCTGCGTAATGTAAAGAAAGCTTTATCTATGTGAGACGAATAAACGTAGAAATAAGCAGATTCACACAAAATTTCTTTCCAGTTTTCATCTGAAGATGTTTCCTTTTTCACCATAGTCCTGTATATGCTCCCGAATGTCCCTTCTCGGATCCATCCATGACAGAGTTTCCAAAGTGCATAATGTAAAGAAAGCTTTATCTATGTGAGATGAATACACATAGCACAGAGCACTTTCACAGAAAGCTTCTTTCCAGTTTTGGTGTGTGGCTATTTCTCTTTTCACCATAGCCGTCCATATACTCCCAAATATCTCTTGGTGCCTTTTTCTCCAAAAGCGTTTCCCTCGTGCTGTATGAGAAGAGAGGTATAACTCTGTGAGTGGAATGCACACATCACAAAGTAGTTCCTCGGAGAGCTTCTCTCCAGTTTTTATCTGAAGGTATTTCCGTTTTCACCATAAGCCTCAAAGTGCTCCCGAATATCTCTTCAGAGACTAACCAAAAACAGTGTTAGAATACTGCTCAATGAAAAGAGAAGCTGCACTGTGTGAGTGCAATTCACGCAACACAGAGCAGTTTCACAGAAAGCTTCCTTCTGGTTTTTATCGGAGGATATGTCTTTCTCCAGATTCTAAAGAGAATTCCAAAATGTCCTTCCTCAGATTCCACAGATAGAGTGATTTCAAACTACTCAATCCAAAAATGGTTTAATTCTATGAGATGAAAATCCACATCACAAAGCAGTTGTTCAGAAAGCATCTCTCCAGTTTTCATCGGAAGACATGTTGCTCACCACAGACCTCCGGGCACCACTAAATATCCCTTCACAGATTTCTCAAAGACAGATTTTCCAAACTGGGCACAGTAGAGTAATCTTTAACTCTGCAAAATGAATGTACATATCGGAAAGCAGTTTGTTGGAACACTTCTTTCTGGTTTCGTCTCAGGATATTTCACTTTTTGTCCTAGTCTTTGATGCACTCCGAACTATCCCTTTTTCAGTATTACAGGACAGTGTTCAAACACTGCCTTAGGAGAAAAGTGGTATAACTCCCTGAGTATAATGCACACATCACAAAGCAGGTTCTCAGAAAGCTTCTCTCCAGTTTTTAACTGAAGAGATTTCCTTTTTCACCATAGGCCTGATAGTGTCCCGAATGTCCCTTCAAGGATCCGTCCATGACAGAGTTTCCAACCTCGTAATATAAAGAAAGTTTATCTACGTCATATGAATCCACATATCTATCACAAAGCAGTTTCACAGAAAGCTTCTTTCCAGTTTTTTTCTGGGGATAATCCTTTTTTCACCGTACTCTTCCATATACTAGTGAATTTCTCTTGGTACCTTTTTCTTGAAAAGGGATTCCCCAGTCCTCTATGAGAAGAAAGGTATAATTCTGTGAATGGAATGCACACGTCACAAAGCAGCTCCTCGAAAAGCTTCTTTCCCATTTCTGTCTGAAGATATTTTCGTTTTCATCATAAGCCTCAAAGTGCTCCTGAATATCCCTTCGTAGACTAAACAAAGTGTTAGAATACTACACAATGAAAAGAGAAGCTTAACTGAGTGAGAGGAATTCACACAACACATAGCAATTTCACAGAAAGCTTCATTCTTGTTTTTATGTGAGGAAATTTCTTTCTCCATATTCTAAAGAACGTTCCCAAATGTTCTTCTCAAGTTCCACAGAAACAGTGATTTCAAACTGTTCAATCCAAAGAATGATTTAACTCTATGAGATGAATACACACATCACAAAGCAGTTGCTCAGAAAGCTTCTCTCCTGTTTTCAACAGAAGACATTTTCTTGCTCCCACAGGCCTCTGGGCGCCAATTACTATCCCTTTGCAGATTCCAGAAAGACAGAGTTTCCAAACTGAGTAATGTAGAGTAAGCTTTAACTCTGTGAAATGAATACATATATCACAGAGCAGTTTCTTGGAATGCTTCATTCTGGGTTTTATTTGATTATATTTCACTTTTCACCATAGTCTTCACGGCGCTCCGAAATATCACTTTTTCAGTTTTACAGTAACAGTGTTCAAACACTGCTTTATGAGAAAAGAGGTATAACTCCCTGAGTGGAATGCACACATCACAAAGTATTTTCTCAGAAAGCTTCTCTCCAGTTTTTATCTGAAGATATTACCTTTTTCACCATAGGCCTGATTGTGATCCTGAATATCCCTTCGCGGTCCGTCCATGACGGAGTTTCCAAGCTGTGTAATGTAAAGAAAGCTTTATCTATGTGCGTTGAATAAACATAGTAAAAAGCAGATTCACAGGAAGCTTCTTTCCAGTTTTTATGTGAAGATATTTCCTTTTTCACCATAGGCCTGAATGTGCTCCCGAATGTCGCTTTGTGGATCCGTCCATGACAGAGTTTCCAAGCTGCGTAATGTAAAGAAAGCTTGATCTATGTGAGATGAATACACATAGTACAGAGCATTTCACAGAAAATTTCTCTCCTGTTTCTATCGGAACATATTTCCTTTTTCACCATAAGCCTCAAAGCATTTCCGAATATCCCTTCGCACGCTAAACATAAACAGTGTTAGACAATAGTTCAATGAAAAGAGAAGTTTTACTGAGCAAGAGGAATTAAGATGACACAGAGCAGTTTCTCAGAAAGCTTCATTCTGGTTTTTACCTGAGGATATTTCCTTCTCCATATTCCAAAGAGCGTTCCCAAATGTCCTGCCTCAGATTCCACAGAAACAGTGATTTCAAACTACTCAATGCAACGAATGATTTAAATCTATGAGAAGAATACAAATGTCATGAAGTAGTTGTTCAGAAAGCTTCTCTCCAGTTTTCATGGGAAGACATTTCCTTGCTCACCACAGGCCTCCGGGCGCCACTTAATATCCCTTCGGAGATTCCTCAAAGACAGATTTTCCAAACTGGGCAATATAGAGTAAGCTTTAACTCTGTGAAATGAATCCACATATCAGAGAGCAATTTCTTGGAATGCTTCTTTCTCGGGGGCTTATTTGAGGATAGTTCAGTTTTCACCATAGTCTTCGATGTGATCCAAAATATCATGTTTTCGGTTGTACAGAAACAATGTTCAAACACTGCCTTGTGAGAAAAGAGGTATAACTCCCTGAGTGGAATGCACGCATCACAAAGCAGTTTTTCAGAAAGCTTCAGTCCAATTTTATCTGAAGATATTTTCTTTTTCTCCATATACCTATATGTGCATCCGAATGTCCCTTTGTGGATCCATACATGACAGAGTTTCCAAGGTAGGTAATGTAAAAAAGCTTTATTTATGTGAGATGAATAAACACAGCAAAAAGCAGAATCACAGATAGCTTCTTTCCAGTTTTTATCTGAAGATATTTCCTTTTTCACCATAGTCCTGAATGTGCTCCCAAATGTCTGTTTGCAGATCCGTCCATGGCAGAGTTTCCAAGCAGCGTAATGTAAAGAAAGCTTTATGTATGTGAGATGAATACACCAATCCCAGAACAGTATCACAGAAATGGTTTCCCCGTTGCTGTATGAGAAGAGATGTATAACACTGTGAGTGGAATGCACACGTCACAAAGCAGTTCCTCAGAAAGCTTCTCTCCAGTTTCTATCTGAACATATTTTCTTTTTAATCATAAGCCTCAAAGTCCTCCGTATATACCTTCATATGCTAAACATGAACAATAATAGAAAACTGCTCAATGAAAAGAGAAGCTTACCTGAGCGAGAGGAATTCACACGACACACAGCAGTTTCACAGAAAACTTCTTTCTGGTTTTTATCTGTGGGTATTCCTTTTTCAGCATATTGTAAAGATCTTTGCCAAATGTCCCTCCTCAGATTCCACAGAAGCAATGATTTCAAACTACTCAATCCAAAGAATGATTTAACTCTATCAGATGAATACACACATCACAAAGCAGTTGTTCAGAAAGTTTCTCTCCAGTTTTCATCGGAAGACATTTCCTTGCTCACCACAGGCCTTCAGGTGTGACTAAATATCCCTTAACAGATTTCTGAAAGACAGAATTTCAAAACTGGGCAATGTAGAGTAAACTTTATCTCAGAGAAATGAACGCACATATCTGAGAGCAGTTTCTTGCAACGCATTGTCCTGGGTTTTATTTGAGGATATATCACTTTTTGCCATAGTCCTCAATGCACTCCGAAATATCTTTTTCGTTTTACAGGAACAGTGTCAAACACTGCCTTATGAGAAAAGAGGTATAACCCCCCAAGTGGAAAGCACACATCACAAAGCAGTTTCTCAGAAAGCTTCTCTCCAGTTTCTATCTGAACATAATTTCTTTTTCACCGTAAGCCTCAAAGTGCTCCCTTATATCCCTTTGTATGCTAAACATGAACAAAGTTAGAAAACTACTCAATGAAAAGAGAAGCTTATCTGAGTGAGAGGAATTCATGCGACATCCAACAGTTTCACAGAAAGCTTCCTTCTGGTTTTTATCTGAGGATATCTCTTTCTCCATATACTGAAGATCGTTCCAAAATGTCCCTCATCAGATTCCACAGAAGCAGTGATTTCAAACTGTTCAATCCAAAGAATGATTTGACTTTATGAGATGAATACACACATCACAAAGCAGTTGCTTAGAAAACTTCTTTCCAGTTTTCGACGGAAGACATTTCCTTGCTCACCACAGGCCTCTGGGCACCACTTAATATCCCTTCGCAAACTCCTCAAAGACAGAGTTCCAAACTGTGCAACGTAGAATAAGCTTTAACTCTGTGAGTGAATGCACATATCAGAGAGCAGTTTCTTGGAATGGTTCTTTCTGGGTTTTATTTGAGGATAGTTCACTTTTCGACATAGTCTTCAATGCGTTCCGAAATATCTCTTTTTCGGTTTTACAGGAATAGTGTTCAAACACTGTCTTATGAGGAAAGAGATATAACACCTTGAGTGGACTGCACACATCACAATGCAGTTTCTCAGAAATCTTCTCTCAAGCTTTTATCTGCAAATATTTACATTTTCACCATAGGCCTGAATATGCTCCCAAATGTCCCTTCGCGCCTCTGTCCATGACAGAGTTTACAAATTGGATAGTATAAAGAAAGTTTTGTCTATGTGAGATGAATAAAAATATCTATCACAAAGCAGTTTCACAGAAAGATTCTTCCCATTTTTTGTCTGTGGATATTTCCTTTTTCACCGTAACCATCTATATACTACTGAATGTACCTTGGTAGCTTTTTCTCCAAAGGGATTCCCCAATCCTCTATGAGAAGAAAGGTATAACTCTGTCAGTGGAATTCACAGGTCACTAAGCAGTTCCTTGGAAAGTTTCTTTCCAGTTTTTATCTGAAGATATTTCCATTTTCACCATAGTCTTGAATGTGCTCCCCAATGTCCCTTTGTAGATCCATCCATGACAGAGTTTCCAAGCTGCATAATGTAAAGAAAGCTTTATCTATGTGAGATGAATAAATGAAGCAAAAAGGAGATTCACAGAAAGCTTCTTTCCAGTTTTTATCTGAAGATATTTCCTTTTTCACCATAATCCTGAATTTGCTCCCAAATGTCCCTTCGTGGATCCGTGCATGACGGAGTTTCCAAATTGTGTAATGTTAAGAAAGCTTTATCTATGTGAGATGAATACATATAGCACAGAGAAGTTTCACGGAAAGCTTCTTTCCAGTTTTTGTCTGAGGCTATTTCCCTTTTCACCATATGCGTCAATATGCTCCCAAATATCCCTTGGTTCCTTTTTCTCAAAAAGGGTTTCCCCAGTGCTGTATGAGAGGAGAGGTATAACATTGTGAGTTGGATGCACACATCCCAAAGCAGTTCCCCGGAAAGCTACTCTCCAGATTCTATCTGAATATATTTCCTTTTTCACCAAAAGCCTCAATGTGCTCCCTAATATACCTTCACACGCTAAATATAAACAGTGTTAGAAAACTGCTCAATGAAAAGAGAAGCTTAACTGAGTGAGAGGAATTCACATGACACTTAGGAACTTCACAGAAAGCTTCCTTCTGGATTTTATCTGAGGATATTTCTTTATCTATATTCTAAACTGTGTTTCCAAATGTCCTGCCTCAGATTCCACAGAAAGAATTATTTCAATCTGCTCAATGCAAAGAACAATTTAACTCTATGAGATGAATACACACATCACAAAGCAGTTGCTCAGAAAGCTTATCTCCAATTTTCAATGGAAGACATTTCCTTTCTCACCACAGGCCTCCTGGTGCAACTTAATATCCCTTCGCAGATTCCTCAAACACAGAGTTGCCAGACCGGAAAATGTAGAGTAAGTTTTAACTCTGTGAAATGAATGCACAAATCAGAGAGCAGTTTCCTGGAATGTTTCTTTCTGGATTTTATTTGAGGATATTTCACTTTTCGCCTTAAACTTCAGTGCGCTCAGAAATATCACTTTTTTCGTTTAACAGGAACCGTGTTCAAACACTGCCTTATAAAAAAAGAAGTATAACTCCCTGAATGGAATGCACACATCACAAAGCAGTTTCTCAGAAAAATCCTCTCCAGTTTTTATCTGAAGGTATTAACTTGTTCACCATAGGCCTGAATGTGTTCCAGAATGTCCCTTCGTGGATCTGTCCATGACGAAATTTCCAGGCTGTATAATGTAAAGAAAACATTATCTATGTGAGATGAATAAACATAGCAAAAATCAGATTCACAGAAAACTTCTTTCCAGTTTTTATCTGAAGATATTTCCTTTTTCTCCAGAGTCCTGAATGTGCTCCCAAATGTCCCTTTGCAGATCCGTCCATGACAGAATTTCCAAGCTGCATAATGTAAAGAAAGATTTATCTATGTGAGATGAATAACCATATCTATTACAAAGCAGTTTCACAGAAATCTTCTTTCAGTTTTTGTCTGAGGATATTTCCTTTTTCACCATGTCCATCCATATACTCCCAAATGTCCCTTTGTAGCTTTTCCTCCAAAAGGGATTCCCAAATCCTCTATCAGAAAAAAGGTATAAATCTGTGAGTGGAATGTACACGTCACAAAGCAGCTCCTCGGAAAGCTTCTTTCCAGTTTCTATCTGAAGATATTACCTTTTTCACCATAAGCCTCAAAGTAGTTCTGAGTATCCTTTCGCAGAATAAACATAAACAGTGTTAGAAAATTGCTCAACGAAAAGAGAAGCTTAATGAGTCAGAGGAATTCACTCAACACATAGCACTTTCACAGAAAGCTTCCTTCTGGCTTTTATCTGAGTATATTTTTCTCTTCATTTTCTAAAGAGCATTCCTAAATGTCCTTCCTCAGATTCCACATAAACAGTGATTTCAAACTGCTCAATCCAAAGAATGGTTTAACTCTATGAGATGAATACACACATCACAAAGCAGTTGCTCAGAAAACTTCTCTCCTATTTTCAAAGGAAGACATTTTCTTGCTCACCAGAGGCCTCTGGGCGCCAATTACTATCCCTTTGCAGATTCCAGAAAGACAGAGTTTCCAAACTGAGTAATGTAGAGTAAGCTTTAACTCTGTGAAATGAACACATATATCACAGAGCAGTTTCTTGGAATGCTTCTTTCTGAGTTTTATTTGATTATATTTCACTTTTCACCATAATCTTCATGGCGCTCCACATTATCACTTTTTCAGTTTTACAGGAACAGTGTTTAAACACTACTTTATGGGAAAAGGGATATAACTCCCTAAGTGGAATGCACACATCACAAAGCATTTTCTCAGAAAGTTTCTCTCCAATTTTTATCTGAAGATATTTCCCTTTTCACCATAGGCCTGAATGTAATCCCGAATATCCCTTCGTGGATCCATCCATGACAGAGTTTACAAGCTGCATAATGTAAAGAAAGCTTTTTCTATGTGTGATGAATAAACATAGCAAAAAGCAGATTCACAGAAAGCTTTTTTCTATTTTTTACCTGAAGATATTTTCTTTTTCACCATAGTCCTGAATGTGCTCCCGAATGTCCCTTCGCGAATCCGTTCATGACAGTGTTTCCAAGCTGCGTAATGTAAAGAAAGCTTTGTCTATGTGAGATGAATAAACCTAGCAAAAAGCAGATTCACAGAAAGCTTCTTTCTAGTTTTTATCTGAAGATATATCCTTTTTCACCATAGACATCAATATGCCCCCGGATATCAATTGGTACTATTTTCACCAAAAGGGTTGCCCTGATGCTGTATGAGAAGAGAAGTATAACACTGTGAGTGGAATGCACATGACACAAAGCACCTCCTCGGAAAGCTTCTCTCCAGTTACTATCTGAACATATTTCCTTTTTCACGGTAAGGTAAGATGCAAATCATTCCCGAAATCCCTTTGCTCGCTAAACATAAACAGTGTTAGAAAACTGCTCAATGAAAATAGAAGCTTAAGTGAGTGAGAGGAATTCACACAACACATAGCAGTTTCACAGAAAGCTTCCATCTGGTTTTTATCTGAGAATATTTCTTTATCCATATTCTAAAGCGCATTCCCAAATGTCCTTCCTCAGATTCCACAGAAACAATGATTTCAAACTGCTCAATTCAAAGAATAGTTTAACTCTATGATATGAATACACACATCACAAAGCAGTTGCCCAGAAAGCTTCTCTCCAGTTGTCAGTGGAAGACACTTCCTTGCTCACCACAGGCCTCCAGGCATCACTTAATATCCCTTCACAGATACCTCAAAGACAGAGTTTCGAAACTGGGCATTTAGAGTAAAGTTTAACTCTGTGAAATGAATGCACATATCAGACAGCAGTTTCTGGGAATGTTTCTTTCTGTGTTTTATTTGAGGATAGTTCACTTTTCGCCATAGTCTTCAATGCACTCTGAAATATTACTTTTTTGGTTTTACAGGAACAGTGTTCAAACACTGCCTTATGAGAAAAGATGTATAATTCCCTGAGTGGAATGCACACATCACAAAGCAGTTTCTCAGAAAGCTTCTCTCCATTTTTTATTTGATGATATTTCCTTTTTCACCATAGTCCTGAATGTGCTCCCGAATGTCTCTTCACAGATCCATCCATGATGGAGTTTCCAACTGCATAATACAAAGAAAGTTTTATCTAAGTGAGATGAATAAACATATGTATTACAAAGCAGTTTCATAGAAAGTTTCTTTCCAGTTTTGGTCTGAGGATATTTCATTTTTCCCCATAGCCGTCCATATACTCCTGAATGTCCTTTGGTAGCATTTTCTCCAAATGGGATGCCCCAATCCTCAATGAGAAGAAAGGTGTAACTGTTTGAATGGAATGCACACGTCACAAAGCAGCTCCTCAGAACAATTCTCCCCAGTTTCTATCTGAAGATACTTCCATTATCACCATAAGCCTCAATGACTCCAAACTATCCACTTGCAGACTAAAGAAAAATAGTGTTAGAGGCTGCAGCCCGACCAGCGAGAGCAGGGCGAGGCATCCCCTCACCTGGGAAGCACAAGGGGGAAGGGAATCCCTTTTCCTAGCCAGGGGAACTGAGACACACAACACCTGGAAAATCGGGTAACTCCCACCCCAATACTGCGCACGTGGGCACACCAGGAGATTATATCCCACACCTGGCCGGGAGGGTCCCACGCCCACGGAGCCTCCCTCATTGCTAGCACAGCAGTCTGGGATCTAACTGCAAGGCAGCAGGGAGGCTGGAGGAGGGGCGCCCGCCAATGCTGAGGCTTAAGTAGGTAAACAAAACCACTGGGAAGCTCGAACTGGGTGGAGCTCACAGCAGCTCAAGGAAACCTGCCTGTCTCTGTAGACTCCACCTCTGGAGACAGGGCACAGGTAAACAAAAGCAGCAGAAAGCTCTACAGACGCAAACGACTCTGTCTGACAGCTTTCAAGAGAGCAGTGGATCTCCCAACACGGAGGTTGAGATCTGAGAAGGGACAGACTGCCTGCTCAAGTGGATCCCTGACCCCTGAATAGCCTAACTGGGAGACATCCCCCACTAGGGGCAGTCTGACACCCCACACCTCACAGGGTGGAGTACACTCCTGAGAGGAAGCTTCCAAAGCAAGAATCAGACAGGTACACACGCGGTTGAGCAATATTCTATCTTCTGCAGCCTCTGCTGCTGACACCCAGGTAAACAGGGTCTGGAGTGGACCTCAAGCAATCTCCAACAGACCTACAGCTGAGGGTCGTGACTGTTAGAAGGAAAACTATCAAACAGGAAGGACACCTACACCAAAACCCCATCAGTACGTCACCATCATCAAAGACCAGAGGCAGATAAAACCACAAAGATGGGGAAAAAGCAGGGTAGAAAAGCTGGAAATTCAAAAAATAAGAGCGCATCTCCCCCGGCAAAGGAGCGCAGCTCATCGCCAGCAGGAGATCAAAGCTGGACAGAGAATGACTTTGATGAGATGAGAGAAGAAGGCTTCAGTCCATCAAACTTCTCAGAGCTAAAGGAGGAATTACGTACCCAGAGCAAAGAAACTAAAAATCTTGAAAAAAAATTGGAAGAATTGATGGCTAGAGTAATTAATGCAGAGAAGGTCATAAACGAAATGAAAGAGATGAAAACCATGACATGAGAAATACGTGACACATGCACAAGCTTCAGTAACCGTCTCGATCAACTGGAAGAAAGAGTATCAGCGATTGAGGATCAAATGAATGAAATGAAGCGAGAAGGGAAACCAAAAGAAAAAAGAAGAAAAAGAAATGAACAAAGCCTGCAAGAAGTATGGGATTATGTAAAAAGACCAAATCTACGTCTGATTCGGGTGCCTGAAAGTGAGGGGGAAAATGGAACCAAGTTGGAAAACACTCTTCAGGATATCATCCAGGAGAACTTCCCCAACCTAGTAGGGCAGGCCAACATTCAAATCCAGGAAATACAGAGAACGCCACAAAGATACTCCTCGAGAAGAGCAACTCCAAGACACATAATTGCCAGATTCACCAAAGTTGAAATGAAGGAAAAAATCTTAAGGGCAGCCAGAGAGAAAGGTCGGGTTACCCACAAAGGGAAGCCCATCAACTAACAGCAGATCTCTCGACACAAACTCTACAAGCCAGAAGAGAGTGGGGGCCAATATTCAACATTCTTAAAGAAAAGAATTTATCCAGCCAAACTAAGTTTCATAAGTGAAGGAGAAATAATATCCTTTACAGATAAGCAAATGCTTAGAGATTTTGTCACCACCAGGCCTGCCTTACAAGAGACCCTGAAGGAAGCACTAAACATGGAAAGGAACATCAGGTACCAGCCATTGCAAAAATATGTCAAAATGTAAATACCATCGAGCTAGGAAGAAACCGCATCAAGTAACGAGCAAAATAGCCAGTTAATATTATAATGGCAGGATCAAGTTCACACATAACAATCTTAACCTTAAATGAATATGGACTAAATGCTCCAATTAAAAGACACAGACTGGCAAACTGGATAAAGAGTCAAGACCCATCAGTCTGCTGTATTCAGGAGACCCATCTCACACGCAGAGACATACATAGGCTCAAAATGAAGGGATGGAGGAAGATTTACCAAGCAAATGGAGAACCAAAAAAAACCAGGGGTTGCAAAACTAGTCTCTGATAAAACAGACTTTAAACCATCAAAGATCAAAAGAGACAAAGAAGGCCATTACATAATGATAAAGGGATCAATTCAAGAGGAAGAGCTAACTATCCTAAATATATATATACAGCCAACACAGGAGCACTCAGATTCATAAAGCAAGTCCTTAGAGACTTACAAAGAGACTTAGTCTCCCATACGATAATAATGGGAGACTTCAACACCCCACTGTCAACATTAATCAGATCAACGAGACAGAAAGTTAACAAAGATATCCAGGAATTGAACTCATCTCTGCAGCAAGCAGACCTAATAGACATCTATAGAACTCTCTACCCCAAATCAACAGAATATACATTCTTCTCAGCACCACAACGCACTTATTCCAAAATTGACCACAGAATTGGAAGTAAAGCACTCCTCAGCAAATGTACAAGAACAGAAATTATAACAAACTGTCTCTCAGACCACAGTGCAATCAAATTAGAACTCAGGACTAAGAAACTCAATCAAAACCGCTCAACTACATGGAAACTGAACAACCTGCTCCTGAATGACTACTGGGTACATAACGAAATGAAGGCAGAAATAAAGATGTTCTTTGAAACCAATGAGAACAAAGATACTACATACCAGAATCTCTGGGACACATTTAAAGCAGTGTGTAGAGGGAAATTTATAGCACTAAATGCCCACTAGAGGAAGCAGGAAAGATCTAAAATTGACACTCTAACATCGCAATTAAAAGAACTAGAGAAGCAAGAGCAAACACATTCGAAAGCTAGCAGAAGGCAAGAAATAACTAAGATCAGAGCAGAACTGAAGGAGATAGAGACACAAAAAACCCTCCAAAAAAATCAATGGATCCAGGAGTTGGTTTTTTGAAAAGATCAACAAAATTGACAGACCACTAGCAAGACTAATAAAGAAGAAAAGAGAGAAGCATCAAATAGATGCAATAAAAAATGATAAAGGGGATATCACCACCGACCCCACAGAAATACAAACTATCATCAGAGAATACCATAAACACCTCTATGCAAATAAACTAGAAAATCTAGAAGAAATGGATAATTTCCTGGACACTTACACTCTTCCAAGACTAAAGCAGGAAGAAGTTGAATACCTGAATAGACAAATAGCAGGCTCTGAAATTGAGGCAATAATTAATAGCCTACCATCCAAAAAATGTCCAGGACCAGATGGATTCACAGCTGAATTCTACCAGAGGTACAAAGAGGAGCTGATACCATTCTTTTTGAAACTAATCCAATCAATAGAAAAAAAGGGAATCCTCTCTAACTCATTTTATGAGGCCAACATCATACTGATACCAAAGCCTGGCAGAGACACAACAAAAAAAGAGAATTTTAGACCAATATCCCTGATGAACATCGATGCAAAAATCCTCAATAAAATACTGGCAAACCGGATTCAGTAGCACATCAAAAAGCATATCCACCATGATCAAGTGGGCTTCATCCCTGGGATGCAAGGCTGGTTTGACATATGTAAATTAATAAACATAATCCAGCATATAAACAGAACCAAAGACAAGAACCACATCATTATCTCAATAGATGCAGAAAAGGCTTTTGACAAAATTCAACAGCCCTTCATGCTAAAAACTCTCAATAAATTCGGTATTGATGGAACGTACCTCAAAATAATAAGAGCTATTTATGACAAAGCCACAGCCAATATCATACTGAATGGGCAAAAACTGGAAAAATTCCCTTTGAAAACTGGCACAAGACAGGGATGTCCTCTCTTACCACTCCTATTCAACATAGTGTTGGAAGTTCTGGTTAAGGCAATCAAGCAACAGAAAGAAATCAAGGGTATTCAGTTAGGAAAAGAAGAAGTCAAATTGTCCCTGTTTGCAGACGACATGATTGTATATTTAGAAAATCCCATTGTCTCAGCCCAAAATCTCCTTAAGCTGATAAGCAACTTCAGCAAAGTCTCAGGATACAAAATTAATGTGCAAAAATCACAGGCATTCTTATACACCAGTAACAGACAAACAGAGAGCCAAATCATGAATGAACTTCCATTCACAATTGCTTCAAAGAGAATAAAATACCTAGGATTCCAACTTACAAGGGATGTAAAGGACCTCTTCAAGAACTACAAACCACTGCTCAGTGAAATAAAAGAGGACACAAACAAATGGAAGAACATACCATGCTCATGGATAGGAAGAATCAATATTGTGAAAATGGCCATACTGCCCAAGTTTATATATAGATTCAATGCCATCCCGATCAAGCTACTAATGAGTTTCTTCACAGAATTGGAAAAAACTTCTTTAAAGTTCATATGTAACCAAAAAAGAGCTCGCATTGCCAAGACAATCCTAAGTCAAAAGAACAAAGCTGGAGGCATTACACTACCTGACTTCAAACTATACTACAAGGCTACAGTAACCAAAACAGCATGGTACTGGTACCAAAACAGAGATATAGACCAATGGAACAGAACAGAGTCCTCAGAAATAATACCACACATCTACAGCCATCTCACCTTTGACAAACCTAACAGAAACAAGAAATGGGGAAAGGATTCCCTATTTAATAAATGGTGCTGGGAAAATGCTAGCCATAAGTAGAAAGCTGAAACTGGATCCTTTCCTTACTCCTTATACGAAAATTAATTCAAGATGGATTAGAGACTTAAATGTTAGACCTAATACCATAAAAACCCTAGAAGAAAACCTAGGTAGTACCATTCAGGATATAGGATGGGCAAGGACTTCATGTCTAAAACACCAAAAGCAACGGCGGCAAAAGCCAAAATTGACAAATGGGATCTCATTAAACTAAAGAGCTTCTGCACAGCAAAAGAAACTACCATCAGAGTGAACAGGCAGCCTACAGAATGGGAGTAAATTTTTGCAATCTACTCATCTGACAAAGGGCTAATATCCAGAACCTACAAAGAACTCAAACAAATCTACAAGAAAAAAACAAAAAACCCCATCACAAAGTGGGCAAAGGATATGAGCAGACATTTCTCAAAAGAAGACATTCATACAGCCAACAGACACATGAAAAAATGCTCATCATCACTGGCCATCAGAGAAATGCAAATCAAAACCACAATGAGATATCATCTCACACCAGTTAGAATGGCGATCATTAAAAAGTCAGGAAACAACAGGTGCTGGAGAGGATGTGGAGAAATAGGAACTCTTTTACACTGTTGGTGGGATTGTAAACTAGTTCAGCCATTATGGAAAACAGTATGGCGATTCCTCAAGGATCTGGAACTAGATGTACCATATGACCCAGCCATCCCATTACTGGGTATATTCCCAAAGGATTGTAAATCATGTTGCTATAAAGACACATGCACACGTATGTTTATTGCGGCACTATTCACAATAGCAAAGACTTGGAATCAACCCAAATGTCCATCAGTGACAGACTGGATTAAGAAAATGTGGCACATATACACCATGGAATACTATGCAGCCTTTAAGAAGGAAAAGTTTGTGTCCTTTGTAGGGACATGGATGCAGTTGGAAACCATCATTCTTAGCAAACTATCACAGGAACAGAAAACCAAACACCGCATGATCTCACTCATAGGTGGGAACTGAACAATGAGATCACTTGGACTCGGGAAGGGGAACATCACACCCTGGGGCCTGTCCTAGGAAGGGATTGCATTGGGAGTTATACCTGATGTAAATGACGAGTTGATGGGTGCTGACGAGTTGATGGGTGCGGCACACCAGCATGGCACAAGTATACATATGTAAGAAACCTGCACGTTATGCACATGTACCCTAGAACTTAAAGTAAAATAATAATAATAATAATAATAATAAAAACAACAACCAAAAAAACATTAAAAAAGGAAACTACTCAAGAAAAAGAGAAGCTTAACTGAGCGAGAGGAATTCACAGGACACAAAACAGTTTCACAGAATGTTTCCTTCTGGTTTTTATCTGAGGATATTTCTTTCTCCATATTCTAAAGAGCGTTCTGAAATGTCCTTTCTCAGATTCCACAGAAACAGTGATTTCAAACTGCTTGATCCAAAGAATGGTTTAACTGTATGAGATGAATATATACATCACAAAGCAGTTGCTCAGAAAGCTTCTCTCCAGTTTTCATCGAAAGACATTTCTTTGTACTCCACAGGCCTCCGGGCGCCCTTTAATATCCCTTTGCAGATTCCTCAAAGACTGAATTTCCAAACTGGGCAATGTAGACTAAGCTTAACTTCTGTGAAATGAATGCACATATCAGAGAGCAGTTTCTTGGAACGCTTCTTTCTGGGTTTTATTTGAGGATGTTTCACTTTTCACCATAGTCTTCAATGCACTCCGAAATATCACTTTTTCTTTTTTACAAGAATGGTGCTCAAACAGTGCCTTATGAAGAAAGAGGTATACCTCCCTGTGCTGAATGCACACTTCACAGAGCAGTTTCTCAAAAATCTTCTCTCCAGGTTTTATCTGAAGATATTTCCTTTTTCACCAGAGGCCTGAATGTGCTCCTGAATTACCCTTCGTGAATATGTCCAAGACGGAGTTTCCAAACTGTGTAATATAAAGAAAGTTTTATCTATGTGAGACGAATAAACATATCTATCACAATGCACTTTTGCAGGAAGCTTCTTTCCAGTTTTGTCCGAGAATATTTCCTTTATCACCATAGCCGTATATGCACTCTCGAATGTCGCTTGGTAGCTTTTTCTCGAAAAGGGATTCCCCAATCCTTTAAGTGAAGAAAGGTATAACTCAGTGAGTGGAATGCACATGTCACAAAGCAGCTCCTCGGAAAGCTTCTCTCCAGTATCTATCTGAAGATATTTCCATTATCACCATAACCTCAAAGTGCTAACAAATATCCCTTCACAGACTAAACAAAAACAGAGTTGGAATGTTGCTCAATGAAAAGAGAAGCTGAATTGTGCAACTGGAATTCACATGACACAGAGCAGTTTCACAGAAAGCTTCTTTCCAGTTTTTGTCTGAGGCTATTTCCCTTTTCGCCATTGGCATCAATATGCAAATGAATATCGCTTGATACCTTTTTCTCCAAATGAATTTCCACAATGATGTATGAGAAGAGAGGTATAACACTGTGAGTGGAATGCACCCTTTGCAAACAGTTCCTCGAAATGCTTGTCTCCAGTTTGCATCTGAACATATTTCCTTTTTCACCGTAAGCCTCAAAGCATTCCCTAATATCCCTTCATACGTTAAACAAAAACAGTGTTAGAAAACTGCTCAATGAAAAGAGAAGTTTAACTGAGGGAGAGGAATTCACACGACACAGAGCAGTTTCACAGAAAGCTTCGTTCAGGTATTTATCTTAGGGTATTTCTTTCTCCATATTCTAAAGAACGTCCCCAAGTGTACTTCTTTAGGTTCCACAGAAACCGTGATTTCAAACTACTTAATCCAAAGAATAGTTTAACTCTGTGAGATGGATACACACATCACAAAGAAGTTGCTCAGAAATCTTCTCTCCAGTTTCTATTGGAGTACATGCCTTTGCTCACCAAGGGCCTCTGGGCGCCACAAAATATCCCTCAGTGGATTCCTCAAAGACAGAGATTCCGAACTGGGCAATGTAGAGTAAGCTTTAACACTGTGAAGTGAATGCACATATCGGAGAACAGTTTTGTGGAATGCTTCTTTCTGGGTTTTATCTGAGGATATTTCACTTTTCACCATAGTCTTCAATGCACCAAGAAAAGTCACTTTTTCGGTTTCACAGGAACAGTGTTCAAACACTGCCTTATAAGAAAAGCGTTATAACTCACTGAGTGAAATGCAAAAATCACAAAGCAGTTTCTCGGAAAGCTTCTCTCCAGTTTTTATCTGAAGATATTTCCTTTTTCACCATAGTCCTGAATGTGCTCCTGAATGTCCCTTCACAGATCCATACATGACAGAGTTTCCAAGCTGCATAATATATAGAAAGCTTTATCTATGTGAGATGAATACACATATCAAAGGGCAGTTTCACAGAAACCTTGTTTCCAGTTTTTGTCTAGGCTATTTCCCTTTTCACCATAGGCGTCAATATGCTCCTGGATATCCCTTGGTACCTTTTTCTCCAAAAGTGTTTTCCCGAAGCTCTATGAGAAGACGGGTATAACACTGTGGGTGGAATGCACACGTCACAAAGCAGTTCGTTAGAAAGCTTCCCTCTGTTTCTATCTGAACATACTTCCTTTTTCACTGTAAGCCTCAAAGCGCTCCCAAATATCCCTACACACGCTAAACATAAACAGTGTCAGAAAACTGCTCAATGAAAAGAGAATCTCAACTGAGTATGAGGATTTCACATGACACATAGCAGTTTCACTAAAAGCTTCCTTCTGGTTTTTATCTGAGGATAGCTCTTGCTCCATATTGTAAAGAGCGTTCCTAAATGTCCTTCCTCAAATTCCACAGAAACAGTGATGTCAAACTGCTCAATCCAAAGAATGGTTTAATTCTATGACATGAATACACATATCACAAAGCAGTTGCTCAGAAAGCTTCTCTCCAGTTTTCATCAGAAGACATGTCATTGCTCACCACAGGCCTCCGCATACCACTAAATATCCCTTCGCAGATTCCTCAATGACAGAGTTTCCAAACTGGGCAACTTAGAGTAAACTTTAACTGTGTGAAAAGGAATGCACATATCAGAGAGCAGTTTCTTGGAACGCTTCTTTCTAGATTTTATCTGAGGATATTTTACTTTTCACCATAGTCTTCAAAGCACTCCGAAATATCACTTTTTTGGTTTTACAGGAACAGTGTTCAAACACTGCCTTAGGAGAAAAGAGGTATAACTCCCTGAGTGGAATGAACAAATCACAAAGCAGTTTCTCAGAAAGCTTCCTCCAGTTTTTATCTGAAGATATTTCCTTTTTCACAGTAAGCCTAAATGAGATCCCGAATATCTCTTCACGGATCCATCCATGACGGAATTTCCCAGATACGTAATGTAAAGGAAGCTTTATCTATGAAAGATGAATAAACAAAGCAAAAAGCAGATTCACAGAAAGCTTCTTTCCAGATTTTATCTGAAGATATTTACTTTTTCACCAGAGTCCTGAATGTGCTCCTGAATGTCCCTTCACAGATCCATCCATGACAGAGTTTCCAAGCTGCGTAACATAAAGAAAGCTTTATCTATGTGAGATGAATACACATATCACAGAGCAGTTTCACAGAAGAATTCTTTCCAGTTTATTTCTGAAGCTACTCCCTTTTCATCATAGGCATCAAAATGCCCCCGAATATCCCTTGGTACCTTTTTTTCCAAAAGAGATTCCTCCATGCTGTATGAAAAAGGAGGTTTAGCACTGTGAGTGGAATGCACACGTCACAAAACAATTTCTTGGAAAGCTTCTCTCCCTTTTCTATCTGAACATATTTTCTTTTTCACTGTAAGACTCAAAGCACTCCAGAATATCCCTTCGCATGTCAAACAGAAACAGTGTTACAAAACTGCTCAATGAAAAGAGAAGCTTAAGTGAGGAAAAGGAATTCACACGACACATAGCATTTTTACAGAAAGATTCTTTATGGTTTTTATTTGAGGATATTTCTTTCTGTATATTCTATAGAGCGTTCTCAAATATCCTTCCACAAATTCCACAGAAAGAGTGATTTCAAACTGCTCAATCTAAAGAATGGTTTAACTCTGTGAGATGAATACACACATCACAAAGCAGTTGCTCAGAAGGCTTCTCTCCAGTTTTCATGGAAGACAATTCCTTGCTTACTGCAGACTTCCGGGCACCACTTAACATTCCTTCTCAGATTCCTCAAAGACAGAGTTTCCAAACTAGGCAATTTTGGGTAAGCTTTAACTCTGTGAAATGAATGCACATATCTGAAAGCAGTTTCCTGGAATGCTTCTTTCTGGGTTTTATTTGAGGATATTTCACTTTTCACCATAGTCTTCAACATGCTCCGAAATATCACTTTTTCAATTTTACAAGAACTGTGTTCAAACACTGTCTTAGGAGAAAAGAGGTACAACTCCCTGAGTGGAATGCACACATCACAAAGCGGTTTCTCAGAAAGCTTCTCTCCAGTTTTTATCTGAATATATTCCTTTTACACCTTGGGCCTGATTGTGCTCCCGCATGTCCCTTCGCAGATCCGTCCATGACAGAGTTTCCAAGCTGCGTCATATAAAGAAAGTTTCATCTATGTGAGATGAATATACATATCTATCAGAAAACAGTTTCACACAATGTTTCCTTCCAGCTTTTGTCTGTGGATATTTCGTTCTTCACCATAGCCATCCATATACTCTCGAAAGTCCCTTGGTAGCTTTTTCTCCAAAAGGGATTCCTCAATCCTCTATGAGAAGATAGGTATAACTCTGTCAGTGGAATGTACACGTCAAAAAGTGGCTCCTCAGAAATTTCTCTCCAGTTTCTCTCTGAAGATATTTCCCTTTTCACCATAAGTCTCAAAGTGCCCCTGAAATTCCCTACAGAGACTAAACTAAAACAGTGTTAGAATACTGCTCAATTAAATGAGAAGCTGAACTGTGTGAGTGGAATTCAGGCAACACAGAGCAGTTTCATAGAAAGCTTCCTTCTGGTTTTTATCTGAAGGCAGTTCTTTTTCAGCATATTCTAAAGAGCATTCCTAAATTTCCTTTCTTTTGTTCCACAGAAACAGTGATTTCAAACCGCTCAATCCAAAAAATGATTTATCTCTAGAGATGAATACATGTATCACAAAGCAGTTGCTCAGAAATCTTCTCTCCAGTTTTCATCGGAAAACATTTCCTTACTCACCACAAGCCTCCAGGGGCCACTTAATATCCCTTCACAGATTCCTCAAAGACAGAGTTTCCAAACTGAGCAACGAAGAGCAAGCTTTAACTCTGTGAAATGAATGCACATATCAGAGAGCAGTTTCTTGGAATGCTTCTTTCTGGTTTTTATTTGAGGATATTTCACTTTTCATCATAGTCTTCAATACACTCCGAAACCACTTTTCTGTTTTACAGGAGCAGTGTTCAAACACTGCCTTATGAGAAAAGAGGTATAACTCCCTGAGTGGAATGCACACATCACAAAGCAGTTTCTCAGAAAGCTTCCCTGTGGTATTTATCTGGAGATATTCCCTTTTTCAACATAGTCTTGATTGTGCTTCTGAATGTCCCTTCACGGATCAGTCCATACGGAGTTTTCAAGCTGCATAATGTAAAGAAAGCTTTATCTATGTGAGATGAACAAACATAACAAAAAGCAGATTCACAGATGCTTCTTTCCAGTTTTTATCTGAAGATATTTCCTTTTTCACCATAGTCCTGAATGTGGTCCCAAATGTCCCTTCGCGGATCAGTCCAAGACAGAGTTTCCATGCTGCGTTATGTAAAGAAAGCTTTACGAATGTGAGATTGATACACATAGCAAAAAGCAGGTTCATGGAAAGCTTCTTTCCAGTTTTTATCTGATGATATTTCCTTTTTTATCCTAGTCCTGAATGTGCTCCTGAATGTACCTTCATGGATCCGTCCATGACAGTGTTTCCAAGCTGCGTAATGTAAAGAAAGCTTTATCTATGTGAGATGAATACACATAGCATAAAGTTGTTTCACAGAACGCTTCTTTCCAGTTTTTGTCTGAGGCTATTTCCCTTTCCACCATAGGCGTCATTATCCTCCTGGATATCCCCTGGTACCTTTTTCTCCAAAAGGGTTTCCCCAGTGCTGTCTGAGGTGAATGGTATAACACTGTGAGAGGAATGCACATGTCACAAAGCAGTTCCTTGGAAAGCTTCTCTCCAGTTTCTGTATGAACATATTTCCTTTTTCACCATAATCCTCAAAGCGCTCTCGAATGTATTTTCGCACGCTAAAGATAAACAGTGTTAGAAAAGTTCCCAATGTAAAGAGAAGGTTAACTGAGTGAGAGGAATTCACCCGACACATAGCAGTTTCACAGAAAGCTTCCTTCTGGTTTTTATCTGAGGATATTTCTTTCTCCACGTTATAAAGATCGTTCCCAAATGTCTTTCCTCAGATTCCACAGAAAAAGTGATTTCAAACTGCTCAATCCAAAGAATGGTTTAATTCTATGAGATGAATACACACATCACAAAGCAGTTTCTCAGAAAGCTTCTCTCCAGTTTTTATATGAAGATACTTTCTTTTTCACTATAGGCCTCAATGTTCTCCCAAACATAGCTTCGCATATATGTCCATGACAGTGTTTCCAAGCTCTGTAATGTAGAAAAGGGTTTATCTATGTGAGATGAATACACATATCACAGAACAGTTTCACAGAAAGGATTTCCCCAATGTTGTATGAGAAGAGATGTATAACATTGTGAGTGGAATGCACACATCACAAAGCAGTTCCTCAGAAAGCTTCTCTCCAGTTTGAATCTGAACATATTTCCTTTTTCACCATAAGCCTCAAAGCACTCCCGAATATCCCTTCTCTTGCTAAACATAAAGAGTGTTAGAAAACTGCTGAATGAAAAGAGAAGTTTAACTGAGTGGGAGGAATTCACAGGACACATAGCAGTTTCACAGAAACTTTCCTTCTGGTTTTTATCTGAGGATATTTCTTTCTCCATATTCTAAAGAGCATTCTCAAATGTTCTTCCTCAGATCCCACAGAAACAGGGATTTCAAACTGCTCAATCCAAAGAATGGTTTAACTCTATGTGATGAATACACATATCACAAACAGTTGTTCAGAAAGCTTCTCTCCAGTTTTCATCTGAAGACATTTTCTTACTCACCACAGACCTCTGGGTGCCACTTACTATCCCTTTGCATATTTCTCAAAGACAGAGTTTCCAAACTAGGAAATGTAGAGTAAGCTTTAACTCTGTGAAATGAATGTACATATCAGAAAGCAGTTTCTTGAAACGCTTCTTTCTGGGTTTCATTTGAGGATATTTCACGTTTCGCTAAAGTCTTCAATGCACTCCAAAATATCAGTTTATTATTTTTGCAGAAACAGGGATCAAACACTGCCTTATGAGAAAAGAGGTATAACTCCCTGTGTGGAATGCACACATCACAAAGCAGTTTCTCAGAAAGCTTCTCTGTAGTTTTTATCTGAAGATATTTCCTTTTTCACAAAAGATCTGAATGTGCTCCAGAATGTCTCTTTGTGGATCCGTCCATGATGGAGTTTCCAAGCTGTGTAATATAAAGATTGGTTTTTCTATGTGAGATGAATAAACATAGCAAAAGCAGATTCAGAGAAATCTACGTTCCAGTTTTTATCCGAAGATATTTCCACTTTTACCCTAGTCCTGAATGTGTTCCCAAATGTCCCTTCATGGATCCATCCATGATGGAGTTTGAAACCTGTGTAATATAAAGAAAGTTTTATCTATGTATGATAAATAAACATATTTATCACAAAGCAATCTCACAGAAACTTCTTTCCAGTTTTTATCTGAAGATATTTCCTTTTTTGCCATAGTCCTGATTGAGCTACAAAATATCCCTTGGTGGATCCAGTCATGACAGATTTCCAAGCTGCGAAATGTAAACAAAGATTTACCTATGTGAGATGAATACACATATCACAGAACAGTTTCACAGAAAGGGTTTCCAAGATGCTGTATGAGAAGAGAGGTATAACACTGTGAGTGGAATGCACACGTCATAAAGCAGTTCCTCAGAAAGTTTCTCTCCAGTTTCTATCTGAACATATTTCCTCTTTTATCATAAGCCTCAAAGCACTTCTGAATATCACTTTGCACAGTAACCATAAACAGTGTTAGAAAACTGCTCACCGAAAAGAGAAGCTTAACTGAGCGAGAGAAATTCACATGACACAGAGCAGTTTCACAGAAAGCTTCCTTTTGATTTTTATCTGTGGGTAGTCCTTTTTCAGCATATTCTAAAGAGCGTTCCCAAATGTCCTTTCTCAGGTTCCACAGAAACAGTGATTTCAAACTACTCAACCCAAAGAATGATTTAGCTCTATGCGATGAATACACAGATCACAAAGCAGTTGCACAGAAAGCTTCTCTCCAGTTTTCAAGGGAAGACATTTTCTTGCTCACCACAGGCCGCCATTCGCTACTTAATATCCCTTCGCAGATTCCACAAAGACAGAGTTTAGAAACTGGGCAATAGAGAAATCTTTAACTCTGTGAAAAGAATGCACATATCAGAGAACAGTTTCTTGGAACGCTTCTTTCTGGGTTTTATTTGAAGATATTTTCCTTTTTGCCTAAGTCTTCAAAATGCTCTAAAATATAACTTTTTCGGTTGTACAGGAACAGTGTTCAAACACTAACTTATGAGAAAAGAGGTATAACTCCCTGAGTGGAATGCACAAATCACAAAGCAGTTTCTCAGAAAGCTTCTCACCAGTTTTTTTCTGAAGATATTTCCTTTTTCAACATAGACCTGAATGTGCCCCTGAATGTCCCTTCGCGAATCTGTCCATGACAGAATTTCCAACCTGCTCATTGTAAAGAAAGTTTTATTTATGTGAAATGTATAAAATAGCAAAAGCAGAGTCACAGAAAGCTTCTTTCTAGTTTTTCTCTGAAGATATGTCCTTTTTCACTATAGTCCTGAATGTGTTTCTGAATGGCCCTTCGCAGATATGTCCACGACAGAGATCCCAAGCTGTGTAATGTAAAAAAAAGCTTTATCTAAATGAGATGAATACACATATCACAGAACAGTTTCACAGAAAGGGTTTCCCCAATGCTGTATGAGAAGAGAGGTATAACACTGTAAGTGGAATGCACACGTCACAAAGCAGTTCCTTGGAAAGCTTCTCTCCAGTTTCTATCTGAATATATTTCCTTTTTCTCCGTAAGTCTCCAAGTGCTCCTGAATATCCCTTCGCACACTAACCATAAACACTGTTAGAAAACTGCTCAATGAAAACAGAAGCTTAACTGAGTGAGAGGAATTCACACCATATATAGCAGTTTCACAGAAAGCTTCCTTCTGGTTTTTATCTGGGGATACTTTTTTCTCCATATTCTATAGAACATTCCCAAATGTCCTTCCTCAGATTCCACAGAAACAGTGATTTCAAACTGCTCAATGCAAAGAATGATTTAACTCTATGAGATGAATACACACATCACAAAGCAGTTGCTCAGAAAGCTTCTTTCCAGTTTTCATTGGAAGATATGTTGCACACCACAGGCCTCTGAGCACCACTAAATATCCCTTCGCAGATTCTTCAAAGACAGAGTTTCCCAACTGGGTAATGTAGAGGAAGCTTTAACTCTGTTAAATGAATGCACATATAAGAGAGCAGTTTCTTGGAACGCTTCTTTCTGAGATTTATCTGAGAATATTTCACTTTTCGCCATAGTCTTCAACGCGCTCCAAAATATCACTTTTTCGGTATTTCAGGAACAGTGTTCAAATGCTGCCTTATGAAAAAAGAGCTATAACTCCCTGAGTGCAATGCACACATCACAAAGTAGTTTCTCAGAAAGCTTCTCTCCAGTTTTAATCTGAAGAGATTTCCTTTTTCACCATAGGCCTGAAAGTGTACCAAATGTCCCTTTGCAGATCTGTCCATGATGGAGTTTTCAAATTGCATAATATAAAGAAAGTTTTATCTACATCAGAATACACATATCTATCACACAGCAGTTTCACAGAAAGCTTCTTTCCAGCTTTTGTCTGAGGATATTTCTTTTTTCACAGTAGCCATCCATATACTCCCGAATGTCCCTTGGTAGTTTTTTATCCAAAAGTGATTACACAATCCTCTATCAGAAGAAAAGCATGTGTGATGTTCCCCTTCCCGAGTCCAAGTGATCTCATTGTTCAGTTCCCACCTATGAGTGAGATCATGCAGTGTTTGGTTTTCTGTTCTTGTGATAGTTTGCTAAGAATGATGGTTTCCAGCTGCATCCATGTCCCTACAAAGGACACAAACTCATCCTTTTTAAAGGCTGTATAGTATTCCATGGTGTATATGTGCCACATTTTCTTAATCCAGTCTGTCACTGATGGACATTTGGGTTGATTCCAAGTCTTTGCTATTGTGAATACTGCCGCAATAAACATACGTGTGCATGTGTCTTTATAGCAGCATGATTTAGAATCCTTTGGGTATATACCCAGTAATGGGATGGCGGGGTCATATGGTACTTCTAGTTCTAGATCCTTGAGGAATCGCCATATTGTTTTCCATAATACTTGAACTAGTTTACAATCCCACCAACAGTGTAAAAGTGTTCCTATTTCTCCACATCCTTTCCAGCACCTGCTGCTTCATGTCTTTTTAATGATTGCCATTCTAACTGGTGTGAGATGGTATCTCATTGTGGTTTTGATTTGCATTTCTCTGATGGCCAGTCAATGTTCATGGGGGATATTGGTCTGAAATTCTCTCTTTTCTTGTGTCTCTGCCATGCTTTGGTATCAGGATGATGTTGGCCTCATAAAATGAGTTAGGGAGGATTCCCTCTTTTTCTATTGATTGGAATAGTTTCAGAAGGAATGGTACCAGCTCCTCCTTGTACCTCTGGTAGAATTCAGCTGTGAATCCATCTGGTCCTGGACTTTTTTTGGTTGGTAGGCTATTAATTATTGCCTCAATTTCAGAGCCTGCTATTGGTCTATCCAGGGATTCAACTTCTTCCTGGTTTAGTCTTGGGAGAGTGTAAGTGTCCAGTAAATTATCCATTTCTTCTAGATTTTCTAGTTTATTTGTGTAGAGGTGTTTATAGTATTCTCTGATGGTAGTTTGTATTTTTGTGGGGTTGGTGGTGATATCCCCTGTATCATTTTTTATTGCGTCTATCATTCTTCTCTCTTTTCTTCTTTATTAGTCTTTCTAGCAGTCTATCAATTTTGTTGATCTTTTCAAAAAACCAGCTCGTGAATTCATTGATTTTTTTTGGAGGGTTTTTTGTGTCTCTACCTCCTTCAGTTCTGCTCTGATCTTAGTTATTTCTTGCCTTTTGCTAGCTTTTGAATGTGTTTGCTCTTGCTTCTCTATTTCTTTTAATTGTGATGTTAAAGTGTCAATTTTAGATCTTTCTAGCTTTCTCTTGTGGGAATTTAGCGCTATAAATTTCCCTCTACACACTGCTTTAAATGTGTCCCAGAGACTCTAGTATGTTGTATCCTTGTTCTCATTGTTTTCAAAGAACATCTTTATTTCTGCCTTCAATTCCTTATGTACCCCGTAGTCATTCAGGAGTAGGTTATTCAGTTTCCATGTAGTTGAGCAATTTCGATTGAGTTTCTTAGTCCCGAGTTCTAGTTTGATTGCACTGTGGTCTGAGAGACAATTTGTTATAATTTCTGTTCTTGTACATTTGCTGAGGAGTGCTTTACTTCCAATTCTGTGGTCAATTTTGGAATAAGTGTGATGTGGTGCTGAGAAGAATGTATATTCTGTTGATTTGGGGTGAAGAGTTCTGTAGATGTATATTAGGTCTGCTTTCTGCAGAAATGAGTTCAATTCCTGGATATCCTTGTGAATTTTCTGTCTCATTGAACTGTCTAATGTTGACAGTGGGGTGTTGAAGTCTCCCATTATTATTGTACGGGAGTCTAAGTCTCTTTGTAAGTCTCTAAGGACTTGCTTTATGAATCTGGGTGCTCCTGTATTGGGTGCATATATATTTAGGATTGTTAACTCTTCCAGTTGAATTGATCCCTTTACCATTATGTAATGGCCTTCTTTGTCTCTTTTGATCTTTGATGGTTTAAAGTCTGTTTTATCAGAGACTAGTATTGCAACCCCTACTTTTTTTTGTTCTCCATTTGCTTGGTAAATCTTCCTCCATCCCTTTATTTTGAGCCTATGTATGTCTCTGCATGTGAGATGGGTCTCCTGAATACAGCAGACTGATGTGTCTTGACTCTTTATCCAGTTTGCCAGTCTGTGTCTTTTAATTGGAGCATTTAGTCCATTTACATTTAAGTTTAAGATTGTTATGTGTGAACTTGATCCTGCCATTATGATATTAACTGGTTATTTTGCTCGTTAGTTGATGCGGTTTCTTCCTAGCCTAAATGCTCTTTACATTTTGGCATGTTCTTGCAATGGCTGGTACCTGATGTTCCTTTCCATGTTTAGTGCTTCCTTCAGGGTCTCTTGTAAGGCAGGCCTGGTGGTGACAAAATCTCTAAGCATTTGCTTATCTGTAAAGGATTTTATTTCTCCTTCACTTATGAAACTTAGTTTGGCTCGATATGAAATTCTGGGTTTAGAATTCTTTTCTTTAAGAATGTTAAATATTGTCCCCCACTCTTTTCTGGCTTGTAGAGTTTCTGCTGAGAGATCTGCTGTTAGTCTGATGGGCTTCCCTTTGTGGGTAACCCGACCTTTCTCTCTGGCTGCCCTTAAGATTTTTTCCTTCATTTCAACTTTTGTGAATCTGGCAATTATGTGTCTTGGAGTTGCTCTTCTCGAGGAGTATCTTTGTGGCGTTCTCTATATTTCCTGGATTTGAATGTTGGCCTGCCCTACTAGGTTGGGGAAGTTCTCCTGGATGATATCCTGAGGAGTGATTTCCAACTTGGTTCCATTTTTCCCCCTCACTTTCAGGCACCTCAATCAGATGTAGATTTGGTATTTTTACATAATCCCATACTTCTTGCAGGCTTTGTTCATTTCTTTTTCTTCTTTTTTCTTTAAATTTCTCTTCTCGCTTCATTTCATTCATTTGATCCTCAATCGCTGATACTCTTTCTTCCAGTTGATCGAGTCAGTTACTGAAGCTTGTGCATTTGTCATGTATTTCTTGTGCCATGGTTTTCATCTCTGTCATTTTGTTTATGGCCTTCTCTGCATTAATTATTCTAGTCATCAATTCTTCCATTCTTTTTTTCAAGGCTTTGAGTTTCTTTGCGCTGGGTACATAATTCCTCCTATAGCTCTGAGAGGTGTGATGGACTGAAGCCTTCTTCTCTCATCTTGTCAAAGTTATTCTCCATCCAGCTTTGATCCATTGCTGGCGATGAGTTGCATTCCTTTGCATGGGGAGATGGGCTCTTATTTTTTGAATTTCCAGCTTTTCTGCCTTGCTTTTTCCCCAACTTTGTGGTTTTATCTGCCTCTAGTCTTCGATGATGGTGACGTACTGATGAGATTTTGGTGTGGGTGTCCTTCCTCTTTGTTAGGTTTCCTTCTAACCATCAGGACCCTCAGCTGTAGGTCTGTTGGAGACTGCTTGAGGTCCACTCCAGACCCTGTTTGCCTGGGTATCAGCAGCAGAGGCTGCAGAAGATAGAATATTGCTGAACAGCGAGTGTACCTGTCTGATTCTTGCTTTGGAAGCTTTCTCTCAGGGGGGTACTCCACCATGTGAGGTGTGGGGTGTTGGTCTGTCCCTAGTGGGAGACGTCTCCCAGTTAGGCTACTCAGGTGTCAGGGACCCACTTGAGCAGGCAGTCTATCCGTTCTCAGATCTCAACCTCCGTGTTGGGAGATCCACTGCTCTCTTCAAAGCTGTCAGATAGAGTTGTTTGCATCTGCAGAGCTTTCTGCTGCTTTGTTGCTGTTGTTGCTATTGCTGTTTAGCTGTGCCCTGTCCCCAGAGGTGGAGTCTACAGAGACAGGCAGGCCTCCTTGAGTCACTGAGCTCCACCCAATTCGAGTTTCCCAGCAGCTTTGTATACCTACTTAAGCCTCAGCAAAGGCAGGCGCCCCTCTCCCAGCCTCACTGCTGCCTTGCCGTTAGATTGCAGACTGCTGTGCTAGCAATGAGGGAGGCTCCGTGGGCGTGGGACCCTCCCAGCAAGGTGTGGGATACAATCACCTTGTGTGCCCGTTTGCTAAGACCCTTGGTAAAACGCAGTATTGGGTTGGGAGTTACCCGATTTTCCAGGTGTTGTGTGTCTCTATTCCCCTGGCTTGGAAAAGGGATTCCCTTCCCCCTTGCAATTCTCAAGTGAGAGGATGCCTCGCCCTGTTTCAGCTCCCACTGGTCGGGCTGTAGCAGCTGACCAGCACAGATTGTCCAGCACTCCCTAGTGAGATGAACCCAGTACCTCAGTTGAAAATGCAGAAATCACTTGTCTTCTGTGTCGCCCACGCAGGGAGCTGGAGACTGGAACTGTTCCAATTCAGATATCTTCCTTCTCTCCTGTTTCTATTTGAACATATTTCTTTTTTGACTGTAAGCCTCAAAGCATTCTCGAATATTCCTTCGCAGACTAAACATAAACAGTGTTAGAAAACTGCTCAATGAAAAGAGAAGCTTAACTGAGTGAGAGGAATTCACACGCACAGAGCAGTTCCACAGAAAGCTTCTTTTCAGTATTTGTCTGAGGCTATTTCCCTTTTCACTACAGGCGTCAATATGCTCCCGAATATCCCTTGGTACCTTTTTCTCCAAAAGAGTTTCCCAGATGCTGTCTGAGAAGAGAGGTATAACACTGTGAGTGGAATGCACATGTCAAAAAGCAGTTCCTCAAAAATATTCTCTCCAATTTCTATCTGAACATATTTCCTTTTTCTCCATAAGCCACAAACCGGTCCCAAATATCCTTTCACACACTAAACAAAAACATTGTTAGAATACTGCCCAATGAAAATAGAAGATGAACTGTGTGAGTAGAATTCACACGAAACAGAGTAGTTTCACAGAAAATGTCCTTCTGGTTTTTATCATGGTATATTTCTTTTTTAGCATTTTCTAAAGAACATTCTGAAATGTCCTTTCTAATGTTCCACAGAAACAGTGATTTGAAACTGCTCAATCCAAAGGATGATTTAACTTTGTGAGATGAATACACACATCACAAAGCAGGTGCTCAGAACACTTCCCACCACTTTTCAACGGAAGACACTTCCTTGCTCACCACAGGCCTCTGGGAGTCACTAAATATCCCTTTGCAGATTTCTCAAAGACAGAGTTTCCAAACTGGGCATTGTAGAGTAAGCTTTAACTCTGAGATGAATGCACATATCAGAGAGCAGTTTCTTGCAGCTCTTCTTTCTGGATTTTATTTGAGGATATTTCACTTTTTGCCATAGTTTTCAATGCGTTCCGAAATATCACTTTTTGGTTTTACAGGAACAGTGTTCAAACACTGCCTTATGAGAAAAGTGGTACAACTCCCTGAGTGGAATGCACACATCACAGAGCAGTTTCTGAGAAAGTTTCTCTCCAGTTTTGTTCTGAAGATATTTCCATTTTCAACATAGTCCTGAATGTGCTCCCTAATGTCCCTTCACGGATCCATCCATGACAGAGTTTACCAGCTGTGTAATGTAAAGAAAGCTTTATCCATGTGAGATGAATAAACATAGCAAAAAGCAGATTCACAGAAAACTTCTTTCCAGTTTTTATCTGAAGGTATTTCCTTTTCCATCATAGTCCTGAATGTGTTTCCAAATGTCCCTTTGTGGATCCCTCCATGACAGAGTTTCCAAGCTGTGTAATGTAAAGATAGCTTTATGTGAGATGAATACACATAACACAGAGCAGTTTCACAGAAAGCTTCTTTCCTACTTTTGTCTGAGGCTATTTCCCTTTTCACATTGGCGTCAATATGCTCCCAGATATCCCTTGGTACCTATTTCTCCAAAAGGGTTTCCCTGATGCCGTATGAGAAGAGAGGTATAACACTGTGAGTGGAATGGGAACGTCACAAAGCAGTTCCTCCAAAAGCTTCTTTCCAGTTTCTATCTGAACATATTTCCTTTTCCACCATAAGCCTCAAAGTGATCCCGAATATCTCTTCACATGCTAAACATAAACAGTATGAGAAAACTGCTCAATGAAAAGTGAAGCTTAACTGAGTGAGAGGAATTCACACGACACATAGTAGTTTCACAGAAAGTTTCCTTCTGGTTTTTAT
Source organism: Chlorocebus sabaeus (assembly GCF_047675955.1). Taxonomy (NCBI): domain Eukaryota; kingdom Metazoa; phylum Chordata; class Mammalia; order Primates; family Cercopithecidae; genus Chlorocebus; species Chlorocebus sabaeus. Next base: position 43,220,968 of record NC_132911.1, on the reverse strand, counting down.
CTGAGGATATTTCTTTCTCCGTAGTCTAAAGAGTGTTCCCAACTGTCCTTCCTCAGATTCCACAGAAGCAGTGATTTCAAACTGCTCAATCCAAAGAATGGTTTAATTCTATGAGAAGAATACACAGATCACAAATCAGTTGCTCAGAAAGCTTCCTTCCAGTTTTCATCAGAAGACATTTCCTTGCTCACTACAGGCCTCCAGGCGCCATGTACCGTCTTTGCAGATTCCTCAAAGACAGTTTCCAAACTGGACAACATAGAGTAAACTTTAACACTGTGAAATGAATGCACATATCAGAGAACAGTTTCTTGGAGTACTTGTTTCTGTGTTTTATTTGAGGATAGTTCACTTTTCGCCATAGTCTTCAATGCGCTCTGAAATATCACCTTTTTGGTTTTACAGGAACAGTGTTCAAACACTGCATTATGAGAAAAGAGGTATAACTCCCTCAGTGCAATGCACACATCACAAAACAGTTTCTCAGAAAACTTCTCTCCAGTTTTTATCTGAAGATATTTCCATTTTCACAATAGTCCTGAATGTGTTCCCGAAAGTCCCTTCATGGATCCGTCCATGACGGAGTTTCCAGGCTATGTAATGTAAATGAAGCGTTATCTACGTGAGATGAATAAACATAGCAAAAAGATTCGCAGAGCACTTCTTTCCAGTTTTTATCAGAAGATATTTCCTTTTTCACCATAGTTCTGAATGTGCTCTCGAATGTCCCTTCGTGGATCCATCCATGACAGAGATTCCAAGCTGTGTAACATAAGGAAACTTTTATCTATGTGAGATGAATACACATAGCACAGAGCAGTTTCACAAAAAGCTTCTTTCCAGTTTTTGTCTGAGGCTATTTCCCCTTTCACCATAGGCGTCAATATGCTCCTGAATAGCCGTTGGTACCTTTCTCTCCAAAAGGGTTTCCCCATGCTGGATGAGAAGAGAGGTATAACACTGTGAGTGGAATGTACACGTCTCAAAGCAGTTCCTCAAAAAGGTTCTCTCCAGTTTCTATCTGAACATATTTTCTTTTTCACCATAAGTTTAAAAGTGCTCCCAAATATCCCTTCACACGCTAAACGTAAACTGTTTGAAAACTGCTCAATGAAAAGAAAAGCTTAACTGAGCGAGAGAAATTCACACACACAGAGAAGTTTCACAGAAAGCTTCCTTCTGGTTTTTATCTGAGGGTATTTTTTTTTTCAGAATATTCTACAGAGCGTTCACAAATGTCCTTTCTCTGGTTCCAAAGAAAGAGTGATTTCAAACTGCTCAATATAAAGAAAGCTTTAACTCTATAAGATGAATACACACATCACAAAGCAATTGCTCAGAAAGCTTCTGTCCAGTTTTCAACTGAAGACATTTCCTTGCTCACCACAAGCCTCCATGCGCCACTTAATATCCCTTCACAGATTCCTCAAAGACAGAGTTTCCAAACTGGATAACATAGAGTAAGCTTTAACTCTGTGAAGTGAATGCACATATCAGAGAGCAACTTCTTGGAACACTTCTTTCTGGGTTTTATTTTAGGATAGTTCACTTTTTATCATAGACTTCAATGCACTCTGAAATATCACTTTTTCAGTTTTACAGGAATAGTGTTCAAACACTGCCTTATGATAAAAGAGATATAACTTCCTGAGTGGATGCACACATCACAAAGCAGTTTCTCAGAGAGCTTCTCTCCAATTTTTATCTGAAGTTATTTCCTATTTCACCATAGGCCTGAATGTGCTCTTGAATGTCCCTTCGCAGAACAGTCCTTGATGGAGACTCCAAGCTGTGTAATGTAAAGAACACTTTATCTATGTGAGATGAAAAAACATAGCAAAAAAACAGATTCACAGAAAGCTTCTTTCCAGTTTTTATCTGAAGATATTTTCTTTTTCACCATAGTCCTGAATGTGCTCTTGAATGTCCCTTCGCAGAACAGTCCTTGATGGAGACTCCAAGCTGTGTAATGTAAAGAACACTTTATCTATGTGAGATGAAAAAACATAGCAAAAAACAGATTCACAGAAAGCTTCTTTCCAGTTTTTATCTGAAGATATTTCCTATTTCACCATACTCCTGAATGTGCTCTTGAATGTCCCTTCGCAGAACAGTCCTTGATGGAGACTCCAAGCTGTGTAATGTAAAGAACACTTTATCTATGTGAGATGAAAAAACATAGCAAAAAACAGATTCACAGAAAGCTTCTTTCCAGTTTTTATCTGAAGATATTTTCTTTTTCACCATAGTCCTGAATGTACTCCTGAATGTCCCTTTGCGGATCCGACTATGACAGAGTTTCCAAGCTTTGTAATGTAAAGAAAGCTTTATCTATGTGAGATGAATAAACATATCTATCACAAAGCTGTTTCACAGAAAGCTTCCTTCCAGTTTTTGTCTGAGGATATTTCCTTTTTCACCATAGCTGTCCATATACTCCTGAATGTCCCTTGGTACTTTTTTCTCCAAAAGGGATTCCCCAATCCTCTATGAGAAGAAAGGTATAACTCTGTGAGTGGAATACACACGTCACAAAATAGATCCTCCCAAAGCTTCTCTCCAGTTTTTATCTGAAGATATTTCCGTTTTGACCATAAGCCTTAAAGCGCTCCTGAATATCCCTTCGCAGATTAAACAAAAACAGTGTTAGAATACTGCTCAATTAAAAGAGAAGCTGAACTGTGTGAGTGGAATTCACTTGACACAGAGCAGTTTCACAGAAACCTTATTCTGGTTTTTAGCAGAGGGTATTTCTTTTTTAGCATATTCTAAAAAGCGTTCCCAAATGTCCTTTGCCGGGTTCCACAGAAACAGTGATTTCAAACTACTCAATCCAAAGAACGATTTATCTCTATGTGATGAATAAACACATCACAAAGAAGTTATTCAGAAAGCTCTCTCCAGTTTTCAATGGAGGACATTTCCTTGCTCACCACAGGATTCCAGTCGTCACTTAATATCCCTTCGCAGATTCCTCAAAGACAGAGTTTCCAAACTGGGCAATGTAGAGTATGCTATAACTCTGTGAGATAAATGCCCATATCAGAGAGCACTTTCTTGGAACGCTTCTTTCTGGGTTTTATTTGAGGATATTTCACTTTTTGCCATAGTCTTCAATGCACTCTGAAATATCACATTTTCAGTTTTACAGAAACAGTGTTTAAACACTGTCTTGTGATAAAAGAGGTATAACTCCCTCAGTGGAATGCACAATCACAAAGCAGTTTCTAGGAAATCTTCTCTCCAGTTTTTATCTGAAGATATTTCCTATTTCATTATAGTCCTGAATGTACTCCTGAATGTCCCTTCACAGATCCATCCATGACGGAGTTTTCAAACTGCATACTATAAACAAAGTTTTATCTATTTGAGATGAATATACACATCTATCACACAGCAGTTTCACAGAAAGCTTCTTTCCAGTTTTTGTCTGAGGATATTTCCTTTTTCACCATAGACATCCATATACTCCCGAATGTCCCTTGATAGATTTTGCTCCCAAGGGATTCCGCAATCCTCAATGAGAATAAAGGTATAACTCTGTGAGAGGAATGTACACATCACAAAGCAGCTCCACGGAAAGAAACAGTGATTTTTAAAAAAAAGTATTTCCAATTCTACCATAAGTCTCAAAGTGGTCAGAACATCCCTTCATAGACTAAACAAAAAGAATGTTAGAATACTGCTAAATGGGAGCGGAGCAAGATGGCCGAATAGGAACAGCTCCAGTCTCCAACTCCCAGCGCGAGCGACACAGAAGACCGGCGATTTCTGCATTTTCAACTGAGGTACTGGGTTCATCTCACTGGGGAGTGCCAGACGATCGGTGCTGGTCAGCTGCTGCAGCCCGACCAGCGAGAGCTGAAGCAGGGCGAGGCATTGCCTCACCTGGAAAGCGCAAGGGGGAAGGGAATCCCTTTTCCTAGCCAGGGGAACTGAGACACACAACACCTGGAAAATCGGGTAACTCCCACCCCAATACTGCGCTTTAAGCAGACAGGCACACCAGGAGATCATATCCCACACCTGGCCGGGAGGGTCCCACACCCACGGAGCCTCCCTCATTGCTAGCACAGCAGTCTGTGATCTACCGGCAAGGCAGCAGCGAGGCTGGGGGAGGGGCGCCCGCCATTGCTGAGGCTTAAGTAGGTAAACAAAGCTGCTGGGAAGCTCGAACTGGGTGGAGCTCACAGCAGCTCAAGGAAACCTGCCTGTCTCTGTAGACTCCACCTCTGGGGACAGGGCACAGTAAATAATAACAAACGCAGCAGCTCTGCAGACACAAACGACTCTGTCTGACAGCTTTGAAGAGAGCAGTGGATCTCCCAACACGGAGGTTGAGATCTCAGAAGGGACAGACTCCCTGCTCAAGTGGGTCCCTGACCCCTGAGTAGCCTAACTGGGAGACATCCCCCACTAGGGGCAGTCTGACACACCACACCTCACAGGGTGGAGTACACCCCTGAGAGGAAGATTCCAAAGCAAGAATCAGACAGGTACACTCGCTGTTCAGAAATATTCTATCTTCTGCAGCCTCTGCTGCTGATACCCAGGCAAACAGGGTCTGGAGTGGACCTTAAGCAATCTCCTACAGCTACAACCTACAGCTGAGGATCCTGACTGTTAGAAGGAAAGCAATCAAACAGGAAGGACACCTACACCAAAACCCCATCAGTACATCACCATCATCAAAGACCAGAGGCAGATAAAACCACAAAGATGGGGAAAAAGCAGGGCAGAAAAGCTGGGAAATCAATAAATAAGAGCGCATCTCCCCCGGCAAAGGAGCGCAGCTCATCGCCAGCAACGGATCAAAGCTGGACGGAGAATGACTTCGACGAGATGAGAGAAGAAGGCTTCAGTCCATCAAATTTCTCAGAGCTAAAGGAGGAATTACGTACCCAGCGCAAAGAAACTAAAAATCTTGAAAAAAAAGTGGAAGAATTGATGGCTAGAGTAATTAATGCAGAGAAGCTCACAAACGAAATGAAAGAGACGAAAACCATGGCATGAGAAATACGTGACAAATGCACAAGCTTCAGTAACCGTCTCGATCAACTGGAAGAAAGAATGTCAGCGATGGAGGATCAAATGAATGAAATGAAGCGAGAAGAGAAATCAAAAGAAAAAAGAAGAAAAAGAAATGAACAAAGCCTGCAAGAAGTATGGGATTATGTAAAAAGACCAAATCTACGTCTGATTGGGGTGCCTGAAAGTGAGGGGGAAAATGGAACCAAGTTGGAAATCACTCCTCAGGATATCATCCAGGAGAACTTCCCCAACCTAGTAGGGCAGGCCAACATTCAAATCCAGGAAATACAGAGAACGCCACAAAGATACTCCTCGAGAAGAGCAACTCCAAGACACATAATTGCCAGATTCACCAAAGTTGAAATGAAGGAAAAAATCTTAAGGGCAGCCAGAGAGAAAGGTCGGGTTACCCACAAAGGGAAGCCCATCAGACTAACAGCAGATCTCTCGGCAGAAACTCTTCAAGCCAGAAGAGAGTGGGGGCCAATATTCAACATTCTTAAAGAAAAGAATTTTAAACCCAGAATTTTATATCCAGCCAAACTAAGTTTCATAAGTGAAGGAGAAATAAAATCCTTTACAGATAAGCAAATGCTTAGGGATTTTGTCACCACTAGGCCTGCCTTACAAGAGACCCTGAAGGAAGCACTAAACATGGAAAGGAACAACCGGTACCAGCCATTGCAAAAACATGCCAAAATGTAAAGACCATCAAGGCTAGGAAGAAACTGCATCAACTAACGAGCAAAATAACCAGTTAATATCATAATGGCAGGATCAAGTTCACACATAACAATCTTAACCTTAAATGTAAAAGGACTAAATGCTCCAATTAAAAGACACAGACTGGCAAACTGGATAAAGAGTCAAGATCCATCAGTCTGCTGTATTCAGGAGACCCATCTCACACGCAGAGACATACATAGGCTCAAAATAAAGGGATGGAGGAAGATTTACCAAGCAAATGGAGAACACAAAAAAGCGGGGGTTGCAATACTAGTCTCTGATAAAACAGACTTTAAACCATCAAAGATCAAAAGAGACAAAGAAGGCCATTACATAATGGTAAAGGGATCAATTCAACAGGAAGAGCTAACTATCCTAAATATATATGCACCCAATACAGGAGCACCCAGATTCATAAAGCAAGTCCTTAGAGACTTACAAAGAGACTTAGACTCCCATACAATAATCATGGGAGACTTCAACACTCCACTGTCAACATTAGACAGATCAACGTGACAGAAAGTTAACAAGGAGATCCAGGAATTGAACTCATCTCTGCAGCAAGCAGACCTAATAGACATCTATAGAACTCTCCACCCCAAATCAACAGAATATACATTCTTCTCAGCACCACATCGTACTTCCTCCAAAATTGACCACGTAATTGGAAGTAAAGCACTCCTCAGCAAATGTACAAGAACAGAAATCATAACAAACTGTCTCTCAGACCACAGTGCAATCAAATTAGAACTCAGGACTAAGAAACTCAATCAAAACCGCTCAACTACATGGAAACTGAACAACCTGCTCCTGAATGACTACTGGGTACATAACGAAATGAAGGCAGAAATAAAGATGTTCTTTGAAACCAATGAGAACAAAGATACAACATACCAGAATCTCTGGGACACATTTAAAGCAGTGTGTAGAGGGAAATTTATAGCACTAAATGCACACAAGAGAAAGCAGGAAAGATCTAAAATTGACACTCTAACATCGCAATTAAAAGAACTAGAGAAGCAACAGCAAACACATTCGAAAGCTAGCAGAAGGCAAGAAATAACTAAGATCAGAGCAGAACTGAAGGAGATAGAGACACAAAAAACCCTCCAAAAAATCAATGAATCCAGGAGTTGGTTTTTTGAAAAGATCAACAAAATTGACAGACCACTAGCAAGACTAATAAAGAAGAAAAGAGAGAAGAATCAAATCGACGCAATTAAAAATGATAAAGGGGATATCACCACCGACCCCACAGAAATACAAACTACCATCAGAGAATACTATAAACACCTCTACGCAAATAAACTGGAAAATCTAGAAGAAATGGATAATTTCCTGGACACTTACACTCTTCCAAGACTAAACCAGGAAGAAGTTGAATCCCTGAATAGACCAATAGTAGGCTCTGAAATTGAGGCAATAATTAATAGCCTACCAACCAAAACAAGTCCAGGACCAGATGGATTCACAGCTGAATTCTACCAGAGGTACAAGGAGGAGCTGGTACCATTCCTTCTGAAACTATTCCAATCAATAGAAAAAGAGGGAATCCTCCCTAACTCATTTTATGAGGCCAACATCATCCTGATACCAAAGCCTGGCAGAGACACAACAAAAAAAGAGAATTTTAAACCAATATCCCTGATGAACATCGATGCAAAAATCCTCAATAAAATACTGGCAAACCGGATTCAGCAGCACATCAAAAAGCTTATCCACCATGATCAAGTGGGCTTCATCCCTGGGATGTAAGGCTGGTTCAACATTTGCAAATCAATAAACATAATCCAGCATATAAACAGAACCAAAGACAAGAACCACATCATTATCTCAATAGATGCAGAAAAGGCTTTTGACAAAATTCAACAGCCCTTCATGCTAAAAACGCTCAATAAATTCGGTATTGATGGAACGTACCTCAAAATCATAAGAGCTATTTATGACAAACCCACAGCCAATATCATACTGAATGGGCAAAAACTGGAAAAATTCCCTTTGAAAACTGGCACAAGACAGGGATGCCCTCTCTCACCACTCCTATTCAACATAGTGTTGGAAGTTCTGGCTAGGGCAATCAGGCAAGAGAAAGAAATCAAGGGGATTCAGTTAGGAAAAGAAGAAGTCAAATTGTCCCTGTTTGCAGACGACATGATTGTATATTTAGAAAACCCCATTGTCTCAGCCCAAAATCTCCTTAAGCTGATCAGCAACTTCAGCAAAGTCTCAGGATACAAAATTAATGTGCAAAAATCACAAGCATTCTTAGACACCAGTGACAGTCAAACAGAGAGCCAAATCAGGAATGAACTTCCATTCACAATTGCTTCAAAGAGAATAAAATACCTAGGAATCCAACTTACAAGGGATGTAAAGGACCTCTTCAAGGAGAACTACAAACCACTGCTCAGTGAAATCAAAGAGGACACAAACAAATGGAAGAACATACCATGCTCATGGATAGGAAGAATCAATATCGTGAAAATGGCCATACTGCCCAAGGTAATTTACAGATTCAATGCCATCCCCATCAAGCTACCAATGAGCTTCTTCACAGAATTGGAAAAAACTGCTTTAAAGTTCATATGGAACCAAAAAAGAGCCCGCATCTCCAAGACAATCCTAAGTCAAAAGAACAAAGCTGGAGGCATCACGCTACCTGACTTCAAACTATACTACAAGGCTACAGTCACCAAAACAGCATGGTACTGGTACCAAAACAGAGATATAGACCAATGGAACAGAACAGAGTCCTCAGAAATAATACCACACATCTACAGCCATCTGATCTTTGACAAACCTGAGAGAAACAAGAAATGGGGAAAGGATTCCCTATTTAATAAATGGTGCTGGGAAAACTGGCTAGCCATAAGTAGAAAGCTGAAACTGGATCCTTTCCTTACTCCTTATACGAAAATTAATTCAAGATGGATTAGAGACTTAAATGTTAGACCTAATACCATAAAAATCCTAGAGGAAAACCTAGGTAGTACCATTCAGGACATAGGCATGGGCAAAGACTTCATGTCTAAAACACCAAAAGCAACGGCAACAAAAGCCAAAATTGACAAATGGGATCTCATCAAACTAAAGAGCTTCTGCACAGCAAAAGAAACTACCATCAGAGTGAGCAGGCAACCTACAGAATGGGAGAAAATTTTTGCAATCTACTCATCTGACAAAGGGCTAATATCCAGAACCTACAAAGAACTCAAACAAATTTACAAGAAAAAAGCAAACAACCCCATCCAAAAGTGGGCAAAGGATATGAACAGACATTTCTCAAAAGAAGACATTCATACAGCCAACAGACACATGAAAAAATGCTCATCATCACTGGCCATCAGAGAAATGCAAATCAAAACCACAATGAGATACCATCTCACACCAGTTAGAATGGCGATCATTCAAAAGTCAGGAAACAACAGGTGCTGGAGAGGATGTGGAGAAATAGGAACACTTTTACACTGTTGGTGGGATTGTAAACTAGTTCAACCATTATGGAAAACAGTATGGCGATTCCTCAAGGATCTAGAACTAGATGTACCATATGACCCAGCCATCCCATTACTAGCTATATACCCAAAGGATTATAAATTATGCTGCTATAAGGACACATGCACACGTATGTTTATTGCAGCACTATTCACAATAGCAAAGACTTGGAATCAACCCAAATGTCCATCAGTGACAGATTGGATTAAGAAAATGTGGCACATATACACCATGGAATACTATGCAGCCATAAAAAAGGATGAGTTTGTGTCTTTTGTAGGGACATGGATGCAGCTGGAAACCATCATTCTTAGCAAACTATCACAAGAACAGAAAACCAAACACCGCATGTTCTCACTCGTAGGTGGGAACTGAACAATGAGATCACTTGGACTCGGGAAGGGGAACATCACACACCGGGGCCTATCATGGGGAGGGGGGAGGGGGGAGGGATTGCATTGGGAGTTATACCTGATGTTAATGACGAGTTGATGGGTGCAGCACACCAACATGGCACAAGTATACATATGTAGCAAACCTGCACGTTGTGCACATGTACCCTACAACTTGAAGTTTAATAATAATAAATAAATTAAAAAAAAAAAAAGAATACTGCTAAATGAAAAGAGAAGCTTAACTGTGTGAGTGGAAGTCACACAACACAGAGCAGTTTCACAGAAAGCTTCTTACTGGTTTTTATCTGAACGTATTTCTTTTTCAGCATATTCTAAAGAGCCTTCCCAAATGTCCTTTCTCAGGTTCCACAGAAACACTAATTTCAAACTGCTCAATCCAAAGAACGATTTAACTCTATGAGATGAAAACACACATTACACGTAGTTGCTCAGAAAGCTTCTCTCCAGTTTTCAACAGAAGACATTTCCTTGCTCACCTTAGGCCTCCGGGTGTAACTTAATATCACCTCGCAGATTTTTCAAAGAGAGAGTTTCCAAACTGGGCAATGTAGAGTAAGCTTTAACTCTGTCAAATGAATATATATATCAGAGAGGAGTTTCTTGGAATGCTTCTTTCTGGACTTTATTTGAGGATATTTCACTTTTCGCCATACTCTTCAATGCGCTCTGAAATATCACCTTTTTTGTTTTACAGGAACAGTGTTCAAACACTGTCTTATGAGAACAGAAGTATAACTCCCTGAGTGGAATGCACACATCACAAAGCAGTTTCTGAGAAAGCTTCTCTCCAGTTTTTATTTGAAGATATTTCCCTTTTCTATGAAAAGAAAGGTACAACTCTGTGAGTGGAATGCACACGTTACAAAGCTGCTCTTCTGGAAGTTTCCCTCCAGTCTCTCTCTGAAGATATTTCCGTTTTCACCATAAGCCCCATAGCGCTCCTGAATATCCCTTCACAGACTAAACACAGTGTTTGAATACTGCTCAATGACAAGAGAAGCTCAACTATGTGTGTGGAATTCACATGACACAGAGCAGTTTCAGAGAAAGCTTCCTTCTGGTTTTTATCTGAGGGTATTTCTTTTTTAGCATATTCTAAAGAGCGTTTCCAAATGTCCTTTCTCAGGTTCCACAGAAACAGTGATTTCAAACTGCTCAATCCAAAGAACGATTTAACTCTGAGATGAATACACACATTTCAAAGCAGTTCCTTGGAAAGCTTCTCTCCAGTTTCTGTCTGAACATATTTCCTTTTTCACCGTAAGCCTCAAAGCACTCCCGAATATCCCTTCACACGCTAAACATAAACAGTGTTAGAAAACTCCTCAATGAAAAGAGAAGCTTAACTGAGTGTGAGGAATTCACACGACATATAATGGTCTCATAGAAAGCTGACTTCTGGTTTTTATCTGAGGGTATTTGATTTTCAGCATATTTTAAAGAGCATTCCCAAATGTACTTTTTCAGGTTCCACAGAAAATGATTTCAAACTACTCAGTCCAAAGAATGATTTAACTCTGTGAGATGAATACACACATCCCAAAGCAGTTGCTCAGAAAGCTTCTCTCCAGTTTTCAACGGAAGACATTTCCTTGCTCACCACAGGCCTCCAGGCGCCATATAATATCCCTTTGCAGATTCCTCAAAGACAGAGTTTCGAAACTGAGCAACATAAAGAAAGCTTTAACTCTGTGAAAAGAATGCACATATCAGAGAGCAGTCTCTTGGAACACTTTCTTTCTGGATTTTATTTGAGGATATTTCACTTTTCGTCATAGTCTTCAATGCCCTTCAAAATATCACTTTATCTGTTTAACAGGAACAGTGTTCAAACACTACCTTATGAGAAAAGCGGCATAACTCCCAGAGTGGAATGATCACATCACAAAGCAGTTTCTCAGAAAACTTTTCTGCAGTTATTATCTGAAGATATTTCCTTTTTCACCATAGACCTGAATGTGCTCCCGAATGTCCCTTCACGGATCCGTCCATCACGGAGTTTCCAAACTGCATAATATAACAAAAGCTTTATCTATGTGAGATGAATAAATATATCTATCACAAAGCAGTTTCACAGAAAGCTTCTTTCCATTTTTTGTCTGAGGATATTTCCTTTTTCACTATAGTCCTGAATGTGCTCCCGAATGTCCCCTCGCAGATCCGTCCATGACAGAGTTTCCAACCTGCGTAATGTTAAGAAAGCTTTATTGATGTAAGATGAGTACACATAGCACAGAGCAGTTTTTCAAACAGCGATTTCAAACTGCTCAATCCAAAGAATGTTTTAACTCTATGAGATGAATACACACATCACAAAGCAGTTGCTCAGAAAGCTTCTCTCCTGTTTTCAATGGAAGACATTTCCTTGCTCACCACAGGCCTCTGGGACCCAATTACTATCCTTTTACAGATTCCTGAAAGACAGAGTTTTCAAAATCAGCAATGTAGAGTAAGCTTTAACTCTCTGAGATGAATACACGTATCACAGAGCAGTTTCAGAGAAAGTTTCTTTCCACTTTTTGTCTGAGGCTATTTCCCTTTTCACCATAGGTGTCAATATGCTCCCAGATATCTCTTGGTATCTTTTTCTACAAAAGGGTTTCATCGATGCTGTCTGTGAGATGAATACAAACATCACAAACAGCTACTCAGAAAGCTTCTCTCCAGTTTTCACCAGATGATATTTCCTTGCTCACCACAGGCTTCCGGTCGCAACTTAATATTCTTTCACAGATACCTGAAAGACACAGTTTCCAAAGTGGGGAATGTAGAGTAACTTTTATCTCTCTTAAATGGATGCACATATCAGAGAGCAGTCTCTTGGAACACTTCTTTCTGGGTTTTATTTGAGGATATTAACTTTTCACCACATTATTCAGTGCATTCCAAAATATCATTTTTTTCTGTATTACATAAACAGTGTTCAAACACTGCCTTATGAGAAAGGAAGTATAACTCCCTGAGTGGAATACACACATCACAAACCAGTTTCTCAGAAAGCTTCCGTCCAGTTTTTATCTGAAGATATTTCCTTTTTCACCATAGGATGGAATGTGCTCCCGAATTTCCCTTCGTGGATCCGTCCATGATGGAGTTTCCAAACTGCATAATATAAAGGAAGTTTCATCTATGTGAGATGAATAAACATATCTCTCACAAAGCAGTTTTACAGAAAGCTTCTATACTGTTTTTGTCTGAGGATATTTCCTTTTTCTCCATAGCCATCGATATACTCCCGAATGTCCCTTGGTAGCATTTCCTCCAAAAGGGATTCCCCAATCCTCTATGAGAAGAAAGGTATACCTCTGTGATTGGAATGCACAGGTCACAAAGCAGCTCCTCAGAAAGCTTCACTCCATTTTCTATCTGAAGATATTTCCATTTTCACCATAAGCCTCAAAGTGCTCCCGAATATCCCTTCACAGACTAAACAAATACAGTGTTAGAATACTGCTCAATGAAAAGGGAAGCTGAACTGAGCGAGTGGAATTCACATGGCACAGAGCAGTTTCACAGAAAGCTTCCTTCTGGTTTTTATCTGTGGGTATTTAATTTTCACCATATTCTAAAGAGCATTCTGAAATGTCCTTTCTCAGATTCCACAGAAACAGTGACTTCCACCTGCTCAATCCAAAGTATGAATGAACTCTATGAGATGATATGCAGATCAAAAAGCAGTTGCTCAGAAAGTTTCTCTACAGTTTTCAACGGAAGACATTTCCTTGCTCAACACAGGTCTCCAGGTGCCACTAAATATCCCTTCGCAGATTCCTCAAGGACAGAGTTTCTAAACTGGGCAATGTACAGTAAGCTTTAACTCTGTGAAATGAATGCACATAACAGAGAACAAGTTCTTGGAACTATTCTTTCTGGGTTTTATTTGAGGATATTTCACTTTTCGCCATAGTCTTCAATGCGCTCTGAAATATCAGTTTTTGGGTTTTACAGGAACAGTGTTCAAACACTGCCTTATGAGAAAAGAGGTAAAACTCCCTATGTGGAATGCTGACATCACAAAGCAGTTTCTCAGAAAGCTTCTCTCCAGTTTTTGTCTGAAGATATTTCCTTTTTCACCACAGGCCCGAATGTGATCCAGAATGTCCCTTAGCGGATCAGTCCCTGAGAGAGTTTCCAAACTGTATAGTATAAAGAAAGTTTTATCTACGTGAAATGAATACACATATCACAGAACAGTTTCAAAGAAAGGGTTTCCCTGATGCTGTATGAGAAGAGAGGTATAACACTTTGAGTGGAATGCACACGTCACAAAGCAATTCCTTGGAAAACTTCTCTCCATTTTCTATCTTAACATATTTCCTTTTTAACCATAAGCCTCAAAGCGCTCCTGAATATCCCTTCAAATGCCAAACATTAACAGTGTTAGAAATGTGCTCAATGAAAAGAGAAGCTTAACTGAGCAAGAGGAATTCACACGACACAGCAGTTTCACAAGAAGACTCCTTCTGGTTTTTATCTGAGGATATTTCTTTCTCCATATTATAAAGAGAGTTCCCAAATGTCCTTCCTCAGATTCAACAGAAACAGTGATTTCAAACTACTGAATCCAAAAAGGCTTTAACACTATGAGATGAATACACACACCATAAAGCAGTTGCTCAGAGAGCTTCTCTCCAGTTTTCATCGGAAGACATTTCCTTGCTCACCACAAGACTCCGGGAGCCACGTAATATCCCTTCGCAGATTCCTCAAAGACAGAGTTTCCAAACTGGGCAACGTAGAATAAGCTTTAACTGTATGAAATGAATGCACATATTGGAGAACAGTTTCTTGGAACGTTTCTTTCTGGGTTTTATGTGAGGATATTTCACTTTTCACCAAAGTCTTCAATGCGCTCCAAAATATCCCTTTTTCAGTTTTAGAGGAACAGTGTTCAAACACTGCCTTATAGAAAAAGAGTATAACTCCCTGAGTGGAATGCACACATCACAAAGCAGTTTCTCAGAAAGCTTCTCTCCAGCTTTTATCTGTAGATATTTCCTTTCTCACCATAAACCAGAATGTGTTCCCAAATAACCCTTCATGGATCCGTCCATGATGGAGTTTCCAAACTGTACAATATAAAGAAAGTTTTATCTATGTGAGATGACTAAACATGTTTATCACTAAGCAGTTTCACAGAAAGCTTCTTTCCAGTTTTGGTGTGATGATATTTCCTTTTTCACCATAGCCGTCCATATACTCCCAAATGTCTCTTGGTACCTTTTCCTCAAAAAGGGATTCCCCAATCCTCTATGAGAAGAAAGGTACAACTTTGTGATTGGAATGTGCACGTCACAAAGCAGCTGCTTGGAAATCTTCTCTCCAGTTTCTATCTGAAGATATTTCCGTTTTCACCATAAGCCTCAATATGATAATGAATATCCCTTCACAGATTGAACAAAAACAGTGTTAGAATTCTGCTCAATGAAAAGAGAAGCTGAACTGTGCAAGTGGAATTCACACGACACAGAGCAGTTTCACAGAAATCTTCCTTCTGGTTTTTATCGGAGGATATTTCTTTCTCCATATTCTAAAGAGCGTTCCAAAATGTCCTTCCTCAGATTCCACAGTCACAGTGATTTGAAACTGCTCAATACAAAGAATGGTTTAACTCTATGAGATGAATACACACATCACAAAGAAGTTTCTCAGAAAGGTTCTCTCCAGTTTTTATCTGAAGATATGTCCTTTTTCACCATAGGCCTGAATGTCCTCCTGAATGTCTCTTCACGGGTATGTCTATAATGGAGTTTCCAAACTGCGTAATATAAGGAAAGTTTTATATATGTGAGATGAATAAACATAGCAAAAAGCAGATTCACAGAAACCTTCATTCCAGTTTTTGTCTGAGGATATTTCCTTTTTCACCATAATCCTGAAAATGCTCCCGAATGTCATTTCATGGGTCCATCCATGATGGAGTTTCCGAGCTGCATAATGTAAAGAAAGTTTTATCTATGTGAGATGAGTACACATAGCACAGAGCTTTTTCACAAAAAGCTTCTTTCCAGCTTTTGCCTGAGGCTACTTCTCTTTTCGCCATAGGTGTCAATATGCTCCCGGGCATCCCTTGCTACCTTTTTCTCCAAAAGGGTTTCTCCAATGCTGTATGAGACGAAAGGTATAACTCCGTGAGTGGAATACACACGTCAAAAAGCACGTTCTCGGAAAGCTTCCCTCCAGTTTCTATTTGAACATATTTTCTTTTTTACCAGAAGTCTCAAAGCCCTCCAGAATATCCCTTCACATGCTAAACATAAACAGTGTTAGAAAACTGCTCAATGAAAAGAACAGCTTAACAGTGTGAGTGTAATTCACACGACACAGAGGAGTTTCACAGAGGCTCCCTTGTGTTTTTTTTCTGAGGGTTTTTCTTTCTACACATTCTAAGAGCGTTCCCAAATGTCCTTCCTCAGATTTCACAGAAACAGTGATTTCAAACTGCTCAATCCAAAGAATGGTTTAACTCTCTGAGAAGAATACACCCATCACAAAGTAGATACGCAAAAAGCTTCTCTCCAGTTTTCATCGGAAGACATGTCATTGCTCACCACAGGTCTCTGGGCGCCACTACATAGTCCTTTGCAGATTCCTCAAAGACAGAGTTTCCAAACGGGGCAATGTAGAGTAAGCTTTAACACTGTGAAATGAATGTACATATCAGAGAGCAGATTCTTGGAACACTTCTTTCTGGGTTTTACCTAAGGATAATTCACTTTTCGCCATAGTCTTCAATGCATTCCGAAATATCACTTTTTCGGTTTTACAGGAACAGTGTTCAAAAACTGCCTTTGAGAAAAGAGGTAAAACTCCCTGTGTGGAATGCACACATCACAAAGCAGTTTCTTAGAAAGCTTCTCTCCAGTTTTTACCTGAAGATATTTCCTTATTTGCCATAGGCCTGAATGTGCTCTCAAATGTCCCTTCTCGGATCTGTCCATGACCCAGTTTCAAAACTGTATAATATAAAGAAAGTTTTGTCTATATAAGATGAATAAACATAGCAAAAATCAGACTCACAGAAAGTTTCTGTCCATTTTTTATCTGCAGATATTTCGTTTTTCACCACAGTCCTGAATGTGCTCCGAAATGTCCCAGTGCGTATCTCACAATGACAGAGTTTCTAAGTTGTGTAATGTAAAGAAATCTTTATTCATGTGATCTGAATAAACATAGCAAAAAGCAGATTCACCAAAAACTTCTTTCCAGTTTTTATCTGATGATACTTCCTTTTTTAAACTAGTCCTGAATGTGCTCCCGAATGTCCCATCATGGATCTGTCCACGACAGATTTTCCAAGTTGTGTAATGTAAAGAAAGCTTTATCTATGTGAGATGAACAAATATATCACAGAGCAGTTTCGCAGAAAATTTCTTTCCTGTTTTTGTCTCTGGCTATTTCCCTTTTCAGTATAGGCGTCAATATGCTCACAAATATACCTTGGTAGCTTTTTCTTCCAAAGGGTTTCCCTGATGCTGTATGAGAACAGAGGTATAACACTATGAGTGGAATGCACACGTCACAGAGCAGTTCCTCGGAAACTTTCTCTCCAATTTCTATCTGAACATATTTCCTTTTTCACCAAAGCCTCAAAGTGCTCCCGAATATCCCTTCACATGCTAAACATAAACCGTGTTAGAAAATTGCTCAATGAATAGAGAAGCTTAACTGAGCAAGAATTCACACGACACGTAGTAGTTTGACAGAAAGCTTCCTTCTGGTTTTTACCTGAGGATATTTCTTTCTCCATATTCTAAAGAGCATTCCCAAATGTCCTTCCTCAGATTCCACAGAAGCGGTGATTTCAAACTGCTGAATCCAAAGAGTGGTTTACCTGTATGAGATGAATATACACATCACAAAGCAGTTGCTCGGAAAGCTTCTTTCCAGTTTTTATATGAAGATATTTGCTTTTTCATCATTGTCCTGAATGTGCTCCCGAATGTCCCTTTGCAGATCCTTCCATGACGGAGTTTCCAAACTGCGTAATGTAAGCAAAGTTTTATCTATGTGAGATGAATAAAAATATCTATCACAAAGCAGTTTCACAGAAAGCTTCTTTCCGGTTTTTTTCTTAGGATATTTCCTTTTTCAACATAGCCATCCGTATTCTCTCGAATGTCCCTTGGTAGCTTTTTTCCAAAAAGCCATTCCCCAACCCTCTATGAGAAGAAAGATATAACTCTGTGAGTGGAATGCACACGTCACAAAGCAGTTCCTCGGAAAGTTTCTCTAAAGTTTCTCTCTGAATGTATTTCCGTTTTCACCATAAGCCTTAAAGCGCTCCTGAATATCCCTTCGCAGACTAAACACAGTGTTAGAATACTGCTAAATGAAAAGAGAAGCTTAACTGTGCGAGTGGAATTCAAACAACATAGAGCAGTTCCATCTAGAACTAGATGTACCATATGACCCAGCCATCCCATTACTGGGTATATACCCAAAGGATTACAAATTATGCTGCTATAAGGACACATGCACACGTATGTTTATTGCAGCACTATTCACAATAGCAAAGACTTGGAATCAACCCAAATGTCCATCAGTGACAGATTGGATTAAGAAAATGTGGCACATATACACCATGGAATACTATGCAGCCATCAAAAAGGATGAGTTTGTGTCCTTTGTAGGGACATGGATGCAGCTGGAAACCATCATTCTTAGCAAACTATCACAAGAACAGAAAACCAAACACCGCATGTTCTCACTCGTAGGTGGGAACTGAACAATGAGATCACTTGGACTCGGGAAGGGGAACATCACACACCGGGGCCTATCATGGGGAGGGGGGAGGGGGGAGGAATTGTATTGGGAGTTATACCTGATGTAAATGACGAGTTGATGGGTGCAGCACACCAACATGGCACAAGTATACATATGTAGCAAACCTGCACGTTGTGCACATGCACCCTACAACTTGAAGTTTAATAATAATAAATAAATTTAAAAAATAAATAAATAAATAAATAAAATAAAACCCCAAAAAAAAAGAAAGTTTCTTTCTGGTTTTTATCAGAGGGTATTTCTTTTTCAGCATATTCTAAAGAGCGTTCCCAAATATTCTTCTTCAGATTCCACAGAAACACTGATTTCAAACTGCTCAATCCAAAGAAGGGTTTAACCCTATGAAATGAATACACACATCACAAAGCAGTTGCTCAGAAAACTTCTCTCCATTTTTCATCAGAAGCCATTTCCTTGCTCACCACAGCCCTCCAGGGCGCCACTTAATATACCTTCGCAGATTCCTCAAAGACAGGGTTTCCCAACTGGGCGATGCAGAGCAAGCTTTATCTCTGTGAAATAAATGCACATATCAGGAAGCAGTTTCTTGGAACGCTTCTTTCTGGGTTTTTTGTGAAGATATTTCATTTTTCGCCATAGTCAGCAATGTGCTCTAAAATATCACTTTTTCGAATTTACAGGAACAGTGTTCAAACACTGCCTCATGAGAAAAGAGGTATAACTCCCTGAGTGGAATACACACATCACAAAGCAGTTTCTCAGAATGCTTCTCTCTAGTTTTTTTCTGAAAGTATTTCCTTTTTCATCACAGGCCTGAATATGTTCCCAATTGTCCCTTCGTGGATCCATCCCTGATATAGTTTCCAAACTGCATAATTTAAGGAAAGTTTTATCTATGTGAGATGAATAAGCATAGCAAGAAGCAGGTTCACAGAGGGCTTCTTTCCAGTTTTTATCTGAAAATGTTTCCTCTTTCACCATAGTCCTCAATGTGTTCCCAAATATCCCTTCACGGATCCATCGATGACAGAGTTTCCAAGCTGCGTTATTGTAAGAAAAGCTTTGTTTATGTGAGATCAATACACATGTCACAGAAGGGGTTTCTCCGATGCTGTATGAGAAGAGAGGTATAACATTTTGAGTGGAATGCACACGTCACAAAACAGTTCCTTGGAACACTTCTCTACAGTTTCTATCTGAACATATTTCCTTTTTCACCGTAAGCCTCAAAGCGCTCCCGAATATCCCTTGACACATTGCAGTTTCACAGAAAGTTTCCTTCTCGTTTTTATCTGAGGATATTTCTTTCTCTATATTCTAAAGAGCATTCCCAAATGTCCTTCCTCAGACTTCACAGAAGCAGTGATTTCAAACTGTTCGATCCAAAGAATGGTTTAACTCTATGAGATGAATACACACGTCACAAAGCACTTGCTCAGAAAGCTCCTCTCCAGTTTTCATCAGAAGACATTTCCTGGCTCACCACAGGCCTCTGGGCGCCAATTAATATCCCTTCTCACATTCCTCAATTGAGAGTTTCCAAACTGGACAACCTAGAGTAAGCTTTATCTCTGTGAAATAAATGCACATATAAGAGAACATTTTCTTGGGAGGCTTCTTTCTGGGTTTTATTTGAGGATACTTCACTTTTCACCATAGTCTTTAAAGCACTCCGAAATATCACTTTTTCGGTTTCACCGGAGCAGTGTTCAAACACTGCCTTATGAGGAAACAGGTATAACTCCCTGAATGGAATGCACACATCACAAAGCAATTTCTCAGAGTTTCTTCTCTGTTTTTATCTGAAGGTATTTCCTTTTTCAGCATAGGCCTGAATATGCTCCCAAAAGTCCCTTCGAAGATCCGTCCATGATGGAGTTTCCTAACTGTATAATATTAAGAAGGTTTTATCTATGTGAGATCAATAAGCATATCTATCACTGAGCAGTTTCCCAGAAAGCTTATTTCCACTTTTTGTCTGATGATATTTCCTTTTTTACCATAGCCATGCATATACTCCCGAATGTCCCATGGTAGCTTTTTCTCCAAAAGGGATACACTGACACTCTATGAGAAGAAAGGTGTAACTCGGTGAGTGAAATGCCCACGTCACAAAGTCACTCCTTGGAAAGCTTCTCTTCAGTTTCTATCTGAAGATATTTCCATTTTCACAATAAGGCTCAAAGTCCTCCCGAATATCCCTTCGCTGACTAAACAAAAACAGTGTGAGAATACTGCTCAATGAAAAGAGAAGCTTAACTGTGTGAGTGGAATTCACACGACACAGAGCAGTTTCACAGAAGGCTTCCTTCTGGTTTTTATCTGAGGGTATTTCTTTTTCACCATATTCTAAAGAGTGTTTCCAAATTTCCTTTCTCAGGTGCCACAGAAACAGTGATTTCCAACTGTTCAATTTAAAGAATTATTTAACTCTATGAGATGAATGCACACATCGCAAAGCGGTTTCTTAGAAAGCTTCTCTTCAGTTTTTATCTGAAGATATTTCCTTTTTCACCATAGTCCTGAATGTGATCACGAATATCTCATTGCTGATCCGTCGATGACGGAGTTTCCAAACTGAGTATTGTAAAGAAAGCTTTATCTATGTGAGATGAATAAATATCGCAAAAAGCAGATTAACAGAAAGCTTCTTTCCAGTTTTTATCTTATTTCCTTTTTCACCACGTTCTCCTGAAAGTGCTTCCGAATGTCCCTTTGCGTGTCCATCCTTGACAGAGTTTCCAAGCTGTGTAATGTAATGAAAACTTTATCTAGGTGACATGAATACACATATCATAGAGCAGTTTCACAGAAATCTTCTTTCCAGTTTTTGCCTGAGGCTGTTTCCCTTTTCACCTTAGGCGTCAATATGCCCCCGTATATCCCTTGGTGCCTTTTTCGCCAAAAGAGGTTCCCCAATGCTGTATGAGAAGAGAGGTATAACACTGGGAGTGGAATGCATACGTCACAAAGCAGTTCCTTTGAAAGCTGCATTATTTCTATCTAAACATATTTCCTCTTTCACCATAAGCCTCAAAGCGCTCCCTTCTGGTTTCTATCTGAGGGTATTTCTTTCTCCATATTCTAAAAAGTGATCCAAAATGTCCTTCCTCAGATTCCACAGAAACAGTCATTTCAAACTGCTCAACCCAAAGAATGGTTTAACTCTATGAGATGAAAACACACATCACAAAACAGTTTCTCAGAAAGATTCTCTCCAGTTGTCAACGGAAGACATTATCTTGCTCTCCACAGGATTCCGGGTGCCACATTATATCCCTTCGAGGATTCCTCAAAACAGTTTCCAAACTGGGCAACGTAGAGTAAGCTTTAATTCTGTGAAATGAATGCACATATCAGAGAACTGTTTCTTGCAATGCTGCTTTCCAGGTTTTATTTGGGGATATTTCACTTTTCACCATAGTCTTCAATGCACTCCAAAATATCACTTTTTTGGTTTTACTGGAATAGTGTTCAACCACTGCCTTAAGAGAAAAGAGATATAACTCCCTGAGTGGAATGCACACATCACACAGCAGTTTCTGAGAAAGCTTCTATCCAGTTTTTATCTGAAGGGATTTTCTTTTTCACCGTAGGCCTGAATGTGATTCCAAATATCACAACACAAATCCATCCATGACAGAGTTTCCAGGCTACGTAACGTAATGAAAACTTTATCTATGTGAGATGAATAAACATAGCAAAAAACAGATTCACAGAACCCTTCTTTCCAGTTTTTATCTGAAGATATTTTCTTTTTCATTATTTTCTTGAATGTACTCCTGAATGTCCCTTCGTGGATCCGTCCATGATGGAGTTTCCAAACTGCATTCTATAAAGAAAGTTTTATCTATGTAAGATGAATATACATATCTATCACAAAGCAGTTTCACAGAAAGCTACTTTCCAGTTTTTGTCTGAGGATATTTCCTTTTTCACAGTAGCCATCCATATACTCCCGAATGTCTCTTGGTAGCTTCTTTTCCAAAAGGGATTATCCAATCCTCTATGAGAAAAAAGGTATAACTCTGTGAGTTAAATGCACACGTCACAAAGCAGCTCGTCAAAGCTTCTCTCCAGTTTCTATCTGAAAATATTTCGGTTTTCACCATAAGCCTCAAAGTGCTCCAAAATATCCCTTCACAGACTACACAAAAACAGTGTTAGAATACTGTTCAATGAAAAGAGAAGCTGAAAGATGTTGGGGTCCACGTGTTTCCTAAACAAAGGAATGAACATAAAAGACAACATAGGACAAGACATACATGGCGGCCGCCCTGAACGGAACACACTGGTTTATTTTATCCAGCCGTTTGTGGAATGTTGCCAAGTCACAGGGCATGTGTTGCTTCTCTGACCTTTCCCTGACTCACAAGATCAGTAAACATTGACCAGTTCCCAGAGGCCACTGTTTGCAGCTGGCTCCTTTGCCCATCCTGTTTGCAGAGAAGGACCGTCCTGCTTTGTCTGCAAGAGCAGGGCTTATTGGGAGCGTCTCGTTTGTGAGCACACAGTCCTCTACATCTCCCCCTTCTTTATTTATAGGTTTGAATTTTTTTCAAAACCATCATCACATGTTGGGTTTGCTGGTATTTGGTGTTTGCCCTTTGGCACCGTTTCCAGCAGACTGTGAAAATGACAAAGGCAAAAACAACAATCAATACATTACTAGAAACAGAAGTCAGTAAAGTTTTTACGGGACTCATAGGGTTTAAAGATTTCAAGCTTTGTGCAATACCAGTCATTAAATCTGCACCAGTCTGCAGTGGTAACTGATTACAAAACATTTTAGAAATATTGTGTGTTAGTTCTTGTATTTTTAGGGAAAGATTATTATGGCCAATTAAAAGCCTTTTTATCTTTTTCCAATTATGTACAGTGTTGTTAAAAGGAACAGGGTTAATACAAAATTGAGTAGAATTCCAGTCACTTTTTAACAAGGCTCGAGTATTTAACACTGTCAGCTGCTCCCCTATCCAAGAAACCACTTGTTTTAAGTTATCTACTTGTTCAGTCAAATGGGCATCAATGTCTCGTTGTTGTTGCCACAACAAGTGAGATTGTTCATGCCATTGTTGCATGAACTCTGTATTTTGGATACTTTGATGTAACGCCAGTCCAGCAACAGTGGCGGTGGAAGCAATGGTCACAAGTCCCACTACTGCTGTTACGATGATTCCAACTGCTCTCCAGCGGCAGTGGACAAGATCTTGCAATACTTTGTAAATTTGAGTAACCCCAGTAGTTTCACTCCAGGTGCGTGTCAAGTTCACAGGTAACCCGGTTTCTTTTCTAGCTCTTAAAATATATATATTGGAGTAAGTCTCATTCCAATTATTATGCCACCAAGTAGTATTTATACAGCTTAAAAATGTACAATTGCCCATACAGTTAACAACTCCTGTATTATTATCCCATTTAAAGATTCTCGCTAACAACAAGTAAGGTTTTTTAACACAAGCAATGACATTTTTAGATCTGTTTCAATGTAAAGACATATGGAAGGGATTAGAAAGATTAGTGATATTTAAGGACATGTT
The DNA here is from genome assembly GCF_047675955.1 of Chlorocebus sabaeus. Taxonomy (NCBI): domain Eukaryota; kingdom Metazoa; phylum Chordata; class Mammalia; order Primates; family Cercopithecidae; genus Chlorocebus; species Chlorocebus sabaeus. The sequence goes on along the minus strand of NC_132911.1, from coordinate 43,197,012 downwards.
TCCCATAAAAGTAGACATTGGTTTGCCAGCAGCTAGTAGTTTTTTTATATATGACTTTGTATTTGTGAAGTGTTGGCCAAATGTGGCGTAGGGGGCAACAAGCCACCATCATGCCAAATAATAGTTTCATTACCATCAGCATAAATGTTGTGTTTATTTTCATGCCATCGTAGGCTAAAGTGGCTAAACTTAGTGTGAAAATCTCCATGCACACTCCAGTCAGTGACAAGGTATCTATAATTTCTACCTTTTACTTCTAATAATAATCATGGTCTACTTCTTTTACATCTAGTCCACTCTAATTGGGAAACACCTCCAGACACGTCAGGAATAGGACATAAGGATAATGTAGTAGGCAAGGTTTCATTAAGTAGAGCAGTATGATTATATTTAAAGCTCTGAGTAACAACAATCATAGTAAAGGCAGCAATGTGACTATGATTTTAGTGCACAGCCCAAGCCTCATGAGAAGGATGTTAACAATGTGGACTGTTCCCAAGACATATAGGTAACCCTTTCACCCCAAGATGATATGAACTGTGTACTGTACCCATGTCTAACTCAGGATCCTGATTTAAAAAACGTGATGGCATCCAAGGAGTATCATTAGTAAATACTAAAACTTCTTTGTCTCCCTAGGCCACACATTGATATAATGGTGGAAAGGGAATATAAGCCCAATTTGTGAATTCTCCAACTGTTATCTGGCAATTCACTACAGCTAGTATAGCCAGAAATAAGGTCAGTGAGGTTTTAGGCTGTCCAGCTTGTTGAACAATCTCTTCAGCTTCTTGAGTAAGATTTTTTAGCTGACCCCATGTTGGGGGTTCCACTCGTTGAGTTTCGAAGGTGAAGGTTTCGTGAGTACTCACATTTAATTTTTGAAATGCTGCCAGGAAGTTTTCTGGCTGGATCCTCTTCGCCATGGCACTGCTTCAACCGTCGGGATGGGAACCACTCATCTCCAGCACCTGTACAAACGAGAGCATAACCTCGAACCCATTGTGAAACATTTCCTTTTAAATATTGGCCTTGTAATGAAGGAGAGTACACCCACAAATTGTTAGCTTGTGGCTTTTCTTTTTTTCTTATTTATTTATTTATTTATTTTTTATTATTATTATACTTTAAGTTCTAGGGTACATGTGCATAACGTGCAGGTTTGTTACATATGTATACTTGTGCCATGTTGCTGTGCTGCACCCATCAACTCGTCAGAACCCATCAACTCGTCAGTTACATTAGGTATAACTCCCAATGCCATCCTTCCCTCCTTACCCCTCCCCTCTCCCCATGATAGGCCCTGGTGTGTGATGTTCCCCTTCCCGAGTCCAAGTGATCTCATTGTTCAGTTCCCACCTATGAGTGAGAACATGTGGTGTTTGCTTTTCTGTTCTTGTGATAGTTTGCTAAGAATGATGGTTTCCAGCTGCATCCATGTCCCTACAAAGGACACAAACTCATCCTTTTTGATGGCTGCATAGTATTCCATGGTGTATATGTGCCACATTTTCTTAATCCAGTCTGTCACTGATGGACATTTGGGTTGATTCCAAGTCTTTGCTATTGTGAATAGTGCCGCAATAAACATACGTGTGCATGTGTCTTTATAGCAGCATGATTTATAATCCTTTGGGTATATACCCAGTAATGGGATGGCTGGGTCATATGGTACATCTAGTTCTAGATCCCTGAGGAATTGCCATACTGTTTTCCATAATGGTTGAACTAGTTTACAATCCCACCAACAGTGTAAAAGTGTTCCTATTTCTCCACATCCTCTCCAGCACCTGTTGTTTCCTGACTTTTTAATGATTGCCATTCTAACTGGTGTGAGATGGTATCTCATTGTGGTTTAGATTTGCATTTCTCTGATGGCCAGTGATGATGAGCATTTTTTCATGTGTCTGTTGGCTGTATGAATGTCTTCTTTTGAGAAATGTCTGTTCACATCCTTTGCCACTTTTTGATGAGGTTGTTTGTTTTTTTCTTGTAGATTTGTTTGAGTTCTTTGTAGGTTCTGGATATTAGCCCTTTGTCAGATGAGTAGATTGCAAAAATTTTCTCCCATTCTGTAGGTTGCCTGTTCACTCTGATGGTAGTTTCCTTTGCTGTGCAGAAGCTCTTTAGTTTAATGAGATCCCATTTGTCAATTTTGGCTTTTGCTGCTGTTGCTTTTGGTGTTTTAGACATGAAGTTTTGCCCATGCCTATGTCCTGAATGGTACTACCTAGGTTTTCCTCAGGGTTTTTATGGTATTAGGTCTAACATTTAAGTCTCTAATCCATCTTGAATTAATTTTCGTATAAGGAGTAAGGAAAGGATCCAGTTTCAGCTTTCTACTTATGGCTAGCCAATTTTCCCAGCACCATTTATTAAATAGGGAATCCTTTCCCCATTTCTTGTTTCTCTCAGGTTTGTCAAAGATCAGATAGCTATAGATGTGTGGTATTATTTCTGAGGACTCTGTTCTGTTCCATTGGTCTATATCTCTGTTTTGGTACCAGTACCATGCTGTTTTGGTTACTGTAGCCTTGTAGTATAGTTTGAAGTCAGGTAGCGTGATGCCTCCAGCTTCGTTCTTTTGACTTAGAATTGTCTTGGCGATGTGAGCTCTTTTTTGGTTCCACATGAACTTTAAAGCAAGCAGTGGTTTGTAGTTCTCCTTGAAGAGGTCCTTCACATCCCTTGTAAGCTGGATTCCTAGGTATTTTATTCCTTTGAAGCAATTGTGAATGGAAGTTCATTCATGATTTGGCTCTCTGTTTGTCTGTTACTGGTGTATAAGAATGCTTGTGATTTTTGCACATTAATTTTGTATCCTGAGACTTTGCTGAAGTTGTTTATCAGCTTAAGGAGATTTTGGGCTGAGACAATGGGATTTTCTAAATATACAATCATGTCATCTGCAAACAGGGACAATTTGACTTCTTTTCTCCTAACTGAGTCCCCTTGATTTCTTTCTCTTGTCTGATTGCCTTAGCCAGAACTTCCAACACTATATTGAAGAGGAGTGGTGAGAGAGGGCATCCCTGTCTTGTGCCAGTTTTCGCACATTCAGTATGATATTGGCTGTGGGTTTGTAATAAATAGCTCTTATGATTTTGAGGTATGTTCCATCAATACCGAATGTGTTGAGCATTTTTAGCATGAAGGTCTGTTGAATTTTGTCAAAAGCCTTTTCTGCATCTATTGAGATAATGATGTGGTTCTTGTCTTTGGTTCTGTTTATATGCTGGATTATGTTTATTGATTTGCGAATGTTGAACCAGCCTTGCATCCCAGGGATGAAGCCCACTTGATCATGGTGGATAAGCTTTTTGATGTGCTGCTGAATCCGGTTTGCCAGTATTTTATTGAGGATTTTTGCATCGATGTTCATCAGGGATATTGGTTTAAAATTCTCTTTTTTTGTTGTGTCTCTGCCAGGCTTTGGTATCAGGATGATGTTGGCCTCATAAAATGAGTTAGGGAGGATTCCCTCTTTTTCTATTGATTGGAATAGTTTCAGAAGGAATGGTACCAGCTCCTCCTTGTACCTCTGGTAGAATTCAGCTGTGAATCCATCTGGTCCTGGACTTGTTTTGGTTGGTAGGCTATTAATTATTGCCTCAATTTCAGAGCCTACTATTGGTCTATTCAGGGATTCAACTTCTTCCTGGTTTAGTCTTGGAAGAGTGTAAGTGTCCAGGAAATTATCCATTTCTTCTAGATTTTCCAGTTTATTTGCGTAGAGGTGTTTATAGTATTCTCTGATGGTAGTTTGTATTTCTGTGGGGTCGGTGGTGATATCCCCTTTCTCATTTTTTATTGCGTCTATTTGATTCTTCTCTCTTTTCTTCTTTATTAGTCTTTCTATTGGTTTGTCAATTTTGTTGATCTTTTCCAAAAACCAACTCCTGGATTCATTGATTTTTGGAGGGTTTTTTGTGCCTCTATCTCCTTCAGTTCTGCTCTGATCTTAGTTATTTCTTGCCTTCTGCTAGCTTTCGAATGTGTTTGCTCTTGTTTCTCTAGTTCTTTTAATTGTGATGTTAGAGTGTCAATTTTAGATCTTTCCTGCTTCCTCTAGTGGGCATTTAGTGCTATAAATTTCCCTCTACACACTGCTTTAAATGTGTCCCAGAGATTCTGGTATGTTGTATCTTTGTTCTCATTGGTTTCAAAGAACATCTTTACTTCTGCATTCATTTCGTTATGTACCCAGTAGTCATTCAGGAGCAGGTTGTTCAGTTTCCATGTAGTTGAGCGATTTTGATTGAGTTTCTTAGTCCTGAGTTCTAATTTGATTGCACTGTGGTCTGAGAGACAGTTTGTTACAATTTCTGTTCTTGTACATTTGCTGAGGAGTGCTTTACTTCCACTTCTGTGGTCACTTTTGGAATAAGTGCGATGTGGTGATGAGAAGAATGTATATTCTGTTGATTTGGGGTGGAGAGTTCTATAGATGTCTATTAGGTCTGCTTGCTGCAGAGATGAGTTCAATTCCTGGATATCCTTGTTACCTTTCTGTCTCGTTGATCTGTCTAATGCTGACAGTGGAGTGTTGAAGTCTCCCATTATTATTGTATGGGAGTCTAAGTCTCTTTGTAAGTTTCTAAGGACTTGCTTTATGAGTCTGGGTGCTCCTGTATTGGGTGCATATATATTTAGGATAGTTAGCTCTTCCTGTTGAATTGATCCTTTTACCATTATGTAATGGCCTTCTTTGTCTCTTTTGATCTTTGATGGTTTAAAGTCTGTTTTATCAGAGACTAGTATTGTAACCCCGGCTTTTTTTTGTTCTCCATTTGCTTGGTAAATCTTCCTCCATCCCTTTATTTTGAGCCGATTTATGTCTCTGTGTGTGAGATGGGTCTCCTGAATACAGCAGACTGATGGGTCTTGACTTTTTATCCAGTTTGCCAGTCTGTGTCTTTTAATTGGAGCATTTAGTCCAGTTACATTTAAGGTTAATATTGTTATGTGTGAGCTTGATCCTGTCATTATGATATTAACTCCATGCTTAGTGCTTCTTTCAGGGCCTCTTGTAAGGCAGGCCTAGTGGTGACAAAATCTCTAAGCATTTGCTTATCTGTAAAGGATTTTATTTCTCCTTCACTTATGAAACTTAGTTTGGCTCGATATGAAATTCTGGGTTTAAAATTCTTTTCTTTAAGAATGTTGAATATTGGCCCCCACTCTCTTCTGGCTTGAAGAGTTTCTGCCGAGAGATCTGCTGTTAGTCTGATGGGCTTCCCTTTGTGGGTAACCTGACCTTTCTCTCTGGCTGCCCTTAAGATTTTTTCCTTCATTTCAACTTTGGTGAATCTGGCAATTATGTGTCTTTGAGTTGCTCTTCTCGAAGAGTATCTTTGTGGCGTTCTCTGTATTTCCTGGATTTGAATGTTGGCCTGCCCTACTAGGTTGGAGAAGTTCTCCTGGATGATATCCTGAAGAGTGTTTTCCAACTTGGTTCCATTTTCCCCCTCACTTTCAGGCACCCTAATCAGACGTAGATTTGGTATTTTTACATAATCCCATACTTCTTGCAGGCTTTGTTCATTTCTTTTTCTTCTTTTTTCTTTTGGTTTCTCTTCTCGCTTCATTTCGTTCATTTGATCCTCTATCGCTGATACTCTTTCTTCCAGTTGATCGAGTCGGTTACTGAAGCTTGTGCATTTGTCACGTATTTCTCGTGTCATGGTTTTCATCTCTTCATTTCGTTTATGCCCTTCTCTGCATTAATTACTCTAGCCATCTATTCTTCCACTTTTTTTCAAGATTTTTAGTTTCTTTGCACTGGGTACGTAGTTCGTCCTTTAGCTCTGAGAAATTTGATGGACTGAAGATTTCTTCTCTCATCTCGTCAAAGTCATTCTCCATCAAGCTTTGATCCGTTGCTGGTGATGAGCTGTGCTCCTTTGCCGGGGGAGATGCGCTCTTATTTTTTGAATTTCCAGCTTTTCTGCCCTGCTTTTTCCCCATCTTTGTGGTTTCATCTACCTGTGGTCTTTGATGATGATGGTGACATACTGATGGGGTTTTGGTGTAGGTGTCCTTCCGTTTGATAGTTTTCCTTCTAACAGTCAGGACCCTCAGCTGTAGGTCTGTTGGAGATTGCTTGAGGTCCACTCCAGACCCTGTTTGCCTGGGTGTCAGCAGCAGAGGCTGCAGGAGATAGAATATTGCTGAACAGCGAGTGTACCTGTCTGATTCTTGCTTTAGAGGCTTCCTCTCGGGGTGTACTCCACCCTGTGAGGTGTGGGGTGTCAGACTGCCCTTAGTGGGGGATATCTCCCAGTTAGGCTACTCAGGTGTCAGGGATCCACTTTAGCAGACAGTCTATCCGTTCTCAGATCTCAACCTCCGTGTTGGGAGATCCACTGCTCTCTTCAAAGCTGTCAGACAGAGTCGTTTGCGTCTGCAGAGGTTTCTGCTGCTTTTGTTTACTGTGCCCTGTCCCCAGAGGTGGAGTCTACAGAGACAGTCAGGTTTCCTTGAGCTGCTGTGAGCTCCACCCAGTTCAAGCTTCCCAGAGGCTTCGTTTACTACTTAAGCCTCAGCAATGGCAGGCGCCCCTTCCCCAGCCTCACTGCTGCCTTGCCGTGAGATCGCAAACTGCTGTGCTAGCAATGAGGGAGGCTCCGTGGGCATGGGACCCTTCCGGCCAGGTGTGGATATAATCTCCTGGTGTGCCTGTTTGCTTAAAGCACAGTATTGGGGTAGGAGTTACCCGATTTTCCAGGTGTTGTGTGTCTCAGTTCCCCTGGCTAGGAAAAGGGATTCCCTTTCCCCTTGCATTTCCCAGGTGAGGCGATGCCTCGCCCTGCTTCAGCTCTAGCTGGTCGGGCTGCAGCAGCTGACCAGCACCGATTGTCCGGCACTCCCTAGTGAGATGAACCCAGTACCTCAGTTGAAAATGCAGAAATCACCGGTCTTCTGTGTCACTCACACTGGGAGTTGGAGACTGGAGCTGTTCCTATTCGGCCATCTTAGCTTGTGGCTTGTCTAATGGTTGTTGAAAATGTTTTATTGCTGTAGATTCCTGTAATTGGTGCCAATAGTTAAGAAAATTTAAAGTAAAAAGAGCTTTCAGAATTTGATGTTTTGGGGAATCTCGTCCATTTCGCCCTGTTTGTTTTAAAAGTTGTAATTTTATGGTAGTATTAGCTTTTTAAATAATTGTTTGACCTTGACTGTTAAATGGAATACTAGTGGAATGACGAATGTGGTATGAAGAGAAGAAGGCAGCCAATTTATGAGAGTAATAAGTAGGAGTATTGTCAGTTTTTAATTTAGTAGGAACTCCTATAACTGTAAAGCAAGTAAGTAAATGATTAATAACAGAATTAGCTTTTTTAGAGGGTAATGGTGTAGCCCATTGGAAGTGTGACTAAGTATCAATTGTATGATGAACATATTTTAAATGACCAAAAGAAAAAATATAAGTTATACTTATTTGTCAAATGTGATTTTTTTGAGTGTCTTGGGGATTTATACCTGGACTTAAAAAGGGTGCAATAATAGGAGCACAAGATGGACAGTCTCTGACAATAGTTTGGGCTTGATGGCATGTTATAGAAAATCGCCATTGTAATCCTAAACTGTTAGCATGATGTAATTGATGTTTATCTTGAGCCTGTTGGACGTTGCCAACAAGTAAAGAATTAATTTGGATATTACCCAAAGTTAAAGGTCCTGGTAAAACTGAATGTGAACGTATATGAGTGATTAAAAGGAGGTTGTACGGGAAGTAAGAGTCAAGAACAATAAGGAAAATAGTTTTTGTAAAGGGGTTTTTGGGAGTAATGGTAAAGAAGTTTGAGAAATACACTTAGTCACATATACAGTATATTGGGAATCACTAACTATATTATAAGTGGTTTGAGGCCAATCTTGTAGTACCATGAGAATGGCAAAAAGTTTTCTCTGTTGTACAGATTTAAATGGATAGTGAGAAATTTTTGAATTATTTGATGTCCAATATTTAGCTTTTTTATTGTTAGAAGTATTAGTAAAAAAGGTGGGACCTTTAACCGGAGTATAAGAAATAGGATTATAGGACAGGAAAGAATATTGTTGTAGAAAAGCAAATAATCTATGACTGGGATAGTGTTGAGAAAAGGAACTAGTATACTTAGTGCAAGTCACTTGTTATCTTTTATGAGTTTTTAGTAGAGATTTAATGTATTGATTAGATAATGGGGTAATAATTTTTATAGGGTTAGTGCCAAGCAATTGACGAGTTTTATGTTGTCCTTTAATAATTAATTTAGCCAATTTATTAATATAAGGGTAAATTTTTTAATGGCTCTATTAGTTAAAAATAGCCACTTTAGAATGTTATTATTTTGATGTAAGATGGCTGTTGGTGAATGAGGAGTATGAAAAAGACATAAAGAGAGTGGAAGATCGGGTATAATATAATCAAGGTGAGCTTTACTAATTTTATTTTCTACAAAAGACAATTTCTCTTCTGTAGTAAGGGATAATTGTCGAGAACTGTTTAAATCTGAATCCTCTTCTAAGGTAGTAAACAAATGTTGTAATTTATAAATAGGAATACCTAAGATGGGATGAAACCAATTAATATTTCCCAACAATTTTTGAAAATCATTAAGGGTCACAAGTTGATCTCTTTTAATTTAAATTTTTTTGGGCAGATTTGTTTTTTAGTCAATAGATACCCCATATATTGAATGGGGAACTGAGTTTGTATTTTTTTAAGGAGATATTTGTAAATTATAATGAATTAACTGTTGTTGTAAAACCTTAAAAACTTGATTTTGGAGGGTTACATTAGGGGTAGCCAATAAAATATCATTCATATAATGATAAATTAACACAGTTGGAAACTGATTTTTTACAGGATTTAAAGTCCTATGTACGAATTTTTGACATAAAGTAGGGCTATTAAGCATACCCTGGGGAAGAACCTTCCACTGATATTTTTGAGTGGGCTGCCCATTATTATATTCAGGAATAGTAAAGGCAAACTTTTTACAATCTTGAGGTTGTAATGGAATAGAGAAAAAACAATCTTTGAGATCTATGACCATTAATTTTTAACTTTGTGGAATAAGGGCAGGATTAGGAAGACCAGGCTGTAAACTTCCCCTAGGTTGAATGTAAACATTTATAGTTTTAAGATCAGTTGATAAACGCCATTTTTCACCTTTTTTTTTTTTTTACATGACAAAGACAGCGGAATTCCATGTAGAAGTACTTGGCTGTATATGCCCCTCAGCCAATTGTTTTTTTGACTAACTCTTTTAAAGCCCCAAGTTTTTCTTTAGATAATGGCCACTGTTCCACCCAAACAGGAATGGTAGTTTTCCACTTTATTTTTTTTTAATTTATTTATTATTATTAAACTTCAAGTTGTAGGGTACATGTGCACAATGTGCAGGTTTGTTACATATGTATACTTGTGCCATGTTGGTGTGCTGCACCCATCAACCCGTCATTTACATCAGGTATAACTCCCAATGCAATCCCTTCCCCCTCCCCCCTCCCCATGATAGGCCCCGGTGTGTGATGTTCCCCTTCCCGAGTCCAAGTGATCTCATTGTTCAGTTCCCACCTACGAGTGAGAACATGCGGTGTTTGGTTTTCTGTTCTTGTGATAGTTTGCTAAGAATGATGGTTTCCAGCTGCATCCATGTCCCTACAAAGGACACAAACTCATCCTTTTTTATGGCTGCATAGTATTCCATGGTGTATATGTGCCACATCTTCTTAATCCAATCTGTCACTGATGGACATTTGGGTTGATTCCAAGTCTTTGCTATTGTGAATAGTGCTGCAATAAACATACGTGTGCATGTGTCTTTATAGCAGCATAATTTATAATCCTTTGGGTATATACCTAGTAATGGGATGGCTGGGTCATATGGTACATCTAGTTCTAGATCCTTGAGGAATCGCCATACTGTTTTCCATAATGGTTGAACTAGTTTACAATCCCACCAACAGTGTAAAAGTGTTCCTATTTCTCCACATCCTCTCCAGCACCTGTTGTTTCCTGACTTTTTAATGATCGCCATTCTAACTGGTGTGAGATGGTATCTCATTGTGGTTTTGATTTGCATTTCTCTGATGGCCAGTGATGATGAGCATTTTTTCATGTAATTGCAAAGGTTGAGGCTGGTGAACAGTGGCTATGAGTTTAAAGGATTGTAGCCCATTTTGAACATCATATTTTTGGCAGCTGAAGAAATATGAGGAATGTTTAAAAAAGCACAAAATTGTTGTAAAATATTTTGTCTCCAAAGATTAATATTGATAGGAACAATATAAAAAAAAATTTGACCTTGTTGACCTTTAGGGCCGACGCAAGTTAAAGGTTTTACGCTTTGATAAACCACCGAAGTAGCACCCAAGCCAGTGAATGTAACTGAAACTTTTTTTTTTATTGTATAGGCCACTGATTTAAACAAATGATAGACACATCAGCCCCCGTGTCAATTAACCCTTTAAAAACTATTCCATTAATGTGCAATGAACATAAGGGCTTTTGATCAGAAACTAAAGTTTCTCAAAAAACAGTTTTTTCTGTGCTACCAAACCCTCCCTGTTGAGATATATCTCTAGATAGGAACGGAAAAAAAGGCAATAAAAGTAATTGTGCAATACGCTCCCCTGCCTCTAGACGTATAAATTGTAAGACTTGTACTATAATAAGAATTTCATTAGTAACATCAGGATCAATGATTCCTGGAATCACCATTAACCCCTGTATAGCACTGCTGTTTTGACCTAACAAAAGTCCTACATGTCCTTTTGGCAAAGAGCCACACACTCCAATAGCTAATTTATATACTCCTCCATTAGGAGAAAAGGTATAAGGCTAAGTAATAGTTAAGTCAGTAGCGGCACTCTGCTTAGTTGCTGCATAAAGCTGGGAAACTGGGGTAAGGGGTGGTATCCTTAAGGAGGACTTGAATTTATTCCTTGATGTTGTAGGCCATTGCTCACCAGGTATTGTGGTAGGCTTGCATTATAATTGTTGGGGCCCCAAGCCTGTGTGTCCCGGCTCCCGTTTCCCGGGAGAGAAGACAGTAAATTTTCACTTTTATCAGTTTTGGAACGACATTCATTTGTCCAATGTCGACCTTTGCCACAACATTTGCACACCTCTGAAGGCATCTTTCTGCCTTGAGGGATAGAAGTGTTCAATTTTTTACGACATTCTTTCTTGAAATGTCTAGGTTTGCCACATTGAAAGCAAACACCTTGTTTGTTATTTTCTTTTAAGGCTCTAGATAGGGCTCCAGCAAATAATTGAGGATTATAAATAGCCCCTCCAACACAAGCACAAGCTCTAATATATTTATCTAAAATGGCCCCAGTGGCCTTTAATGGCCTCAACAATTTTTGACAGTCAGCATTAGCATTTTCAACAGACAATGTTTGTAGCAAAATTTTTGAAGTAGGGCCAACACCCACAGTTTTCAAGACAGCATCTTGAAGATGGGCTACAAAATTTGGATATGGTTTATTTGTGCCCTGTAAAATCTTCACAAAGGAGAGGGAAGATTTTCCTGCTATTTTTACCTTATTCCAGGCCCTTAAAAACAAAGTCTTGATTTAAGTAAGGGTGACATCATCTAGGCCAGCCTGAGCATTAAGAGTAGCATATTGACCCATGCCTCTGAGTTGTTCCTCAGTGGGTCCTGGGGGATCACACGTAGCATTTTTTCTACCCTGCACATGTGCCTTGTCCATCCACCAGCTGTGCAATTGTAACCACTGAGAACGATCAAGAACAGCCTTTCCCAAAGTCTTCCAGTCTATAGGAATCATCAAATTTTCTGATGACAAAGCATCAAGAAGACCAAGGATAAAAGAAGATTGAGGTCCATAGCTAGAAATGGCAGCTTTCATTTCTTTCAAAAATTTAAATTGTAAGGCAGTAAATTGGACATCATTGCCACCATTTGGAAACTGAGCATTAGGAGCAAAAAGAGCACGAATAATTGGAAACAGATCCAGCTCCTCAAATTATCTTATCTTTTTCTTTTTTCCCTCCCCCAATGGCAGAAAAGGCACTGAGAAAACTTTGCCAGGCAAAGGTAAGGAAGCTGGGGGGTTGGAGGCACTGGAAAATCCCCTTCTAAAGGGGCAGAAGGAAAAGAAACAGGGAAAGCTCGCAAAGGTGAATTAGAAGAATGTATCTGTAATATCTGTTGAAGCATTCCCATAATATGCTGCATGTCAGAATTTCCCTTAGAATAAGGAAGAATTGGCTCTTCCTCTTCTCCCCCTTTTGCTATCCCCCCATCCTGTTACCTTGGCATAAATGGGCTACATTTCAGATTCATTTTTTCCCAAATCCTCAGATGTCTTTCCTCCTGTGGCTACATCACCACACTCTGAATCAGTCTCAAGTAACTCTAATGCCTGAGTGATAGAGTTACACAAAGTCCACAAATTTAGAGTCATAGTATCTCCTAACTGGTGAGCTCTATGCAGAGATTTTACTACCTGTAACCATTCTCTAGGATTCAGCTGCACTTTAGTCTGATACTGAAACCAGTAACAATGTTGTTCAACATGGGCAAACAATCGCTTCAAAGTCTTTTCTTTCACTTCTACTCCTATAGACAGCAACAGTCCTTGAAGTAGCCGTAAATATTCTGAGGCCAGAGAGGTGGAATTCCCCATAATCATCCCGTGGGTCCCCCTCCTGTACTTACACACCCAGGGTGTTCCCCCTCCGGTTCCTTGCTCTCTTGGAGCCACGGACCCTGCTCGCTGTGCCAGTTGTTGGGGTCCGTGTGTTTCCTAAACAAAGGAATGAACACACAAGACAACACAGGACAAGACATACATGGCGGCCACCCCAAACGGCACACACTGCTTTATTTTATCCAGCCGTTTGTGGAATGTTGCCAAGTCACAGGGCATGTGTTGCTTCTCTGACCTTTCCTTGACTTGCAAGATCAGTAAACATTGACCAGTTCCCAGAGCCCACTGCTTGCAGCTGGCTCATTTGCGCTACGTGTTTGCAGAGAAGGACTGTCCTGCTTTGTCTGCAAGAGCAGGGCTTATAGGGAATGTCTTGTTTGTGAGCACACAGTCCTCTACAGAAAGATGCGAGTGGAATTCACACCACACAGAGCAGTTTCACAGAAAGCTTCCTTCTGGTTTTTATATGAGGGTATTTCTCTTTCAGCATATTCTAAAGAGCATTCCCAAATGTCCTTTCTCAGGTTCCACAGAAGCAGAGATTTCAAACTGCTCAATCCAAAGAATGATTTAACTCTATGAGTTGAAAACACACATCACAGGCAGTTGCTCAGAAAGCTTCTCTACAGTTTTCAACAGAAGAGATTTCCTTGCTCACAACAGGCCTCCGGGCGCCACTTAATATAACTCCCTGAGTGGAATGAACACGTCATAAAACAGTTTCTCAGAAAACTTCTCTCCAGTTTTTATCTGAAGATATTTCCTTTTTCACCATAACCCTGAATGTGATCCCGAATATCCCTTTGCGGATCCGTCAATGACGGAATTTGAAAGCTGCGTAATGTAAAGAAAGCTTTATCTATGTGAGATGAATAAACATAGCAAAAAGCAGATTCACAGAAAGTTTCTATCGAGTTTTTATCTGAATGTATTTCCTTTTTCACCATAGTCCCCATAGTCCTGAATGTGCTCCCGAATGTCCCTTCGCGTATCTGTTCATGACAGAGTTTCCAAGCTGTGTAAAGTAAAGAAAGCTTTATCTATGTGACATGAATACACATATCACAGAGCAGTTTCACAGAAAGCTTCTTTCCAGTTTTGCCTGAGGCTATTTCCCTTTTCTCCATAGACATCACTATGCTCCTGGATATCTCTTGGTAAATTTTTCCCCAAAGTGGTTTCCCTGATGCTCTATGAGAAGAGAGGTATAACACCGTGAGTGGAATGCACACGTCACAAAGCAGTTCATCGGAAAACTTCTCTCCAGTTTCTATCTGAACATATTTCCGTTTCAACGTAAGCCTCAAAGCACTCCCGAATATCCCTTCAGACGCTAAACATCAACAGTGTTAGAAAATTGCTCAATTTATATACATGGGATGAATAAACATAGCAAAAAACAGATTCACAGAAAGCTTCTTTCCAGTTTTCATCTGCAAATATTTCCTTTTCCACCATAGTCCTGAATGTGCTCCTGAATATCCCTTCACGATTCCTTCCATTACAGAGTTTCCAACTTGTGTACTATAAAGGAAGCTTTATCTGTGTGAGATGAATACACATATCACAGAGCAGTTTCACAGAATGCTTCTTTCCAGTTTTTGTCTGAAGCTATTTCCCTTTTCACAATAGGCATCAATATGCTCCCAGATATCCCTTGGTAAATTTTTCTCCAAAGGGGTTTCCTTGGTGCTGTATGAGAAGAGAGATATAAAACTGTGAGTGGAATGCACACATCACAAAGCAGTTCCTCGGAAAGCTTCCCTCCAGTTTCTATCTGAACATATTTCCTTCTTCACCATAAGCCTCAAAGCGCTCCTGAAAATCCCTTCACATACTAAACATAAACAGTGTTACAATACTGCTCAATAAAATAGAAGCTTAACTGTGAGAGTGGAATTCACACAACACAGAGCAGTTTCAAAAGAAAGCTTCCTTCTGATTTTTTTCTGAGGATATTTGTTTTTAAGCATATTCTAAAGAGCGTTCCCAAATGTCCTTTCTCAGATTCCACAGAAACAGTGATTTCCAACTGCTAAATACAAAGAATGATTTAACTCTATGAGATGAATACACACATCATAAAGCACTTGCTCAGAAATCTTTTCTCCAGTTGTCAATGGAAGACATTTCCTTGCTCACCACAGGTCTGCGTGTGCCACTGAATATACCTTCACAGATTTCTCAAAGACAGAATTTCCAAACTGTGCAATGTAGAGTAAGCATTACCTCTGTGAAATGAATGCACATATCTGAGAACAGTTTCTTGGAATGTTTCTTTCTGGGTATCATTCGAGGATAGATCACCTTTCACCATAGTCTTCAATGCATTCTGAAATATCACTTTTTCACTTTTACCCGGATGTTGTTCAAACACTGCCTTATGAGAAAACAGGTATAACTCCCTGAGTAGAATGCATACATCACAAAGCAGTTTCTCAGAAAGCTTCTCTCCAGTTTTTATCTGAAGATATTTTCTTTTTCAACATAGGTCTGAATGTGTTCCGGAATGTCCCTTCACAGATCTGTCCATGCGGAGTTTCCAACTGCGTAATACAAAGAAAATTTTATATATGCGAGATGAATAAACTTGTCTATCACAACGCAGTTTCACAGAAAGCTTCTTTCCAGTTTTTGTCTGATGATACTTCCTTTTTCACCATAGCCATCCATATACTCCCAAATGTCCCTTGGTAGCTTTTTCTCCAAAAAGGATTCCCCAATCCTCTATGAGAAGAAAGATATATCTCTGTGAATGCAATGCAGACATCACAAAGCAGCTCCTTGGAAAGCCTCTCTCCAGTTTCTATCTGAAGATATTTCCATTTTCACCATAAGGCTCAAAGCACTCCGAATATCCCTTCGCTGACTAAACAAAAACAGTGTTAGAATACTGTTCAATGAAAATGGAAGCTTAACTGTGCAGTGGAATTCACACAACACAGAGCAGTTTCACAGAAAGTTTCCTTCTGGTTTTTATCTGAGGGTATTTCTTTTGAAGCACATTCTAAAGAGTGTTCTGAAATGTCCTTTCCCAGGTTCCACAGAAAGAGTGATTTCAAACTACTAAATACAAAGAATGATTTAACTATATGAGAGGAATACAGACATCACAGAGAAGTTGTTCAGAAAGCCTCTCTCCAGTTTTCAATGGAAGACATTTCCTTGCTCACCAGAGACCTCCGGGAGCCACATAATATTCCTTCGCAGATTCCTCAAAGACAGAGTTTCCAAACTGGGCAATAGAGTAAGCTTTAACTCTGTGAAATGTATGCACATATCAGAGAGCAGTTTCTTGGAATGCTTCTTTCTGGGTTTATTTGAAGATATTTCACTTTTCACCATGTCTTCAATGAGCTACGAAATATCACTTTTTCAGTTTTACAGGAACAGTGTTCAAACACTGCCTTACGAGAAAAGAAGTATAACTCCCTGAGTGGAATGCACACATCACAAACCAGTTTCTCATTAGCTTCTCTCCAGTTTTCAACAGAAGATATTTCCTTGCTCACAACAGACATTCGAGCGCCACTTATCCCTTTGCAGATTCCTCAAAGACAGAGTTTCCAAACTGGGCAATATAGTGTAAGCTTTAATTCTGTGAATTGAACGCACATATCAGACAACAGTTTCTTGGAATGCTCCTTTCTGGGTTTTATTTGAGAATATTTCACTTTTCACCATAGTCTTCAATGCACTCCTAAATACCATTTCTTCGGTTTTACAGGAACAGTGTTCAAACACTGCCTTAAGAGAACAGAGGTATAACTCCCTGAGTGGAATGCACACATCACAAAGCAGTTTCTCAGAAAACTTCTCTCCACTTTTTATCTGAAGTTATTTACTTTTTCACCATTGACCTGAATGTGCTACAGAATGTCCCCTTGTGGATCTGATCATGACGGAGATTCCAAACTGCATAATATGGAGAAAGTTTTATCTATGTGAGAGGGATAAACATATCTATCATAAAGTAGTTTCACAGAAAGTTTCTTTCGCGTTTTTTTCTGAGGATATTTCCTTTTTCACCATAGCCATCCATGTACTCCTCAGTGTCCCTTGGTAGCTTTTTCTCCAATAGGGATTCCCTGACCCTCTATGAGAAGGAAGGTATAACTCAGTGAGTGAAATGCCCACGTCACAAAGTAGCTCCTCAGAAAGCTTCTCTCCAGTTTCTATCTGAAGATATTTCCGTTTTCACCATAAGCCTCAAAGTGCTCCCGAATATCCCTTCACCGACTAAACAAAAACAGTGTTAGAATTCTGCTCAATGAAAAGAGAAGCTTAACAGTGCGAGTGGAATTCACACAACACAGAGTAGTTTCACAGAAGGTTTCCTGCTGGATTTTATCTGAGGGTATTTCTTTTTCACCATATTCTAAAGAGCATTCCCTAATGTCCCTTCTCAGGTTCCACAGAAACAGTGATTTCAAACTGCTCAATCCAAAGAATGATTTAACTTTATGAAGTGAATGCACACATCACGAAGCAGTTTCTCAGAAAGTTTCTCTCCAGTGTTTATCTGAAGATATTTTCTTTTTCACCATAGGCCTGAATGTGATCCTGAATATCCCTTCACGGTTCCGTCCATGAGGAAGTTTCCAAGCTGCATAAGGTAAAGAAACCTTTATCTATGTGAGATGAATAAACATAGCAAAAATCAGATTCATAGAAACTTCTTTAAAGTTTTTTTCTGAATATATTTCCTTTTTCTCCACAGTCCTGAATGTTCTCCCAAGTGTCCCTTCACGGATCCATCCATGACAGAGTTTCTGAGCAGCATAATGTAAAGAAAGCTTTACCTACGTGAGACGAGTACACATAGTATAGAGCAGTTTCACAGAAAGCTTCTTTCCAGTTTTTGTCTGAGGCTATTTCCATTTTCACTCTAGGCATCAATATGCCCCCGAATATCCCTCAGTACCTTTTTCTCCAAAAGGGTTTCCATGATGCTGTATGAAAAGAGAGGTATAACACTTTGAGGGGAATACACACGTCACAAAGCAGTTCTTCGGAAAGCTTCTCTCCAGTTTATATCTGAACATATTTCTTTTTTCACCGTAAGCCTCAAATTGCTCCAGAATATCCCTTCGCACGTTAAACACCAACAGTGTTAGAAAACTGTTCAATGAAAAGAGAAGCTTAACTGAGCAAGAGGAATTCACACAACACATAGAAATTTCACTGAAAGCTTCTTTCTGATTTTTATTTGAGGATATTTCTTTCTCCATATTCTAAAGAGTGTTCCCATATATCCTTCCTCAGATTCCAAGGAAGCAGTAATATCAAACTGCTCAATCCTAAGAGCGGTTTAACTCTGAGATGAATACATACATCACAAAGCAGTTGCTCAGAAAGCTTCTCTCCAGTTTTCAATGGAAGACGTTTCCTTGCTCACCACAGGCCTCCGGGCACCACTTAATATCCCTTCCCAGATTCCTCAGAGAGAGAGTTTCCAAACTGGACAATGTAGAATAAGCTTTAATTCTGTGAAATGAATACACATGTCAGAGAGCAGTTTCTTGGAACCCTTCTTTCTGGGTTTTTTGAGGATATTTCACTTTTCGCCAGAGTCTTCAATGCACTCGAAATATCACTTTTTCATTTTTACAGGAACAGTATTCAAACACTGACTTATGAGAAATAGGTATAGCTCCCTGTCTGGAATGCACACATCACAAAGCAGCTTCTCATAAAGCTTCTCTCCAGTTTTTATCTGAAGATATTTTCTTTTTCACCATAGACCTGAATGTGCTCTTGAATGTCCCTTCGAGCATCCGTAAATGACGGAGTTTCCAAACTGCGTAATATAAAGAAAGTTTTATCTATGTGAGATGAATAAACATAGCAAAAAGCAGATTCATAGAAAACTTCTTTCCAGTTTTTATCTGAAGATATTTCCTTTTTCACCGTAGTCCTGAATGTGCTCACGAATATCCCTTCGTGGATCCCTTGATGACACAATTTCCAAGTTGCGTAATGTAAAGAAAGTTTTATCTATGTGAGATTAATACACATATCACAGAGCAGTTTCACAGAAAGGGTTTCCCCGATGCTGTATGACAAGGGAGGTATAACACTGTGAGTGGAATGCACACGTCACAAAGCGGTTTCTCGGAAAGCTTCTCTCCAGTTTCTATGTGAACATATTTACTTTTTCACTGTAAGAATCAAAGCGATCCTGAATATCCCTTCACACCCTCAATATAAACAATGTTAGAAAGCTGCTCAATGAAAAGAGAAGCTTAACTGAGTGGGAGGAATTCACACGACACAGCAGTTTCACAGAAAGCTTCCTTTTGGTTTTTATCTGTGGGTATTCCTTTTTCAGCATGCTGTAAAGAGCATTCCCAAATGCCATTTCTCAGGTTCCACAGAAACAGTGATTTCAAATTGCTCAATCCAAAGAATGATTTAACTCTATGGATGAATACACACATCACAAAGCAGTTGCTCCGAAAACTTCTCTCCAGTTTTCATCAGAAGACATTTCCTTGCTCACCAGAGGCTTCCAGGCACCATTTAGTATCCCTTCACAGATTCCTCAAAGAAAGAGTTTCGAAATTGGGCAACATAGAGTATGCTTTAACTCTGTGAAATGAGTGGACATATCAGAGAGCATTTCTTGGAACGCTTCTTTCTTGGTTTTATTTGAGGATATTTCACTTTTCGTCTTAGTCTTCAATGTGCTGCGAAATATCATATTTTCGGTTTTACAGGAATGGGGTTCCAACATTGCCTTATGAGAAAAGAGGCACAAATCCCTCAGTGGAATGCACACATCACAAAGCAGTTTCTCGGAAAGTTTCTCTTCAATTTTTTTCTGAAGATATTTCCTTTTTCACCATAGGCCTGAATTTGATCTCAAATATCCCTTCACAGAGACGTCCATGAGGGAGTTTCCAGCCTGCGTAATGTAAAGAAAGATTTATCTATGTGAGACGAATACACATAGCACAGAGCAATTTCACAGAAAGCTTATTTAGAGTATTTGTCTGAGGCTATTTCGCTTTTCACCACAGGCATCAATATGATCCCGAATATCCCTTGGTACCTTTTTCTCCCAAAGGGTTTCCCGGATGCTGTCTGAGAATAGAAGTATAACACTGTGAGTGGAATGCACAAGTCACAAAACAGTTCCTCAGAAATCTTCTCTCCAGTTTCTATATGAACATATTAACTTTTTCACCGTAAGCCACAAAGCGGTCCCGAATATCCCTTCACACCCTAAACAAAGCAGTGTTACTATACTGCTAAATTGAAAGAGAAGATAAACTGCGTGAGTGGAATTCACACGACACAGAGCAATTTCACAGAAAGCTTCCTTCTGGTTTTTGTCAGAGGATATTTCCTTTTCAGCATTTTCTGAAGAGTGTTCCCAAATGTCCTTTCTCAGGTTCCACAGAAACAGTGATTTCAAACTGCTCAATCCAAAGAATGACTTAACTCTATGCAATGAATACACACATCACAAAGCAAGTGCTCAGAAAGCTTCCCTCCACTTTTCAACAGAAGACATTTCCTTGCTCACCACAGGCCTCTGGGCGCCACTAAATATTCCTTCATAGTTTCCTCAAAGACAGAGTTTCCAAACTGGGCAATGCACAGTAAGCTTTAACTCTGTGAGATGAATGCACATATCAGAGAGCAGTTTCTTGGAACGCTTCTTTCTGGCTTTTATTTGAGGATATTTCACTTTTCACCATAGTCTTCAATGTGCTCCGACATATCACATTTTGATTTTACAGGAACAGTGTTCAAACATTGCCTTATGAGAAAAGTGGTTCAACTCCCTGAGTGGAATGCACACATCACAAAGCACTTTCTCAGATACCTTCTTTCCAGTTTTGATCTGAAGATATTTCCTTTTTCACCATAGGCCTGAATGTGATCCTGAATATCCCCTTGGGGATGCATCCATGACGGAGTTTCCAAGCTGTGTAATGTAAAAAAAGCTCTATCTATGTGAGATGAAAAAACATAGCAAAAAGCAGATTCACAGAAAACTTCTATCCAGGTTTTATCTGAATGTGTTTTCTTTTTCACTAGAGTCCATAATGTTCTCCCGAATGTCCCTTCACCAATTCGTCCATGACAGAGTTTCCAAGCTGCATAATGTAAAGAAAGCTTTATCTATGTGACATGAATATATGTAACACAGAGCAGTTTCACAGAAAGCTTCTTTCCAGTTTTTTTCTGAGGCTATTTCCCTTTTCACATTGGCATCAATATGCTCCCAGATATCCCTTGGTACCTTTTTCTCCAAAAGGTTTTCCCCGATGCTGTATTAGAAGAGAGATATAACACTGTGAGTGAAATGCGCACGTCACATAGCAGTTCCTCCAAAAGTTTCTCTCCTGTTTCCATCTGAACATATTTCCTTTTTCACCGTAAGCCTCAAAGCGATCCTGAATATCCCTTCACATGCTAAACTTAAACAGTATGAGAAAACTGCTCAATGAAAAGAGAAGTTTAATGGAGCGAGAGGAATTCACACGACACATAGCAATTTCACTAAAAGCTTCCTTCTGATTTTTATCTGAGGATATTTCTTTCTCCATATTCTAAGAGAGTTCTCAAATGTCCTTCCTCAGATTCCACAGAAACAGTGATATCAAACTGCTCAATCCACAGATTGGTTTAACTCTATGAGAGGAATACGCACATCACAGAACAGTTTCCCAGAAAGCTTCTCTCTGGTTTTTATCTGAAGATATTTCCTTTTTCACCATAGACCCGAATGTAGTCCTGAATATCCCTTAGCGGATCCATCCATGATGGAGTTTCCAAGCTGTGTAATGTAAAGAAAACTTTATGTATGTGAGATGAATAAACATAGCAAAAAACAGATTCACAGAAAGCTTCTTTCCAGTTTTTATTTGAAGATATTTCCTTTTTCACCGTAGTTCTGAATATGCTCCCAAATAACTGAGCAAGCAGAATTCACACGACACATAGTAGTTTCACAGAAAGCTTCCTTCTGGTTTTTATCTGAGGATATTTCTGTCTCCATATTCTAAAGTGCATTCTCAAATATCTTTCCCTAGATTCCACAGAAACAGTGATTTCAAAGGGCTCAATACAAAGAATGGTTTAAATTTATGAGATGAATACACACATCACAAAGCAGTTGCTCAGAGAGCTTCTCTCCAGTTTTCATGGGAAGACATTTCCTTGCTCACCACAGGCCTCCATGGCGCCACTTAATACTCCTTCATAGATTCTTCAAAGAGAGAGTTTCCAAACTGGGTAATGTAGACTGAGCTTTAACTCTGTGAAATGGATGCACATATCAAAAAGCAGTTTCTTGGAACACTTCTTACTGGGTTTTATTTGAGGATATTTCACTTTTCGCCATAGTCTTCAAGGGCTCTGAAATAACACTTTTTCATTTTTACAGGAATGGTGCACAAACACTGTCTTGTGAGAAAACAGGTATAACTCCCTGAGTGGAATGCACGCATCACAAAGCAGTTTCTCAGAAAGCTTCTCTCCAGTTTTTATCTGAAGATATTTCCTTTTTCACTGTAGGCTGGAATGTGCTCCCGAATGTCCCTTTGTGGATCCATCCATGATGGAGTTTCCAAGCTACGTTAAGTAAAGAAAACTTTATCTATGTGAGATGAATAAACATAGCAAAAAGCAGATACACAGAAATCTTCTTTCCACTGTTTATCCAAAGAGATTTCCTTTTTCACCATAGTCCTACATGTGCTCCCGAAAGTCTCTTAGCGGATCCATCCATGAAAGAGTTTCCAAGCTGCGTAATGTAAAGAAAGCATTATCTATGTGAAATGAATACACATATCACAGAGCAGTTTCACAGAAAGCTTCTTTCCAGATTTTGTCTGAGACTATTTCCCTTTTCACCATAGGCATCAATATACTCCCAAATATCTGTTGGTACCATTTTATCCAAAATGATTCGCCAATGCTGTATGAGAAGAAAGGTAAAACACTGAGTGAAAAGCACACGTCACAAAGCAGTTCATCGGCAAACTTCTCTCCAGTTTCTATCTGAACATATTTCATTTTTCACCGTAAGCCTCAAAGAGCTCCCAAAAATCCATTCTCACGGTAAACATAAGCAGGGTTAGAAAACTGCTCAATGAAAAGAGAGGCTTAACTGAGTGAGAGGAATTAAAAAGGCACAGAGCAGTTTCACAGAAAGCTTTCTTCTGGTTTTTACCTGAGGATATTTCTTTCGCCATATTCCAAACAGCGATCCCAAATGTTCTTCCTCAGATTCCACAGAAACAGTGACTTCAAATTGCTCAATCCAAAGAATGGTTTAACTCTATGAGATGAATATACACATTACAAAGCAGTTGCTCAAAATCTTCTCTCTAAGTTTCATCGGATGACGTTTCCTTGCTCACCACAGGGCTCCGGGCGCCACTTAATATCCCCTCGCAGATTCCTCAAAGACAGAGTTTCCAAACTGGACAATGTAGAGTAAGCTTTAACTCTGTGAAATGAATGCACATATCAGAGAGCAGTTTCTTGGAACACTTCTTTCTGGCTTTTATTTGAGGATATTTCACTTTTTGCCATAGTCTCCAAAGCACCCTGAAATATCACATTTTCGGTTTTACAGGAACAGTGTTCAAACACTGTCTTATGAGAAAAGAGGTATAATTCCCTGAGTGGAATGAACACATCACCAAGCAGTTTCTCAGAAAGCTTTTCTCCAGTTTTTATCTGAAGATACTTCCTTTTTCACCATAGGCCTGAATGAGCTCCCGAATGTCCCTTCGCAGATCATTCCATGACAGAGTTTCCAAACTGCGTAATATAAAAATGTTTTATCTATGTGAGATGAATAAATACATCTATCACAAAGCAGTTTCACAGAAAGTTTCTCTCCAGTTTTTGTCCGAGGATATTTCCTTTATCACCGGAGCCGTCCATATGGTGAATGCCCAAATAACTTTTTCTCGGAAAGGGATTCCCCAATCTTCTATGAGAAGAAAGGTATAACTCTGTGAGTAGAATGCACAGGTCACAAAGCAACTAATCGGAGGCTTCTCTCCAGTTTCCATCTGCAGATATTTCCGTTTTCACAATAAGCCTTAAAGCGCTCCTGAATATTCCTTCGCAGACTAAACACAGTGTTAGAATACTGCTCAATGAAAGCAGAAGCTGAACAACGCAAGTGGAACTCATATGACACAGAGTAGTTTCACAAAAAGCTTCCTTCGGGTTTTTATCTGAGAGTATTTCTTCTTTAGCATATTCTTAAGAGCGTTCCCAAATGTCCTTTCTCAGGTTCCACAGAAACAGTGATTTCAAACTGCTCAATACAAAGAATGATTTAACTCTATGAGATGAATACACACATCACAAAGCAGTTGCTCAGAAAGCTTCTGTCCAGTTTTCAACAGAAGACATTTCTTTGCTCACCACAGGACTCTGGGCGCCACTTAATGTCCCTTCGCAGATTCCTCAAAGACAGTGCTTCCAAACTGGGCCTTGTAGAGTAAGCTTTAACTCTGAAATGAATGCACATATCAGAGAGCGGTTTCTTGGAACGCTTGTTTCTGGGTTTTATTTGAGGATATTTCACTTTTCACCATAGTCTTCAATGGGCTTCGAAATATCACCTTTTCAGTTTTACAGGAAGAGTGTTCAAACATTGCCTTATGAGAAAAGAGGTATAACTCCCTGAGTGGAATACACATATCACAAATCAGTTTCACAGAAAGCTTCTCTCCTGTTTTAATCTGAAAATATTTCCTTTTTCACCATAGGCCTGAATTTGTCCCCAATTGTCCCTTCGTGTATCCATCCATGACAGAGTTACCAAGCTGTGTATTGTAAATAAAGTTTTATCTATGTGAGATGAATACATATAACAAAAAGCAGATTCACAGAAAACTTCTTTCCAGTTTTCATCTGATATTTACTTTTTCACCGTAGTCCTGAATATGCTCCCAAATGTCCTTTTACGGATCCATTCATGACAGAGTTTCCAAGATGTGTAATGTAAAGAAAGTTTTATCTATGTGAGATGAATCACATAGCACAGAGGAGTTTTACAGAAAACTTCTTTCCAGTTTTTGTCAGAGGCTATTTCCCTTTTCAACAAAGGTGTCAATATGCTCTTGGATATCCCTTGGTATGTTTTTCTCCAAAAGTGTTTCATTGATGTTGTATGAGAAGAGAGGCATAACACTGAGTGGAATGCACACGTCACAAAGCAGTTACTCAGAAAGCTTCTCTCCAGTTTCTATCTAAATATATTTCCTTTTTCACCATAAGCCACAAAGTGCTCCTGAATACCCTTTCACATGCTAAACAAAAACAGTGTTAGAAAACTATTCAATGAAAAGAGAAGCTTAACCAAGCAAGGGGAATCAACACGACACATAGCAGTTTCACTGAAAGCTTCCTTTTGGTTTTTATCTGAGGATATTTATTCTACATATTCTAAAGAGTGTTTCCAAATATCCTTCTTCAGATTCCAAGGAAGCAGTAATATCAAAATTCTCAATTCTAAGAGTGGTTTAACTCTATGAGATGAATACACACATCACAAAGCAGTTGCTCAGAAAGCTTCTCTCCAGTTTTCAACGGAAGACATTTCCTTGCTCACCACAGGCCTCCGGTGAGGCCACTTAATATCCCTTCCTAGATTCCTCAAAGACAGAGTTTCCAAACTGGACAATGTAGATTAAGCTTTAATTCTGTGAAATGAATGCACATATCAGAGAGCAGTTTCTTGGAACCCTTCTTTCTGGGTTTTATTTGAGGATATTTCACTTTTCACCATAGAATTCAAGGCGCTATGAAATATCACTTTTTCAGGTTTACAGGAACAGTGTTCAAACACTGTCTTATGAGAAAAGAGGTATAACGCCCTGAGTGGAATGCACACATCACAAAGCTGTTTCTCAGAAAGCTTCTCTACAGTTTTCAATGGAAGACATTCCCTTGCTCACCAGGGGTGTCCCGGCGCCACATTCTATCCCTTCATAGATTCCTGAAAGACAGAGTTTCCAAACTGGGCAACATAGAATATGCTTTACCTCTGTGAAATGAATGTCCATAACAGAGAGCCGTTTCTTTAAACACCTCTTTCTGGGTTTTATTTGAGGATATTTCACTTTTTGCCGTAGACTTTAATGCGCTCCAAAATATCACATTTACGGTTTCACAGGAACGGCATTCAAACACTGCTTTATGACAAAAGAAGTGTAACTCCCTGAGTGGAATGTACACATCACAAAGCAGTTTCTCAGATACCTTCTCTCCAGTTTTTATCTGAAGATATTTCCTTTTTCACCATAGTCCTGAATGTGCTCCTGAATGTACCTTCACGGGTCTGTCCATGATAGAGTTTCCAAACTGCTTAATATAAAGAAAGTTTTATCTATGCGAGATCAATAAACATATCTATCACAAAGCAGTTTCACACAAAGCTTCTTTCCAGGTTTTGTCTGAGGATATTTCCTTTTTCACGGTAGCTGTCCATATACTCCCGAATATCACTTGGTAGCATTTTCTCCAAACGGGATTCCTCAATGCTCTATGAGAAGAAAGCTATAACTCTGTGAGTGGAATGCACACGTTACAAATCAACTCCTCGGAAAGCTTTTCTCCAGTTTCTATCTGAAGATATTTCCGTTTTCACCATAAGCCTCAAAGCGCTCCCGAATATCTCTTTGCAGACTAAACAAAAACAATGTTAGAACACTGCTCAATGAAAAGAGAAGATTAAAAGTGCAAGTAGAATTCACACGACAGAGAGCACTTTCACAGAAAGGTTCCTTCTGATTTTTATCTGAGGGTATTTCTCTTTCAGCATAGTATAAGAGTGTTCCCAAACTTCCTTCCTCAGGTTCCACAGAAATAGTGATTTTAAACTGCTCAATCCAAACAATGATTTAACTCTGTGAGATGAATGTACACATCACAAAGCACTTGCTCAGAAAACTTCTCTTGACTTTTCAATGGAAGATATTTCCTTTCTCACCACTGGCCTCCAGGCGCCACTTAATATACCTTCGCAGATTCCTCAAAGACAGAGTTTCAAAACTGGGCAATGTAGAGTAAGCTTTAACTCTGTGAAATTAATGCATATATCAAATAGCAGTTTCTTGAAATGCTTCTTTCGGGGTTTTATTTGAGGATAGTTTACTTTTAGCCATAGTCTTCAATGCACTCCGAAATATCACTTTTTGAGTTTTACAGGAATAGGATTCAAATACTGCCTTACGAGAAAGGTATAACTCCCTGAGTGGAATGCACACATCACAAAGCTGTTTCTCAGAAAACTTCTCTCCAGATTTTATCTGAAGATATTTCCATTTTCAATATAGTCCTGAATGTGCTCAAGAATGTCCCTTCATGAATCCATCCATTTCAGCATTTCCAAGCTGCGTAATGTAAAGAAAGATTTATTTGTGTGATATAAATAAACATAGCAAAAAGGAGATTCACGGAATGCTACCTTCTAGTTTTTATCTGAAGATATTTCCACTTTTACCCTAGTCTGGAATGAGCTTCCGAATGTTCCTTCGTGGATCCCTCCATGACAGAATTTCCAAGCTGCATAATGTAAAGAAAGCTTTATCTATGTGAGATGAATAAACGTAGCAAAAAGCTGATTCATAGAAACTTCTTTCCAGTTCTTATCTGAGGATAATTCCTTTTTCACCACTGTCCTCATTGTGCTCCCGAATGTCCCTTCGTGGATCCGTCCATGACAGAGTTTCCAAGCTGCATAAATTAAAGAAAGCTTTATCTATGTGAGTTGAGTACACATAGCACAGAGTAGTTTCACAGAAAGCTTCTTTCCAGTTTTTGTCTGACGCTCTTTCCCTTTTAACCATAGTCATCAATATTCTCCCGGATATCCCTTGGTAACTTTTTCTCCAAAAGTGTTTCCCCGATACTCTATGAGAAGAAAGGTATAGCACTGTGAGTGGAGTGCACACGTCACACAGCAGTTCCTCGGAAAGTTTCTCTCCAGTTTCTATCTGAACATATTTCCTTCTTCACCGTAAGCCTCAAAGTGCTCCCGAATATCCCTTCTCACGCTAAATATAAACAGTGTTAGAAAACTGCTCAATGAAAAGAGAAGCTTAACTGAGTGAGAGAAATTCACACAACACATAGCAGTTTCACATAAAGCTTCCATCTGGTTTTTATTGGAGGATATTTCTTTCTCTGTATGATAAGGAGCATTCCAAATTGTCCTTCCTCAGATTCCACAGATACAGTGATTTTAATCTGCTCAATCCAAAGAATGGTTTAACTCTATGAGATGAATACACACATTACAAAGCACTTGCTCAGAAAGCTTCTCTCCAGTTTTCATTGGAAGGTGTTTCGTTGCTCATCACAGGCCTTCGGGCACCACTTAATCTCCCTTCGCAGATTCCTCAAAGACAGGGTTTCCAAACTGGACCATGTAGAGTAAGCTTTAACTCTGTGAAATGAATGCACATATCAGAGAGCAGTTTCTTGGAATACTTCTTTCTTGGTTTTATTTGAGGATATTTCACTTTTCGCCATAGTCTTCAATGCGCTCCAAAATATCATTTTTTCTGTTTTACAGGAACAGTGCTCAAACACTGCCTTATGAGAAAAGAGGTATAATTTCCTGAGTGGAATGCACACATCACCAAGCAGTTTCTCCGAAAGCTTCTCTACAGTTTTCATTTGAAGGTATTCCCTTTTTCACCATAGGCCTGAATGTGATCCCGAATATCCCTTCATGGATGTGTCCATGATGGAGTTTCCATGCTGCATAATGTAAAGAAAGCTTTATCTATGTGAGATGAATAAACATAGCATAATGCAGATTCACAAGAACCCTCTTTACAGTTTTTATCTGAGGATATTTCCTTTTTCACGATAATCCTGAATGTGCTCCCGAATGTCCCTTCACGGATCATCCAACACAGAGTTTCCAAACTGCATAATGTAAAGATAGCTTTATCTATGTGAGACGAATAAACATAGCAAATATCAGATTCTCAGAAAGCTTCTTTCCAGTTTTTATCTGAAGATATTTCCTTTTTCACCATAGACGTCAATATGCCCCAGAATATCCCTTGGTACCGTTTTCTCCCCCCGATGCTGTTTGAGAAGAGAGGTATAACACTGAGTGGAATGCACAAGTCACAAAGTAGATCCTTGTAAAGCTTCTCTCCAGTTTCTATAAGAAGATATTACCTTTTTTACCATAAGCCTCAAAGTGTTCCCCAATATCCTTTCACACGTTAAACATAAATGGTGTTATAAAACTGCTCAATGAAAAGAGAAGCTTATCTGAGTGAGAGAAATTCACATGACACATAGCAGTTTCACAGAAAGCGTGCTTCTTGTTTTTATCGGAGGATATTTCTTTCTCCATATTCTAAAGAGTGTTCCCAAATGTCCTTCCTCAGATTACACAGAAACAGTGACTTCAAACTGCTCAATCCAAACAATGGATTAACTCTATGAAATGAATTCACACAACACAAAGCAGTTGCTCAGAAAGCTTCTCTCCAGTTTTCATCAAGACAGAGTTTCCAAAGCGGGCAATGTAGAGTAAGCTTTAGTTCTGTGAAATGAATGCACGTTTCAGAGAGCAGTTTCTTGCAACGCTTCTTTCTGGGTTTTATCTGAGGATATTTCACGTTTCGCCATAGTCTTCACTGCACTCAGAAATATCACTTTTTTGTTTTTACAGGAACAGTGTTCAAACACTTCCTTATAAGAAAAGAGGTATAACTCCCTGAGTGGAGTGTACACATCACAAAGCAGTTTCTCAGAAACCTTCTCTCCAGTTTTTATCTGAAGAGAATTCCTTTTTCACCATTGGCCTGCATGTGTTCCCGAATGTCCCTTTGAGGATCTGTCCATGATGGAGCTTCCAAAATGCATAATATAAAGAAGGTTTTATCTATGTGAGATGAATAAACATATCTATCAAAAAGCAGTTTCATGGAAAGCTTCTTTAAAATTTTTTCTCTGAAGATATTTCCTTTTTCAACATAGCCATCCATATTCTTCCCAATGTCCCTTGGTAGCTTTTTCTCCAAAATTGATTCCCCAATCCTCTGTGAGAACAAAGGTATAACTCTGTGAGTAGAATGCACACATCACAAAGCAATGCTTCTCTCCAGTTTCAATTTGAAGTTATTTCCGTTTTCACCACAAGCCTCAAAGCACTCCTGAATAACTCTATGGGATGAATACACAGATCACAAAGGAGTTGCTCAGAAAGCTTCCCTCCAATTTTCAATGGAAGACATTTCCTTGCTTGCCACAGGCCTCCAGTTGCCACTTAATTTCCCTTGGCAAATTCCTCAAAGACAGAGTTTCCAAATTGGACAACATAGAGTAAGCTATAACTCTGAGAAATGAATGCACATATCAGAGAACAGTTTCTTGGAACGCTTCTTTCTGGGTTTCATTTGAAGATATTTCACTTTTAACCATAGTCTTCAATGCACTGTGAAATATCACCTTTTCAGTTTTACAGAAATTGTTTCAAACATTGCCTTATGTGAAAAGAGGTATAACTCCATGAGTGGAATGAACACATCACAAAGCAGTTTCTCAGAAAGATTCTCTCCAGTTTTTATCTGAAGATACTTCCTTTTTCACCATAGGCCTGAATGTGCTTCCGAATGTCCCTTTTCAGATCCATCCATGATGGAGTTTCCAAACTACACAATATAAAGAAAGTTTTATCTATGTGAGATGAGTAAACATATATATCACAAAGCAGTTTTACAGAAAGTTTCTTTCCAGTTTTTGTCTGCGGATATTTGCTTTTCCCCATAGCCATCTATATACTCCCAAATGTCCCTTGGTTGCTTTTTCTTCTAAAGGGAGGCCCCCATCCTCTATGAGAATAAAAGTATAACTCTTTGAGTGGAATGCACACGTCACAAAGTGTGCATTTCCTCAGAAAGCCTCAAAGTGTTCCCGATTACCCCTTCACAGACTAAACAAAATCAGTGTTAGAATACTGTTCAATGAAAAAAGAAGCTTAACTGTGTGACTGGAATTCACATAACACAGACCAGTTTCACAGAAAGCTTCCTTCTGGTTTTTATCTGAGGGTATTTCTTTTTCAGCACATTCAAAAGAGCATTCCCAAATGTCCTTTCTCAGATTCCACAGAAACAGTGATTTCAAACTGCTCAATCCAAAGATTGATTTAACTCTATGAGATGAATACACACATCACAAAGGAGTTCCTCAGAAAGCTTCTCTCCAGTTTTCAGTGGAAGACATTTCCTTGCTCAACACAGGCCTCTGGCCGCCACTTAACATACCTTTGCAGATTCCTCAAAGATAGAGTTTCCAAACTGGGCAATGTAATGTAACCTTTAACTCTGTGAAATGAATACCCATGTCAGAGAGCAGTTTCTTGGAATGCTTCTTTTTGGGGTTTATAGGAGGATATTTCACTTTTAGCCATAGGCTTCAATGTGCTCCTAAATATCACTTTTTCGGTTTTACAATAACAATGTTCAAACAGTGCCTTATGAGAAAAGAGGTATAATTCCCTGAATGGAATGCACATATCACAAAGCAGTCTTTCCAAAAGCATCTCTCAAGTTTTTATTTGAAGTTATTTCCTTTGTCACCCTAGGCCTGAATGGGATCCCGAGTATCCCTTCGCAGATGCATCCATGATGGAGTTTCCATGCTGCATAATGTAAAGAAAGCTTTATCTATGAGACATGAATAAACATAGCAAAAAGGAGATTCACCAAAAGTTTCTTTACAGTTTTCATCTGAAGATATTTCCTTTTACACGATAGTCCTGATGAGCTCCCGAATATCCCTTCGCGGATCCGTCCAATACAGAGTTTCCAAGCTGCGAAATGTAAAGAAAGCTTTATCTATGTGAGATGAATAAACATATGATAGGGCAGTTTCACAGAAATGGTCTCCCTGAAGCTGTATGAGAAGAGAGGTATAATACGGTGGTTGGAATGCGCACGTTGCAAAGCAGTTCCTTGGAAAGCTTCTCTCCGTTCTCTCTGAACATATTTCCTTTTTCACCTAAAGCCTCAAAGCACTCCAGAATAACCCTTCGTACACTAAAAATAAACATTATTAGAAAACTGCTCAAGGAAAAGGGAAGCTTAACTGAGCGAGAGGATTTCACACAACACATAGCAGTTTCACAGAAAGCTTCCTTCTGGTTTTTATCTGAGGATATTTCTTTCTCCATATTCTAAAGAGCGTTCCCAAATGTCCTTCCTCAGATTCCACAGAAGCAGTGATTTCAAACTGCTCAATCCAAAGAATGTTTTAATTCTTTGGATGAATACGCACATCACAAAGCAATTGCTCAGAAAGCTTCTCTCCAGTTTTTGTCTGAAGATATGTCCTTTTTCACCATAGGCCTGAATGTGGTCCCAACTGTCACTTCGGGGATCAGTCCATGACTGAGTTTTCAATCTGTGTAATATAAGAAACGTTTATCTATGGGAGATGAATAAACATAGCACAAAGCAGATTAACAGAAAGCTTCTTTCCAGTTTTTATCTGAAGGTATTTCCTTTTGCACCATAGTCCTGAAAGTGCTCCCGAATATCCCTTCGTGGATCCATCCATGGCAGAGTTTCCAAGTTGTCTAATGTAAAGAAAGATATTCATTTATGTAAAATGAACACACATATCACAGAACAGTTTCACAGAAAGGGTTTCCCTGATGCTGTATGAGAAGAGAGGTATAACATTGTGAATGGAGTACACATGTCGCAAAGTGGTTCCTCAGAACGCACCTCTCCAGTTTCTCTCTGAAAATATTTCCTTTTTACGGTAAGCATCAAAGCACTCTCGAATACCCCTTCGTGTGCTGAACATTAACAGTGTTCAAAAATTCTCAATGAAAAGAGAAGCCAAACTGAGTGAGAGGAATTCACCGACACATAGCAGTTTCACAGAGAGCTTCCTTCTGGTTTTTATCTCAAGATATTTCTTCCTCCATATTCTAAAGAGCCTTCCAAAATGTACCTCCTCAGATTCCACAGAAGCAGTGATTTCAAACTACTCAATCCAAATAATGGTTTAACTTTATGAGATGAATATACACATCACAAAGCAGTTGCTCAGAAACCTTCTCTCCAGTTTTCATCGGAAGACCTTTCCTTGCTCACCACAGGCCTCCGGGCACCACTTACTATCACTTTGCAGATTCTTCAAAGATAGTTTCCAAACTGAGCAACGTAGCATAAACATTAACGCTGTGAAATGAATGCACATATTGGAGAGCAGTTTCTTGGAATGTTTCTTCCTGGGTTTTATTTGAGGATATTTCACTTTTCGCCACAGTCTTAATTGCACTCTGAAATATCACTTTTTCAGTTTTGCAGGAAGAGTATTCAAACATTGTCTTATGAGAAAAGAGGTATAACTCACTGAGTGGAAGGTGCACATCACAGAGCAGTTTCTCAGAAAGCTTCTCTCCAGTTTTTAATGAAGATATTTCCTGTTTCACCAAAATCTTGAATTCCATCCTGAATATTCCTTCGCAGATCCATCCATGATGGAGTTTCCAAGCTGCATAATGTAAAGAAAGCTTTATCTCTGTGAGATGAATAAACATAGCGAAAAGCAGATTCACAGAAAGCTTCTTTCCAGTTTTTATCTGAAGATATTTCCTTTTTCACCATAGTCCTGAATGTGCTCCCGAATATTCCTTCACAGATCCGTCCATGACAGAGTTTCCAAGCTGCGTAACTTAAAGAAAACTTTATCTCTATGAGATGAGTACACATATCACAGAGCAGTTTCGCAGAAAGCTTCTTTCCAGTTTTTGTCTGAGGCTATTTTCCTTTTCACCTTAGGCATCAATATGTCCCCGAATATCCCTTGGTAACTTTTTCTCCAAAGCGATTTCCCTGATGCTGATGATAAGAGAGGTATAACACTGTGAGTGGAATGCACACATCACAAAGCAGTTCGTTGGAAAGTTTCTCTAAAGTTTCTATCTGAAAATATTTCCTTTTTCACCATAAACCTCAAAGTGCTCCCGAATATCCCTTCTCACGCTAAACATAAACAGTGCTAGAAAACTGCTCAATGAAAAGAGAAGCTTAAATGAGTGACAGAAATTCACACAACACATAGCAGCTTCACAGAAAGCTTCCTTCTCGTTTTTATCTGAGGACATTTCTTTCTACATATTCAAAGGAGCGTTCACAAATGTCCTTCCTCAGATTCCAAAGAAGTAGTGATTTCAAACTGCACAATCCAAAGTGTAGTTTAACTCTAATGGATGAATACACACATCACAAAGCAGTTGCTCAGAAAGCTTCTCTCCAGTTTTCAATGGAAGACGTCTCCTTCCTCACCACAGGCCTCCGGATGCCACTTAATATTCCTTCACAGATTCCGCAAACGCAGAGTTTCCAAACTGGGCAACATAGGGTAAGGTTTACCTCTGTGAAATGAATGCACATATCCGAGAGCAGTTTCTTGGAACGCTTCTTTCTGGGTTTTATTTGAGGATAGTTCACGTTTTGCAATAGTCTTCAACACGCATCAAAATATCACTTTTTCTTTTCTACAAGAACAGTGTACAAACACTGTCTTATGAGAAAAGAGGTATAAATACCTGAGTGGAATGCACAT
The DNA here is from genome assembly GCF_047675955.1 of Chlorocebus sabaeus. Classification (NCBI taxonomy): domain Eukaryota; kingdom Metazoa; phylum Chordata; class Mammalia; order Primates; family Cercopithecidae; genus Chlorocebus; species Chlorocebus sabaeus. The sequence continues at coordinate 43,162,743 of NC_132911.1, read as the reverse complement.
ATCACAAAGCAGTTTCTCTGAAAACTTGTCTGCAATTTTTATCTGAAGATATTTCCTTTTTCACCATAGGCCTGAATGTGCTACCAAATATCTCTTCGCGGATCCGTCCATGATGGAGTTTCCAAACCGCGTAACATGAAAAAAGATTTTCTATGTGAGATGAACAAACTAACTATCACAAAGAATTTTCATAGAAAGCTTCTTTTCAGGCTGGGCGCGGTGGCTGAAACCTGTAATCCCAGCACTTTGGGAGGCCGAGACGGGCGGATCACGAGGTCAAGATATCAAGACCATCCTGGCTAACACGGTGAAACTCCGTCTCTACTAAAAAATACAAAAAACTAGGCAGGCGAGGTCGCGGGCATCTGTAGTCCCAGCTACTCAGGAGGCGGAGCTTGCAGTAAGCTGAGATCCGGCCACTGCACTCCAGCCTGGGCTACAGAGCAAGACTCTGTCTCAAAAAAAAAAAAAAAAAAAAAAAAAAAAAAAAAGCTTCTTTTCAGTTTTTGACTGAGGATATTTCCTTTTACACCATAGTCATTCATATATTCCCTAATATCCCTTGGTAGCTTTTTCTCCAAAAGGGATTCCCCAATCCTCTATGAGAAGAAAGGTATAACTCTGTGAGTGGAATGCACACGTCACAGAGCAGCTCATAGGAAAGCTTCTCTCCATTATCCAGCTGAAGATATTTCTGTTTTCACTGTAAGCCTCAAAGCGCTCCCCAATATCTCTTCTCACACTAAACATAAATAGTATTAGAAAACTGCTCAATGAAAAGAGAAGCTTAACTGAGTGAGAGGAATTCACACAACACATAGCAGTTTCACAGAAAGCTTCCTTCGGGTTTTCGTCTGAGGATATTTCTTTCTCCATGTTCGAAAGAGGGTTTCCAAATGTACTTCCTCAGAATCCAACGAAACAGTGATTTCAAACTGCTCAATTAAGTGAATGGTTTAACTCTATGAGATGAATACACACGTCACAAAGCAGTTGCTCAGAAAACTGCTCTCCAGTTTTCAACGGAAGACATTTCCATGCTCACCACAGGCCTCTGGGGCACCACTTAATATCTTTTTGCAGATTACTCAAAGACAGAGTTTCCAAACTGGGCAATGTAGAGTACGCTTAACTCTGTGAAATGAATGCACATATCAGAGAGCAGTTTCTTGGATCGCTTCTTTACAGGTTTTATTTGAGAATATTTCACTTTTTGCCATAGTCTTTAATGTGCTGAGACTTATCACTTTTTCAGTTCTACAGAAACAGTGTTCAATCACTGCCTTATGAGAAAAGAGGTATAATTCCGTGAGTGGAATGCACACATCACAAAGCAGTTTCTCAGAAAGCTTCTGTCCAGTTTTTATCTCAAGATATTTAATTTTTCACCATAGGCCTGAAGGTACTCTGGAATGTCGCCTCGCGGATCCATCCATGACCGAGTTTCCAAACTGCGTAGTATAAGGAAAGTTTTATCTATGTGAGATTAATAAACATATCTATCACAAAGCAGTTTCACAGGAAGCTTCTTTCCAGTTTTTGTCTGAGGATATTTCCTTTTTCACCTTAGCCGTCCGTTAACTCCCAAATGTCTCTTGATAACTTTTTCTCCAAAATTGTTTGCCCAATCCTCTATGAGAAGAAAGGTATAACTCCGGGAGTGGAATGCACACGTCACAAAGCAGCTTCTCAGAAAGCTTCTCCCCAGTTTCTATCTGAGGATATTTTCGTTTTCACCATAAGCCTCAAAGCGCTCCTGAATATCCCTTCGCAGACAAAATACAGTGTTAGAATACCACTGAATGAATAGAGAAGCTTAATTGTGCGAGTGCAATTCACACAACTCAGAGCAGTTTCACAGAAAGCTTTGCATTTCCTCAAAGGCAGAGTTTCCAAACTGGGCAATGTGGAGTAAGCTTTAACTTTGTGAAATGAATGCACATATCATAGAGCAGTTTCTTGGAAAGCTTCTTTCTGTGTTTTATTGGACGATATTTCTCTTTTCACCTTAGTCTTCAATGCGCTCCAAAATATCACTTTTTTGGTTTTTCAAGAACCAGTGTTCAAACACTGCCATATGAGAAAAGAGGTATAACTCCCTGAGTGGAATGCACACATCACAATGCAGTTTCTCAGAAAGCTCCTCTCCAGGTTTTATCTGAAGGTATTTCCTATTTTTTTTTTTAAATTTATTTATTATTATTAAACTTCAAGTTGTACGGTACATGTGCACAATGTGCAGGTTTGCTACATATGTATACTTGTGCCATGTTGGTGTGCTGCACCCATCAACCCGTCATTTACATAAGGTATAACTCCCAATGCAATCCCTCCCCCCTCCCCCCTCCCCATGATAGGCCCCGGTGTGTGATGTTCCCCTTCCCGAGTCCAAGTGATCTCATTGTTCAGTTCCCACCTATGAGTGAGAACATGCGGTGTTTGGTTTTCTGTTCTTGTGATAGTTTGCTAAGAATGATGGTTTCCAGCTGCATCCATGTCCCTACAAAGGACGCAAACTCATCCTTTTTTATGGCTGCATAATATTCCATGGTGTATATGTGCCACATCTTCTTAATCCAGTCTGTCACTGATGGACATTTGGGTTGATTCCAAGTCTTTGCTATTGTGAATAGTGCTGCAATAAACATACGTGTGCATGTGTCTTTATAGCAGCATAATTTATAATCCTTTGGGTATATACCCAGTAATGGGATGGCTGGGTCATATGGTACATCTAGTTCTAGATCCTTGAGGAATCGCCATACTGTTTTCCATAATGGTTGAACTAGTTTACAATCCCACCAACAGTGGAAAAGTGTTCCTATTTCTCCACATCCTCTCCAGCACCTGTTGTTTCCTGACTTTTGAATGATCGCCATTCTAACTGGTGTGAGATGGTATCTCATTGTGGTTTTGATTTGCATTTCTCTGATGGCCAGTGATGATGAACATTTTTTCATGTGTCTGTTGGCTGTATGAATGTCTTCTTTTGAGAAATGTCTGTTCATATCCTTTGCCCACTTTTTGATGGGGTTGTTTGTTTGTTTCTTGTAAATTTGTTTGAGTTCTTTGTAGGTTCTGGATATTAGCCCTTTGTCAGATGAGTAGATTGCAAAAATTTTCTCCCATTCTGTAGGTTGCCTGTTCACTCTGATGGTAGTTTCTTTTGCTGTGCAGAAGCTCTTTAGTTTAATGAGATCCCATTTGTCAATTTTGGCTTTTGCTGCCGTTGCTTTTGGTGTTTTAGACATGAAGTCTTTGCCCATGCCTATGTCCTGAATGGTACTACCTAGGTTTTCCTCTAGGATTTTTATGGTATTAGGTCTAACATTTAAGTCTCTAATCCATCTTGAATTAATTTTCGTATAAGGAGTAAGGAAAGGATCCAGTTTCAGCTTTCTACTTATGGCTAGCCAATTTTCCCAGCACCATTTATTAAATAGGGAATCCTTTCCCCATTTCTTGTTTCTCTCAGGTTTGTCAAAAATCAGATGGCTGTAGATGTGTGGTATTATTTCTGAGGACTCTGTTCTGTTCCATTGGTCTATATCTCTGTTTTGGTACCAGTACCATGCTGTTTTGGTTACTGTAGCCTTGTAGTATAGTTTGAAGTCAGGTAGCGTGATGCCTCCAGCTTTGTTCTTTTGACTTAGGATTGTCTTGGAGATGCGGGCTCTTTTTTGGTTCCATATGAACTTTAAAGCAGTTTTCTCCAATTCTGTGAAGAAGCTCATTGGTAGCTTGATGGGGATGGCATTGAATCTATAAATTACCTTGGGCAGTATGGCCATTCTCACGATATTGATTCTTCCTATCCATGAGCATGGTATGTTCTTCCATTTGTTTGTGTCCTCTTTGATTTCACTGAGCAGTGGTTTGTAGTTCTCCTTGAAGAGGTCCTTTACATCCCTTGTAAGTTGGATTCCTAGGTATTTTATTCTCTTTGAAGCAATTGTGAATGGAAGTTCATTCCTGATTTGGCTCTCTGTTTGACTGTCACTGGTGTCTAAGAATGCTTGTGATTTTTGCACATTAATTTTGTATCCTGAGACTTTGCTGAAGTTGCTGATCAGCTTAAGGAGATTTTGGGCTGAGACAATGGGGTTTTCTAAATATACAATCATGTCATCTGCAAACAGGGACAATTTGACTTCTTCTTTTCCTAACTGAATCCCCTTGATTTCTTTCTCTTGCCTGATTGCCCTAGCCAGAACTTCCAACACTATGTTGAATAGGAGTGGTGAGAGAGGGCATCCCTGTCTTGTGCCAGTTTTCAAAGGGAATTTTTCCAGTTTTTGCCCATTCAGTATGATATTGGCTGTGGGTTTGTCATAAATAGCTCTTATGATTTTGAGGTACGTTCCATCAATACCGAATTTATTGAGCGTTTTTAGCATGAAGGGCTGTTGAATTTTGTCAAAAGCCTTTTCTGCATCTATTGAGATAATGATGTGGTTCTTGTCTTTGGTTCTGTTTATATGCTGGATTATGTTTATTGATTTGCGAATGTTGAACCAGCCTTGCATCCCAGGGATGAAGCCCACTTGATCATGGTGGATAAGCTTTTTGATGTGCTGCTGAATCCGGTTTGCCAGTATTTTATTGAGGATTTTGGCATCGATGTTCATCAGGGATATTGGTCTAAAATTCTCTTTTTTTGTTGTGTCTCTGCCAGGCTTTGGTATCAGGATGATGTTGGCCTCATAAAATGAGTTAGGGAGGATTCCCTCTTTTTCTATTGATTGGAATAGTTTCAGAAGGAATGGTACCAGCTCCTCCTTGTAACTCTGGTAGAATTCAGCTGTGAATCCATCTGGTCCTGGACTTTTTTTGGTTGGTAGGCTATTAATTATTGCCTCAATTTCAGAGCCTACTATTGGTCTATTCAGAGATTCAACTTCTTCCTGGTTTAGTCTTGGAAGAGTATAAGTGTCCAGGAAATTATCCATTTCTTCTAGATTTTCCAGTTTATTTGCGTAGAGGTGTTTATAGTATTCTCTGATGGTAGTTTATATTTCTGTGGGGTCGGTGGTGATATCCCCTTTATCATTTTTAATTGCATCGATTTGATTCTTCTCTCTTTTCTTCTTTATTAGTCTTGCTAGTGGTCTGTCAATTTTGTTGATCTTTTCAAAAAACCAACTCCTGGATTCATTGATTTTTTGGAGGGTTTTTTGTGTCTCTATCTCCTTCAGTTCTGCTCTGATCTTAGTTATTTCTTGCCTTCTGCTAGCTTTCGAATGTGTTTGCTCTTGCTTCTCTAGTTCTTTTAATTGCGATGTTAGAGTGTCAATTTTAGATCTTTCCTGCTTTCTCTTGTGGGCATTTAGTGCTATAAATTTCCCTCTACACACTGCTTTAAATGTGTCCCAGAGATTCTGGTATGTTGTATCTTTGTTCTCATTGGTTTCAAAGAACATCTTTATTTCTGCCTTCATTTCGTTATGTACCCAGTAGTCATTCAGGAGCAGGTTGTTCAGTTTCCATGTAGTTGAGCGGTTTTGATTGAGTTTCTTAGTCCTGAGTTCTAATTTGATTGCACTGTGGTCTGAGAGACAGTTTGTTATAATTTCTGTTCTTGTACATTTGCTGAGGAGTGCTTTACTTCCAATTACGTGGTCAATTTTGGAGGAAGTACGATGTGGTGCTGAGAAGAATGTATATTCTGTTGATTTGGGGTGGAGAGTTCTATAGATGTCTATTAGGTCTGCTTGCTGCAGAGATGAGTTCAATTCCTGGATATCCTTGTTAACTTTCTGTCTCGTTGATCTGTCTAATGTTGACAGTGGAGTGTTGAAGTCTCCCATGATTATTGTATGGGAGTCTAAGTCTCTTTGTAAGTCTCTAAGGACTTGCTTTATGAATCTGGGTGCTCCTGTATTGGGTGCATATATATTTAGGATAGTTAGCTCTTCCTGTTGAATTGATCCCTTTATCATTATGTAATGGCCTTCTTTGTCTCTTTTCATCTTTGATGGTTTAAAGTCTGTTTTTATCAGAGACTAGTATTGCAACCCCCGCTTTTTTGTGTTCTCCATTTGCTTGGTAAATCTTCCTCCATCCCTTTATTTTGAGCCGATGTATGTCTCTGCGTGTGAGATGGGTCTCCTGAATACAGCAGACTGATGGGTCTTGACTCTTTATCCAGTTTGCCAGTCTGTGTCTTTTAATTGGAGCATTTAGTCCATTTACATTTAAGGTTAAGATTGTTATGTGTGAACTTGATCCTGCCATTATGATATTAACTGGTTATTTTGCTCATTAGTTGATGCAGTTTCTTCCTAGCCTTGATGGTCTTTACATTTTGGCATGTTTTTGCAATGGCTGGTACCGGTTGTTTCTTTCCATGTTTAGTGCTTCCTTCAGGGTCTCTTGTAAGGCAGGCCTAGTGGTGACAAAATCCCTAAGCATTTGCTTATCTGTAAAGGATTTTATTTCTCCTTCACTTATGAAACTTAGTTTGGCTGGATATAAAATCCTGGGTTTAAAATTCTTTTCTTTAAGAATGTTGAATATTGGCCCCCACTCTCTTCTGGCTTGAAGAGTTTCTGCCGAGAGATCTGCTGTTAGTCTGATGGGCTTCCCTTTGTGGGTAACCCGACCTTTCTCTCTGGCTGCCCTTAAGATTTTTTCCTTCATTTCAACTTTGGTGAATCTGGCAATTATGTGTCTTGGAGTTGCTCTTCTCGAGGAGTATCTTTGTGGCGTTCTCTGTATTTCCTGGATTTGAATGTTGGCCTGCCCTACTAGGTTGGGGAAGTTCTCCTGGATGATATCCTGAAGAGTGTTTTCCAACTTGGTTCCATTTTCCCCCTCACTTTCAGGCACCCCAATCAGACGTAGATTTGGTCTTTTTACATAATCCCATACTTCTTGCAGGCTTTGTTCATTTCTTTTTCTTCTTTTTTCTTTTGGTTTCTCTTCTCGCTTCATTTCATTCATTTGATCCTCCATCACTGACATTCTTTCTTCCAGTTGATCGAGTCGGTTACTGAAGCTTGTGCATTTGTCACGTATTTCTCGTGCCATGGTTTTCGTCTCTTTCATTTCGTTTGTGAGCTTCTCTGCATTAATTACTCTAGCCATCAATTCTTCCACTTTCTTTTCAAGATTTTTAGTTTCTTTGCGCTGGGTAGGTAATTCTCCTTTAGCTCTGAGAAATTTGATGGACTGAAGCCTTCTTCTCTCATCTCGTCGAAGTCATTCTCCGTCCAGCTTTGATCCGTTGCTGGCGATGAGCTGCGCTCCTTTGCTGGGGGAGATGCGCTCTTATTTTTTGAATTTCCAGCTTTTCTGCCCTGCTTTTTCCCCATCTTTGTGGTTTTATCTGCCTCTGGTCTTTGATGATGGTGATGTACTGATGGGGTTTTGGTGTAGGTGTCCTTCCTGTTTGATAGCTTTCCTTCTAACAGTCAGGATCCTCAGCTGTAGGTTGTAGCTGTAGGAGATTGCTTGAGGTCCACTCCAGACCCTGTTTGCCTGGGTATCAGCAGCAGAGTCTGCAGAAGATAGAATATTTCTGAACAGCGAGTGTACCTGTCTGATTCTTGCTTTGGAAGCTTCCTCTCAGGGGTGTACTCCACCCTGTGAGGTGTGGGGTGTCAGACTGCCCCTAGTGGGGGATGTCTCCCAGTTAGGCTACTCAGGGGTCAGGGACCCACTTGAGCAGGGAGTCTGTCCCTTCTCAGATCTCAACCTCGGTGTTGGGAGATCCACTGCTCTCTTCAAAGCTGTCAGACAGAGTCGTTTGCGTCTGCAGAGCTGCTGCGTTTGTTATTATTTACTGTGCCCTGTCCCCAGAGGTGGAGTCTACAGAGACAGGCAGGTTTCCTTGAGCTGCTGTGAGCTCCACCCAGTTCCAGCTTCCCAGCAGCTTTGTTTACCTACTTAAGCCTCAGCAATGGCGGGCGCCCCTCCCCCAGCCTCGCTGCTGCCTTGCCGGTAGATCACAGACTGCTGTGCTAGCAATGAGGGAGGCTCCGTGGGTGTGGGACCCTCCCGGCCAGGTGTGGGATATGATCTCCTGGTGTGCCTGTTTGCTTAAAGCGCAGTTTTGGGGTGGGAGTTACCCGATTTTCCAGGTGTTGTGTGTCTCAGTTCCCCTGGCTAGGAAAAGGGATTCCCTTCCCCCTTGCGCTTTCCAGGTGAGGCAATGCCTCGCCCTGCTTCAGCTCTCGCTGGTCGGGCTGCAGCAGCTGACCAGCACCGATCGTCTGGCACTCCCCAGTGAGATGAACCCAGTACCTCAGTTGAAAATGCAGAAATCACCGGTCTTCTGTGTCGCTCGTGCTGGGAGTTGGAGAAGGAGCTGTTCCTATTCGGCCATCTTGCTCCGGTATTTCCTTTTTCACCATATGCCTGAATGTACTCCCAAATGTCCCTTTGTGGATCCATCCGTAATGGAGTTTCCAAACTGTGTAATATAAAGCAATTTTTTAATGTGAGAGGAATAAACATCTCTATCACAAAACAGTTTCACAAAAAGCTTCTTTCCAGTTTTTGTCTAAGGATATTTCCTTTTTCACCATAGTCATCCAAATACTATCGATTGTCCCCTGGTAGCTTTTTCTCCAAAAGGGGTTCCGAAATCCTCTATGAGAAGAAAGATATAACTCTGTGAGTGGAATGCACACGTCACAAAGCAGTTCCTTGGAAAGTTTCACTCCAGTTAGTATCTGTACATATTTCCTGTTTCACCGTAGGCTTCAAAGCGCTCCCGAATGTCCCTTTGCACGCTAAACATAAACAGTGTTAGAAAACTGCTCAATGAAAAGAGAAGCTTAACTAAGCAAGAGGAAGACACATTGCAGTTTCACAGAAAGATTCCATCTGGTTTTTATCTGCGGATATTTCTTTCTCCATATTCTAAACAGCGTTCCAAAATGTACTTCCTCAGATTTCACAGAAACAGTGATTTCAACCCTCTTAATCCAAAGAATGGTTTAACTCTATCAGATGAATACACACATCACAAAACGGTTGCTCAGAAAGCTTCTCTCCAGTTTTCATCGGAAGACATGTTGCTCACCACAGGCCTCCAATTGCCACTAAATATGCCTTTGAAGATTCCTCAAAGACAGAGTTTCCAAATTGAGCAATGTAGAATAAGCTTTAACTCCGTGACATGAATGCACATATCAGAGACCAGTTCCTTGGAACGCTTTTTTCTCGGTTAAATTTGAGGATAATACACTTTTAGCCAGAGTCTTCAAACTGTTCCGAAATATTACTTTTTCGGTTTTAAGGGAACAGGGTTCAAACACTGCCTTATGAGAAAAGAGGTATAACTCCCTGAGCGAGATGCACACATCAGAAAGCAGTTTTTCAAAAAGCTTCTTTCCACTTACTGACTGACGATACTCCCTTTTTTATCATAGCTGTCCATATACTCCCGAATGTCTGTTGGTAGCTTTTTCTCCAAAAGGGATTCCCCAATCCTCTATGAGAAGAAAGGTATAACTCTGTGAGTGGAATGCACACGTCACAAAGCAGGTCCTCAGAAAGCTTCTCTACAGTTTCTATCTGAAGATATTTCCGTTTTCACCATAAGCCTCAAAGCGCTCCTGAATATCTATTCACAGACTAAACGCAGTGTTAGTATACTGCTCAATGAAAAGAGAAGCTTAACTGTGCGAGTGGAATTCATGTGACACAGAGCAGTTTCACAGAAAGCTTCTTTCTGGTTTTTATCTGAGGGTATTTCTTTTTGAGCATATTCTAAAGTGCGTACCCAAACGAACTTTCTCAGATTCCACAGAAACAGTGATTTCAAACTGCTCAATCCAAAGAATGGTTTAACTCTATGATATGAATGCACACGTCACAAAGTAGTTTCTCAGAAGGCATCTCTCCAGTTTTCAATGGAAGACATTTCCTTGCTCAACACAAGTGGTGCCTCCGGGCACCACTTAATATCCCTTCGCAGATTCCTCAAAGACAGAGTTTCCAAACTCCGCAATGTAGAGTAAGCTTTAACTCTATGAAGTGATTGTACATATAGAGAGCAGTTTCTTGGAACGCATCTTTCTGGATTTTATTAGAGGATAGTTCACTTTTCACCACAGTCTTCAATGTGCTCCAAATTATCACATTTTTGGCTTTTCAGGAACAGTATTCAAATACTGCCTTATGAGAAAAGAGGTATAAGTCCCTTAGTGGAATGCACACATCACAAAGAAGTTTCTCAGAAAGCTCCTCTTTGGTTTTTATCTGAAGATATTTCCTTTTTCTCCATAGTCCTGAATGTGCCCCCAAATGTCCCTTTGTGGATCTGTCCATGAAAGAGATTCCAAGGTGCATAATGTAAAGAAAGCTTTATCTATGTGAGATGAATACACATATAACAGAGTAGTTTCACAGAAAGCTTCTTTCCAGTATTTGTCTGAAAATATTTCCTTCTTCACCATAGTCCTGAATGTGCTCCCGAATGTCCCTTTGTGGATCCATCCACTACAGAGTTTCCAAGTAGCGTAATGTAAAGGAAACTTTATCTATGTGAGATGAATACACATAGTACAGAGCAGCTTCACAGAAATCTTCTATCCAGTTTTTGTCTGAGGCTATTTCCCTTTTTACCATAGGCGTGAATATGCTCCCGCATATCACTTGGTACCTTTTTCTTCAAAAGGGTTTCCCCGATGCTGTATGAAAAGAGAGGTATAACATTGTGAATGGAATACACAAGTTACAAAGCAGGTTCTCAGAAAGATTCTCTCCAGTTTCTATCTGAACATATTTCCTTTTTCACCATAAGTCTCAAAGTGCTCCCGAATGTCCCTTCGCATTCTAAACATAAACAGAGTTAGAAATCTGCTCAATGAAAAGAGAAGTTTAACTGAGTGAGAAGAAATCACACGACACATAGCAGTTTCACACAAGTTTCCTCTGGTTTTTATGAGGGTATTTCTTTTTCCATATTCTAAAGAACGTTCCCAAATGTCCTTCGTCAGATTCCACAGAAGCAGTGATTTCAAACTGCTCAATCAAAACAGTGGTTTAATTCTATGAGATGAATACACATATCACAAAGCAGTTGCTCAAACAGCTTCTCTCCAGTTTTCATCAGAAGACATATCCTTGCTCACCACAGTCCTCCGGGCACAACTTAATATCCCTTCGCATATTCCTCAAAGACAGAGTATCCAAACTGGGCAACGTAGAGTAAGTTTATCTCCGTGAATTGAATGCACATATCAGAAAGTAGTTTCTTGGAACGCTACTTTTTGGGTTTATTTGAGGATATTTCACTTCTCACCATAGTCTTCAATGTGTTCCGAAATATCACTTTTTTGGTTTTATAGGAACCAGTGTTCAATCACTGCCTTATGAGAAAAGAGGTATAACTCCCTGAGTGGAATGCACACATCACAAAGCAGTTTCTCAGAAAGCTTCTCTCCAGTTTTTATCTGAAGATATTTCCTTTATCACCATAGGCCTGAAAGTATTCCAGAATGTCCCTTCGCGGATCCTTCCATGACAGAGTTTCCAAGCTGCATAACGTAAAGAAAGCTTTATCTAAGTGACATGAATACACATATCACAAAGCAGTTTCACAGAAAGCTTCTTTCCAGTTTTTGTCTGAGGATATTTCCTTTTTCACCATAGCCGTCCATATACTCCTGAATGTCCCTTGGTAGCTTTTTGTCCAAAAGGGATTCCCCAATCCCCTATGAGAAGAAATGAATAACTCTGTGAGTAGAATGCACATGTCACAAAGCAGCTCCTCGGAAAACTTCTCTCCAGTTTCTATCTGAAGATATTTCCATTTTCACCATAAGCCTCAAAGCACTCCCGACTATCCCTTTGCAGACAAACAAAAACAGTGTTACAATACTTCTCAATGCAAAGGAAAGCTTAACTGTGTAACTGCAATTCACATGACACAGGACAGTTTCCCAGAAAGCTCCTTCTGAATTTTATTTGAGGGTATATCTTTTTCAGCACATTCAAAAGAGCGTTCCCAAATGTCCTTTCTCTGATTCCACAGAAACAGTGATTTCAAACTGTTCAAACCAAAGAATGATTTAATTCTATGAGATGAATACACACGTCACAAAGCAGTTGTTCAGAAAGCTTCTCTCCAGTTTTCAATGGAAGACGTTTCCTTGCTCACCACAGGCCTCTGGGCGTTACTTTATACCCCTTCACAGATTCCTCAGAGACAGAGTTTCCAAACTGTGCAATGCAGAGAAAGCTTTAACTCTGTGAAATGAATGCATGTATCAGAGAGCAGTTTCTTGGAGCGTGTCTTTTTTAGTTTTATTTGTGGATATTTCTCTTTTCGTATCATCTTCAATGTGCTCCGAAATATCACTTTTTCAATTTTACTGGAATAGTGTTCAAACACTGTCTTATGAGAGAGATATATAACTCCCTGAGTGGAATGCACAGATCACAAATCCGTTTCTCAGAAAGCTTCTCTCCAGTTTTATCTGAAGATATTTCCTTTTTCACCATAGGCCAGAAGTTGATCCCAAATGTCCCTTTACAGATCCGTCCGTGATGAGGTTTCCAAGCTATGCAATGTAAAGAGAAGTTTATCTATGTGAGATGCATATACATAGCAAAAAACAGGTTCAAAGAAAGCTTTTTTCCAGTTTTTATCTGAAGATATTTCCTTTTTCACCATAGTCCTGAATGTGCACCCGAATGTCCGTTCGCGGACCCGTGCATGAAAGTGTTTCCAAGCTGTGTAATGTGAATAAAGCTTTATCTATGTGAGATGAATGCACATATCACAGAGAACTTTCACAGTTCTATTTTCACAGCTCCCTATTGCCTTTTCACAATAGGTGTCAATATGTTCCCGAATATCCCTTGTACATTTTTCTCTAAAAGGGTTTCCCTGATCCTGTATGAGAAGAGAGGTATAACACTGTGAGTGGAATGCACACATCACAAAGCAGCTCCTCGGAAACCTTCTCTCCTGTTTCTATCTGAACATATTTCCTTTTTCACCTTAAGCCTCAAAGCACTCCCCAATATCCCTTCACACGCTAAACATAAACAGAGTTAGAAAACTGCTCAATGAAATCAGAAGCTTGACTGATAGAGAAGAATTCACAGGACACATAGCAGTTTCACAGAAAGCTTCCTTCTGGTTTTTATCTGAGGATATTACTTTCTCCATATTTTAAAGAGCGGTCCCAAATGTCCTTCCTCAGATTTCACAGAAACAGTGATTTCAACCTGCTCAATCCAAAGAATGGTTTAACTCTATGAGATGAATACACACGTCACAAAGCAGTTGCTCAGAAATCTTCTCTGCTGTTTTCAAAGGAAGACGTTTCCTTGCTCACCACAGGCCTCTGGGCGCCACTTAATGTCCTTTCACATATTCCTCAAAGACATAGTTTCCCAACTGGGCAATGTAGATTAAACTTTAAGTCTGTGAAATGAATGCACACATCAGAGAGCAGTTTCTTGGAATGCTTCTTTCTGGGATTTACTTGAGAATGCTTCACATTTCGCTATAGTCTCATTGCATTGCGAAATATCACTTTTTCAGTTTTACAGGAACAGAGTTCAAACACTGCTTTAGGAGAAAAGTGGGGTAATTTCCTGAGTGGAATGCACACATCACAAACCAGTTCATCAGAAAGATTCTCTTCAGTATTTTTCTGAAGATATTTCCCTTTTTACCATAGTCCTGAATGTGCTTCAGAATATCCCTTCACAGATCCATTCATGACAGAGAGTCCAAACTGCGTAATATAAAGAAAGTTTTGCATATGTGAGATGAATAAACATAGCAAGAAGCAGATTCACAGAAAGCTTCTTTCCAGGTGTTATCTGAAGATATTTTCTTTTTCATCACAGTCCGGAATGTGCTCCCGAATGCCCCTTCGCAGATCCGTCCATGACAGATTTTCCAAGCTATGTAATGTAAAGTAAGCTTTATCTCTGTGAGATGAATACACAGAGCACAGAGCAGTTTCACAGAAAACTTCTTTCCTGTTTTTGTCTGAGGCTATTTTCCTTTTCACCATAGGCGTCAATATGCTTCCAGATATCCCTTGGTACCTTATTCTCCAAAAGGGTTTCCCTGATGCTGTATGAGAAGAGAGGCATAACACTGTGAATGGAATGCACACGTCAAAAAGCAGTTCCTCAGAAAGATTGTCTCCGGTTTCCATCTGAACATATTTCCTTTATTTCCGTATTCTAAAGTGCATCCCTTCCTCAGGTTCCACAGAAGCAGTGATTTCAAACCTCTCAATCCAAACAGTGGTTTAACTCTATGAGATGAATACACACATCACAAAGCAGTTGCTCAGAAAGCTTCTCTCCAGTTTTCATTGGAAGACGTTTCCTTGCTCATCACAGGCCTCCGGGCACCATTTGATATCACTTCGCCGATTTCTCAAAGACAGAGTTTCCAAACTGGGCAACGTAGAGTAATCTTTAACTCTGTGAAATGAAAGCACATATCAGAGAGCAGTTTCTTTTAACACTTGTTTCTGGGTTTTATTAAGGATATTTCACTTTTCATCATAGTCTTCAATGCACTCCAAAATATCACTTTTTTGGTTTTACAGGAACAGTTTCAAACACCACCTTATGAGAAAAGAGATATAACTCTCTGAGTGGAATGCACACATCACTAAGCAGTTTCTCAAAAGCAGTTTTTATCTGAAGAGATTTCCTTTTTCACCATAGGCCTGAATGTGTTCCCGAATGTCCCTTTGCAGATCCGTTAATGATGGAGTTTCAAAACTGCATAATATAAAGAAAGTTTTATCTATGTGAGATGAACAAACATATCTATCAGAAAGGAGTTTCAAAGAAAGCTTCTTTCCTGATTTTGTCTGAAGATATTTCCTTTTTCACCATAGCCATATATATAGAACTGAAAGTCCCTTGGTGGCTTTTTCTCCAAAAGGGATTCCCCAATCATCTATGAGAAGAAAGGTATAACTCTATGAGTGGAATTCACACATCACAAAGCAGCTCCTTGAAAAGCTTCTCTCCAGTTTCTATCTGAGCATATTTCCTTTTCTGCCATAAGCCACAAAGAACTCCCGAATATCCATTCGCATGCAAAACATAAACGGTGTTAGAATACTGCTCAATGAAAAGAGAAGCTTAACTGTGCGAGTGCAATTCACACAACACAGAGTAGTTCAACAGAAAACTTCCTTCTGGTTTTTATCTGAGGGTACTGCTATTTCACCATATTCTAAAGAGCGTTCTCAAATGTCCTTTCTCAGGTTCCACAAAAACAGTGATTTCAAACTGCTCAATCCAAAGAATGATTTAACTCTATGATATGAATACACACGTCACAAAGCCGTTGCTCAGAAAGCTTCTCTCCCCTTTTCAACGGAAGACATTTCCTTGCTCACCACAGACCTCAAGGGGAGACTTAACATCCCCTCACAGATTCCTCAAACACAGAGTTTCCAAACTGGGCAATGTAGAGCAAGCTTTAACTCTGTGAAATGAATGCACATATCAGAGAGCAGATTCTTGGAACGCTTCTTTCTGGGTTTTATTTGAGGATATTTCACTTTTTGCCATTGTCTTCAATGCGCTCCAAAATATCACTTTTTCGGTTTTACAGGAACAGTGTTCAAACACTGCCTTATGAGAAAAGAGGTATAACTCCCTTAGGGGAATACACACATCACAGAGCAGTTTCTCAGAAAGCTTCTCCCCAGTTTTTATCTGAAGAGATTTCCTTTTTCACCATAGGCCTGAATGTGCTCCCCAATGTCCCTTCATGGATCCGTCCATGACGGAGTTTCCAAACTGTATAATATAAAGAAAGTGTTATCTATGTGAGATGAATAAACATATCTATCACAAAGCAGTTTCACAGAATGCGTCTTTCCAGTATTTGCCTAAGGATATTTCCTTTTTCACCATAGCCGTCCATATAATCCCGAATGTCCCTTGGTAGCTTTTTCTTCAAAAGGGTTTCCCCAATCCTTTATGAGAAGAAAGGTATAACACTGTGAGTGGAATGCACATGTCACAAAGCCATTCCTCAGAAAACTTTTCTCCAGTTTCTATCTGAATATTTCCTCTTTTACCATAAGCCTCAAAGCGCTCCCAAATAGCCCTTCACAGACTAAACATAAACAGTGTTAGAATACCATTCAATGAAAAAAGAAGCTTAATTGTGCAAGTGGAATTCACACGACACAGAGCAGTTTCACAGAAAGCTTCCTTCCAGTTTTTGTCTGAAGCTATTTTCCTTTTCATCTTTGGCATCAATATGCTCCCGAATATCCCTTGGTGCCTTTCTCTCCAAAAGGGTTTCCCCAATGCTGTATGAGAAGAGAGGTATAACACTGTGAGTGTAATGCACACGTCACAAAGCAGTGCGTTGGAAAGCTTCTCTCCAGTTTCTATCTGAACATATTTCCCTTTTCACTGTAAGCCTCAAAACGCTATCGAACATCCCTTCACATGCTAAATATATACAGTGTTAAAAAAATTGTTCAATGAAAACAGAAGCTTACCTGAGTGAGAGGAAATCACATAACACATAGCAGTTTCACAGAAAGCTTCCTTCTGGTTTTTATCTGAGGATATTTCTTTCTCCATATTCTAAAAAGTTTTCCCAAATGCCCTTTCTCAGATTCCACAGAAACAGTGATTTCAAACTGCTCAATCCAAAGAATGGTTTAACTCTATGAGATGAATACACACATCACAAAGCAGTTGCTCAGAAAGCTTCATCCAGTTTTCATCGGAAGACATTTCTTTGCTCACCACAAATCTCTGGGTGCCACTAAATTCCCTTCGCAGATTCCTCAATGATAGAGTTTCCAAACTGACCAACGTAGAGTAAGCTTTAACTCTGTGAAATGAATGCATATATCAGAGAGCAGTTTCTTGGAACGCTTCTTTCTGGGTTTCATTTGAGGACGGTTTACTTTTCATCATAGTCTTCAATGATCTCCAAAATACACACTTTTTGTTTTACAGGAACAATATTCAAACACTGCCTTATGAGAAAAGAGGTATAACTCCGTGAGTGGAATACACACATCACAAAGCAGTTTCTCAGAAAGTTTCTCTCCATTTTTTATCTGAAGATATTTCCTTTTTCACCATAGTCCTGAATGTGCTCCTGAATGTCCCTTCGCAGATACTTCCATGACAGAGTTTCCAAGCTGACTAACGTAAAGAAAGCTTTATCTATGTGAGATGAATACATATAGCATAGAGCAGTTTCACAGAAAGCTTCTTTCCAGTATATGTCTGAGGATATTTCCCTTTTCACCATAGGTGTCAGTATGCCCCTGGATATTCCTTAGTACCTTTTTCTTCAAAAGAGTTTACCCGATGCTGTCTGAGAAGAGAGGTATAGCACTTGAGTGGAATGCACACGTCACAAAGCAGTTACTTGGAAAGTTTCTCTGCAGTTTCTATCTGAACATATTTTTTTTCTCCATAAGCCTCAAAGCACTCCCAAATATCCCTTCACACGCTAAACATAAACAGTGTTAGAAAACTGCTCAATGAAAAGAGAAGCTTAATTGAGTGAGAGGAATTCACACAACACATACCAGTTTCACAGAAAGCTTCCTTCTGCTTTTTATCTGAGGATATTTCTTTCTCCATATTCAAAAGGGTGTTCCCAAATATCCTTCCTCAGATTCCACAGAAACAGTGATATCAAACTGCTCATTCCAAAGAATGGTTTAACTCTATGAGATGAATACACACATCACAAAGCAGTTTCTCAGAAAGCTTTTTCCAGTTTTTATCTGAAGATATTTCCTTTATCACCATAGGTGGGGATGTCCTCCCAAATGTCTCTTCGTGGCTCCGTCCATGACGGAGTTTCCAAACTGCATAATATAAGAAAAGTTTTATCTATGTGAGATGAATAAACATAGCAAAAAGCAGAGTCACAGAAAGCTTCTTCCAGTTTTTATCTGAATGTGTTTCTTTTTCACCATAGTCCTCAATGTGCTCCCGAATATCCCTTAGCGTATCCATCCATGACAGAGTTTCCAAGCAAAGAAAGCTTTATCTATGTGAGAAGAATACACATATTACAAAACAGTTTCACAGAAAGGATTTACCCGATGCTGTATAAGAAGAGAGGTATAACACCCTGAGTGGAATGCACACCTCGCAAAGTAGTTCCTGGGAAAGCTTCTCTCCAGTTTCTATCTGAAGAGATTTCTTTTTTCACCATAAGCCTCAAAGCGTTCCCAAATATACCTTCATACGCTAAACATAAACAGTGTTAGGAAACTGTTCAAGGAAAAGAGAAGCTAAACTGTGCGAGATGAATTCACACGACACATAGCAGTTTCACAGAAAGCTTCCTTCTTGTTTTTATCTGTGGATATTTCTTTCTCCATATTCTAAATAACACTCCCAAATGTCCTTCCTCAGATTCCACAGAAACAGTGATTTCAAACTGCTCAATCCAAAGAATGGTTTCACTCTATGAGACGGATATATACATCAGAAAGCGGTTACTCAGAAAGCCTCTCTCCAGTTTTCTTCGGAAGACATTTCCTTGCTCACCACAGGCCTCCGGGCGCCTCTTAATATCCCTTCTCAGATTCCTTAGAGACAGAGTTTCCAAACTGGGCAACATAGAGTAAGCTTTAACACGGTGAAATGAATCCTCATATCTGACAGCAGTTTCTTGGAATGCTTCTTTCTGGGTTTTATTTGAGGATATTTCACTTTTCGCTATAGTTTTCAATGTGCTCCGAAATATTGCATTTTGGGTTTTACAGGCACAGTGTTCAAACACTGTCTTATGAGAAAAGAGGTATAACTCACTGAATGGAATACACACATCACGAAGCAGATTCTCAGAAAGCTTCTTTCCAGTTTTCATCTGAAGATATTTCCTTTTTCACCATAGGCCTGAATGTGCTCTCGAATGTCCCTTTGTGGATCCGTCCATGACGGAGTTTCCAAACTGCGTAATATAAAGAAAGTTTTATCTATGAGAGATGAATAAACATATCTATCACAAAGCATTTTCACAGAAGGCTTTTTTCCAGTTTTTTTCTGAGGATATTTTCTTTTTCACCACAGGCATCCATATGGTGAATGTCCCCTGGCAGGTTTTTCTCCAAAAGGGATTCCCCAATCCTCTATGGGAAGAAAGGTATAACTTTGTGAGTGGAATGCACACGTCACAAAGCAGCTCCTCGGAAAGCTTCTCTCCAGTTTCTATCTGAACATATTTCCGTTTTCACTATAAGAATCAAAGCGCTTCCGAATATCCCTTCGCAGACTAAACAAAAACAGTAATAGAATACAGATCATTGAAAAGAGAAGCTTAACTGAGTGAGAGGAATTCCCACGACACATAGCAGTTTCACAGAACCTTTCCTTCTGGTTTTTATTGGAGGATATTTCTTTCTCCATATTCTAAAGAACGTTTTCAAGTGTCCTTCTTCAGATTCCACAGAAACAGTGATTTCAAACTGCTCAATCCAAACAATGATTTAACTCTATGAGATGAATACATACATCACAACGCAGTTGCTCAGAAAGCTTCTTTCCAGTTTTCAACGGAAGATATTTCCTTGCTCACCACAGGCCTCCGGGTGCCACATAATATCCCTTTGCAGATTCCTCAGTGCCAGAGTTTCCAAACTGGGCAATGTACAGTAAGCTTTAACTCTGTGAAATAAATGCACATATCAGAGAGCAGTTTCTTTTAACTCTTCTCTCTGGACTATTTTTGAGGAGAGTTCACTTTTCACCATGTTCTTCAATGTGCTCCGAAATATCACTTTTTCGGTTTTACAGGAACAGTGTTCAAACATTGCCTTATGAGAAGAGAGGTATTACTCCCTGATTGGAATGCACACATCACAAAGCAGTTTCTCAGAAAGCTTCTCTCCAGTTTTCATCTGGAGATATTTCCATTTTCACCATAGTCCTGAATGTGATCATGAATGTCTCTTAATGGAACCATCCATGACAGAGTTTCCAAGCTGCATAGAGTAAAGAAAGTTTTATCCATGTGAGATGAATAAACATAGGAAAAAGCAGATTTACAGAAAGCTTCTTTCCAGTTTTTATCTGAAGTTATTTCCTTTTTCACCATTGTCCTGATTGTGCTCCCGTATGTCCCTTCACGGATCCGTCCATGACAGAATTTCCAAGCTGCATAATGTACAGAAAGCTTTATCTATGTGAGATGAATACACATATCACAGAGCAGTTTCACAAAAAACTTCTTTCCAGTTTTTGTCTGAGTCTATTTTCCTTTTCATTACAGGTGTCAATATGCTCCTGGATACCCCTTGGTACCTTTTTCTCTAAGGGTTTCCCCAGTGCTGTATGAGAAGAGAGGTAAAGCACTGTGACTGGAATGCACACAACTCAAGGCAGTTCCTCGGAAAGCTTCTTTCCAGTTTCTATCTGAACATATTTCCTTTTTCACTGTAAGCCTCAAAGCGCTCCCGAATATCCCTTCACATGCTAAACATAAATAGTGTTAGAAAACTGCTCAATTAAAAGAGAAGCTTAACTGAGCGAGACAAATTCACATGACATATAGCAGTTTCACAGAAAGCCTCCTTCTGGTTTTTATCTGAAGATATTTATTTTTCCATATATTAAAGAGCATTCCCAAATGTAATTCCTCAGATTTCACAGAAGCAGTGATTTCAGACTGCTCAATCCAAACAGTGGTTTAACCCTATGAGATGAATACACACATCACAAAGCAGTTTCCAGAAAGCATCTCTCCAATTTTTATCTGAAGATATTTCCTTTTTCACCATAGGCCTGAATGTGCTCCCAAATGTCCCTTCACAGATCCATCCATGATGGAGTTTCCAAACTGTGTAATATAAAGAAAGTTTTATCTATGTGAGATGAATAGAGATAACTATCACAAAGGAGTTTCACAGAAAGCTTCTTTCCAGATTTTGTCTGAGGATATTTCCTTTTTCACCATAGCCGTCCTTATATTCCCAATGTCCCTTTGTAGCTTTTTCTCCAAAAAGGATTCCCCAATCCTCTATGAGAAGAAAGGCATAACTCTGTGAGTGGAATGCACACGTCACAAAGTGGCTTCTCAGAAAGCTTCTCTCCAGTTTCTATCTGAAGATATTTCATTTTCACCGGAAGCCTCATACTGCTCTTGAATATCCCTACACAGACTAAACAATAACAGTGTTAGAATACTGCTGAATGAAAAGAGAAGCTGAACTGTGTGAATGGAATTCACACGACACAGAGCAGTTTCACAGAAAGCTTCTTTCTGGTTTTTATCTGAGGGTATTTCTTTTTCAGTGTATTCTAAAGAGTGTTCCCAAATGGTCTTTCTCAGATTCACTCACCAACAGTGTAAAAGTGTTCCTATTTCTCAACATCCTCTCCAGCACCTGTTGTTTCCTGACTTTTTAATGATTGCCATTCTAACTGTTATGAGATGGTATCTAATTGTGGTTTTGATTTGCATTTCTCTGATGGTAAGTGATGATGAGCATTTTTTCATGTGTCTGTTGGCTGCATAAATGTCTTCTTTTGAGAAGTGTCTGTTCATATTCTTTGCCCACTTTTTGATGGGGTTGTTTTTTCCTTGTAAATTTGTTTGAGTTATTTATAGGTTCTGGATATTAGCCCTTTGTCAGATGAATAGATTGCAAAAATTTGAGTATTTTTTTCTCCCGTTAGTTGAGACAAGAAAGAGAAGGCTGAAGTAGGAGATATACCTTTCCCTAATATGGAATAAACCTCTGGTCAATTATTTTCCCTTGAAGAGTAGGTCTTTGTTATGGAGAGCACGCTGGGTGTATTTCATCATGATTACTTTTTCATTCCTCCTGCTAGAGTTATGAAGTTGATTTTTTTGGATCTTTACTATAAGGAGCTGTTGGAATTCTTGAAGGTAATAGCTATGAAAAGTATAGAGGTTTCCATTGAGACTGTGATATCCAGGAGTTCAGCCTCCAGCAGTTGACCAAAATTACCATTTAAGTGTTTGGACCAGTTTATGGCTGCAGTAGTTTTGGCTCCATGTAACAGATTTCAGTGTGACTCTGTAGCTGTCACCTTTTCTACAGATTTTGGGGTGGCAATTGTTCTGCAGCCTTAATTCTCTAATGAGTCCAAGAAAAGTAATTGATTTTTAGTTTATCCAGCTGCTTCTTCTTGTAACCATTAGAGTGATGACTTCCAAACTCTTCACATTTCAGAACTGAAACTGGGAGTCCAAGGATTAATTTTGTGTAAATGTCTTGACCAGTAAAGTTCAAGGTGAGACAGATAACTCATTCTTTCAGATATTTCTTACATCTGTGGCTCCAAAAGTTTATTAAGTGGCATCTTTCTCCTTCTATACTTACTCTAAGAAGTAGCGTTAAGAAAAAAATATCTTAACTCTCCAACAGGGAAGATTTGGGGAACAAAGAAGCTAAATCACTTGCCAAAGGTGATATAAAAGCATCACAGCAAACATAGGTTCAGTACTTAACAAATATGTCAGGTGTTCCTGTTTTTTGACCCAGTTTTGTGCTCTTTTTTACTTCTACTAGAAGCGAAAATAGCTCCATATTTCACTGTGTAAGTGAGAGGTGGGAACTTTTTGGCTAAGTGATCCTCCAGCACCTGTGATAACTTTAACACACATAGCACCACTCATTCTAGCAAATCATTTTTGCTCATATTGAAAGCACAAATGACCCAGTGCTTCTCAACTACTCCAAAACAGCACAACAGTGAAATCTTTTAAAGCAAGGGCTTTATACATCAGGGATTTGATGAACATATCTGTAAGAAAACAGAGCTAGAAGCTTTACAATATGTACGCAGTAATACACTCTGTGCATCTTACACATCGTCTAATTTCTGGAGATAGCACTTACGCATTGATTTAGAAAATTAGGTGTACAAAGTGAAGGACAAGAACCAAGCAACTTGTTTGAGGGGCAGCACATTGTGTCTGTAGCACTGTTTTGCCATTGAAAGAGGCCACGTCAGGGCAGTTTGCAGTTCACAAGCCTAACCTGGTTTCCTAAATCACACAGGTTCTCCACTTAGCTAGGCTCAGCCCACTGGTCCCAAAAGTGAGATAGGGAATGTGATTTCTATTGTGATGCTGACCCAGCAGGGTGAAAGAGTGCTGACAGCACACAATCTGGGAGCCTGCAGCAGAAGAGCAGCATACTTGACAAGGTTCAGCAATCTAAAGTGATATGTAGGACTTATCCTGTCTCTGTTGCTACCAGCCACAGTACAGAGCGTCAGCAAAAACAAAGGCAGATGAGTCTCTTTATTTTCTATTGCTATCTTAGAAGATCCCATTAACTGCAGTCAGCTGTTATGCTGTACTAATTCTTTTAAACAGTAAGTAAAGAATATCATTAATTTATTTAAAAACCATTCCCAATTGGCAAAAAGGTGAAACAGGAGTGTGACGAGTGACATCTTTTGGTTAAGAATGATTATCCAGTCCAGGCGTGGTGGCTCAAGCCTGTAATCCCAGCACTTTGGGAGGCCGAGACGGGCGGATCACAAGGTCAGGAGATGGAGACCATCCTGGCTAACCTGGTGAAACCCCGTCTCTACTAAAAAATACAAAAAACTAGCCGGGCGAGGTGGCGGGCGCCTGTAGTCCCAGCTACTCGGGAGGCTGAGGCAGGAGAATGGCATAAACCCGGGAGGAGGAGCTTGCAGTGAGCTGAGATCCGGCCACTGCACTGCAGCCTGGGCGACAGAACGAGACTCCATCTCCAAAAAAAAAAAAAAAAAAAAAAAAAAAAAAGAATGATTATCCAGGGACAAAAAGGCCATGAGTCATATATGTTATAAGTTTTGGAAAAAGATTTTTTCAAGGAAGGCTAAATTATTAAATAAAGAGCAAGTATATATGCAAAGAAAATAATCTACTGAGAAAAAGTCATAGAAGCTGAAAATCATAGAGTGCTTTTATGTTGGATATGAGAAAAATCCATGATATGGTGACTGAAATAAAAAATATAGGAGAATGCCAGAGGTAAATAATTTAAAGTATAGAGGGAATACATGTGCGTGCGCGCACACACACACACACACACACTTAGAAAAATAAAGCTCACGCCCATCATTTACTTGTTTTTTTTCCCCCAGTATTCTCTGGGCAGGATGAATCTGAGGGATTCATTGCTCTTATAAAAACAATTATTGAATTCCTACTATGGAAAAGGCACTGGGGAAAGAAGTTTTATGAGTCAGTGTAAAATATCCTCTCTGCCATAAAGATATTCCTGTCTACTTGGGATGCCATGGCTACCAAATCTGCAAATCAGAAAGCATTCAGAATGAAATGTGTTGCCAGATGAGTGGCAGAGGCACGTGCAATAGGAAGCAGAAATTTAGTGGTGTGTAGGAAAAGATATGACAAGTGGCTATTTTCTTTTTTTTTTAGATGGAATCTCACTGTGTCACCCAGGCTGGAGTGTAATGGTACGATCTTGTAGGTTAGTCTTTATTTGTAGTATTTGCTTATTTCTGTGGTATAAATACTCTCACTGTGGCTAATTTCAAGCTGCTAATGTGATGTTGACTATAAAAATCCCCCAAAATCTGCAATTGGCTATGCAAATCCATACAGGATTACTCTAGCAGGCCACTGGATCAGACATTTGAGCAGTTCTAGCTAAGAAATGCATTTTAAAGAAAATGGAAATTAGGTTGTATGTTAAAGGGAAGATAATATAAAACTAGGTTTTGAGGTGGGGTGAAGGCCTATTAATTCCAGATAGAGAACTGGTCATGAGTCCAGACCAGACTTGGAAAGTAATGTGAGTGAAGAGAACACAATGACAGGTCTGAAAAAAGGGATCTAATATAGGCATACAGAGTGGGAAAGAAATCACCACACTCCAGATAGTGTCTTAAGTGATACAAGACAAAGATAGTGTTTTTGCTCTATGTAATGGGAGACTATTGAAAGTTTTAGTTGGATCTGAGGCAAGATTATAAGGTAACAAATTATAAAGATTAAGCTAGAAGAGAGTTAATTGAAGGAGTGAATTGAGACCATAAGCAGGCTCCCCAGGAGGTATATTCTGAGACAGAGCATACAAGTCACTTATTGGGAAGTGATCTCAGAATCAATACCTGTTGGGAGAATGAAGAAAACAGGTTTGGGCAAGGACAGCAGTTGAACTGTAAGACAGTCACAACAAAGACCTCGGTCAGTCTTCTGGGAACTTGAGCTGGGATGACCTTGTTACCAAATGTCTCAAATTGGGGTGAGGACAGTTGGTCTTTTTATTCTGACAGCAACAGGTTATTAGATGTGAGCTGCTCCCAGAAGGATGTGACCTTCAGAGGCATCATTCTTTAGTCAAGTGCAAATCCCAGAGAGGGACTAGCCGAGACCTGCAGACTACCAACACCCCAGGCAGCTGGGGGAATTAATTCTGCACTCTTGAAATAGGGAATCTGGGTTGTACATCCTAGCACTACGTATCTTTTTCTTAGAATACAGGTAAATTAATGAGAAACTTGTACAAGGTAGAAATGGAATTGGAAAGAAAGATATACCAGTGAGATACATTTCTAGGGAAGATTTTTATTCCAATATAATTTTTCACTTTTACAAGTTCCTATTTATTCAAAGTAATTTTTACAGCCTCTTGGTTGCTCATTTTATGATTCTGCTTTTATTTCTATTCATTGTATTTTTAAACATTATGTTCCTTATCTGATATTTCAAATATCCAAAGTACTTAGTGCATAAATCTGTTGTTTATTGTTTTCCCATAGTCTCACTAGTGATGAGTTATTTCATTGTGTGTTTGGTGGTATTTGATGATGAGGCCATGTTTACCTGAATATAATCAGTGGGAACCTGGGGGCTGTTACAGAGATACCTTCCTCAGAGAGGATTTGCAATTGATCTCATCTGGCAGCCAGGTGCTCTCTGAATCTGAAGTTCTTTCCAGGAATCCAGATCAGTGCAGATCTCTCAGGTTCAGCTACCTTTACTTGTACCTTTTGACAGTGCTAGTCTTCTGTTTTGTCCAATGTTCATTGCTATCTGGTCTCCAATCTCTTCTATGATTCAGATTAGTGTGGTTTTGTTTTGCTTTGTTTCTTTTTTTTTTCTTTTGAAGTGGGTAGGGATAGGAGTTTTGCTCACTTTTGGGGAATCCACTGATGTCCTAAAGAATGTACTGTATGGAGGAAGTACTTGTTCTAAACTATGACGGTATAATGAAATGTCTAGTCTATCATACTCCTGGAAGCCAAAATGGTTGGAGACATTGTCTGAGGAAGACAAAGCCTTGAAACAGGAGTTTCCAATTTCTGGAATAGAGTACTGAAATCATGATGGACTGAAATGGAAGTCAGGAGAGAAAGTCTCTTTTGAATTGTTTCAGAGGAAGGTGATGAGCTCTAATGTCTTCCACTATATTCTATACGTGCTATATAAAAGTTTAAATACTTCAGTGTGAATCACTGCTAAATGTATATGCAAAAATATTTCAAATAAAAGCCAACACAGCTTTCAGGGTGATTTGGTAACCTACAAATAGTACAAATGTATTTAATTTTAGAGTTTTTAATCATTATTTGGGGTAAGATAACATTAAATTTAGTAAGAAACACTTGAAATTTGTGATATTTCAGTCCATTGGGTATTAAAAATGTGATCATCTGTGAATAGAAGTGGCTTAAATTAGCCAACATGAGCTACTTACACGAAGAAACATATAAATGAAATTTCAAAATGAGACACATGTCACAAATATTTTGTATCTTACACAGGGTACTCCCAAGTAAAGCAAGTTGACTTAATTTGCATGAGGTGAAAGTTTAATTTTATAAACCAATTGTTTGTTTGGTTATATACTAATTTGGGTCACTTTATAATATGTTTTAATATTTTGTAGGATAAAGTCTCCTCTTTTACCCTTTGATTTTATTTTCCAGATTGCTTTACTTGGCTATTATTTTTTAATTTCACATAAACTGTAGAATGAATTTGTTTAGGTTTTCCCCTCTGAAATCTTATATTTTTGTTATTGTATTAAATTTATGAATTAACTTGGGTGGTTTATATCTTTATTATGTCTTCCTACCTGGGAACATGACATGACATGACATGAGTTTTTCATTGATTAAATATTTGTTTATGTGTTTCAGGAGGGCTTGCTTTTTTGTCGTTGTTGTATAATGGGTCTTCTTGCCAGTATAATGCTAAATTATTGTGATGGTAGTGAGCATCCTACTTTATTCCCAATATTTCAATTTTTATGGGGAATTCATCTGAGGAACATAACTATTGTGATTGGGCTTAAATTTTTATATAGTTTCCTTAATACGAAGTCTAAGTTATTTTGGCTGTGACATACCAACTCAGTAGAGTTATATCCTTAGATGAAAATGATATATTTACATAAGTTTATAAAAACATATATATCTGTAAAATATACAATAACAATAGAAATAGTAAAATAATAAAAATAATTGAATGCAACTTAATATTTACCTGGGGTATTCAAATTGTCTTTATAAATTTTGTTGAGTCTAAGGTAAAAGACGTTGCATTTTGTAATGGTCCTTATTTCCCCAAATTCACTTAACATGCCACTTGCATATTTAAACCATAAGTATCCCCATGATGTATATATAATAGAGCTTTGAAGAATGTGGCAGATCATATTTTCTAGAAAGGTAACAATAAAATCTCCCTTTCTCATGCTATTACACAATGTACCCTCTTCCCTCCCTCAATAAAAGGTGGCAAATTTGTTTCCTATTGAATCTGGGTGGGCTTGTATTTGCTTTGATCAATAGATACTGGAAAAGTAACACCCTGTGACTTCTGATGTTAGATCATAAAAGGCATTGCAGTTCCTGTCTTACTCATTTGAACACTTGTACTTGGAGTCCCTAGCCACCATGTAAGGAGTCTGACTACTTTGAGGTTACCATCATGTGAAGAACTCAAGCCACACAGAAAGGCCATAGAGAGGTGCTCCACTTGGCAGTCTTAGTCTTCAAGCCACCCGACCCAGGCACCAGACATCTTAAGATGATTGCAGATCCCAGCCACTAAGCTGTTTCTAGGCTTTGAATCTTTCTACCTAGGCCTCAGGGATCATGGAGCACAGAGAAGCCATTCCCCACTGTGTCGTGCCCAAATTCCTGACCCATTGGAGTCTATGAACACGGAAAATGTTGAACTTTACTGAGACCTGTTTTTCTGGAAAACAATGGCAAACAAATATTTCCACCCCTTTACATTCTGAGAAATAGCTTACTGCAAATAACCATCCTTCCCCATGTGATGCAGATATGACTTATGGATGCTTCTCTTGTTGACCTATGACCAGGCTGGACATAGCCTCCAAATTCCCGTTCTTTGTTTCATAAATGATCAACTGAACTGTTTTGTCAGTGTTAACTCAGAAATTAAACACTTTAGGTGGGATTATTTCGTCATAAAATTATCAAAAATGTCTTCACTCAGATGTTTACTGGATGCTATTTTGAATAAGGTCTTTTTGGAAATTCATTAGAGTAAGGGGAATATTTCATGTTATATTCAAAATTACTTAATTTCACTATAGTTGAGAATGGTATTGATTAATTTTATCTAGGTTCATCTAAAGTGTTATCAATTAAATAAGGATAACATGAAATAAATTGTGTAATTAGTATGTAACAGAAACTTGACTTCTAACACATTGATATATATTAAGCTAAAGAAGAAATACACTAATAAAGCATCGATTGTGCACCAGGTCTTTCATATCCATTACCTCATTTAACCCACAAAGTAATCCTGAGAAAATGTTTTTAATTACATTTTTATAGGTGATAAGATGCTCTTTCTCATGATAATTTAATTCATCCTTTGAAACTATAATTCTCTGTAAAATAAAACCCAATCCTTCACATAATAGATGAAGACAAAATCAATACTATGGAAATGAGAAAACATTTCCTTAATGTTTTCATGACAAAGATAAGACATGACTTGATCTCATCTGCCTACATTCCTCTGGGTAGCAACTAAAATTTTGGGAATAAACAGGATTGTGGTACACATATACTTAGCTAGGTAGGGAAGCAGCGATAAGGAGTTCTAATCTGCTTTGTGCACTCATTAGCGTGATGGCCTTTGGCAAATTTTCTGTACTCTTTGAGTTTCAGTTAGGCTGGACTACCAGTTGAGAATTTGTCCCCCACAAAACTAATGCTGAAATTTAATTCCCACTGTGGCAGTATTGAGACATGGGGCCTTTAAGAGGAGATTAGATCATGACATGATTGGTTTAACCATTCATGGATTAATGGGTTATCAGGGGAGGGGAGCTGGTGGCTTTATAGGAGGAAGAAAGACCTGACCTGAGCTAGCACCTTGGCACACTCAGCCTCCTTGCCACGTGATGCCCTGCACCCCTACCAGCAAGAAGTGTCTCACCAGTTGTGACCACTGGACCTGGTACTTCTCAACCTCCATAAATACAAGAAATGAATTCCTTTTATTTATAAATTACCTAGTTTCAGAGATTGTGTTATGAGTAATGGAAAACTAAGATATTGTGTACAGCTATAAAATGGAAATGTGAATTCCTGACTACATACAATTCCTGAAAATTTTAAGGTTAATATTAGACATAAACTAAGTAGTTCCTGGAAACTGAAGTTTCCAAGTCCTCTTTGAAAGCAATGCACTTAAAGTTAGAACTTTGCAAAACCAAGGCATGTAGAATCAGAACATGTTCATGTATATTATCTAACTTGAACCTCACTTCCAAACCAAATTTGCTAATATGATCCGTATACCTGCAATGTTTCTCAGTTATGAATTAAAAAATCTTACCCAGACTTTAAGACACTTCAAATACCATTTAACCCAAACTTTCTCTGATCCTAACAATTGTGTGCAATTTTTCCTTCCTTAAACAAACAAACAAACAACCTTCCATGGCACTCTGTGCCTTTTCTTTTTTTTTTTTTTTTAATTTATTTATTATTATTAAACTTCAAGTTGTAGGGTACATGTGCACAACGTGCAGGTTTGCTACATATGTATACTTGTGCCATGTTGGTGTGCTGCACCCATCAACTCGTCATTTACATCAGGTATAACTCCCAATGCAATCCCTCCCCCCTCCCCCCTCCCCATGATAGGCCCCGGTGTGTGATGTTCCCCTTCCCGAGTCCAAGTGATCTCATTGTTCAGTTCCCGCCTATGAGTGAGAACATGCGGTGTTTGGTTTTGTGTTCTTGTGATAGTTTGCTGAGAATGATGGTTGCCAGCTGCATCCATGTCCCTACAAAGGACACAAACTCATCCTTTTTTATGGCTGCATAGTATTCCATGGTGTATATGTGCCACATTTTCTTAATCCAATCTGTCACTGATGGACATTTGGGTTGATTCCAAGTCTTTGCTATTGTGAATAGTGCCACAATAAACATACGTGTGCATGTGTCTTTATAATAGCATAATTTATAATCCTTTGGGTATATACCCAGTAATGGGATGGCAGGGTCATATGGTACATCTAGTTCTAGATCCTTGAGGAATCGCCATATTGTTTTCCATAATGGTTGAACTAGTTTACAATCCCACCAAAAGTGTAAAAGTGTTCCTATTTCTCCACATCCTCTCCAGCACCTGTTGTTTCCTGACTTTTGAATGATCGCCATTCTAACTGGTGTGAGATGGTATCTCATTGTGGTTTTGATTTGCATTTCTCTGATGGCCAGTGATGATGAGCATTTTTTCATGTGTCTGTTGGCTGTATGAATGTCTTCTTTTGAGAAATGTCTGTTCATATCCTTTGCCCACTTTTGGATGGGGTTGTTTGTTTTTTTCTTGTAAATTTGTTTGAGTTCTTTGTAGGTTCTGGATATTAGCCCTTTGTCAGATGAGTAGATTGCAAAAATGTTCTCCCATTCTGTAGGTTGCCTGCTCACTCAGATCCCATTTGTCAATTTTGGCTTTTGCTGCCGTTGCTTTTGGTGTTTTAGACATGAAGTCTTTGCCCATGCCTATGTCCTGAATGGTACTACCTAGGTTTTCCTCTAGGATTTTTATGGTATTAGGTCTAACATTTAAGTCTCTAATCCATCTTGAATTAATTTTCGTATAAGGAGTAAGGAAAGGATCCAGTTTCAGCTTTCTACTTATGGCTAGCCAGTTTTCCCAGCACCATTTATTAAATAGGGAGTCCTTTCCCCATTTCTTGTTTCTCTCAGGTTTGTCAAAGATCTGATGGCTGTAGATGTGTGGTATTATTTCTGAGGACTCTGTTCTGTTCCATTGGTCTATATCTCTGTTTTGGTACCAGTACCATGCTGTTTTGGTTACTGTAGCCTTGTAGTATAGTTTGAAGTCAGGTAGCGTGATGCCTCCAGCTTTGTTCTTTTGACTTAGGATTGTCTTGGAGATGCGGGCTCTTTTTTGGTTCCATATGAACTTTAAAGCAGTTTTTTCCAATTCTGTGAAGAAGCTCATTGGTAGCTTGATGGGGATGGCATTGAATCTATAAATTACCTTGGGCAGTATGGCCATTTTCACGATATTGATTCTTCCTATCCATGAGCATGGTATGTTCTTCCATTTGTTTGTGTCCTCTTTGATTTCACTGAGCAGTGGTTTGTAGTTCTCCTTGAAGAGGTCCTTTACATCCCTTGTAAGTTGGATTCCTAGGTATTTTATTCTCTTTGAAGCAATTGTGAATGGAAGTTCATTCCTGATTTGGCTCTCTGTTTGACTGTCACTGGTGTCTAAGAATGCTTGTGATTTTTGCACATTAATTTTGTATCCTGAGACTTTGCTGAAGTTGCTGATCAGCTTAAGGAGATTTTGGGCTGAGACAATGGGGTTTTCTAAATATACAATCATGTCGTCTGCAAACAGGGACAATTTGACTTCTTCTTTTCCTAACTGAATCCCCTTGATTTCTTTCTCTTGCCTGATTGCCCTAGCCAGAACTTCCAACACTATGTTGAATAGGAGTGGTGAGAGAGGGCATCCCTGTCTTGTGCCAGTTTTCAAAGGGAATTTTTCCAGTTTTTGCCCATTCAGTATGATATTGGCTGTGGGTTTGTCATAAATAGCTCTTATGATTTTGAGGTACGTTCCATCAATACCGAATTTATTGAGCGGTTTTAGCATGAAGGGCTGTTGAATTTTGTCAAAAGCCTTTTCTGCATCTATTGAGATAATGATGTGGTTCTTGTCTTTGGTTCTGTTTATATGCTGGATTATGTTTATTGATTTGCGAATGTTGAACCAGCCTTGCATCCCAGGGATGAAGCCCACTTGATCATGGTGGATAAGCTTTTTGATGTGCTGCTGAATCCGGTTTGCCAGTATTTTATTGAGGATTTTGGCATCGATGTTCATCAGGGATATTGGTCTAAAATTCTCTTTTTTTGTTGTGTCTCTGCCAGGCTTTGGTATCAGGATGATGTTGGCCTCATAAAATGAGTTAGGGAGGATTCCCTCTTTTTCTATTGATTGGAATAGTTTCAGAAGGAATGGTACCAGCTCCTCCTTGTACCTCTGGTAGAATTCAGCTGTGAATCCATCTGGTCCTGGACTTGTTTTGGTTGGTAGGCTATTAATTATTGCCTCAATTTCAGAGCCTACTATTGGTCTATTCAGGGATTCAACTTCTTCCTGGTTTAGTCTTGGAAGAGTGTAAGTGTCCAGGAAATTATCCATTTCTTCTAGATTTTCCAGTTTATTTGCGTAGAGGTGTTTATAGTATTCTCTGATGGTAGTTTGTATTTCTGTGGGGTCGGTGGTGATATCCCCTTTATCATTTTTAATTGCGTCGATTTGATTCTTCTCCCTTTTCTTCTTTATTAGTCTTGCTAGTGGTCTGTCAATTTTGTTGATCTTTTCAAAAAACCAACTCCTGGATTCATTGATTTTTTGGAGGGTTTTTTGTGTCTCTATCTCCTTCAGTTCTGCTCTGATCTTAGTTATTTCTTGCCTTCTGCTAGCTTTCGAATGTGTTTGCTCTTGCTTCTCTAGTTCTTTTAATTGCGATGTTAGAGTGTCAATTTTAGATCTTTCCTGCTTTCTCTTGTGGGCATTTAGTGCTATAAATTTCCCTCTACACACTGCTTTAAATGTGTCCCAGAGATTCTGGTATGTTGTATCTTTGTTCTCATTGGTTTCAAAGAACATCTTTATTTCTGCCTTCATTTCGTTATGTACCCAGTAGTCATTCAGGAGCAGGTTGTTCAGTTTCCATGTAGTTGAGCGGTTTTGATTGAGTTTCTTAGTCCTGAGTTCTAATTTGATTGCACTGTGGTCTGAGAGACAGTTTGTTATAATTTCTGTTCTTGTACATTTGCTGAGGAGTGCTTTACTTCCAATTACGTGGTCAATTTTGGAGGAAGTACGATGTGGTGCTGAGAAGAATGTATATTCTGTTGATTTGGGGTGGAGAGTTCTATAGATGTCTATTAGGTCTGCTTGCTGCAGAGATGAGTTCAATTCCTGGATATCCTTGTTAACTTTCTGTCTCGTTGATCTGTCTAATGTTGACAGTGGAGTGTTGAAGTCTCCCATGATTATTGTATGGGAGTCTAAGTCTCTTTGTAAGTCTCTAAGGACTTGCTTTATGAATCTGGGTGCTCCTGTATTGGGTGCATATATATTTAGGATAGTTAGCTCTTCCTGTTGAATTGATCCCTTTACCATTATGTAATGGCCTTCTTTGTCTCTTTTGATCTTTGATGGTTTAAAGTCTGTTTTATCAGAGACTAGTATTGCAACCCCCGCTTTTTTGTGTTCTCCATTTGCTTGGTAAATCTTCCTCCATCCCTTTATTTTGAGCCTATGTATGTCTCTGCGTGTGAGATGGGTCTCCTGAATACAGCAGACTGATGGGTCTTGACTCTTTATCCAGTTTGCCAGTCTGTGTCTTTTAATTGGAGCATTTAGTCCATTTACATTTAAGGTTAAGATTGTTATGTGTGAACTTGATCCTGCCATTATGATATTAACTGGTTATTTTGCTCGTTAGTTGATGCAGTTTCTTCCTAGCCTTGATGGTCTTTACATTTTGGCATGTTTTTGCAATGGCTGGTACCGGTTGTTTCTTTCCATGTTTAGTGCTTCCTTCAGGGTCTCTTGTAAGGCAGGCCTAGTGGTGACAAAATCTCTAAGCATTTGCTTATCTGTAAAGGATTTTATTTCTCCTTCACTTATGAAACTTAGTTTGGCTGGATATAAAATTCTGGGTTTAAAATTCTTTTCTTTAAGAATGTTGAGGGGCGGAGCAAGATGGCCGAATAGGAACAGCTCCAGTCTCCAACTCCCAGCACGAGTGACACAGAAGACCGGCGATTTCTGCATTTTCAACTGAGGTACTGGGTTCATCTCACTGGGGAGTGCCAGACGATCGGTGCTGGTCAGCTGCTGCAGCCCGACCAGCGAGAGCTGAAGCAGGGCGAGACATTGCCTCACCTGGAAAGCGCAAGGGGGAAGGGAATCCCTTTTCCTAGCCAGGGGAACTGAGACACACAACACCTGGAAAATCGGGTAACTCCCATCCCAATACTGCGCTTTAAGCAGACAGGCACACCAGGAGATCATATCCCACACCTGGCCGGGAGTGTCCCACACCCACGGAGCCTCCCTCATTGCTAGCACAGCAGTCTGTGATCTACCGGCAAGGCAGCAGCGAGGCTGGGGGAGGGGCGCCCGCCATTGCTGAGGCTTAAGTAGGTAAACAAAGCTGCTGGGAAGCTCGAACTGGGTGGAGCTCACAGCAGCTCAAGGAAACCTGCCTGTCTCTGTAGACTCCACCTCTGGGGACAGGGCACAGTAAATAATAACAAACGCAGCAGCTCTGCAGACGCAAACGACTCTGTCTGACAGCTTTGAAGAGAGCAGTGGATCTCCCAACACGGAGGTTGAGATCTGAGAAGGGACAGACTCCCTGCTCAAGTAGGTCCCTGACCCCTGAGTAGCCTAACTGGGAGGCATCCCCCACTAGGGGCAGTCTGACACCCCACACCTCACAGGGTGGAGTACACCCCTGAGAGGAAGATTCCAAAGCAAGAATCAGACAGGTACACTCGCTGTTCAGAAATATTCTATCTTCTGCAGACTCTGCTGCTGATACCCAGGCAAACAGGGTCTGGAGTGGACCTCAAGCAATCTCCTACAGCTACAACCTACAGCTGAGGATCCTGACTGTTAGAAGGAAAGCTATCAAACAGGAAGGACACCTACACCAAAACCCCATCAGTACATCACCATCATCAAAGACCAGAGGCAGATAAAACCACAAAGATGGGGAAAAAGCAGGGCAGAAAAGCTGGAAATTCAAAAAATAAGAGCGCATCTCCCCCGGCAAAGGAGCGCAGCTCATCGCCAGCAACGGATCAAAGCTGGACGGAGAATGACTTCGACGAGATGAGAGAAGAAGGCTTCAGTCCATCAAATTTCTCAGAGCTAAAGGAGGAATTACGTACCCAGAGCAAAGAAACTAAAAATCTTGAAAAAAAAGTGAAAGAATTGATGGCTAGAGTAATTAATGCAGAGAAGCTCACAAACGAAATGAAAGAGACGAAAACCATGGCACGAGAAATACGTGACAAATGCACAAGCTTCAGTAACCGTCTCGATCAACTGGAAGAAAGAATGTCAGCGATGGAGGATCAAATGAATGAAATGAAGCGAGAAGAGAAACCAAAAGAAAAAAGAAGAAAAAGAAATGAACAAAGCCTGCAAGAAGTATGGGATTATGTAAAAAGACCAAATCTACGTCTGATTGGGGTGCCTGAAAGTGAGGGGGAAAATGGAACCAAGTTGGAAAACACTCTTCAGGATATCATCCAGGAGAACTTCCCCAACCTAGTAGGGCAGGCCAACATTCAAATCCAGGAAATACAGAGAACGCCACAAAGATACTCCTCGAGAAGAGCAACTCCAAGACACATAATTGCCAGATTCACCAAAGTTGAAATGAAGGAAAAAATCTTAAGGGCAGCCAGAGAGAAAGGTCGGGTTACCCACAAAGGGAAGCCCATCAGACTAACAGCAGATCTCTCGGCAGAAACTCTTCAAGCCATAAGAGAGTGGGGGCCAATATTCAACATTCTTAAAGAAAAGAATTTTAAACCCAGAATTTTATATCCAGCCAAACTAAGTTTCATAAGTGAAGGAGAAATAAAATCCTTTACAGATAAACAAATGCTTAGAGATTTTGTCACCACTAGGCCTGCCTTACAAGAGACCCTGAAGGAAGCACTAAACATGGAAAGGAACAACCGGTACCAGCCATTGCAAAAACATGCCAAAATGTAAAGACCATCAAGGCTAGGAAGAAACTGCATCAACTAACGAGCAAAATAACCAGTTAATATCATAATGGCAGGATCAAGTTCACACATAACAATCTTAACCTTAAATGTAAATGGACTAAATGCTCCAATTAAAAGACACAGACTGGCAAACTGGATAAAGAGTCAAGACCCATCAGTCTGCTGTATTCAGGAGACCCATCTCACACGCAGAGACATACATAGGCTCAAAATAAAGGGATGGAGGAAGATTTACCAAGCAAATGGAGAACACAAAAAAGCGGGGGTTGCAATACTAGTCTCTGATAAAACAGACTTTAAACCATCAAAGATGAAAAGAGACAAAGAAGGCCATTACATAATGGTAAAGGGATCAATTCAACAGGAAGAGCTAACTATCCTAAATATATATGCACCCAATACAGGAGCACCCAGATTCATAAAGCAAGTCCTTAGAGACTTACAAAGAGACTTAGACTCCCATACAATAATCATGGGAGACTTCAACACTCCACTGTCAACATTAGACAGATCAACGAGACAGAAAGTTAACAAGGATATCCAGGAATTGAACTCATCTCTGCAGCAAGCAGACCTAATAGACATCTATAGAACTCTCCACCCCAAATCAACAGAATATACATTCTTCTCAGCACCACATCGTACTTCCTCCAAAATTGACCACGTAATTGGAAGTAAAGCACTCCTCAGCAAATGTACAAGAACAGAAATTATAACAAACTGTCTCTCAGACCACAGTGCAATCAAATTAGAACTCAGGACTAAGAAACTCAATCAAAACCGCTCAACTACATGGAAACTGAACAACCTGCTCCTGAATGACTACTGGGTACATAACGAAATGAAGGCAGAAATAAAGATGTTCTTTGAAACCAATGAGAACAAAGATACAACATACCAGAATCTCTGGGACACATTTAAAGCAGTGTGTAGAGGGAAATTTATAGCACTAAATGCCCACAAGAGAAAGCAGGAAAGATCTAAAATTGACACTCTAACATCGCAATTAAAAGAACTAGAGAAGCAAGAGCAAACACATTCGAAAGCTAGCAGAAGGCAAGAAATAACTAAGATCAGAGCAGAACTGAAGGAGATAGAGACACAAAAAACCCTCCAAAAAATCAATGAATCCAGGAGTTGGTTTTTTGAAAAGATCAACAAAATTGACAGACCACTAGCAAGACTAATAAAGAAGAAAAGGGAGAAGAATCAAATCGACGCAATTAAAAATGATAAAGGGGATATCACCACCGACCCCACAGAAATACAAACTACCATCAGAGAATACTATAAACACCTCTACGCAAATAAACTGGAAAATCTAGAAGAAATGGATAATTTCCTGGACACTTACACTCTTCCAAGACTAAACCAGGAAGAAGTTGAATCCCTGAATAGACCAATAGTAGGCTCTGAAATTGAGGCAATAATTAATAGCCTACCAACCAAAACAAGTCCAGGACCAGATGGATTCACAGCTGAATTCTACCAGAGGTACAAGGAGGAGCTGGTACCATTCCTTCTGAAACTATTCCAATCAATAGAAAAAGAGGGAATCCTCCCTAACTCATTTTATGAGGCCAACATCATCCTGATACCAAAGCCTGGCAGAGACACAACAAAAAAAGAGAATTTTAGACCAATATCCCTGATGAACATCGATGCCAAAATCCTCAATAAAATACTGGCAAACCGGATTCAGCAGCACATCAAAAAGCTTATCCACCATGATCAAGTGGGCTTCATCCCTGGGATGCAAGGCTGGTTCAACATTCGCAAATCAATAAACATAATCCAGCATATAAACAGAACCAAAGACAAGAACCACATCATTATCTCAATAGATGCAGAAAAGGCTTTTGACAAAATTCAACAGCCCTTCATGCTAAAAACGCTCAATAAATTCGGTATTGATGGAACGTACCTCAAAATCATAAGAGCTATTTATGACAAACCCACAGCCAATATCATACTGAATGGGCAAAAACTGGAAAAATTCCCTTTGAAAACTGGCACAAGACAGGGATGCCCTCTCTCACCACTCCTATTCAACATAGTGTTGGAAGTTCTGGCTAGGGCAATCAGGCAAGAGAAAGAAATCAAGGGGATTCAGTTAGGAAAAGAAGAAGTCAAATTGTCCCTGTTTGCAGACGACATGATTGTATATTTAGAAAACCCCATTGTCTCAGCCCAAAATCTCCTTAAGCTGATCAGCAACTTCAGCAAAGTCTCAGGATACAAAATTAATGTGCAAAAATCACAAGCATTCCTAGACACCAGTGACAGTCAAACAGAGAGCCAAATCAGGAATGAACTTCCATTCACAATTGCTTCAAAGAGAATAAAATACCTAGGAATCCAACTTACAAGGGATGTAAAGGACCTCTTCAAGGAGAACTACAAACCACTGCTCAGTGAAATCAAAGAGGACACAAACAAATGGAAGAACATACCATGCTCATGGATAGGAAGAATCAATATCGTGAAAATGGCCATACTGCCCAAGGTAATTTATAGATTCAATGCCATCCCCATCAAGCTACCAATGAGCTTCTTCACAGAATTGGAAAAAACTGCTTTAAAGTTCATATGGAACCAAAAAAGAGCCCGCATCTCCAAGACAATCCTAAGTCAAAAGAACAAAGCTGGAGGCATCACGCTACCTGACTTCAAACTATACTACAAGGCTACAGTAACCAAAACAGCATGGTACTGGTACCAAAACAGAGATATAGACCAATGGAACAGAACAGAGTCCTCAGAAATAATACCACACATCTACAGGCATCTGATCTTTGACAAACCTGAGAGAAACAAGAAATGGGGAAAGGACTCCCTATTTAATAAATGGTGCTGGGAAAACTGGCTAGCCATAAGTAGAAAGCTGAAACTGGATCCTTTCCTTACTCCTTATACGAAAATTAATTCAAGATGGATTAGAGACTTAAATGTTAGACCTAATACCATAAAAATCCTAGAGGAAAACCTAGGTAGTACCATTCAGGACATAGGCATGGGCAAAGACTTCATGTCTAAAACACCAAAAGCAACGGCAGCAAAAGCCAAAATTGACAAATGGGATCTGAGTGAGCAGGCAACCTACAGAATGGGAGAACATTTTTGCAATCTACTCATCTGACAAAGGGCTAATATCCAGAACCTACAAAGAACTCAAACAAATTTACAAGAAAAAAACAAACAACCCCATCCAAAAGTGGGCAAAGGATATGAACAGACATTTCTCAAAAGAAGACATTCATACAGCCAACAGACACATGAAAAAATGCTCATCATCACTGGCCATCAGAGAAATGCAAATCAAAACCACAATGAGATACCATCTCACACCAGTTAGAATGGCGATCATTCAAAAGTCAGGAAACAACAGGTGCTGGAGAGGATGTGGAGAAATAGGAACACTTTTACACTGTTGGTGGGATTGTAAACTAGTTCAACCATTATGGAAAATAGTATGGCGATTCCTCAAGGATCTAGAACTAGAAGTACCATATGACCCAGCCATCCCATTACTGGGTATATACCCAAAGGATTCTAAATCATGCTGCTATAAAGACACATGCACACATATGTTTATTGCAGCACTATTCACGATAGCAAAGACTTGGAATCAACCCAAATGTCCATCAGTGACAGACTGGATTAAGAAAATGTGGCACATATATACCATGGAATACTATGCAGCCATCAAAAAGGATGAGTTTGTGTCCTTTGTAGGGACATGGATGCAGCTGGAAGCCATCATTCTTAGCAAACTATCACAAGAACAGAAAACCAAACACCGCATGTTCTCACTCGTAGGTGGGAACTGAACAATGAGATCACTTGGACTCGGGAAGGGGAACATCACACACCGGGGCCTATCATGGGGAGGGGGGAGGCGGGAGGGATTGCATTGGGAGTTATACCTGATGTAAATGACGAGTTGATGGGTGCAGCACACCAACATGGCACAAGTATACATATGTAGCAAACCTGCACGTTGTGCACATGTACCCTACAACTTGAAGTTTAATAATAATAAATAAATTTAAAAAAAAAAAAAAAAAAAAGAATGTTGAATATTGGCCCCCACTCTCTTCTGGCTTGAAGAGTTTCTGCCGAGAGATCTGCTGTTAGTCTGATGGGTTTCCCTTTGTGGGTAACCCGACCTTTCTCTCTGGCTGTGCCTTTTCTTTATGACATTGTTAACATTTAGAGTTTTCTTTTCTACAAGTTGTTTCCCACTTCCAGGCTGCAGGCTCCTGGGTAGTAAGGACTGTTTATTTACAGAAGCTCCTGTACCCTGTCCTTTGCAGAGAGTGGGAAGCTCAATATGTACTTTTGTCAATTGAATTCCATAAAACTGTGTTAATATTAATAATCTTTCTCTGAGATGTGATAAAAACAACTTTTGATTTTGCACATAAAAATGTAGGTTGAATAATAAAATGAAGGTTAGTAAGCTTCAGTGTCTGATTTATTACTGTTGTGAATAATACCAATTAATTTGATTACGTCCATAGTCTTTGACATGTTACAGTTTTTCATGTCTTTGTTAGTGAAGTTTCATCTATGCAAAGTAATTTTAAGGGCACCCTATAATCTCAGGGTATATGAGTAATGTTACTCTTTAAGGAAGATCTAAATTAAATAGATTCCTTGATATCAGTAGTATATTTTGTGCAGTTTCTATATAATATCTTCAGGATTATTCTCGTCAAAATAATTGATTAAATTCTTTTTTACCTTGGAGGGTCTTGACAGCCTTTGGTGCCACTAGTGGATACTCTGTGGTGTGTTCTCAAACAATGTTAATTTCTTCAGCATCTAGTCAGTATGAATTACCTGAGGACTGAATATAAAACCTAGCTTTTTATCGTGAAAATAAAATTACTGCCCAAGGTAATTTATAGATTCAACGCCATCCCAATCAAACTACCAATGAGTTTCTTCACAGAATTGGAAAAAACTGCTTTAAAGTTCATATGGAACCAAAAAAGAGCCCGCATCTCCAAGACAATCCTAAGTCAAAAGAACAAAGCTGGAGGCATCACGCTACCTGACTTCAAACTATACTACAAGGCTACAGTAACCAAAACAGCATGGTACTGGTACCAAAACAGAGATATAGACCAATGGAACAGAACAGAGCCCTCAGAAATAATACCACACATCTACAGCCATCTGATCTTTGACAAACCTGAGAGAAACAAGAAATGGGGAAAGGATTCCCTATTTAATAAATGGTGCTGGGAAAATTGGCTAGCCATAAGTAGAAAGCTGAAACTGGATCCTTTCCTTACCCCTTATACGAAAATTAATTCAAGATGGATTAGAGACTTAAATGTTAGACCTAATACCATAAAAATCCTAGAGGAAAACCTAGGTAGTACCATTCAGGACATAGGCATGGGCAAAGACTTCATGTCTAAAACACCAAAAGCAACGGCAGCAAAAGCCAAAATTGACAAATGGGATCTCATTAAACTAAGAGCTTCTGCACAGCAAAAGAAACTACCATCAGAGTGAACAGGCAACCTACAGAATGGGAGAAAATTTTTGCAATTTACTCATCTGACAAAGGGCTAATATCCAGAACCTACAAAGAACTCAAACAAATTTACAAGAAAAAACAAACAACCCCATCACAAAGTAGGCAAAGGATATGAACAGACATTTCTCAAAAGAAGATATTCATACAGCCAACAGACACATGAAAAAATGCTCATCATCACTGGCCATCAGAGAAATGCAAATCAAAACCACAATGAGATACCATCTCACACCAGTTAGAATGGCGATCATTCAAAAGTCAGGAAACAACAGGTGCTGGAGAGGATGTGGAGAAATAGGAACACTTTTACACTGTTGGTGGGATTGTAAACTAGTTCAACCATTATGGAAAACAGTATGGCGATTCCTCAAGGATCTAGAACTAGATGTACCATATGACCCAGCCATCCCATTACTGGGTATATACCCAAAGGATTATAAATTATGCTATTATAAAGACAC
Organism: Chlorocebus sabaeus; assembly: GCF_047675955.1. Taxonomy (NCBI): domain Eukaryota; kingdom Metazoa; phylum Chordata; class Mammalia; order Primates; family Cercopithecidae; genus Chlorocebus; species Chlorocebus sabaeus. The sequence continues at coordinate 43,120,473 of NC_132911.1, read as the reverse complement.
ATGCACACGTATGTTTATTGCGGCACTATTCACAATAGCAAAGACTTGGAATCAACCCAAATGTCCATCAGTGACAGACTGGATTAAGAAAATGTGGCACATATACACCATGGAATACTATGCAGCCATAGAAAAGGATGAGTTTGTGTCCTTTGTAGGGACATGGATGCAGCTGGAAACCATCATTCTCAGCAAACTATCACAAGAACAGAAAACCAAACACCGCATGTTCTCACTCATAGGTGGGGACTGAATGATAAGATCACTTGGACTCGGGAAGGGGAACATCACACACTGGGGCCTATCATGGGGAGGGGGGAGGGGGGAGGGACTGCATTGGGAGTTATACCTGATGTAACTGACGAGTTGATGGGTGCTGACGTGCTGATGGGTGCAGCACAGCAACATGGCACAAGTATACATATGTAACAAACCTGCACGTTATGCACATGTACCCTAGAACTTAAAGTATAATAATAATAATAATAATAATAATAATAATAAAATAAATACATAAAAAAAATAAAACCTAGCTTTTTTTGTTTTGTTTTTTTGAGATGGAGTTTCACTGTCACCAGGCTGGAGTGCAGTGGCGCGATCTCGGCTCACTGCAGCCTTTGCATCCCAGGTTCTAGTTATTCTCATGCCTCAACCTCCCGAGTAGCTGAAACCTAGATCTTTTGATACGACTCTCATTCCTTTTGTCTTTTATTTTCAGATAGGAAACTTGGAAAAAAATTAAATACATTACAATTTAGTTGCTCATTTGCTGCTGATAATAATATACCCCCCTCTTTTTTTTTTATTATACTTTAAGTTCTAGGGTACATGTGCATAACGTGCAGGTTTGTTACATATGTATACTTCTGCCATATTGGTGTGCTGCACCCATCAACTTGTCATTTACATCAGGTATAACTCCCAATGCCATCCCTACCCCCTCCCCCCTCCCCCTCCCCATAATAGGCCCCAGTGTGTGATGTTCCCCTTCTCGAGTCCAAGTGATCTCATTGTTCAATTCCCAACTATGAGTGAGAACATGTGGTATTTGGTTTTCTGTTCTTGTGATAGTTTGCTGAGAATGATGGTTTCCAACTGCATCCATGTCCCTACAAAGGACACAAACTCATCCTTTTTTATGGCTGCATAGTATTCCATGGTGTATATGTGCCACATTTTCTTAATCCAATCTGTCACTGATGGACATTTGGGTTGATTCCAAGTCTTTGCTATTGTGAATACTGCCACATGTGTGCATGTGTCTTTATAGCAGCATGATTTATAATCGTTTGGGTATATACCCAGTAATGGGATGGCTGGGTCATATGGTATTTCTAGTTCTAGATCCTTGAGGAATTGCTGTACTGTTTTCCACAATGGTTAAACCAGTTTACAATCCCAACAACAGTGTAAAAGTGTTCCTATTTCTCCACATCCTCTCCAGCACCTGTTGTTTCCTGACTTTTTAATGATTGTCATTCTAACTAGTGTGAGATGGTATCTCATTGTGCTTTTTATTTGCATTTTTCTGATGGCCAGTGTTGACGAGCATTTTTTCATGTATATGTTGGCTGTATTCATGTCTTCTTTTGAGAAATGTCTGTTCATATCCTTTGCCCACTTTTTGATGGGGTTCTTTTTTTCTGGTAAATTTGTGTGAGTTCCTTGTAGGTTCTGGATATTAGTCCTTTGTCTGATGAGTAGATTGCAAAAATTTTCGCCCATTCTCTAGGTTACCTGTTCACTCTGATGGTAGTTTCTTTTGCTGTGCAGAAGCTCTATAGTTTAATCAGATCCCATTTGTCAATTTTGGCTTTTGTTACCGTTTCTTTTGGTGTTTTAGACATGAAGTCCTTGCCCATGCCTATGTCCTGAATGGCATTACCTAGATTTTCTTCAAGGGTTTTTATGGTATTAAGTCTAACATTTAAGTCTCTAATCCATCTTGAATTAATTTTCGTATAAGGAGTAAAGAAATGATCCAGTTTCAGCTTTCTACCGGTGGCTAGCCAATTTTCCCAGCACCATTTATTAAATAGGGAATCCTTTCCCCATTTCTTGTTTTTTTCAGGTTTGTCAAAGATCAGATGGCTGTAGATGTGTGGTATTATTTCTGAGGACTCTGTTCTGTTCCATTGGTCTATATCTCTGTTTTGGTACCAGTACCTTGCTGTTTTGGTTACTGTAGCCTTGTAGTACAGTTTGATGTCAGGTAGTGTGATGCCTCCAGTTTCGTTCTTTTGAATTAGGATTGTCTTGGAAATGCGGGCTCTTTTTTGTTTCCAAAAAAAGCAGTTTTTTCCAACTCTGTGAAGAAAATCATTGGAAGTTTGATGGAAATGGCATTGAATCTATAAATGACCTTGGAGAATATGGCCATTTTCATGATATTGATTCTTCCTATCCATGAGCGTGGTATGTTCTTCCATTTGTTTGTGTCCTCTTTGATTTCACTGAGAAGTGGTTTGTAGTTCTCCTTGAAGAGGTCCTTTACATCACTTGTAAGTTAGATTCCTAGGTATTTTATTCTATTTGAAGCGATTGTGAATGGAAGTTCATTCATGATTTGGCTCTCTGTCTGTTACTGATGTATAAGAATGCTTGTGCTTTTTGCACATTAATTTTGTATCCTGATACTTTGCTGAATTTGCTTATCAGCTTAAGGAGATTTTGGGCTGACATGATGGGATTTTCTAAATATATAATAATGTCATCTGCGAACAGGGACAATTTGACTTCTTCTTTTCCTAACTGAATACACTTGATTTCTTTCTCTTGCCTGATTGCCCTAGCCAGAACTTCCAATACTATGTTGAATAAGAGTGGTGAGAGAGGGCATCCTTGTCTTGTGCCAGTTTTCAAAGGGAATGCTTCCAGGTTTTGCACCTTCAGTATGATATTGGCTGTGGGTTTGTCATAAATAGCTCTTATTATTTTGAGATATGTTCCATCAATACCGAATTCATTGAGAATCTTTAAGCATGAAGGGTTGTTGAATTTTGTCAAAGGCCTTTTCTGCATCTATTGAGATAATCATGTGGTTTTTGTCTTTGGTTCTGTTTATATGCTGGATTACGTTTATTGATTTGCATATGTTGAACCAGCCTTGCATCCCAGTGATAAATCCCACTTGATCATGGTGGATAAGTTTTTTGATGTGCTGCTGGATTTGGTTTGCCAGTATTTTATTGAGAATTTTTGCATTGATGTTCATCAGGAATAGTGATCTAAAGTTTTCTTTTGTTGTTGTGTCTCTGCCAGGCTTTGGCATCAGGATGATGTTGCCTTCATAAAATGAGTTAGGGAGGATTTCCTCTTTTTCTATTGATTGGAATAGTTTCAGAAGGAATGGTACCAGCTCCTCCTTGTGCCTCTGGTAGAATTTGGCTGTGAAACCATCTGGTCCTGGACATTTTATGGTTGATAGGCTATTAATTATTGCCTCAATTTCAGAGCCTACTATTGGTCTATTCAGGGATTCAACTTCTTCCTGGTTTAGTCTTGGAAGAGTGTAAATGTCCAGGAAATTATCCATTTCTTCTAGGTTTTCTAGTTTATTTGCGTAGAGGTGTTTATAGTATTCCCTGATGGTAGTTTGTATTTCTGTGGAGTCGGTGGTGATACCCTTTTATCATTTTTTAATTTTGTCTATTTGATTCTTCTCTCTTTTCTTCTTTATTAGTCTTGCTAGCAGTCTATCAATTTTGTTGATCTTTTCAAAAACCCAGCTCGTGGATTCATTGATTTTTTTGGAGGTTTTTTTGTCTCTCTATCTCCTTCAGTTCTGCTCTGATCTTAGTTATTTCTTGCCTTCTGCTAGCTTTTGAATGTGTTTGCTCTTGCTTCTCTAGTTATTTTAATTGCGATGTTAGGATGTCAATTTTAGATCTTTCCTGCTTTGCCTTGTGGGCATTTAGTGCTACAAATTTTTCTCTACACACTGCTTTAAATGTGTCCCAGAGATTCTGATATGTTGTATCTTTGTTCTCATTGATTTCAAAGAACATCTTTATTTCTGCCTTCATTTTGTTATGTACCCAGTAGCCATTCAGGACCAGGTTATTCAGTTTCCATGTACTTGAGCAGTTTTGATTGAGTTTCTTAGTTCTGAGTTCTAGTTTGATTGTACTGTGGTCTGAGAGACAGTTGGTTATAATTTCTGTTCTTTTACATTTGCTGAGGAGTGCTTTGCTTCCAACTATGTGGTCAATTTTGGAATAGGTGCGATGTGGTGCTGAGAAGAATGTATATTCTGTTACTTTGGGGTGGAGAGTTCTGTAGATGACCATTAGGTCCGCTTGGTGCAGAGTTGAGTTCAATTCCTAGATATGCTTGTTAACTTTCTGTCTCGTTGATCTGTCTAATGTTGACAGTGGGGTGTTGAAGTCTCCCATTATTATTGTATGGGAGTCTAAGTCCCTTTTTAAATCTCTAAGGACTTGCTTTATGAATCTGGGTGCTCCTGTATTGGGTGCATATATATTTAGGATAGCTAGTTCTTCCTGTTGAATTGATGCCTTTACCATTATATAATGGCCTTGTCTCTTTTGATCTTTGATGGTTTAAAGTCTGTTTTATCAGAGACTAAGATTGCAACCGCTGCTTTTTTTTGTTCTCCATTTGCTTGGTAGATCTTCCTCCATCACTTTATTTTGAGCCTATGTATGTCTCTGCATGTGAGATGGGTCTCCTGAATACAGCAAACTGATGACTCTTGACTCTTTATCCAATTTGCCAATCTGTGTCTTTTAATTGAACAATTTTGTCCATTTACATTTAAGGTTAATATTGTTATGTGTGAACTTGATCCTGTCATTGCAATATTAGCTGGTTATTTTGCTCGTTAGTTGATGCAGTTTCTTCCTAGCCTCGATGGTCTTTACATTTTGGCATGTTTTTTCAATGACTGGTACCAGTTGTTCCTTTCCATGTTTAGTGCTTCCTTCAGGATCTCTTGTAGGGCAGGGCTGGTGGTGACAAAATCTCTAAGCATTTGCTTATCTGTAAAGGATTTTATTTCTCCTTCTCTGATGAAACTTAGTTTGACTGGATATGAAATTCTGGGTTGAAAATTCTTTTCTTTAAGAGTGTTGAATATTGGCCCCAACTCTCTTCTGGCTTGTAAAGTTTCTGCCGAGAGATCTGCCATTAGTCTGATGGACTTCCCTTTGTGGGTAACCTGACCTTTCTCTCTGACTGTCCTTAACATTTTTTTCCTTCATTTCAACTTTGGTGAATCTGACAATTATGTGTCTTGGGGTTGCTCTTCTCGAGGAGTATCTTTGTGGCATTCTTTGTATTTCCTGAATCTGAATGTTGGCCTGCCTTACTAGGTTGTAGAAGTTCTCCTGGATGATATCCTGAAGAGTGTTTTCCAACTTGGTTTCATTTTTCCCCTCACTTTCAGGCACCCCAATCAGATGTAGATTTGATCTTTTCACATAATCCCATATTTCTTGGAGGCTTTGTTCATTTCTTTTTCCTTTTTTTTCTCTAGACTTCTCTTCTCGCTTCATTTCATTCATTTGATCTTCAATCATTGATACTCTTTCTTCCAGTTGATTGAGTTGGTTACTGAATCTTGTGCATTTGTCACATATTTCTCGTGTCTTGGTTTTTATCTCAGTCAGTTCGTTTATGACCTTCTCTGCATGATTATTCTAATTATCCATTCTTCCATTCTTTTTTCAAGATTTTTAGTTTCTTTGCGCTGGCTATGTAGTTCCTCCTTTAGCTCTGAGATGTTTGATCGACTGAAGCCTTCTCCTCTCAACTTGTCAAATTCATTCTCCATCCAGCTTTGATCTGTTGCTGGCGATGAGCTGTGTTCCTTTGGAGGGAGAGATGCACTCTGATTTTTTGAATTTCCAGCTTTTCTGTCCTGCTTTTTCGACATCTTTGTGGTTTTATCTGCCTTTGGTCTTTGATGCTGGTGATATACTGATGGGGTTTTGGTGTAGGTGTCCTTTCTTTTTGTTAGTTTTCCTTCTAACAATCAGGACCCTCAGCTGTAGGTCTGTTGGAGATTGCTTGAGGTCCATGCCAGATCCTGTTTGCTTGGGTATCAGCAGCAGAGCCTGCAGAATATAGAATATTGCTGAACAGTGAGTGTTGCTGTCTGATTCTTGCTCTGGAAGCTTCGTCTCAGGGGTGTACCCAGCCATGTGAAGTGTGAGGGGTCGGTCTGCACCCAGTGGGGGATATCTCCCAGTCAGACTACTCAGGGGTCAGGGACCCACTTGAGCAGGCAGACTCTCCATTCTCAGATCTCAACCTCCATGCTGGGAGATCCACTTCTCTCTTCAATGCTCTCAGACAGCTGTAAGACTCTACCCAGAGGTGGAGGCCACAGAGACAGGCAGGCCTCCTTGAGCTGTGGTGGGCTCCACCCAGTTCGAGCTTCCCAGAGGCTTTGTTTACCTACTTAAACCTCAGCAATGGCGGGTGTCCCTTCCCCAGCCTCGCTGCTGCCTTGCAGTTAGATCTCAGACTGCTGTGCTAGCAATAAGGGAGGCTCCGTGGGCTGGGACCCTCCAGGTCAGGTGTGGGATATAATCTCTTGGTGTGCCACTTGCTAAGACCCTTGGTAAAGCGCAGTATTAGGGTGCGAGTTACCCAATTTTCCAGGTGTTGTGTGTCTCAGTTTCCCTTGGCTAGAAAAGGGATTCTCTTCCCCCTTGTGCTTCCCAGATGAGAGGATGCCTCGCCCTGCCTCAGCTCTTGCTGGTCGGGCTGCACCAACTGACCAGCACCGATTGTCTAGCACTCTCCAGTGAGATGAACCCAGTACCTCAGTTGAAAATGCAGAAATCCCCTGTCTTCTGTGTCGCTCACACTGGGAGCTGGAGGCTGGAGATGTTCCTATTCGGCCATCTTGCTCCTCATCCCCCCACCTTTTTTTTTTAAACGATTGAACTTTTTCCTCCACTGATTGCTGAGGTCTGAGGTCTCTTAATCTGTATTTAACCTAACCGATTTGTGCAGCACACGATTTACTTGTTGGTATAATGTGTCACATAACATTTTTTATGAAACTAATATAGCTATGGTCCATCAACCCTGTGGTATGTGATATTTATATATGACATTATATATGTTTTTATAATATTAGGAACTCAGAAGAAATTCAATATTAAATATATTTTTTTCCAAAAATTGTATGTATGGGAATTATCAGGTAAAACATAGAGAGGCGTTTGTTATTTTCTTATTCTATGTGAGTTATTCTATGGCAATAAAAGTAGAAGTTATTTTGTAACCTGCCGAAGGATGCAAAAGTGCACATGTTGCAGAGTATAGTAACGCCTTCTACTGTTAGGTAAGACAATTTAGATGTTTCATTTATCCAACAAACATATGTTGAGTCCCTATCATGTTCCAAATACCATGCAGTTTGCTGGGGACACAACACTGAACAAAACAGGTGAAGTTCTTCCCCTCATGGAGCCTATAATGTAGTTGGGCATTAGTTTCTTCATGAAAGTGATAATTTTTGCAATTTAAGAAGAAATAAATTGCAATCTTTCATCCCTTATGATAGTATATAAGTTACATGAGGGCAGAATCTTTGTTTTTTGATCACTGACTTATCCCAAGTGCCTAGAACAGTGTTTGACTCACATTAGATTCTCAATAAATATTTGTTGAATATTTATTCAACAAATGAATAGTATAAATAAGTACTCTCAACAAATGCTTCATTTGTTTAAATTTCTCTTATGTGTTCAGCATCTTACGGGACCATGCAGATGTCACTGGGTGGTGTGGGAGGTTGGTACAATTTTATCACAGGAACAGTAGGAAATTATATTTTCTTGACCTGAGCTCTCATCTGCATAAGCCGAACCTTCCAGTGTCCCTCAAAATTTTCCTCATCTTTTGGAAATCCCTCAGAGTATTTCTCAACATAGACAAGTGTACAATTACCACCCACATCTGGCTGATTTTTCCCTTCAGGTCCCAGTTCTGCTCACCAGCATCCTCCAGCAATGAAGCTGATGGAGGTGCTCATCGTTGACCTCACTGCTGGGCAGTGGGTCTCCATCAGGACAGTGATGTGGTTTGTGCCAAGCACACCATCTCTTTCTGTTTCTGAAATGCATTCTCATTTTCCCCACTTTGTTTCACCCCAGGAACTCTGAAGTGATGCTGCTCATGCTCTGTGTCTCTGAACCCTCTTTTGAGAAGAACATGGTAAGCAGTGCTCTCTCTTCAGAGCTCTCACATAAGTTGCTAAGTCTGGGAGAAGGCACAGGTAGTCCTTGCTGCTCTCTCGCTTTCTTTTTCTTCCTTATGCAGACTGATGCTCGGAAATGGTGGACTCAGCATGGCCCAAGTGTAAGCCTCCACTACAGAACAAATTTGGTAGCAACATGAGATTCAAGGACTAAAGAAATTGTCCAGTATTGTAAAGCTGGAACATGACAGGGGACTCTGTTGTTCCCATCATAAAGATAGCAGCTTCAATTCTAAATCCTGTTATTAGATCTGAACATCTCAAAACAATTTTTTTTTCCTAACTGTAGAAAACTAAGCATTCATATCCTCAAATAAGCAAAATGCCTTCATGGATGAAGAGAATGTAAACAGGAGCATACATTTGTAGATTCTAGGTGCATGTTATTCTATTAAAAGTTAGGTTGAAAAAACTTGGTAAGAATTTATTGGGCATTTACTTGTGTCTGGCACTATTTTTTTTTTTTTGACAGTTTTTAATTGTGCCTTTATTCAACTTAGTTCATTAAAAATGTACTTGTTTTAAAGATCCTATAAATAAAGTGACCACTCACATGGGATATAGGTCACCCCTCAGCATGTTACTTTTCTTTTTTAAAAAAGCAGTATTTCTTATAGGAATCTTACTGATCACACAGTAGTTACAATAATGTCAGATATGATGTATACAGTCTAAACGAGACAGGCCAGTTAAGAATTTACATAATGTAAAAATATACATATTAAAATTTAGCCAGGTGGACAGACGCATGCACTTGGGGGAGAGCAGGTGACAGGAACTCCTTTAACGATCAGTAGAGGACCCAGATGCAAGGAATCTCGTTTTCCTCGTTACAGTAAACAGCTTTCACTAATGTATACAGGTATTCCATACACATCTAAACACACAAGGGTAAGTTGTGACCTGCTACACATAGGGTCTAAAGTAATGTAATTGTGATTTTCCTGTGATATTCCCAAGAAAATTATAAATAGCGAACCCCATGCAGGTAGTGGGAAGCACTGGTCTTTTATCACAGGTTGAACCTGAGAAGGTTTAACTCTTGACATTAGTATCTGTAAAGAGATATGGTTCTTTTTGCTATGTTTTCTCCACAACTGACATGCACTTAGTGTGGGAGAATTCTGATGGCTGGCTGACCTAACAGTGACAACTACTATTCAAAATGTGGGAACCTTTTCAGTAATACTGAGTTATACATTTAACATTAAAAAACAACGTGAATCATCCATAGCTTTAAGCCAGAAGGCGGAAGCGAGTGTGTCTGAATGTTAATGCTTTCAGTTATACCACTTTGTGGTTTCTACCGCTGTCTTCCAGAATGACACTGGTACTCTGCTGCTTTCTGTAACAACACAGGCACCAGTTTGAACTCAAAACCTGAAACAGAAGAAATGCCACTCTTTCTCCAGGATCTTTTAAGAAACTAGATTACAATTATAAATTATTCAAGTTTCCTTTTGAGTGGTGTCTTTATGTGTGTAACTATCTACAGAACAAACCAGAAATGTCTACCTCTGCAAGAGTGTGGACTTTGGGTGTGGTTCTGTTAGGAGCTGGGGACCTTCAGCAGTTTACAGTCAGGGCCGTTTTCTTACACACACCTCATTTACCCTGCATTTGTGCCAACTCTGATGGCAAATGCAAATGCTTCACAACTCAGGCCTAAAGATCCTCTTAGGGAGATCTCTTTAGCTGAGTAGAAAACTTCTACCCGAAAAGGCGGTGGGTTCTGTGAACCTGAAGAGAAGACTCAGGGTCTCTCTGAAAGCCTTTAAATTACTCCTGGAATTGCAAGTTCCTATTAGTGAGAAAAGAGCATTAAAATAACTTGAAGGTGTATTTTATTGGCAACTTAGAATGCAAAGTATTTCATTTTTTAATTTTTAAAATCTGAAAACAAGCTAGCCTACATTAAATAATATAGTTTCCAAAGCTGAACGTCCTCACTTGGAGCTCAGTTTTCTGCTTGAAACACAAACACAACTTCCTAACACTCCTAGGTGGGAACACTACTGTTGGATGATCTGTGATTAGATGAACTGATCCATCTCAGTTGGTAACATCCCATTTTTTTCCTTGGTAAGGGTTTAAAAAATTCTAGAATAGATGCATTTTTCTAGTTTTACACTGACAATTTCATCCCGAACATCTCCTGGGAGGCATAGACCATGTACAGGAATCCATCTTCATCCTTCTCACTCTCGTACACCTCTGAGATTGGTGTGGAGACGCTGACCATGCTGTGGCCATTCACCAACAGGAAGAAGGCTTGATTAGCATTGAGCTGTAAGCGCCTTCTAATTATCTTGATGAGCTCACTCATGTTGACATGGTCAGGTACAAGGAACTTTGTTTTATCCAGGACAGGAAGCTGCTTCTCACCCTTGTATCGTTCTATTATCACCGGGATTTTGGTTGGATGCTGCTCTCGAATAAGTCAGACATCTTCTACTCTTTGTTCGAAGGTGCGGCGCTGCTTGAAGGTCTTCTCCGATGGCATGGTGCGGGGATCTGGGTGGCGGCGGCGACGACACGAGGGTCCCCGCGGCTCCTAGGGGCGGCGGCGGCTGCGGCGGCGAATCCTACTCTCGTGTCTGGCACTATTGATCATAAAGGTAGAAGATAAAGTTTTTGTTAATCTCAATTATTTTTTTTTTTTTTTTTGGAAAAGGGAGAACTCCCAAGTTAAAGGCAGATATTAGTAGATTGTACAGCTACATATGTGGTATGATTTTTTAGTTTTTAAGAAGATCCACTGAACCTCTCGATTCCTTACTCTGTATGCTTATCCAGGAAACTGTATTAGGAGAGATGCCCTTTTTATTTTTCAGTCAGTTCAATGCAAGGAATGATCACATTCAACTTTTCCTTAAAGCAGGTTTTCATGGGTCTGTCACAAAGAGGGCTGGAGCAGTTACCATCAGCACACAGGTTTTCTGAAGAGATGAAGCGGGAGAGAAAGGTAAAGTTGAGTAGGTTGATGGCAAGCTGTGGTTACTAACAAATTCAGTAAAAAATATTTCAATGAGGATTATATCTAAACCATATAAGCATTAAATCAAGAATTAACATCACGCAATGGAAGCCCCACTGAACTAGAAATCAAAAGACCTTAGAATAAAAGTATTTTATTTCTGACTTTGATCCTTATTGGCTATGTGATCCTGGACAAGTCATCGAAACTCTGTGGGCTTTCTCATTCTTACGTGTAAAATGAGGAGGCCTCCTAGTCCAATTCTAAATCACTGTGATTCAAATGGCTGGGTTGTGTGAACAGACTTGGAGAAAAAGTAGTGTTGGTTGGAACTGTAAGTTTCATGAGTAAAATAAATCTAGAGTTGGACCATCAATTTAGTCAGGAACTAAATTGTTGGAAAGAGAAGAGGAAGGAATTCTAATAAGAAGGACATGAAGGCTAGAACAAAATGCAAATTGTGGATTTCAAAAATAATGAACTGACTGACAGGAGGTCAGATTGGTTGTAAGAAACTCACATACTAAATTTCCTAGAATGATCTTTGAGGTTCCAATCACAATTAGTCTTCTGCAGTTGTGTCGTGAAATAATAAATCCCTATTTTCTTTGTTATTGCTCCTTTATGCCAGCTCTTTAAGTCCATTAAAATGCTCAGCCTACTTGTAAATTTATTTCAATTACAAATATCTTGATTATTATTGTTCTAGTTTCAGTGACTGAGACATTCTTTCTCCTGTACAAAGGCAAGGATCTTTAATATTTTCTCACTTTTTAGCAACAAGGAGTCTTAACTTGGGAAGGGACTTTGGGTCGTGTATTGTATTCTGCGCATGTGTATTTTTCTCCTCTATCTTAGTCCAGGCTAGGTTTTTCTCATCTCTTCTTTCATAATATCCTTCCATACCTCTATTGTTTCACTGATATTTATATATCTACCTATGTGTCTTCTCACCAAACTCTTGAGTTTCTTCAGAACAGATTTGTTTATTTAAATCTGTAGATTTAATATAGTGAACAGCACATTGACACATGTGGGTGAATGAATAAGTTACCTATTGTTAAGCTATATATCCCATGTTTGAATAGAAAATGTGATGTTGGTGTTGGGAATTGAAGGAACTTTTGAACCCAGGTATGTTTTAATACAATCCTGCCTTCTAGTTATTTCCTTAATATTCTTTGGAATCCAACTAAATCTCTTAGTGACTGAGAAACATGTGAAGCTCTATTAGGAAAGAGAAAATATTCAGACCTAAAAGACCTCAAATAGAAGATCAATAGGCTATGAAGGCAATTATCTAATTCATCTGGGTCACCCTCACCTTTACTGCTAGAACTGGCTTTATTTCAATTCAGTTATAAAACCAGTGGATTATTAGCAAGAAAACAGGCAAGCAGTTCTTCCACTATAGCTACAGTTAAGAACAATTATGATATCAAATTCATGGATACTGAAGAGATTAATAGACTTTTCAAGGAGTTTTATGGACGATTATATATGAATGATAACTGCACTATGTGTTAAGGGAAAAGCCCATATATCTGCATTTCCTTAAATGTGAATAAATTTTGGAAGGAAAAGAAACCTTCTTGAATAAAGCTATTCTTCCTACTTAAAACTGCCAAAGTCCTAAAAAAGTTTCGGTAAGGTCAGAATGCAGCCAGCTCCATTAATGCTTTGCATTAAAGGCTTCATTAATCTTTTACAGATTGTATGATAATAAGACTATTTTATCTCAAATGATCCTGGCCTGGATTTTGCTTGACACGTGTTTTATTAAGTGCTCTTATCTGCCATCTTAATAACACAGAGCTAGTATTTATTAAAATTTTTTGTTAAATCACATTTTTCCATGCAAGTCCCCATTTGTAGAAGTTAAAAGTGTTTTATCATTTCTTTAAAAATATGTGCTGTCTTTCTCTGCTGGAGGTGTGTAGATAGTATTTATCTTTCTATTATCCTAGCTTGTCCTCCTACTATGCATCATTTCTGCTTGTTTCTTCCCAAGGCAGAGTCTATAGAGGCAGGTTGAAGACTTCTTTTGCTGAGTGTGGGGAACCACTCAACACTGATTTCTCACCTTAACGAAAATTAAGGGAATCATACAATCCACAGAGAATTGTTTAAAAAAGAAATATGCTGTTACTCATTTTACAAAGTGATAAAAAATTTAAAATTTTTCATGTATAGGGTTTTTGTTATTGAAAACAAATTGAACTTTTGTTTTGAAAGGAACATTTTGTAAAAGATAAATAGGATAAAAGTATTAATACAGTCAGTGGGGTGGTTTGAGTGGTTTTCAGTGATTGTTGTATTTAAGAGTTCACCTCCCTATAGGGTAGAATTATCAGCTTTTAAGGGAGTGTTTGGGTCCCAAGGAACTGATTCACTTTTCACATTCAAAAGATTGATCTTATAAACCACTATGACTATTAATTTGTAATATGTTTTGTAACATTACTGAGCAGAATATAGATATGTAATAATGTACATTGTCTAGAATGTTGCATGAAATAATATATATAAAACACCTTAGTAGAATCCTTGACATTTAAAGAGTACATAAGAAATGTTAGGTGCTTCTGAAATAACAAGGTGCCTAGGGAAAGGACTTTAATATCCTGAGGTTGTATTTGAAGGGAGTACCTATTTTGAGAAACCCATGAAGGACCCTGTTCTAATTCAGGTCACAAATCACCACAATATGAAGGACAATTAAAAACTTTTGATACAGTGCTTTAAAATTACAAAATATTTTCCTGTATATTAACACTGTTCTGATGATAAGAATATTACATAAATTAGATACTCAATGTCTCTCTTTTGGGCAGTGTTATATAAACATCGATAAAATTTTTGTTCCCGATTCTCATCATTGCAACATACAAGGAAACATTTCTGAGTTTTTTTCTTTTTTATTTCTTATTTTGTTTGAAATTGTTAGTGTTGGAAATTTTATTCTCAGTGGTAAATTATTTTTAATTTCAAGTAATATATTAGTTTAGGGAACTTTTCTATTGATAGGAAAACATATTCATGGGCCATGCTTTCTTTTTTGCTTCAGTCATATGTAGAAACCCCACCTAATTGCTTGAGCCCCTTTCCTTTCTCCCAACCTTCTCTTTACATTGGGGATAAAAGTTTGCTTTTGGTTTAGAACTCTTTCATCATTCCACCAGCAAACACTTATTTACCACCTATCTGCCTCTGGACAGCCCAGAAGCAACAAAAATAAAACATTTATACCTTACAGGTATAGCCATGTCCAATCTCTGCACCAGAGGAAAACAACAGTGCCTGATTTTCTATTAGGAGCTCCATCTTCATTAGCAAGGTGAATTTTGAAGAAGTCAGTTGTTGTATGTCACTACCCCTTGCTCTCTTCTTAAAATAGGTGTGATGTCCCTGTTTAGTCTCCCCCTCATATAACAGACTATCTGCTTAGGCTTCTTATTCCATTTTGACATGAAGCTGTATACTGGCTCCCTTTCATCCAATTCCTGCTATCAATTTTATTTCCTCTTTAAGGAAATGGGCCTGGAACTTTCCTCATTCATACGTTAGACACCTGCCTGAAGCTGATAACTGACTCCAAAAGCTCCACTGGACAACCCTATTTCACATCAGATCCAGCAACCATTGATGCCACCCCACCTCGGGACAAGGTTCACGTAGCATTTTTAAAACTTATCAATATGAACTGCTGCTCCTTTATAAAGAGGATCCATCCTATCCAATTTTCCTAAATCCTGTCTAACCTGGCCCATGCAAGCTTTAGATTCTACATTGCTAGGGCCCTGGGGAAGCTTTGTTCTATACAAGCAATGCTACCACCTGTCTGCTAACCTAGGACTATAGCACTCATGTTCTCTGAGTTTTTCTTTTCATTTATGCATAACTCTTTACCTCACTCTCACACAGAATCTGTGCTATCGACTAACCGGAAGACACCATATTTTCTTCAACATCAGCTTGCTTTATTCTATTAACTAAATTTTTGGTGCTAGCTCTGCTAACTCTGGTATGTGATTTTACTCTAAGAAATGAAATTTCAATTCAATCTGGTGTCATGTCTATTGTCATATTTTAAAGAGAGACTCTTACAAAATTTTCCCTTATACTACTTTCTCTATGCAATGTGACAGAAACATAGAGTTAAAACATCATTATAAAATTATGTTTCCTTACAAGTGCAAATAAAGCCTTTTCAAATTTCAAGATCTTTTCTGGTTAACCCTATTTAAGACTAGATGGTTTAAGGAAACCGCTGCATTATATATCTAAGTCTCAAATTTTAAGAAGGACCTTATGTAAATGACGGGTTGATGGGTGCAGCACACCAACATGGCACAAGTATACATATGTAACAAACCTGCACGTTGTGCACATGTACCCTACAACTTGAAGTTTAATAATAATAAATAAATTTTTAAAAAAAAAGAAATTTATAAAAAAAAAATTTTAAGAAGGGATAAATTGCTTATTTAATCTGAAAGATTCTAAGTGAAATAAAGCCCTTGGGTAGAACAAGCTAATCATACAATTCTAAAAAATTGTAAAATGTAGAGCATACAATAATTATCGAAGCTGCTTATTCATGAGCCAAATTCCAAGGCCCAGCCTGGGATTCTGAGCCAGCAGCTCAGAATGGGACCCTAGAGTCTGCCTATTTTACAAGTATCTCTGGAGACCTGATGCAGAAGGTTCTGGAAACTTCACTTATAGAAACTGTGCCCAAGAGTGTGTGGAT
Organism: Chlorocebus sabaeus; assembly: GCF_047675955.1. Taxonomy (NCBI): domain Eukaryota; kingdom Metazoa; phylum Chordata; class Mammalia; order Primates; family Cercopithecidae; genus Chlorocebus; species Chlorocebus sabaeus. The sequence goes on along the minus strand of NC_132911.1, from coordinate 43,104,507 downwards.
GGCAGAGGAAGACAAAACAAAACAGTCTTTCCTCTGGGGTAGAGTGTTTGAGAGGGAGTGGAATGTTTTCAGAGGTCAGTTCTCTGGCCAGCTCTCACATTCTCTGGTCTGAGTCTCAGGGAAAGTATAAATGAAAGACGGCTTTCACAATCAGTATTTGGAGAAAATTTTGCCTTGCAGCTTAACATTTGGGATAATTGTGACAGAGTGTGGCATAAAGTCATTTGAAAGGTGAGGAGGGAGTGTTTCTCCCCTTATCAGTGGGCCAGCTTCTGTGTCTTAGGACACTGGCACAGTGTGACATCAGCACCAGCAGCAGGAGGGCCAATGCAAAGTGACCTTGCTGAGGCATGTTCTCTTTTTCTGATTGTCAGAGCAGAAAGAGCAGAAAGAGTCCAACACTATGTTGAGGATGAAAAGTATTTAATGACTTCCAGAAGTTTTGTGAAGGTTTCCTTGACAGGGAAGGGAGGAGCATGAGTTTGGGGCCCACAACTGGATGAGTTAGAGTTGGACAAATGTTATGCACACCTTAAGCTATTGAGCATTGTGTTTTCTAAGACTATATATGTCACTTCCACAATGGCATGCTTTTACACTAACTCAAAATAAGGCAGCATGCATTTGAAGCTGTGAGAATGGGAACATTTTAAAGCAAATTTGTGTGAACAATTTCTATATACAAAGTGATTTTCTCACCCAGCTTAGGTGATTTCTACAGATGACTTATAATAGATGTGATGTAAATGTTAGGAAAATTCAAATCCTTTACACCTTTACCTAATTCATTCAGATACTTATATGATTATAATATTGAATAAACTCAAAGCTATGTGTATTAGTCCATTTTCACGCTGCTGATAAAGACATACCCGAGACTGGGAAGAAAGAGAGGATTGATGGACTTAAAGTTCCACTTGGCTAGGGAGGACTCACAATCATGGCAGAAGACAAAAGATACTTCTTACATGGCAGTGGCAAAAGAAAGAATGAAATCCAAATGAAACAGGATTCCCTTTATCAGATCTTGTGGAGACTTATTCACTACCACAAGAACAGTATGGGAGAAACCTCCCCCATGATTCAATTATCTCCCTCCGGGTCCCGCCCACAACATGTGGGAATTATGGTAATACAATTCGAGATGAGATTTGGGTGGGGCCACAGAGCCAAACCTTATCACTGTGTGTATCAAGTTTGTTTGTTTTTTTTTTTTTTTTTTACAAATAACTGACTTAGGTGTATGGGTGGACATGGCTCCTTTGCCCTCACTTGTCATTCTGTGGCTCTACTATGTCTCTTCTGCTAGAATGTGGTGGGGAAGGGGTTGTCATATCATATCCCTTTAATCTGTGCTTCTCAAAGTGCACTCTGTAGACCACCTCATCACAATTCTCGAGGAAGCTTCTTAAACATGTGAATTCCTGGGACCTATCACATTTCTGAATGACAAACTCTGGGAATAAGGGAGGGAATTTACACTTTTAATATTCTCTCAACTGAATCATGCATCCTAAAGTTGAGAAAAATGATCTCAAATGAAAATAAGGTGGAAATAAAATAATAATCTCTAATGCTTATATATCATCTTATGTTTCCTAAAGTCCTTTCACATGTACAAGTGCATTTAATATACATGGTATACCAGTGTGATGGGTGGTATCATCTCCATTTCACTGATGATGAAACTTATCAGTGATTGGTGGACTGCCTAGCCCAAAGTAGTAACCATAATCTTTCTCACATTTTCTCTGAATCTTAGGGAAAAACAATTTCTTTATTCATTGTTTCATTATTTACATTTAAATTCATCCATCCATTCATCCACTCACCCATCCAACCTTTCCTCTATTTATCTACCTATCCACTTCTTCAATAAGTATTCACTGAAGATGTACCATGTACCATGTGTCAGGTAATCTGTCGTATGCTACAGATAGAAAGATAAATATGATTCAACCTCATCTTCAAGGAGTTTATAGTCTAGATAACAATGGAGCATAGTGATAAAGGTGGAGTTGAAAACAAATAAGGACAAAAAAATAAAGTCTAATTGCTTACTTCATTGAGTGTGTTACTGGGGGACACTGTATGGTCCCCTAGTAATGGAGTCTGTTTTTCACTACTCACTCTTCTTGTCCCTGCCCCCATTGTGTGTAAGTGCTGGGATCTTCCCCTTTTGTATCACTGTAACCCTTTTAGATGTGGAAGGACATCCTCATTACAAGGATCTGAGGAGTATGTCCTGGGCTTGAATTTATCAGATGTGGCCAGACATAAATGAAGCTTACTATTGCTGGACAATCCTCAGGCAACTTGCTATTGGCTGCCCTTCCTGGATGACAATGACAAGAGAAGCAATCATTGCTCCTTAGCACAGGTGACATCTGGCTACTATATGTACTGCAGGTCCTGAATCAGCTATTGCACGATTCCCTGTTGCTAGTAGTAGCTAGTTTCACCAGGCACAGAACTTGCAACCTCTCCATACCAACCCTTCTACCTCCTTCGTGTGCTCTCTGTTCTCTCTATCACCTGCATCTGGTGAAGTCAATTATTTCCTTTAGATGCAGGGCATCTTCTATTTTCCCCGGTCTGTTAAACTAGGTCAGGCCATGGAGTCTTGCTGGCATTTGCAGATGGGCAAGAATATTGTCTTGTTCTTGAAGCAGCAAGGAAGTAAGCTGATTTTACATTTATAATTCAACCTTATTAGTTAAATTAAGAAAGTAAACTTTGTACTATTTATTTTTAACCTTAAAATATATACAAAACAAGTTCCCCTAGATTTTTTTTTTGTCAAAAAGATACATATTTTCTGAATGTGGCACAAGTGCTAGACAGAATGATGATGATGAAAATAGTTTCAAAGAAATTAAGACCACACAAATTTGTAATATGTCTGTGTGGAAGTATAATCTTTCATATCGAATTTAGTTTGTAACTAAATTTGGTAGCAAAGTGATAAACACTAAGTATCATATGTGTAGTGGTACTGGCTGATGAAGTAATGAAACTTTCAGAACTGAAATGTCATTTACATATAAAATAAGTTGAAAAACAGAATTCCTTGAAAAAAAAGTGATTGAATAAAAAGCCAATAGAATCAAATGTCACGTGTAAACAGTTTCATATGTCACATGTAAGCAGTGATTTGTGGGCTTCTTTTAAAGCACACTCCTGTATTTAGAAGAATACAAGACCAGTGAAGGATGTTTACTTGCAGATGTTGGCACATCTATAGCAAAGAAGGTAGTTCAAATACTACTTTCCAAGGACACCATAAATCAATATATTCAGGACCTTGCTAATGATGTGGAAAGCCAACACATAGAGCAAATAAAGCTGCAAATGTGTTACCAAAACTTGATTATTTCACAGGTATTGCTAACATGGCAATTCTTTTACTATATATGCAATGTAAACATTAAGGTGATATGAAGAAATAATTCTTTTTTCTACTTATTGCTAACAAATAAACTAGCTCTGAAATGTATAAGACAAAGTTGAATTGCATTGTTAACAAATGCATTTTGAAGTTTAAGTTTTACGGGGAAATGTATTCTTATAGAAGAGCTGAAATGTCATGAAAACATCCTGGAGTAGTTACTCACACTAAAGAGTTTGCTGGAATAGAAATCAATATGGGGCTTCCTTTATCAAGAAAGTCTTACTATAAATAAGAAAAAGTCTTTACTATAGCAAGATTGCCAGATGCACCTATACTCCCCACACTTTGGGAGGCCAAGGTAGGTGGATGACTTGAACCCAGGAGTTTGAGACAAGTCTGGGCAATATAGGGAGGCCCCATCTCTACAAAATTTTTAAAATTAACCATGTGTGGTGGAGTACACCTGAAGTCTCGCTACTTGGGAGGCTAAAGTGGGAGGATCACTTGAGCCTGGGAGGTGGAGGTTACAGTGAGCTGAGGTTGTGTCACTGCACTCCAGCCTGGGCAACAGAGCCAGACCCTGTTTAAAATAAACAAAAACAAAAACAAAAAACCAACAGTTGAACTAAATAGTCTATGTAGTGACATAATAAAAAATGCACTAAATTAGATACCATTTCTTTATTACGTGATAATATGAAAGTCAATCATAGCCAACTGTTATTGAATGCTGAGGTGCTATGGTTATCAAGGGGAAAAGTTATTTCAAGAATGTATGACTACAAAGTAAACTTATAGTGATTCTGCTAAGTTAAAAAACTGTGTTCTCAACTTTAAAATAATTTTAATTTGGCATTTGCACTTGCTTATTTTTCTGATGTATCTGGTAATTTTAATGATTTTGATACTTGTATGCAAGGAAAGAAGGCAACTTTTTAAAATGGCAGATAAGTTGAAGAGTAAATATGAAAATTTGGGCCGGGCGCGGTGGCTCAAGCCTGTAATCCCAGCACTTTGGGAGGCCGAGACGGGCGGATCACGAGGTCAGGAGATCGAGACCATCCTGGCTAACACGGTGAAACCCCGTCTCTACTAAAAAATACAAAAAACTAGCCGGGTGAGATGGCGGGCACCTGTAGTCCCAGCTACTCGGGAGGCTGAGGCAGGAGAATGGCGTGAACCCGGGAGGCGGAGCTTGCAGTGAGCTGAGATCCGGCCACTGCACTCTAGCCTGGGCGACAGAGCAAGACTCCGTCTCAAAAAAAACAAAAAAAAAAAAAAAAGAAAATTTGGGAACTAACAAGAACAGTTTTTACAGATCATTATGACATATTCCAGCCTTCAATGGTATAAGTAATTATCTTGATATTGCACATCAAAGAAAAGTTAAAACTAAAATCCTTACAAATTTGATAAGAAAATTTGAATTGTCTTTTCCTTTTTTCTATTTTTTTGAGATGGATTCTCACTCAGTCTGTTGCCCAGGCTGGACTGCAGTGGCACAATCTTGGCTCACTGCAACCTCTGCCTCCTGGGTTCAAGCGGTTCTGCCTCAGCCTCCTGAGTAGCTGAGATTATAGGTGTGCACCAGCTTGCCAGGTGGTGGCAAGGTGTATTTTTAGTAGAGAAGGGGTTTTACTATGTTGGTCAGGCTGGTCTCGAACTCCTGACCTCAATTGTTCTGCTCCTCTTGGCCTCCCAAAATGCTGGAATTACAGGAGTGAACCACTGCACCTGGCCTGAATTTTATTTTTCATCAAAAGAAGAACCACACATAAAAATTACAAACCCAGAATCCAATTTTTTCACTAAAACATAATTCAAATTAAACCTTAACTTTATAGAATAAATTATTGGAACTGGCTACAATGAAGGATTGATGATGAATTTTGTAAACACAATACTTCTTTCTTTTGAATAAGAGTTAAAAATAAAGACTTGCTTTAAAATCTCTCCCGGATATTTTCATTAATATTCCTCTATAATGCTGGTTTCTCTACTCTGAGAGATATTAAACAAATCATAGGAACCCTTTAGAATTACATTAGCCCCTACAGTAGCACTGATGTTAATCCAACTTAGGTTAGGTAAATATTCAAGAATCAAACATTCACATTTGAAACTTTAAAGATTGATTAGCAAAGTGTTTATTTGAATTCTGCATATAGGCATTTAATATGAGAAATCGCTGTTTCACATGTGACTTTTTGCATAGTTACAACTGTGAAGTGCAACATTTTCTGAGTGTGATAGTGAGCTACGTTATTGCCTATATGATTACTTTCAATCAATGCATCAGTTTTATTTCTCTATGTTATGTTTCTTCTTTCTTATATTTATTGAAATGTAACAGCTGTTGAGTTTAATAATAAAAATACATTTGGATTTTATTCTATATGTATTTTAAATTTTATTTTCTAATAAGTTCTGTATATTAATTTATAAAACTATTGCTATGTGACAGATTTTAAAACTCACTAACTGCTTTGTGACGTGTGCATTTCACTCAGGGAGATATACCTCTTTTCTCATGAGGCAGTGTTTTTTTTTTTTTTTTTTTTTAACTTTTAAAACCCAGAAATTAAACCATCTTTAATTTTAGGCCAATTTTTTTTTTAATTTATTTATTATTATTAAACTTCAAGTTGTAGGGTACATGTGCACAATGTGCAGGTTTGCTACATATGTATACTTGTGCCATGTTGGTGTGCTGCACCCATCAACCCGTCATTTACATAAGGTATAACTCCCAATGCAATCCCTCCCCCCTCCCCCCTCCCCATGATAGGCCCCAGTGTGTGATGTTCCCCTTCCCGAGTCCAAGTGATCTCATTGTTCAGTTCTCACCTATGAGTGAGAACATGCGGTGTTTGGTTTTCTGTTCTTGTGATAGTTTGCTAAGAATGATGGTTTCCAGCTGCATCCATGTCCCTACAAAGGATGCAAACTCATCTTTTTTATGGCTGCATAGTATTCCATGGTGTATATGTGCCACATTTTCTTAATCCAATCTGTCACTGATGGACATTTGGGTTGATTCCAAGTCTTTGCTATTGTGAATAGTGCTGCAATAAACATACGTGTGCATGTGTCTTTATAGCAGCATAATTTATAATCCTTTGGGTATATACCCAGTAATGGGATGGCTGGGTCATATGGTACATCTAGTTCTAGATCCTTGAGGAATCGCCATACTGTTTTCCATAATGGTTGAACTAGTTTACAATCCCACCAACAGTGTAAAAGTGTTCCTATTTCTCCACATCCTCTCCAGCACCTGTTGTTTCCTGACTTTTGAATGATCGCCATTCTAACTGGTGTGAGATGGTATCTCATTGTGGTTTTGATTTGCATTTCTCTGATGGCCAGTGATGATGAGCATTTTTTCATGTGTCTGTTGGCTGTATGAATGTCTTCTTTTGAGAAATGTCTGTTCATATCCTTTGCCCACTTTTTGATGGGGTTGTTTGTTTGTTTCTTGTAAATTTGTTTGAGTTCTTTGTAGGTTCTGGATATTAGCCCTTTGTCAGATGAGTAGATTGCAAAAATTTTCTCCCATTCTGTAGGTTGCCTGTTCACTCTGATGGTAGTTTCTTTTGCTGTGCAGAAGCTCTTTAGTTTGATGAGATCCCATTTGTCAATTTTGGCTTTTGCTGCCGTTGCTTTTGGTGTTTTAGACATGAAGTCTTTGCCCATGCCTATGTCCTGAATGGTACTACCTAGGTTTTCCTCTAGGATTTTTATGGTATTAGGTCTAACATTTAAGTCTCTAATCCATCTTGAATTAATTTTCGTATAAGGAGTAAGGAAAGGATCCAGTTTCAGCTTTCTACTTATGGCTAGCCAATTTTCCCAGCACCATTTATTAAATAGGGAATCCTTTCCCCATTTCTTGTTTCTCTCAGGTTTGTCAAAGATCAGATGGCTGTAGATGTGTGGTATTATTTCTGAGGACTCTGTTCTGTTCCATTGGTCTATATCTCTGTTTTGGTACCAGTACCATGCTGTTTTGGTTACTGTAGCCTTGTAGTATAGTTTGAAGTCAGGTAGCGTGATGCCTCCAGCTTTGTTCTTTTGACTTAGGATTGTCTTGGAGATGCGGGCTCTTTTTTGGTTCCATATGAACTTTAAAGCAGTTTTTTCCAATTCTGTGAAGAAGCTCATTGGTAGCTTGATGGGGATGGCATTGAATCTATAAATAACCTTGGGCAGTATGGCCATTTTCACGATATTGATTCTTCCTATCCATGAGCATGGTATGTTCTTCCATTTGTTTGTGTCCTCTTTGATTTCACTGAGCAGTGGTTTGTAGTTCTCCTTGAAGAGGTCCTTTACATCCCTTGTAAGTTGGATTCCTAGGTATTTTATTCTCTTTGAAGCAATTGTGAATGGAAGTTCATTCCTGATTTGGCTCTCTGTTTGACTGTCACTGGTGTCTAAGAATGCTTGTGATTTTTGCACATTAATTTTGTATCCTGAGACTTTGCTGAAGTTGCTGATCAGCTTAAGGAGATTTTGGGCTGAGACAATGGGGTTTTCTAAATATACAATCATGTCGTCTGCAAACAGGGACAATTTGACTTCTTCTTTTCCTAACTGAATCCCCTTGATTTCTTTCTCTTGCCTGATTGCCCTAGCCAGAACTTCCAACACTATGTTGAATAGGAGTGGTGAGAGAGGGCATCCCTGTCTTGTGCCAGTTTTCAAAGGGAATTTTTCCAGTTTTTGCCCATTCAGTATGATATTGGCTGTGGGTTTGTCATAAATAGCTCTTATGATTTTGAGGTACGTTCCATCAATACCGAATTTATTGAGCGTTTTTAGCATAAAGGGCTGTTGAATTTTGTCAAAAGCCTTTTCTGCATCTATTGAGATAATGATGTGGTTCTTGTCTTTGGTTCTGTTTATATGCTGGATTATGTTTATTGATTTGCGAATGTTGAACCAGCCTTACATCCCAGGGATGAAGCCCACTTGATCATGATGGATAAGCTTTTTGATGTGCTGCTGAATCCGGTTTGCCAGTATTTTATTGAGGATTTTTGCATCGATGTTCATCAGGGATATTGGTCTAAAATTCTCTTTTTTTGTTGTGTCTCTGCCAGGCTTTGGTATCAGGATGATGTTGGCCTCATAAAATGAGTTAGGGAGGATTCCCTCTTTTTCTATTGATTGGAATAGTTTCAGAAGGAATGGTACCAGCTCCTCCTTGTACCTCTGGTAGAATTCAGCTGTGAATCCATCTGGTCCTGGACTTTTTTTGGTTGGTAGGCTATTAATTATTGCCTCAATTTCAGAGCCTACTATTGGTCTATTCAGAGATTCAACTTCTTCCTGGTTTAGTCTTGGAAGAGTGTAAGTGTCCAGGAAATTATCCATTTCTTCTAGATTTTCCAGTTTATTTGCGTAGAGGTGTTTATAGTATTCTCTGATGGTAGTTTGTATTTCTGTGGGGTCGGTGGTGATATCCCCTTTATCATTTTTAATTGCGTCGATTTGATTCTTCTCTCTTTTCTTCTTTATTAGTCTTGCTAGTGGTCTGTCAATTTTGTTGATCTTTTCAAAAAACCAACTCCTGGATTCATTGATTTTTTGGAGGGTTTTTTGTGTCTCTATCTCCTTCAGTTCTGCTCTGATCTTAGTTATTTCTTGCCTTCTGCTAGCTTTCGAATGTGTTTGCTCTTGCTTCTCTAGTTCCTTTAATTGTGATGTTAGAGTGTCAATTTTAGATCTTTCCTGCTTTCTCTTGTGGGCATTTAGTGCTATAAATTTCCCTCTACACACTGCTTTAAATGTGTCCCAGAGATTCTGGTGTGTTGTATCTTTGTTCTCATTGGTTTCAAAGAACATCTTTATTTCTGCCTTCATTTCGTTATGTACCCAGTAGTCATTCAGGAGCAGGTTGTTCAGTTTCCATGTAGTTGAGCGGTTTTGATTGAGTTTCTTAGTCCTGAGTTCTAATTTGATTGCACTGTGGTCTGAGAGACAGTTTGTTATAATTTCTGTTCTTGTACATTTGCTGAGGAGTGCTTTACTTCCAATTACGTGGTCAATTTTGGAGGAAGTACGATGTGGTGCTGAGAAGAATGTATATTCTGTTGATTTGGGGTGGAGAGTTCTATAGATGTCTATTAGGTCTGCTTGCTGCAGAGATGAGTTCAATTCCTGGATATCCTTGTTAACTTTCTGTCTCGTTGATCTGTCTAATGTTGACAGTGGAGTGTTGAAGTCTCCCATGATTATTGTATGGGAGTCTAAGTCTCTTTGTAAGTCTCTAAGGACTTGCTTTATGAATCTGGGTGCTCCTGTATTGGGTGCATATATATTTAGGATAGTTAGCTCTTCCTGTTGAATTGATCCCTTTACCATTATGTAATGGCCTTCTTTGTCTCTTTTGATCTTTGATGGTTTAAAGTCTGTTTTATCAGAGACTAGTATTGCAACCCCCGCTTTTTTGTGTTCTCCATTTGCTTGGTAAATCTTCCTCCATCCCTTTATTTTGAGCCTATGTATGTCTCTGCGCGTGAGATGGGTCTCCTGAATACAGCAGACTGATGGGTCTTGACTCTTTATCCAGTTTGCCAGTCTGTGTCTTTTAATTGGAGCATTTAGTCCATTTACATTTAAGGTTAAGATTGTTATGTGTGAACTTGATCCTGCCATCATGATATTAACTGGTTATTTTGCTCGTTAGTTGATGCAGTTTCTTCCTAGCCTCGATGGTCTTTACATTTTGGCATGTTTTTGCAATGGCTGGTACCGGTTGTTCCTTTCCATGTTTAGTGCTTCCTTCAGGGTCTCTTGTAAGGCAGGCCTGGTGGTGACAAAATCCCTAAGCATTTGCTTATCTGTAAAGGATTTTATTTCTCCTTCACTTATGAAACTTAGTTTGGCTGGATATAAAATCCTGGGTTTAAAATTCTTTTCTTTAAGAATGTTGAATATTGGCCCCCACTCTCTTCTGGCTTGAAGAGTTTCTGCCGAGAGATCTGCTGTTAGTCTGATGGGCTTCCCTTTGTGGGTAACCCGACCTTTCTCTCTGGCTGCCCTTAAGATTTTTTCCTTCATTTCAACTTTGGTGAATCTGGCAATTATGTGTCTTGGAGTTGCTCTTCTCGAGGAGTATCTTTGTGGCGTTCTCTGTATTTCCTGGATTTGAATGTTGGCCTGCCCTACTAGGTTGGGGAAGTTCTCCTGGATGATATCCTGAAGAGTGTTTTCCAACTTGGTTCCATTTTCCCCCTCACTTTCAGGCACCCCAATCAGACGTAGATTTGGTCTTTTTACATAATCCCATACTTCTTGCAGGCTTTGTTCATTTCTTTTTCTTCTTTTTTCTTTTGGTTTCTCTTCTCGCTTCATTTCATTCATTTGATCCTCCATCGCTGACATTCTTTCTTCCAGTTGATCGAGACGGTTACTGAAGCTTGTGCATTTGTCACGTATTTCTCGTGCCATGGTTTTCGTCTCTTTCATTTCGTTTGTGAGCTTCTCTGCATTAATTACTCTAGCCATCAATTCTTCCACTTTTTTTTCAAGATTTTTAGGTTCTTTGCGCTGGGTACGTAATTCCTCCTTTAGCTCTGAGAAATTTGATGGACTGAAGCCTTCTTCTCTCATCTCGTCGAAGTCATTCTCCGTCCAGCTTTGATCCGTTGCTGGCGATGAGCTGTGCTCCTTTGCCGGGGGAGATGCGCTCTTATTTATTGATTTCCCAGCTTTTCTGCCCTGCTTTTTCCCCATCTTTGTGGTTTTATCTGCCTCTCGTCTTTGATGATGGTGATGTACTGATGGGGTTTTGGTGTAGGTGTCCTTCCTGTTTGATAGCTTTCCTTCTAACAGTCAGGATCCTCAGCTGTAGGTTGTAGCCGTAGGAGATTGCTTGAGGTCCACTCCAGACCCTGTTTGCCTGGGTATCAGCAGCAGAGGCTGCAGAAGATAGAATATTTCTGAACAGCGAGTGTACCTGTCTGATTCTTGCTTTGGAAGCTTCCTCTCAGGGGTGTACTCCACCCTGTGAGGTGTGGGGTGTCAGACTGCCCCTAGTGGGGGATGTCTCCCAGTTAGGCTACTCAGGGGTCAGGGACCCACTTGAGCAGGGAGTCTGTCCCTTCTCAGATCTCAACCTCCGTGTTGGGAGATCCACTGCTCTCTTCAAAGCTGTCAGACAGAGTCGTTTGCGTCTGCAGAGCTGCTGTGTTTGTTATTGTTGACTGTGCCCTGTCCCCAGAGGTGGAGTCTACAGAGACAGGCAGGTTTCCTCGAGCTGCTGTGAGCTCCACCCAGTTCGAGCTTCCCAGCAGCTTTGTTTACCTACTTAAGCCTCAGCAATGGCGGGCGCCCCTCCCCCAGCCTCGCTGCTGCCTTGCCGGTAGATCACAGACTGCTGTGCTAGCAATGAGGGAGGCTCCGTGGGTGTGGGACCCTCCCGGCCAGGTGTGGGATATGGTCTCCTGATGTGCCTGTTTGCTTAAAGTGCAGTTTTGGGGTGGGAGTTACCCGATTTTCCAGGTGTTGTGTGTCTCAGTTCCCCTGGCTAGGAAAAGGGATTCCCTTCCCCCTTGCGCTTTCCAGGTGAGGCAATGCCTCGCCCTGCATCAGCTCTCGCTGGTCGGGCTCCAGCAGCTGACCAGCACCGATCGTCTGGCACTCCCCAGTGAGATGAACCCAGTACCTCAGTTGAAAATGCAGAAATCACCGGTCTTCTGTGTCGCTCACGCTGGGAGTTGGAGACTGGAGCTGTTCCTATTCGGCCATCTTGCTCCGCCCCCGAGGCAGTGTTTCAACACTGATCCTGTAAAACCGAAAACTTGATACTTCGGAGCATATTGAAGACTATGGTGAAAAGTGAACTCTCCTCAAATAAAACACAGAAAGAAGCATTCCAAGAAACTGCTCTCTGGCAGTTTCACAGAATTAAAGCTTACCCTACATTACCAAGTTTGGAAATTCTGTCTTTGAGAAATCTGTGAAGGGATATTAAGTGACTCCCGGAGGTCTCTGGTGAGCAAGGAATTGTCTTCCTTTGATAACTGGAGAGAAGCTTTCTGAGCAACTGCTTTGCAATGTGTGTATTCATTTCATAGAGTTAAATCATTCTTTGGATTGAGCAGTTTGAAATCACTGTTTCTGTGAAATCTGAGGAAGAACATTTGGGAACGTTCTTTAGAATATGGAGAAAGAAATATCCTCAGATAAAAACAAGAAGGACGCTTTCTGTAAAACTATTATGTGTCGTGTGAATTCCTCTCACTCAGTTAAGCTTCTCTTGCCATTGAGCAGTTTTCTATACTGTTTATGTTTAGCGTGTGAAGGGATATTCGGGAGCGCTTCCAGGCTTACGGTGAAACAGGAAATATCTTCAGATAGAAACTGGAGAGACGTTTCCAAGGAACTGCTTTGTGACGTGTGCATTCCACTCACAGTGTTATACTTCTCTCCTCATACAGCATCAGGAAACCCTTTTGGAGAAAATGGTACCACGGGATATTCGGGAGCATATTGATGCCTATGGTGAAAAGGGAAATAGCCTCAGATAAAAACTGTAAAGAAGCTTTCTGTGAAACTGCTCTGTGCTATGTGTATTCATCTCACATAGGTAAAGATTTCTTTACATTTCGCATCTTGGAAACTACAACATGGATGGATCCCCGAAGCGACATTCGGGAGCACATTCAGGACTATGGTGAAAAAGGAAACATCTTAAGATAAATACTGCAAAGTAGCTTTCTGTGATTCTGCTTTTTGCTCTGTTTATTCATCTCACATACATAAAGCTTTCTTTACATTACGCAGCATAGAAATTCCATCATGGACGGATCCGCGAAGGGATATTCGGGATCACATTCATGTCTATGGTGAAAGAGGAAATATCTTCAGATAAAAACTGGAAAGAAGCTCTCTGAGAAACTGCTTTGTGGTGTGTGCATTTGACTCAGGGAGTTATATCTCTTTTCTCATAAGGTAGTGTTTGAACACTGTTCCTGGAAAACTGAAAAAGTGATATTTCGGAGCGCATTGAAGACTATGGCTAAAAGTGAAATATCCTCATATACAACCCAGAGAGAAGCGTTCTGAGAAACTGTTCTCTGATATGTGCATTCATTTCACAGAGTTAAAGCTTAATCTACGTTGCCCAGTTTGGAAACTCTGTCTTTGAGGAATCTGTGAAGGGATAGTAAGTGGTGCCAAGAGGCCTGTGGTAAGCAAGGAAATGCCTTCCGTTGAAAAGTGGACAGAAACTTTCTGAGCAACTGACTTGTGATGTGTGCATTCATCTCATAGAGTTAAATCATTCCTTGGATTGAGCAGTTTGAAGTCACTGTTTCTGTGGAACCTGAGAAAGGACATTTGGGAACACTCATTAGAATATGTGATAAAAATATTACCCTCAGATAAAAACCAGAAGGAAGATTTCTGTGAAACTGCTCTGTGTCGTGTGAATTTCACTCACACAGTTCAGATTCTCTTTTCATTGAGCAGTATTCTAACACTGTTTTTGTTTAGTCTGCGAATGGATATTCGTTAGCACTTTGAAGTTTATGGTGAAAACGGAAATATCTTGGACAGAAACTGGAGAGAAGATTCTGGAGGAGCTGCTTTGTGAGGTGTGCATTCCACTCACAGAGTTATACTTTTCTTCACTTAGAGGATTCGTGAACCTTTCTTGGAGAAAAAGTCACCAAGAAATATTCAGGAGTATATGGACGGCTATGGTGAAAAAGAAAATACCCTCAGACAAAAACTGGAAAGAAGCTTTCTGTAAAACTACTTTGTGATACATATGTTTATTCATTTCACATAGATAAAACTTTCTTTATATTACACATTTTGGAAACTCCATCATGGACGGATCTGTGAAGGGACATTCGAGAGCACATTCACGCCTATGGTGAATCAGGAAATATCTTCTGATAAAAACTGGAGAGAAGCTTTTTGTGAAAGAGCTTTGTGATGTGTGCATTCCACTCAGGGAGTCATACCTCTTTTCTCATAAGGCAGTGTTTGAACACTGTTCCTGTAAAACGTAAAGAAAGATATTTCGGAGTGCCTTGAAGAATATGGTGAAAAGTAAAATATCCTAAAATAAAATCCAGAAAGAATCGTTAAAAGAAACTGCTCTCTGATATGTGCATTCATTTCAGAGAGTTAAAGTTTACTATACATTGCCTAGTTTAGATACTCTATCTTTGAGGAATCTGGGAAGGGATATTAAGTGGCGCCCAGAGGCCTGAGGTGAGCAAGAAAATGCCTATCATTGAAAACTGCAGAGAAACTTTCTGAGCAACTGCTTCATGACGTGTGTATTCAACTCATAGAGGTAAATCATTCTTTGGATAGAGCAGTTTGAAATCACTGTTTCTGTGGAATCTGAGGAAGGACATTTGGGAACGTTCTTTACAATATGGAGAAAGAGGGGGCGGAACAAGATAGCAGAATAGGAACAGCTCCAGTCTCCAACTCCCAGCACGAGCGAAACAGAAGACCGGTGATTTCTGCATTCTCAACTGAGGTACTGGGTTCATCTCACTAGGGAGTGCTGGACAATTGGTACTGGTCAGCTGCTGCAGCCCCACCAGCGAGAGCTGAAGCAGGGTGAGGCATCGCCTGACCTGGGAAGCACAAGGGGGAAGGGAATAGCTTTTCCTAGCCAGGGGAACTGAGACACACAACACCTGGAAAATCGGGTAACTCCCACCCCAATACTGCACTTTAAGCAAACAGGTACACCAGGAGATTATATCCCACACCTGGCCGGGAGGGTCCCATGCCCATGGAGCCTCCCTCATTGCTAGCACAGCAGTCTGCGATCTAACCGCAAGGCAGCAGCGAGGCTGGGGGAGGGGCGCCCACCATTGCTGAGGCTTAAGTAGATAAACAAAGCCGCTGGGAAGCTCGAACTGGGTGGAGCTCACAGCAACTCAAGGAAACCTGCCTATCTCTGTAGACTCCACCTCTGGGGGCAGGGCACAGCTAACCAACAACGAAAGCAGCAGAAACCTCTGCAGATGCAAACAACTCTGTCTGACAGCTTTGAAGAGAGTAGTGGATCTCCCAACACGGAGGTTGAGATCTGAGAAGGGACAGATTGTCTGCTCAAGTGGATCCCTGACACCTGAGTAGACTAACTGGGAGACATCCCCCACTAAGGGCAGTCTGACACACCACACTCACAGGGTGAACTACACCCCGAGAGGAAGCCTCTAAAGCAAGAATCAGACAGGTACACTCGCTGTTCAGCAATATTCTATCTCCTGCATCCTCTGTTGCTGACACCCAGGCAAACAGGGTCTGGAGTGGACCTCAAGCAATCTCCTACAGACCTACAGCTGAGGGTCCTGACTGTTAGAAGGAAAACTATCAAACAGGAAGGACACCTACACCAAAACCCCATCAGTACGTCACCATCATATTTAAAGAGCAGAGGCAGATGAAACCACAAAGATGGGGAAAAAAGCAGGACAGAAAAGCTGGAAATTCAAAAAATAAGAGCGCATCTCCCCCAGAAAAGGAGTGCAGCTCATCGCCAGCAACGGATCAACACTTGACAGAGAATGACTTTGACGAGATGAGAAAAGAAGGTTTCAGTCCATCATGTGTCACAGAGCTAAAAGGGAATTATGTACCCAGTGCGAAGAAACTAAAAATCCTGAAAAATAAGTGCAAGAATTGATGACTAGAGTAATTAATTCAGAGAAGGTCATAAACGAAATGAAAGAGATGAAAACCATGACACGAGAAATACGTGACACATACACAAGCTTCAGTAACCGACTCGATCAACTGGAAGAAAGAGTATCAGCGATTGAGGATCAAATGAATGAAATGAAGTGAGAAGAGAAACCAAAAGAAAAAAGAAGAAAAAGAAATGAACAAAGCCTGCAAGAAGTATGGGATTATGTAAAAATACCAAATCTACGTCTGATTGGGGTGCCTGAAAGTGAGGGGGAAAATGAAACCAAGTTGGAAAACACTCTTCAGCATATCATCCAGGAGAACTTCCCCAACCTAGTAGGGCAGGCCAACATTCAAATCCAGGAAATACAGAGAACGCCAAAAGATACTCCTTGAGAAGAGCAACTCCAAGACAAATAATTGCCAGATTCACCAAAGTTGAAATGAAGGAAAAAATCGTAAGAGCAAACAGAGAGAAAGGTCGGGTTACCCACAAAGGGAAGCCCATGAGACTAACAGCACATCTCTCAGCAGAAACTCTACAAGCCAGAAGAGAGTGGGGGCCAATATTCAACATTCTTAAAGAAAAGAATTTTAAACCCAGAATTTCATATCCAGCCAAACTAAGTTTCATAAGTGAAGGAGAAATAAAATCCTTTACAGATAAGCAAATGCTCAGAGATTTTCTCACCACTAGGCCTGCCTTACAAGAGACCCTGAAGGAAGCACTAAACATGGAAAGGAACAATGGGTACCAGCCATTGCAAAAACATGCCAAAATGTAAAGACCATCAAGGCTAGGAAGAAACCGCATCAACTAATGAGCAAAATAACCAGTTAATATCATAATAGCAGGATCAAGCTCACACATAACAATATTAACCTTAAATGTAAATGGACTAAATGTTCCAATTAAAAGACACAGACTGGCAAACTGGATAAACAGTCAAGACCCATCAGTCTGCTGTATTCAGGAGACCCATCTCACACGCAGAGACATACATAGGCTCAAAATAAAGGGATGGAGGAAGATTTACCAAGCAAATGGAGAACACAAAAAAGCGGGGGTTGCAATACTAGTCTCTGATAAAACAGACTTTAAACCATCAAAGATCAAAAGAGACAAAGAAGGCCATTACATAATGGTAAAAGGATCAATTCAACAGGAAGAGATAACTATCCTAAATATATATGCACCCAATACAAGAGCACCCAGATTCATAAAGCAAGTCCTTAGAGACTTACAAAGAGACTTAGACTCCCATACAATAATAATGGGAGACTTCAACACTCCACTGTCAACATTAGACAGATCAACGAGACAGAAAGTTAACAAGCATATCCAGGAATTGAACTCATCTCTGCAGCAAGCAGACCTAATAGACATCTATAGAACTCTCCACCCCAAATCAACAGAATATACATTCTTCTCAGCACCACATCGCACTTATTCCAAAATTGACCACATAATTGGAAGTAAAGCACTCCTCAGCAAATGTACAAGAACAGAAATTGTAACAAATTCTCTCTCAGACCACAGTGCAATCAAATTAGAACTCAGGACTAAGAAACTCAATCAAAACCGCTCAACTACATGGAAACTGAACAACCTGCTCCTGAATGACTACTGGGTACATAACGAAATGAAGGCAGAAATAAAGATGTTCTTTGAAACCAATGAGAACAAAGATACAACACACCAGAATCTCTGGGACACATTTAAAGCAGTGTGTAGAGGGAAATTTATAGCACTAAATGCCCACAAGAGAAAGCTGGAAAGATTTAAAATTGACACTCTAACATCACAATTAAAAGAACTAGAGAAGCAAGAGCAAACGCATTCGAAAGCTAGCAGAAGGCAAGAAATAACTAAGATCAGAGCAGAACTGAAGGAGATAGAGACACAAAAAACCCTCCAAAAAATCAATGAATCCAGGAGTTGGTTTTTTGAAAAGATCAACAAAATTGACAGACCACTAGCAAGACTAATAAAGAAGAAAAGAGAGAAGAATCAAATCGACGCAATTAAAAATGATAAAGGGGATATCACCACCGACCCCACAGAAATACAAACTACCATCAGAGAATACTATAAACACCTCTACGCAAATAAACTGGAAAATCTAGAAGAAATGGATAATTTCCTGGACACTTACACTCTTCCAAGACTAAACCAGGAAGAAGTTGAATCCCTGAATAGACCAATAGTAGGCTCTGAAATTGAGGCAATAATTAATAGCCTACCAACCAAAACAAGTCCAGGACCAGATGGATTCACAGCTGAATTCTACCAGAGGTACAAGGAGGAGCTGGTACCATTCCTTCTGAAACTATTCCAATCAATAGAAAAAGAGGGAATCCTCCCTAACTCATTTTATGAGGCCAACATCATCCTGATACCAAAGCCTGGCAGAGACACAACAAAAAAAGAGAATTTTAGACCAATATCCCTGATGAACATCAATGCCAAAATCCTCAATAAAATACTGGCAAACCGGATTCAGCAGCACATCAAAAAGCTTATCCACCATGATCAAGTGGGCTTCATCCCTGGGATGCAAGGCTGGTTCAACATTCGCAAATCAATAAACATAATCCAGCATATAAACAGAACCAAAGACAAGAACCACATCATTATCTCAATAGATGCAGAAAAGGCTTTTGACAAAATTCAACAGCCCTTCATGCTAAAAACGCTCAATAAATTCGGTATTGATGGAACGTACCTCAAAATCATAAGAGCTATTTATGACAAACCCACAGCCAATATCATACTGAATGGGCAAAAACTGGAAAAATTCCCTTTGAAAACTGGCACAAGACAGGGATGCCCTCTCTCACCACTCCTATTCAACATAGTGTTGGAAGTTCTGGCTAGGGCAATCAGGCAAGAGAAAGAAATCAAGGGGATTCAGTTAGGAAAAGAAGAAGTCAAATTGTCCCTGTTTGCAGACGACATGATTGTATATTTAGAAAACCCCATTGTCTCAGCCCAAAATCTCCTTAAGCTGATCAGCAACTTCAGCAAAGTCTCAGGATACAAAATTAATGTGCAAAAATCACAAGCATTCTTAGACACCAGTGACAGTCAAACAGAGAGCCAAATCAGGAATGAACTTCCATTCACAATTGCTTCAAAGAGAATAAAATACCTAGGAATCCAACTTACAAGGGATGTAAAGGACCTCTTCAAGGAGAACTACAAACCACTGCTCAGTGAAATCAAAGAGGACACAAACAAATGGAAGAACATACCATGCTCATGGATAGGAAGAATCAATATCGTGAAAATGGCCATACTGCCCAAGGTTATTTATAGATTCAATGCCATCCCCATCAAGCTACCAATGAGCTTCTTCACAGAATTGGAAAAAACTGCTTTAAAGTTCATATGGAACCAAAAAAGAGCCCGCATCTCCAAGACAATCCTAAGTCAAAAGAACAAAGCTGGAGGCATCACGCTACCTGACTTCAAACTATACTACAAGGCTACAGTAACCAAAACAGCATGGTACTGGTACCAAAACAGAGATATAGACCAATGGAACAGAACAGAGTCCTCAGAAATAATACCACACATCTACAGCCATCTGATCTTTGACAAACCTGAGAGAAACAAGAAATGGGGAAAGGATTCCCTATTTAATAAATGGTGCTGGGAAAATTGGCTAGCCATAAGTAGAAAGCTGAAACTGGATCCTTTCCTTACTCCTTATACGAAAATTAATTCAAGATGGATTAGAGACTTAAATGTTAGACCTAATACCATAAAAATCCTAGAGGAAAACCTAGGTAGTACCATTCAGGACATAGGCATGGGCAAAGACTTCATGTCTAAAACACCAAAAGCAACGGCAGCAAAAGCCAAAATTGACAAATGGGATCTCATCAAACTAAAGAGCTTCTGCACAGCAAAAGAAACTACCATCAGAGTGAGCAGGCAACCTACAGAATGGGAGAAAATTTTTGCAATCTACTCATCTGACAAAGGGCTAATATCCAGAACCTACAAAGAACCCAAACAAATTTACAAGAAAAAAGCAAACAACCCCATCCAAAAGTGGGCAAAGGATATGAACAGACATTTCTCAAAAGAAGACATTCATACAGCCAACAGACACATGAAAAAATGCTCATCATCACTGGCCATCAGAGAAATGCAAATCAAAACCACAATGAGATACCATCTCACACCAGTTAGAATGGCGATCATTCAAAAGTCAGGAAACAACAGGTGCTGAAGAGGATGTGGAGAAATAGGAACACTTTTACACTGTTGGTGGGATTGTAAACTAGTTCAACCATTATGGAAAACAGTATGGCGATTCCTCAAGGATCTAGAACTAGATGTACCATATGACCCAGCCATCCCATTACTGGGTATATACCCAAAGGATTATAAATTATGCTGCTATAAGGACACATGCACACGTATGTTTATTGCAGCACTATTCACAATAGCAAAGACTTGGAATCAACCCAAATGTCCATCAGTGACAGATTGGATTAAGAAAATGTGGCACATATACACCATGGAATACTATGCAGCCATAAAAAAGGATGAGTTTGTGTCCTTTGTAGGGACATGGATGCAGCTGGAAACCATCATTCTTAGCAAACTATCACAAGAACAGAAAACCAAACACCGCATGTTCTCACTCGTAGGTGGGAACTGAACAATGAGATCACTTGGACTCGGGAGGGGGAACATCACACACCGGGGCCTATCATGGGGAGGGGGGAGGGGGGAGGGATTGCATTGGGAGTTATACCTGATGTAAATGACGGGTTGATGGGTGCAGCACACCAACATGGCACAAGTATACATATGTAGCAAACCTGCACGTTGTGCACATGTACCCTACAACTTGAAGTTTAATAATAACAAATAAATTTAAAAAAAAAAAAGACTTCTCACATTTCAGAATATTAAAAAAAAAAAAAAAGAAAAGAAACTGGAGAGAAGCTTTCTGAGGAGCTGCTTTGTGACGTGTGCATTTCATTCACAGAGTTATACCTTTCTTCTCATAGAGGATTGAGGATTCCCTTTTGGAGAAAAAGCTACCAAGGGACATTCGGGAGTATATGGACGGCTATGATGAAAAACTAAATATCCTCAAACAAAAACTGGAAAGAAGCTTTCTGTGAAACTGCTTTGTGATAGATATGTTTATTGATCTCACATAGATAAAACTTTCTTTATATTATTCATTTTGGACACTCCGTCATGGACGCATCCGCAAAGGCACATTTGGGAGCACATTCAGGCCTATGGTGAAAAACGAAATATCTTCAGATAAAAACTGGAGAGAAACTTTCTGAGAAACTGCTTTGTGATGTGTGCATTCCACTCAGGGAGTTATACCTCTTTTCTCATAAGGCAGTGTTTGAACACTGTTCCTGTAAAACTGAAAAAGTGATATTTGGGAGCACGTTGAAGTCTATGGCGAAAAGTGAAATACCCTCAAATAAAACACTGAGGGAGGTGTTTAAAGAAACTGCTCTCTGATGTGTGCATTCATTTCACAGAGTTAAAGCTTAATCTACCTTGCCCAGTTTGGAAACTCTGTCTTTGAGAAATCTGCAAAGGAATATTAAGTTACGCCCGGAGGACTGTGGTGAGCAATTAAATGTCTTCCATTGAAAACTGGAGAGAAGCAATCAGAACAACTTCTTCGTGACGTGTGTAGTCATCTCACAGAGTTAAATCAATCTTTGGATTGAACAATTAGAAATCACTGTTTCTGTGGTATCTGAGGAAGGACATTTGGGAACACTCTTTAGAATATGGAGAAAGAGATATCCCAAGATAGAAACCGGAAGGAAGCTTTCTGTGAAACTGCTATGTGTCATATGAATTCCTCTTGCTCAGTTGAGCTTCTCTTTCATTGAGCAGTTTTCTAACACTGTTTATGTTTAGCATGCGAAGGGATATTCGGGAGCACTTTAAGGCTTAGGGTGAAAAAGGACATATATTTAGATAAAAACTGGAGAGAAGTTTTCTGAGGAACTGCTTTGTGACATGTGCATTGCATTAACAGTGTTATAACTCCCTTCTCAGACATCATCGGGGAAACCCTTTCTGTGAAACTGTTCTGTGATGTGTGTATTCATCTCACATAGATTAAGCTTTCTTTACATTATGCAGCTTGGAAAGTCTGTCATGGAGGGACGCGCGAAGTGATAATCGGGAGCACATTCAGAACTATGGTGAAAAAGGAAATATCTTCAGATAAAAACTGGAGAGAAGCTTTCTGTGAATCTGCTTTTTGCTATGTTTATTCATCTCATGAAGATAAAGCTTGATTTACATTACGCAGCTTGGAAATTCTGTCATTGAAGGATCCGCAAAGGGACATTCGGGAGCACATTCGGGAGTATGGTGAAAAAGAAATTCTCTTCAGATAAAAACTGGTGAGACGTTTTTTGAGAGACTGCTTTGTGATGTGTGCATTCCCCTCAGGGATTTATACCTCTTTTCTCATAAGCCAGTGTTTGGACACTGTTCTTGTAAAGCCGAAAAAGTGATATTTCAGAGCGCATTGAAGACTGTTTCAAAAAGTGAAATACCTCATATAAACCCAGAAGGAAGCTTTCCAAGAAACTGCTTTTGATATGTCCATTCATTTCACAGAGTTAAAGCTTACTCTACATTGCCCAGTTTGGAAACTCTGTCTTTGAGGAATCTCTGAAGCAATATTAAGTGGTGCCGAGAGGCTTTTGGTGAGTAAGGAAATGTCTTCCGATGAAAACTGAAGAGAACTTTTCTGAGCAACTGCTTGTAATGTGTGTATTCATCT
Organism: Chlorocebus sabaeus; assembly: GCF_047675955.1. Classification (NCBI taxonomy): domain Eukaryota; kingdom Metazoa; phylum Chordata; class Mammalia; order Primates; family Cercopithecidae; genus Chlorocebus; species Chlorocebus sabaeus. The sequence goes on along the minus strand of NC_132911.1, from coordinate 43,081,641 downwards.
CATAGATTTAAACCATTCTTTTGTTGGAGCAGTTTGAAATCACTGTTTCTGTGGAATCTGAGGAAGGACATTTAGGAACTCTCTTTAGCATATGGAGAAAGAAACATCCTTAGATAAAAACCAGAAGGAAGCTTTCAGTGAAACTGCTATGTGTCATGTGAATGCCTGTCGCTCAGTTAAGCTGCTCTTTTCATTGAGCAGTTTTATGACACCGTTTATGTTTGACGTGTGAAGGGATATTGGGGAGTGCTTTGAGGTTTGCGGTGTAAAAGGAAATATGTTCAGATAGAAACTGGTGAGTAGCTTTCCGAGGAACTACTTTGTGACTTGTGTATTCCACTCACAGTGTTATCCATCTCTTCTCTTACAGCATCGGGGAAACCCTTTTTGAGAAAAAGGTGCCAAGGGATATCCAGGAACATATTGATGCCTGTGATGAAAAGGGACAAAGACTCAGACAAAAACTGGAAAGAAGTATTCAATGTCACTGCTCTCTGCTATGTGTATTCAACTCACATAGATAAAGCTTTCTTTACATTACACAGCTTGGAAACCCTGTCAGACGGGTCCACGAACGGACCTTCAGGAGCACATTCTGGACTATGGTGAAAAAGGAAACATCTTCAGATGAAAACTTTAAAGAAGTTTTCTGTTAATCTGTTTTTTGCTATGTTTATTCATCTCACATAGATAAAGCTTTCTTTATATTATGCATCTTGGAAACTCTGTCCTGGAGAGATCTGCTTGGGACATTCAGGATCACATTCAGGATGCTGGTGAAATAGGAAATATCTTCAGATAAAAACTGGAGAGAAGCTTTCTGAGCAACTGCTTTGTGATGTGTGTATTCATCTCATAGGGTTAAATCATTCTTTGGATTGAGCAGCCTGAAATCACTGTTTCTGTGGAAACTGAGAAAGGACATTGGGGAATGCTCTTTAGAATATGTTGAACAAGGAATACAATCAGATAAAAACCAGAAGGAAGTTTTCTGTGAAACTGCTCTGTGTCGTGTGAATTCCACTCACACAGTTAAGCTTCTCTTTTCATTGACAAGTATTCTAAACTGTTTTTGTTTAGTCTACGAAGGGATAGTTGGGAGCGTTTTCAGGCGTACTGTGAAAACGGAAATATCTTTAGATAGAAACTAGAGAGAAGCATTCTGAGGAGTTATTTTGTGACGTGTGCATTCTACTCACAGAGTTATACCTTTATTCTCATAGAGGATTGGGGAATCACTTTTTGAGAAAAAGCTACCAAGGGACATTCACCATTTGGACAACTATGGTGACAAAGCAAATATCCTCAGACAAAAAGTGGAAAAAATCTTCCTGTGAAACTGCTTTGTGATTGATATCTGTATTCATGTGTAAAAGAAAATATCTTCAGATAAAAACTGGAAAGAAGCTTTCTGTGAATCTGTTTTTTGCTACGTTTATTCATCTCACTTAGATAAAGCTTTCTTTATGTTACGCAGCCTGGAAACTCCGTCACGGACGAATCCGCGAAGGGATATTTGGGAGCACATTCAGGCCTACGGTGAAAAAGGAAATATCTTGAGATAAAAACTGGAGAGAAGCTTTCTGTGAATTTGCTTTTTGCTATGTTTATTCATCTCATGAAGATAAAGCTTGATTTACATTACGCAACTTGAAAATTCTGTCATGGAAGGATCCGCAAAGGGACATTCGGGAGCACATTCAGGACTATGGTGAAAAAGAAAATCTCTTCAGATACAAACTGGAGAGAAGCTTTCTGAGAAACTGCTTTGTGATGTGTGCGTTCCACTCATGGATTTATACCTCTTTTCTCATAAGGCAGTGTTTGAACACCGTTCCTGTAAAACCAAAAAAGTGATATTTCGGAGCCCATTGAGGAGTTTGGCGAAAAGTAAATATCCTCACATAAGACCCAGAAAGAAGCATTCCAAGAAGCTGCTTTCTGATATGTGCTTTCATTTCAAAGAGTTAAAGTTTACTCTACGTTGTCCAGGTTGGAAACTCTGTCTTTGAAGAAACTGAGAAGGGATATTAAGTGGCGCACAGAGACCTGTGTTGAGCAAGGAAATGACTTCCGATGAAAACTGGAGAGAAGCTTTCTGAGCAACTGCTTTGAGATGTGTGTATTCATCTCATAGAGTTAAACCATTCTTTGGATTGAGCAGTTTGAAATTACTGTATCTGTGGAATCTGAGGAAGGACATTTGGGAATGCTCTTTAGAATATGGAGAAATAAATGTCCTCAGATAAAAACAAGAAGGACACTTTCTGTGAAACTGCTATGTGTCGTGTGAATTTCTCTCACTCAGTTAAGCTTCTCTTTTCATTGAGCAGTTTTATAACACCATTTATGTTTAACGAGTGAAAGGATATTGGGAAACACTTTGAGGCTTATGGTGAAAAAGGTAACATCTTCTTATAGAAACTGGAGAGAAGCTTTACGAGGATCTACTTTGTGACTTGTGCATTCCATTCACAGTGTTATACCTCTCTTCTCAAACAACATTTTGGGGGAGAAAATCTTACACAGGGATATTCGGGGGCATATTGACGCCTATGGTGAAAAAGGAAATATCTTCAGATAAAAACTGGAAAGAAGTTTTCTGTGAATCTCCTTTTTGCTATATTTATTCATCTCACATAGATAAAGCTTTCTTTACATTATGCAGGATGTAAATTCCATCATGGACAAATCCGCGAAGGGAAATTCGGGATCACATTCAGGCCTATGGTGAAAAAGGGAATATCTTCAAATAAACACTGGAGAGAAGCTTTCGGAGAAACTGCTTTGTGATGTGTGCATTCCACTCAGGGAATTATACCTCTTTTCTCCTTAGGCAATGTTTGAACACTGTTCCTGTAAAACCGAAAAAGTGATATTTCAGAGCACATTGAAGACTATGAAGAAAAGTGAAATATCCTCAAATAAAATCCAAAAAGAAGTGTTTCAAGAAAGTGCTCTCTGATATGGGCATTAATTTCACAGAGTTAAAATTACACTACTTTGCCCAGTTTGGGAACTCTATCTTTCAGGAATTTGCAAAGGGATATTAAGTGGCACCCAGAGGCCTGTGTTGAGCAAGGAAATGTCTTCCAATGAAAACTGGAGAGAAGCTTTCTGAGGAACTGCTTTGTGATGTGAGTATTCATCTCATAGAGTTAAACCATTCTTTGGATTGAGCAGTTTGAAATCACTGTTTCTGTGGAACCTGAGAAAGGACTTTTGGGAATGCTCTCTTGAATGTTCTGAAAAAGAAATACCCTCAGATAAAACAGAAGAAATCTTTCTATGAAAATACCCTGTGTTGGGGGCGGAGTAAGATGGCCAAATAGGAACAGCTCCAGTCTCCAACTCCCAGCGCGAGCGAAACAGAAGACCGGTGATTTCTGCATTTGCAACTGAGGTACTGGATTCATCTCACTAGGGAATGCCAGACAATCAGTGCTGGTTAGCTGCTGCAGCCCGAGCAGCCAGAGCTGAAACAGGGCGAGGCATTGCCTCACCTGGGAAGTGCAAGGGGAAAGGGAATCCCTTTTCCTAGCCAGGGGAACTGAGACACACAACACCTGGAAAATCGGGTAACTCCCACTCCAATACTGCGCTTTAAGCAAACAGGCACACCAGGATATTCTATCCCACACCTGGCCAGGAGGGTCCCACGCCCACGGAGCCTCCCTCATTGCTAGCACAGCAGTCTGGGATCTAACTGCAAGGCAGCAGGGAGGCTGGAGGAGGGGCGCCCGCCATTGCTGATGCTTAAGTATGTAAACAAGGCCGCTGGGAAGCTCGAACTGGGTGGAGCTCACAGCAGCTCAAGGAAACCTGCCGGTCTCTGTAGACTCCACCTCTGGGGACAGGGCACAGATAAATAAAAGCAGCAGAAACCTCTACAGAAGCAAATGACTCTGTCTGACAGCTTTGAAGAGAGCAGTGGATCTCCCAACACGGAGGTTGAGATCTGAGAAGGGACAGACTGCCTGCTCAAGTGGGTCCCTGACACTTGAGTAGCCTAACTAGAAGACATCCCCCACTAGGGCAGTCTGACACCCCACAACTCACAGGGTGGAGTACACCCCTGAGAGGAAGCCTCCAAAGCAAGAATCAGACAGGTACACATGCTGTTCAGCAATATTCTATCTTCTGCAGCCTCTGCTGCTGACACCCAGGCAAACAGGGTCTGGAGTGGACCTCAAGCAATCTCCTACAGACCTACAGCTGAGAGTCCTGACTGTTAGAAAGAAAACTATCAAACAGGAAGGACACCTACACCAAAACCCCATCAGTACATCACCATCATCATCAAAACCAGAGGCAGATAAAACCACAAAGATGGGAAAAAAGCAGGGCAGAAAAGCTGGAAATTCAAAAAATAACAGCGCATCTCCCCCAGCAAAGGAGGGCAGCTCATCACCAGCAACGGATCAAAGCTTGATAGAGAATGACCTTGACGAGATGACACAAGAAGTCTTCAGTCCATCAAACTTCTCAGAGCTAAAGGAGGAATCACATACCCAGCGCAAAGAAACTAAAAATCTTGAAAAAAAAGTGGAAGAATTGGTGGCTAGAGTAATTAATGCAGAGAAGGTCATAAACGAAATGAAAGAGATGAAAACCATGACACAAGAAATACATGACAAATGCACAAGCTTCAGTAACCGACTTGATCAACTGGAAGAAAGAGTATCAGCAATTGAGGATCAAATGAACGAAATGAAGCGAGAAGAGAAACCAAAAGAAAAAAGAAGAAAAAGAAATGAACAAAGCCTCCAAGAAATATGGGATTATATAAAAAGACCAAATCTACGTCTGATTGGGGTGCCTGAAAGTGAGGGGGAAAATGGAACCAAGTTGGAAAACACTCTTCACGATATCATCCAGGAGAACTTCCCCAACCTAGTATGGCAGGCCAACATTCAAATCCAGAAAATACAGAGAACACCACAAACATACTCCTCGAGAAGAGCAACTCCAAGACAAATAACTGCCAGATTCACCAAAGTTGAAATGAAGGAAAAACTCTTAAGGGCAGCCAGAGAGAAAGGTCGGGTTACCCACTAAGGGAAGCCCATCAGACTAACAGCAGATCTCTCAGCAGAAACTCTACAAGCCAGAAGAGAGTGGGGGCCATATTCAACATTCTTAAAGAAAAGAATTTTCAAACCAGAATTTCATATCCAGCCAAACTAAGTTTCATAAGTGAAGGAGAAATAAAATCCTTTACAGATAAGCAAATGCTTAGGGATTTTGTCACCACTAGGCCTGCCTTACAAGAGACCCTGAAGGAAGCACTAAACATGGAAAGAAACAACCGGTACCAGCCATTGCAAAAACATGCCAAAATGTAGAGACCATCAAGGCTAGGAAGAAACTGCATCAACTAACGAGCAAAATAACCAGTTAATATCATAATGGCAGGATCAAGTTCACACATAACAATCTTAACCTTAAATGTAAATGGACTAAATGCTCCAATTAAAAGACACAGACTGGCAAACTGGATAAAGAGTCAAGATCCATCAGTCTGCTGTATTCAGGAGACCCATCTCACACGCAGAGACATACATAGGCTCAAAATAAAGGGATGGAGGAAAATTTACCAAGCAAATGGAGAACACAAAAAAGCGGGGGTTGCAATACTAGTCTCTGATAAAACAGACTTTAAACCATCAAAGATCAAAAGAGACAAAGAAGGCCATTACATAATGGTAAAGGGATCAATTCAACAGGAAGAGCTAACTATCCTAAATATATATGCACCCAATACAGGAGCACCCAGATTCATAAAGCAAGTCCTTAGAGACTTACAAAGAGACTTAGACTCCCATACAATAATAATGGGAGACTTCAACACTCCACTGTCAACATTAGACAGATCAACGAGACAGAAAGTTAACAAGGAGATCCAGGAATTGAACTCATCTCTGCAGCAAGCAGACCTAATAGACATCTATACAACTCTCCACCCCAAATCAACAGAATATACATTCTTCTCAGCACCACATCGTACTTCCTCCAAAATTGACCACGTAATTGGAAGTAAAGCACTCCTCAGCAAATGTACAAGAACAGAAATTATAACAAACTGTCTCTCAGACCACAGTGCAATCAAATTAGAACTCAGGACTAAGAAACTCAATCAAAACCGCTCAACTACATGGAAACTGAACAACCTGCTCCTGAATGACTACTGGGTACATAACGAAATGAAGGCAGAAATAAAGATGTTCTTTGAAACCAATGAGAACAAAGATACAACATACCAGAATCTCTGGGACACATTTAAAGCAGTGTGTAGAGGGAAATTTATAGCACTAAATGCCCACTAGAGGAAGCAGGAAAGATCTAAAATTGACACTCTAACATCGCAATTAAAAGAACTAGAGAAGCAAGAGCAAACACATTCGAAAGCTAGCAGAAGGCAAGAAATAACTAAGATCAGAGCAGAACTGAAGGAGATAGAGACACAAAAAACCCTCCAAAAAATCAATGGATCCAGGAGTTGGTTTTTTGAAAAGATCAACAAAATTGACAGACCACTAGCAAGACTAATAAGGAAGAAAAGAGAGAAGAATCAAATCGACGCAATTAAAAATGATAAAGGGGATATCACCACCGACCCCATAGAAATACAAACTACCATCAGAGAATACTATAAACACCTCTATGCAAATAAACTGGAAAATCTAGAAGAAATGGATAATTTCCTGGACACTTACACTCTCCCAAGACTAAACCAGGAAGAAGTTGAATCCCTGAATAGACCAATAGTAGGCTCTGAAATTGAGGCAATAATTAATAGCCTACCAACCAAAAAAAGTCCAGGACCTGATGGATTCACAGCTGAATTCTACCAGAGGTACAAGGAGGAGCTAGTACCATTCCTTCTGAAACTATTCCAATCAATAGAAAAAGAGGGAATCCTCCCTAACTCATTTTATGAGGCCAACATCATCCTGATACCAAAGCCTAGCAGAGACACAACAAAAAAAGAGAATTTTAGACCTATATCTCTGATGAACATCGATGCAAAAATCCTCAATAAAATACTGGCAAACCGGATGCAGCAACACATCAAAAAGCTTATCCACCACGATCAAGTGGGCTTCATCCCTGGGATGCAAGGGTGGTTCAACATTCACAAATCAATCAACATAATCCAGCATATACACAGAACCAAAGACAAGAACCACATCATTATCTCAATAGATGCAGAAAAGGCTTTTGACAAAATTCAACAGCCCTTCATGCTGAAAACGCTCAATAAATTCGGTATTGTTGGAATGTATCTCAAAATCATAAGAGCTATTTATGACAAACCCACAGCCAATATCATACTGAATGGGCAAAAACTGGAAAAATTCCCTTTGAAAACTGGCACAAGACAGGGATGCCCTCTCTCACCACTCCTATTCAACATAGTGTTGGAAGTTCTGGCTAGGGCAATTAGGCAAGACAAAGAAATCAAGGGGATTCAGATAGGAAAAGAAGAAGTCAAATTGTCCCTCTTTGCAGATGACATGATTGTATATTTAGAAAACCCCATTGTCTCAAGCCAAAATCTCCTTAAGCTGATAAACACCTTCAACCAAGTCTCAGGATACAATTAATGTGCAAAAATCACCAGCATTCTTAGACACCAGTGACAGACAAACAGAGAGCCAAATCATGGATGAACTTCCATTCACAATTGCTTCAAAGAGAATAAAATACCTAGGAATCCAACTTACAAGGGATGTAAAGGAACTCTTCAAAGAGAACTACAAACCACTGCTCAGTGAAATAAAAGAGGACACAAACAAATGGAAGAACATACCATGCTCATGGATAGGAAGAATCAATATCGTGAAAATGGCCATACTGCCCAAGGTTATTTATAGATTCAATGCCATCCCCATCAAGATACCAATGAGTTTCTTCACAGAATTGGAAAAAACTGCTTTAAAGTTCATATGGAACCAAAAAAGAGCCCACATCTCCAAGACAATCCTAAGTCAAAAGCACGAAGCTGGAGGCATCACGCTACCTGAATTCAAACTATACTACAAAACTACAGTAACCAAAACAGCATGGTACTGGTACCAAAACAGAGATATAGACCAATGGAACAGAACTGAGTCCTCAGAAATAATACCACACATCTACAGCCTTCTGATCTTTGAGAAACAAGAAATGGGGAAAGGATTCCCTATTTAATAAATGGTGCTGGGAAAATTGGCTAGCCATAAGTAGAAAGCTGAAGCTGGATCCTTTCCTTACTCCTTATACGAAAATTAATTCAAGATGGATTAGAGACTTAAATGTTAGACCTAATACCATAAAAACCCTAGAGGAAAACCTAGGTAGTACCATTCAGGACATAGGCATGGGCAAAGACTTCATTTCTAAAACACCAAAACAACGGCAGCAAAAGCCAAAATTGACAAATGCAATCTCATTAAACTAAAGAGCTTCTGCACAGCAAAAGAAACTACCATCAGAGTGAACAGGCAACCTACAGAATGGGAGAAAATTTTTGACATCTACTCATCTGACAAAGGGCTAATATCCAGAACCTACAGAGAACTCAAACAAATTTACAAGAAAAAAACAAACAACCCCATCAAAAAGTGGGCAAAGGATATGAACAGACATTTCTCAAAAGAAGACATTCATACAGCCAACAGACACATGAAAAAATGCTCATCATCACTGGCCATCAGAGAAATGCAAATCCAAACCACAATGAGATACCATCTCACACCAGTTAGAATGGCAATTCTTAAAAAGTCAGGAAACAACCGGTGCTGGAGAAGATGTGGAGAAATAGGAACACTTTTACACTGTTGGTGGGATTGTAAACTAGTTCAACCAAGGAAAACAGTATGACGATTCCTCAAGGATCTAGAACTAGAAGTACCATATGACCCAGCCATCCCATTACTGGGTATATACCCAAAGGATTCTAAATCATGCTGCTATAAGACACATGCACACGTATGTTTGTTGCGGCACTATTCACAATAGCAAAGACTTGGAATCAACCCAAATGTCCATCAGTGACAGACTGGATTAAGAAAATGTGGCACATATACACCATGGAATACTATGCAGCCATCAAAAAGGATGAGTTTGTGTCCTTTGTAGGGACATGGATGCAGCTGGCAACCATCATTCTTAGCAAACTATCACAAGAACAGAAAACCAAACACCGCATGTTCTCACTCATAGGCGGGAACTGAACAATGAGATCACTTGGACTCGGGAAGGGGGACATCACACACCGGGGCCTATCATGGGGAGGGGGGAGGGGGGAGGGATTGCATTGGGAGTTATTCCTGATGTAAATGACGAGTTGATGGGTGCTGACGAGTTGATGGGTGCAGCACAGCAACATGGCACAACTATACATATGTAACAAACCTGCACGTTATGCACATGTACCCTAGAACTTAAAGTATAATAATAATTTTAAAAAAGAAAGAAAATGCCCTGTGTCATGTGAATTCCAGTTGCACAGTTAAACTCTTTTCATTGTGCAGTATTCTAAAATTGTTTTTGTTTAGTCTGCAAAGGGATATTTGGGAGAGTTTGAGGCTTATGGTGAAAATGGAAATATCTTCAGATATATATTGGGGAGCTTTACAAGGAGCTGCTTTGTGAGGTGTGCATTCCACTCACAGTGTTATACATTACTTCTCATAGGGGATTGGGGAATCCCTTTTGGAGAAAAAGCTACCAAGGGACATTCGGGAGTATATGGACGACTATGGTGAAAAAGAAAATATCCCCAGAAAAAAACAGGAAAGTAGTATTCTGTGAAACAGCTTTGTGATAGATATGTTTATTCATCTCATATAGAGAAAACTTTCTTAATATTATGCCGTTCAGAAACTCTATCATGGCCGGATCCGCGAAGGGACTTTCGGGAGCACATTCAGTCCTATGGTGAAAAAGTAAATCTCTTCAAACAAAAACTGAAGAGAAGGTTTCTGATAAAATGCTTGGTGATGTGTGCATTTCACTCAGGGAGTTATATCTCTTTTCTGATAGGGCTGTGTTTGAACACTGGTTCGTCTAAAACCAAAAAAGTGATATTTTGGTGCTCATTGAAGACTATGGCGAGAAGTGAACTATCCTCAAATAAAACCCAGAAAGAAGCGTTCCAACAAACTGCTGTCTGGTATGTGTATTCATTTCACAGAGATAAAGGTTACTTTACGTTGCCCAGTTTGGATACTTTGCGTTTGAGTAATCTGCGAAGGGATATGAAGTGGTGCCTTGATGCCTGTGGTGAACAAGGAAATGTCTTCTGGGGAAAACTGGAGAGAAGCTTTCTGAGCAACTGCTTTGTAATGTGTGTATTCATCTCATAGAGTTAAACCACACTTTGGATTGAGCAGTTTCAAATCACTGCTTCTGTGGAATCTAAGGAAGGACAATTTGGAACGCTTTTTAGAATATGGAGAAAGAAATATCCTCAGATAAAAACCAGATGGAAGCTTTGCGTGACTGCTATGTGTTGTGTGAATTTATCTCGCTCAGTTAAACTTCTCTTTTCATTGAACAGTTTTCTAACACTGTTTATATTTAGCGCGTGAAGGGATATTTGGGAGTGCCTTGAGGCTTGCAGTGAAAAAGGAAATATGTTCAGATAGAAACTGGAGAGAAGCTTTAGGAGGAACTACTTTGTGATGTGTGCATTCCACTCACAGTGTTGTACCTTTCTTCTCATACAGCATCAGGGAAATCCTTTTGGAGAAAATGGTGTCAAGGGATATTTGGGTGCACATTCAGGACTACGGTGAAAAGGGAAATAGCCTCAGACAAAAACTGGAAAGAAGCTTTCTGTGAAACTGCTCTGTGATATGTGAATTCATGTCACAAAGATAAAAGTTTCTTTATATTATGGAGTTTGGAAACTTCGTCATGAATGGATCCATGAAGGGACACTCGGGAGCACAATCAGGACTCTGGTGAAAAAGGAAATATCTTCAAATAAAAACTGGAGAGAAACTTTCTGAGGAACTGCTTTGTGATGTGTGCATTCCACTCAGGGTGTTATACCTCTTTTCTCATAAGGCAGTGTTTGAACTCTGTTCCCGTAAAACCAAAAATATGATATTTCGGAGTGCATTGAAGACTGTTTCAAAAAGTGAACTCTCGTCAAATAAAACCCGTAAAGAAGCATTTCAAGAAACTGCTTTCTGATATGTGCATTCAGTTCACAGAGGTAAAGCTTACTCTACATTGCCCAGTTTGGAAACTCTGTCTTTGAGGTATCTGCGAAGGGATATTAAGTGGCACCCGGAGGCCTGTGGTGAGCAAGGAAATGTCTTTCATTGAAAACTGGAGAGATGCTTACTGAGAAACTGGTTTGTTACGTGTGTATTCATCTCATAGAGTTAAACCATTCTTTGGATTGAGCAGTTTGAAATCACTGTTTCCGTTTAACTTGAGAAAGGACATTTGGGAGTGCTCTTTAGAATATGCTACAAAAGAAATACCCTCAGATAAAAACCAGAAGGAAGCTTTCTGTGAAACTGCTCTGTGTTGCATGAATTCCACTCGTACAGTTCAGCTTCACTTTTCATTGAGCAGTATTCTAACACTGTGTTTAGTCTGCAAAGGAATATTTGGAGGACTTTGAGGCTTATGGCGAAAACGGAAATATCTTCAGATAGAAACTGGAGAGAAGCTTTCCGAGAACCTGTTTTGTGACGTGTGCATTCCACTCACAGAGTTATACCTTTCTTCTCATAAAGGATTCTGAAATCCCTTTTGGAGAAAAAGTGACCAATGGACAATCGTGAGTATATGGACGGCTATGGTAAAAAAGGAAATATCCTAAGACAGAAGGTTTAAAGAAGCTTTGTGAGAAACTGCTTTGTGATGTGTGCATTTCACTCAGGGTGTTATACATCTTTTCTCATAAGGCAGTGTTTGAACACTGTTCCTGTAAAAACGAAAGAGTGATATTTTGGTGCACAATGAGGACTATGGTGAAAAGTGAAATATCCTCAAAAAAAAAAAAAAAACAGAAAAAACTGTTCCAAGAAACTGCTCTCTGATATGTGCATTCATTTCATGGTGTTAAAGTTTACTCTACATTGCCGAGTTTGGAAACTCTGTCTTTGATGAATCTGAGAAGGGATATTAAGTGGTGCCTGGAGGCCTCCGATGAACAAGGAAATGTCTTCCAATGAAAACCGGAGAGAAACCTTCTGAGCACCTGCTTTGTGATGTGTGTATTCATCTCATAGAGTTAAAGCATTCTTTGGATTGAGCAGTTTGAAATCACTGTTTCTGAGGAATTTGATTAAGGACATTTGGGAACGCTCTTAAGAATATGGAGAAAGAAATATCCTCAGATAAAAACCAGAAGGAAGCTTTCTGTGAAACTGCTATGTGTCATGTGAATTCCTCTCACTCAGTTAAGCTTCTTTTGCAGTTGCACGGTTTTCTAACACTGTTTATGATTAGTGTGCAAAGCGATATTCAGGAGCGCTTTGAGGCTCACGGTGAGAAACTAAATATGTTCAGAGAGAAACTGGAGAGAAACTTCCCGAGGAACTGCTTTGTGTCATGCGCATTCCACTCACAGTGCTATACCTCTCTTCTCATACATAATTGGGCAAACCCTTCGGGGGGAAAAAGTACAAAGGGATATTCGGGAGCATCTGACATCTATGGTGAAAAGGGAAATAGCCTCTGACAAAAACTGGAAAGAATCTTTCTGTGAAACTGCTTTGTGATATATGTATTCATCTCACATAGATAAAGTGTTCTTTACATTATGCAGCTTGGAAACTCTGTCATGGACGTATCTGCAAAGGGACATTCGGGAGCAAATTCAGGACTATGATGAAAATGGAAATGTCTTCAGATGAAAACTGGAGGGAAGCTTCCTGAGAAACTGCTTTGTGATGTTAACGTTCCACTCAGGAAGTTATATTTCTTTTCTCGTAAGGCAGTGTTTGAACACTGTTCCTGTAAAATAGAAACAGAGATATTTCGGAGCGCAGTGAAGACTATGGTGAAAAGTGAACTATCCTCAAATAAAACCCAGAAAGAAACGTTCCAACAAACGGCTCTCTGATATGTGCATTCATTTCACAGAGATAAAACTTACTGTATATTGACCAGTTTGGAAACTCTGTCTTTGAGGAATCTAAAAGGGATATTAAGCGGCGTCCAGAGGCCTGTGGAGAGGAAGAAAACGTTATCCGTTGAAAACTGGAAAGAAGCTTTCTTAGCAACTGATTTGTGATGTGTGTATTCATCTCATAGAGTTAAACCATTCTTTGGATTGAGCAGTTTGAAATCACTGCTTCTGTGAAATCTGAGGAAGGACATTTGGGAACACCCTTTTGAATATGGAGAAAGAAATATCCTCAGGTAAAAATCAGAAGGAAGCTTTCTGTAAAACTACTATGTGTCGTGTGAATTGCTCTCACTCAGTTAAGCTTCTTTTGCAATTGAGCGATTTTCTAACAGTTTATGTTTAGTGTGTGAAGGGATATTTGGGAGCGATTTGAGGCTCATGGAGAGAAATTAAATATGTTCAGATAGAAACTGGAGAGAAGATTTCCAAGGAACTGCTTTGTGTCATGTGCATTCCACTCACAGTGCTATACCTCTCTTCTCATAGAGCATCGGGCAAACCGTTTTGAAGAAAAAGGTACCAAGAGATATCTGGGAACTTCTTGACGTCTATGGTGAAAAGGGAAATAGCCTGTGACAAAAACTGGAAAGAATCTTTTTTTGAAACTGCTCTGTGATATGCATATTCATCTCACATAGATAAAGCTTTCTTTACATTACGCAGCTTAGAAACTCTGTCATGGATGGATCCGCGAATGGACATTCAGGAGCAAATTCAGGACTATGGTGAAAAAGGAAATATTTTCAGATAAAAACTGGAGATAAGTTTTCTGAGAAACTGCTTTGTGATGTGTGTATTCATCTCATAGAGTTAAACTACTCTTTGGAATGAACAGTTTGAAATCACTGCTTCTGTGGAATCTGAGGAAGGACATTTGGGAACGCTCTTTTGAATATGCAGAAAGAAATATCCTCAGATAAAAATCAGAAGGAAGCTTTCTGTGAAACTACTATGTGTCGTGTGAATTCTTCTCACTCAGTTAAGCTTCTCTTTTCATTGAACAGTTTTCTAACACTGTTTATGTTTAGCATGAGAAGGGATATTCGGGAGCAATTTGAGGCTTACAGTGAAAAAGGATATATGTTCAGATAGAAACTGGAGAGAAGCTTTCAGAGGAACTGCTTTGTGACGTGTGCATTCCACTCACAGTGTTATACCTCTCTTCTCATACAGCGTTGGAGAAACCCTTTTTGAAAAAAGGTACCAAGGGATATCCAGGAGCATATTGACGAGTATGGTGAAAAGGGAAATATCCTCCACAAAAACTGGAAAGAAGCTTTCTGTGAAACTGCTCTGTGCTATGTGTATTCATCTCACGTAGATAAACCTTTCTTTACATTATGCAGCTTGGAAAATCTGTCGTGGACACCTTCGCAAAGGGATATTCAGGAGCACATTCAGGACTATGGAGAAAATGGAAGTATCTTCAGATAAAAACTGGAGACAAACTTTCTGAGAAACTGCTTTGTGATGTGTGCATTCCACTCAAGGAGTTATACCTTTTTTCTCATAAGGCAGTCTTTGAACACTGTTCCTGTAAAACCAAAAATGTGATATTTCAGATCGCATTGAAGACTATGGCGAAAAGTAAACTATCCTAACATAAAACCCAGAAAGAAGCGTTCCAAGAAACTTCTCCTGATAAGTACATTAATATTACAGAGTTATAGTTTGCTCTACATTGCCCAGTTAGGAAACTCTGTCTTTGAGGAAACTGCGAAGGGATATTCAGTGGCACCCAGAGGCCTGGGATGAGCAATGAAATGTATTCCGTTGAAAACTGGAGAGAAGTTTTCTGAGGAACTGCTTTCAGATGTGTCTATTCATCTCATACCATTAAATAATTATTTGGATTGAGCTGTTTACAATCACTGTTTCTGTGGAACCTGAGAAAGGACATTGGGGAATGCTCTTTAGAATATGGAGAAAGAAATATCATCAGATAAAAACCAGAAGGTAGCTTTCTGTGAAACTGCTATGTGTCATGTTAATTCCTGTCTTTCAGTTAAGCTTCTCTTTTCATTAAGCAGTTTTCTAACACTGTTTGTGCTTAGCATACTAAGGGATATTCGGGAGAGCTTTGAGGATTATGGAGAAAAAGGAAATATGTTCAGATAGAAACGGGAGAGAAGCTTTCCGAGGAATTGCTTTGTGACATGTGCATTCCACTCACGGTGTTATACCTCCCTTCTCATACAGCATCAGGGAAACCCTTTCTGTCAAACTGTTCTGTGATATTTGTATTCATCTCACATAGATAAAACTCTCTTTACGTTACGCAGGTTGGAAAATCTGTCATGGAGGGTTCTGCGAAGGGATATTTGGGAGCATATGGTGAAAAAGGAAATATCTTCAGATTAAAAACTAGAAATAAGCTTCCTGTGAGTCTGCTTTTTGCTATTTTTATTAATCTCACATAGATCAAACTTTCTTTATAATACATAGTTTGGAAACTCCGTCATGGACGGATCCGTGAAGGAACATTAGGGAGCACATTCAGGCCTATGGTGAAAAGGGAAATATTTTCAGATAAAAATCGGAGAGAAACTTTCTGAGCAACTGCTTTGTGATGTGTGTATTCATCTCACACAGTTAAATCATTCTTTGGATTGAGCAGTTTGAAATCACTGTTTCTGTGGAACCTGAGAAAGGACATTTGGGTACCCTCTTTAGAATATGCTGAAAAAGGAATACCCTCGGATAAAAACCAGAAAGTAGCTTTCTGTGAAACTGCTCTGTGTCATGTGAATTCCACTTGCTCAGTTAAGTTTCTCTTTTCATGGGGCAGATTTCTAATACTGTTTATGTTTAGCCAGCGAAGGGATATTCAGCAGCACTTTGAGTCTTATGGTGAAAAAGGAAATATGTTGATATAGAAACTTCGGAGAAGCTTACTAAGGGACTGCTTTGTGATGAGTGCATTCAACTCACAGTGTTATACCTCTCTTCTCATACAACATCGGGGAAACACTTTTGGAGAAAACAGTACCAAGGGATGTTCGGGAGCATATTGACGCCTATGGTGAAAAGGGAAATAGCCTCAGAAAAAACCGGAAAGAAGCTTTCTGTGAAACTGATATGTAACATGTGTGTTCATCTCACACAGATGAAGCTTTCTTTACATTACGCAGCTTGGAAATTCTGTCATGGATGGAACCGTGAAGGGACATTTGGGAGCAAATTCAGGATAGTGGTGAAAAAGGAAATATCTTCCGATAAAAACTGGAAAGAAACTTTCTGTGAATCTGCATTTTGCTATGTTTATTCATCTCACATAGATAAAGCTTTCTTTACATTACACAGCTTGGAAAAACTGTCATGGATGGATCGGTGTAGGGATATTCAGAAGCACATTCAGGCGTATTGTGAAAAAAGAAATATCTTCAGATAAAAAACTGGAGAGAAGCTTTCTGAGAAACTGCTTTGTGATGTGTGCATTCCACTCAGGGTGTTATACCTCTTTTCTCATAAAGCAGTGTTTGAACACTGTTCCTGTAAAACCAAAAAAGTGATATTTCAGAGCGCATTGAAGACTATGGAGAAAGTGAAATATCCTCCAATAAAACCCAGAAAGAAATGTTCCAAGAAACTGCTCTCTGTTATGTGCATTCATTTCACAGGGATAAAGCTTATTTCTACATTGCCAAGTTTGGAAACTCTGTCTCTGAGGAATCTACGAAGGAATATTAAGTGGCACCCGGAGATCTGTGGTGAGCAAGGAAATGTCTTCTGTTGAAAACTGGAGAGAAGCTTTCTGAACAACTACTTTGTGACGTGTGTTTTCATGTCATAGAGTTAAATCATTCTTTGGATTGAGAAGTTTGAAATCACTGTTTCTGTGGAATCTGAGGAAGGACGTTTGGGAACGTTCTTTAAAATATGGAGGAAGAAATATCTTCAGATAAAAACCGGAAGGAAGCTTTCTGTGAAATTGCTATGTGTTGTGTGAATTCCTCTACCTCAATTAAGCTTCTCTTTTCATTGAGCAGTTTTCTAACACTGTTTAGGTTTAGCATGCGAAGGGATATTCGGGAGCACTTTGAGGCTTACGGTGAAAAAGAAATATGTTCAGATCGAAACTGGAGAGAAGCTTTCCAAGGAACTGCTTTGTGACGTGTGCATTCTGCTCAGAGTGTTATACCTCTCTTCTCATACAGCAGTGGAGAATCCTTTTTGGAGGAAAAGGTACCAAAGGATATTAGGGAGCATATTGATGCCTATGGTGAATAGGTAAAAAACCTCAGGCAAAAACTCGAAAGAAGCTTTCTGTGAAACTGCTCTGTGATACGTGTATCCATATCACATAGTGAAAGCTTTCTTTACGCAGCTTGGAAACTCTTTCATGGACGGATCCGTGGAAGGATATTCGCGAGCAGATTCACGACTTTGGTGAAAAAGGAAATATCTTCAGATAAAACCTGGAAAGAATCTTTCTGTGAATCTGCTTTTAGCTATGTTTATTCACGTAGATAAATGTTTCTCTACATTATGCAGCCTGGAGACTCCGTCATGGACGGATCCGTGAAGGGACATTCAGGAGCACATTCGGGAATATGGTGAAAAAGGAAATATATTTAGATAAAAACCAGAAAGAAGCTTTCTGAGAAACTGCTTTGTGATGCGTGCATTCCATTGAGGCAGTTATACCTCTTTTCTCATAAGGCAGTGTTGGAACACTGTTCCTTTAAAACCGAAAAAGTTGTATTTCAGAGCGCATTGAAGACTATGGCGAAAAGTGAAATATCCTCAAATAAAACGTAGAAAGAAGCATTCCAAGAAACTACTCTCTGATATGTGCATTCATTTCACAGAGTTAAAGCTTACTCTACTTTGCCCAGTTTGGAAACCCTGTCTTTGAGGAATCTGCGAAGGGATATTAAGTGGTGCCTGGAGGCCTGTGATGAGCAACAAAATACCTTCCAGTGAAAACTGGAAAGAAGCTTTCTGAGCAAGTTTTTTGTAATGTGTATATTCATCTCATAGAGTTAAACCATTCTTTGGATTGAGCAGTTTAAAATCACTGTTTCTGTGGAATCTGAGGAATTACATTTTGGAAGGCTCTTTAGAACGTGGAGAAAGAAATATCCTCAGATAAAAAAGAGAAGGAAGCATTCTGTGAAACTACTATGTGTTGTGTGAATTCTTCTCACTCACTTAAGCTTCTCTTTTCATTGAACAGTTTTCTAACACTGGTTATGATTAGCCTATGAAGGGATATTCGGGAGCACTTTGAGGTTTACAGTGAAAAAGGAATTATGTTCAGATAGAAATTTGAGAGAAGCTTTCCGAGGAACTGCTTTGGATGTTTGCATTCCACTCACAGTGTTATCTCTTTTCTCATACAGCATCAGGAAAACCCTTTTGTAGAAAATGTACGAAGGTATATTTGGGAGCGTATTGATGCTTGTGTTGAAAAGGGAAATTGCCCCAGACAAAAACTGGAGAGAAGCTTTCTGTGAAACTTCTCTGTGATATGTGTATTCATCTCACATAGATAAAGTTTTCTTTACATTACGCAGCTTGGAAACTCTGTCAGAGACAGATCCGCAAAGGGACATTCGGGAGCACATTCTGGACTATTGTAAAAAAGAAGTGTCTTCAGATAAAAACGGGAAGGAAACTTTCTGTGAATCTACTTTGTGATGTGTGCATTCCACTCAGGGAGGTATACCTCTTTTCTCATAATGCAGTGTTTGAACACTGTTCCTGTAAAACTGAAAACGTTATATTTCGGAGCGCATTGATGACTATGATGAAAAGTGAACTCTCCACAATAAAACCCAGAAGGATGCGTTCCAAGAAACTGCTCTTTGACATGTGCATTCATTTCACAGAGTTAAAGCTTTCTCTACATTGCCCAGTTCGGAATCTCTGTCTTTGAGGAATCCGCTGAGGGATATTTTGTGGCACCCAGAGGCCCTTGTTGAGCAGTGGCATGTAGTCCGATGAAAACTGGAGAGAAGCTTTCTGAGCATCTGCTTTGTGATGTGTTTATTAATCTCATAGAGTTAAATCATTCTTTCTATTGAGCAGTTTGAAATCACTGTTTCTGTGGAACCTAAGAAAGGACATTTGGGAACGCTCATTAGAATATGGAGAAAGAAATATCCTGATGAAAGCAAGAAGGAAGCTTTCTGTGAAACTGCTATGTCTTGTGTGAATTTCTCTCACTCAGTTAAGCTTCTCTTTCATTGAACAGTTTTCTAACACTGCTTATGTTTAGCGTGCAAAGGGATATTCAGGAGCGCTTTGAGGCTTACAGTGGAAAAGTAAATATGTTCAGAAAGAAACTGGAGAGAAGCTCTCTGAGAAACTGCTTTGTGACGTTTGCATTCCACTCACAGTGTTATACCTCTCTTCTAATACAGCATCGGGGAAACCCTTTTGGAGAAAGAGATACCAAGGGATATTCGGGAGCATATTGATGCCTACGGTAAAAAGGGAAATAGCCACAGACAAAAAATGGAAAGAAGCTTTCTGTGAAACTGTCTGTGCTATGTTTATTTGTCTCACATTGATAAAGCTTTCTTAACATTATGTAGTTTGGAAACTCATGGACAGAGCAGTATTGTATCACTCTTTTTGTTTAGTCTGCAAAGGGAGAGTCAGGAGCGCTTTAAGGTTTATGGTAAAAACGAAATTATCTTCACATAGAAACTGGAGAGAAGCTTTCTGATGAGCTGCTTTGTGATGTGTGCATTCCACTCACAGAGTTGTATCTTTCTTCTCATAGAGGATTGGGGAATCCTTTCTGGAGAAAAAGCTACCAAGGGACATTTGGGAGTATATGAACAGCTATGGTGAAAAAGGAAATATCCTCAGACAAAAACTTGAAAGAAGGTTTCTGTGATACTGCTTTGTGATAGATATGTTTATTCAACCCACATAGATAAAACTTTCTTTACATTACATAACTTGGAAACTCCATCATGGACGGATCTGTGAAGGGACATTCGGGAGCAGTTTCACGCCTATGGTGAAAAAGGAAATCCCTTCAGATAAAAACTGGAGAGAAGCTGTCTGAGACACTGCTTTGTGATGTGTGCATTTCACTCAGGGAGTTATACCTCTTTTCTCATAAGACAGTGTTTGAACACTGTTCCTGCAAATCCGAAAATCTGATATTTCGGAGCGCATTGAATACTATGGCAAAAAGTGAAATATCCTCAAATAAAACTGAGAAAAAAGCGTTCCAAGAAACTGCTCTTTGATATGTGCATTTCTTTCATAGAGTTAAAGCTTACTCTACGTTGCCCAGTTTGGAAACTCTGTCTTGGTGGAATCTGCGAAGGGATATTAAGTGGTGCCTGGAGGCCTGTGGTGAGCAAGGAAATGTCTTCCGATGAAAACTGGAGAAAAGCTTTCTAACTAACTGCTTTGTGATGTGTTTATTCATCTCATAGAGTCAAATCATTCTTTGGATTGAGTAGTTTGATATCACTGTTTCTGTGGAACCTGAGAAAGGACATTTGGGAACGCTCTTTACAATATGCTTAAAAAGGAATACCCTCAGTTAAAATAAAGAAAGACGTTTTCTGTGAAACTTCTCTGTGTCTTGTGAATTCCACTCACACAGTTAAGCTTCTCTTTTCATTGAGCAGTATTCTAACACTGTGTTTAGTCTGTGAAGGGATATTCGGGAGTGCTTTGTGCCTTGTGGTGAAAACGGAAATATGTTCAGATAGAAACTGGAGAGAAGCTTTCCGAGGAGCTGCTTTGTGATGTGTGCATTCCACTCACAGAGTTATACCTTTCTTCTCATAGAGGATTGGGGAGACCCTTTTGGAGAAAAAGCTACCAAGGGACATTAGGGAGTATATGGATGGCTATGTTGAAAAAGGAAATATCCTCAGACAAAAATTGGAAAGAAGTTTTCTGTGAAGCTGCTTTGTGATACATGTGTTTATTCATCTCACATAGATAAAGCCTTCCATACATTACGCAGCTTGGAAATTCTTTCATGGACGCATCCCGGAAAGGACATTTTGTAGTGCATTCAGGACTATGGTGAAAAAGGAAAGATCTTCAGATGAAAACTGGAAAGAAATTTTCTGTGAATCTGCTTTTTGTTACGTTTATTCATCTCACATTTTTAAAGCTTTCTTTCCATTAGGCAGGTTAGAAACTCCGTCATGGACGCATTCATGAAGGTACATTTGGGATGACATTCTGGACTATGGTGAAAAAGGAAATATCTTCAGATAAGAACCGGAGAGAAGCTTTCTGAGAAAGACTTTGTGACGTGTGCATTCCAATCAGGGAGTTATACCTCTTTTCTCATAAGGCAGTGTTTGAACAATGTTCCTGTAACTGAAAAAGTGATATTTCGGAAAGCGTTGATGACTATGGGGAAAAGTGAAATATCCTCACATAAAACCCAGAAAGAAGCGTTCCAAGAAAGTGCTCTCTGATATGTGCATTCATTCCACAGAATTAAAGCTTACTCTCTATTGCCTAGTTGGGAAACTCTATCTTTGAGGAATCTGCGAAGGACATTAAGTGTCACCTGGAGGCAGGCAGTGAGCAAGAAAATGTCTTCCGTTGAAAACTGGAGAGAAGCTTTCTAGGTAACTGCTTTGTGATTTGTGTATTCATCTCATAGAGTTAAATCATACTTTGGATTGAGTAGTTTGAAATCACTGTTTCTGTGGAGCCTGAGAGAGGACATTTGGGAACGTTCTTTAGAATATGGAGAAAGAAATATCCTCAGATAAAAACCAGAAGGAACCTTTCTGTGAAACTGCTAAGCGTCGTGTGAATTCTTCTCGCTCAGTTAAACTTCTCTTTTCATTGAGCAATTTTCTAACACTGTTAACGTTTAGCATGCAAAGGAATTATCGAGATTGCATTGAGGTTGTTGGTGAAAAAGGCAGTATGTTCAGATAGAAACTGGAGAGAAGCTTTCCAAGGAACAGGTTTGTGATGTGTGCTTTCCACTCACAGTGTTATACTTCCTTTCTCATACAGCATGGGGGAAACTCTTTTGGAGAAACAGGTACCAAGGTATATTCAGGAGCATACTGATGCCTATGGTGAAAAGGGAATCAGCCTCAGAAAAAAACTGTAAAGAATCTTTCTGTGAAACTGCTCTGTAATATGTGTATTCATCTCACATAGAAAAAAATTTCTTTACATTACGCAGCTTGGAATCACAGTCATGGACGGATCCGTGAAAGGATATTTTGGGAGCACGTTCAGTCCAATGGTGAAAAACAAAAGAGAAGCTTTCTGAGCAACTGCTTTGTAATGTGTGTATTCATCTCACAAAGGTAAACCATTCCTATGGTTGAGCAGGTTGAAATCACTGTTTGTGTGAAATCTGAAGAAGGACATTTGGGAACGCTCTTTAGAATATGAGGAAAGAAATATTCTCAGACAAAAAGCAGAAGGAAGCTTTCTGAGATACTGCTATGTGTCGTGTGAATTCCTCTCCCTCAGTTAAGCTTCTCTTTTCATTGAGCAGTTCTCTAGCACTGTTTATGTCTAACATGCCACTCGATATTCAGGAGCGGTTTGAGGCTTATGGTGAAAAAGGAAATATGTTCCGGTAGAAACTGGAGAGAAGCTTTCCGAGAACTGCTTTGTGACGTGTACATTGCACTCACAGTGTTATACCTCTCTTCTCATAGAGCATCGTGGAAACCCTTTCTGTGAAACTGTTCTGTGATATGTGTATTCATCTCAAATAGATAATACTTTCCTTATATTATGCAGTTTGGAGACTCCAACATGGATGGATCCACGAAGGGACCTTCGGAAGCACATTCAGGCCTATGGTGAAAAAGAAAATATCTTCAGATAAAAACTGGAGAGAAGCTTTCTGAGAAACTGCTTTGTGATGTGGGTATTCATCTCATAGAGTTAAACCATTCTTTGGATTGA
This sequence comes from Chlorocebus sabaeus, assembly GCF_047675955.1. NCBI lineage: Eukaryota > Metazoa > Chordata > Mammalia > Primates > Cercopithecidae > Chlorocebus > Chlorocebus sabaeus. The sequence goes on along the minus strand of NC_132911.1, from coordinate 43,058,618 downwards.
GCTGTTTGAAATCACTTCTTCTGTGTAATCAGAGGAAGGACATTTGGGAACGCTCTTTAGAATATGGAGAAAGAAGTATCCTCAGATAAAAACCAGAAGGAAGCTTTCTGTGAAACTGCTATGTGTCATGTGAATTCCTCTCACTCAGTTAAGCTTCTCTTTTCATTGAGCAGTTTTCTAATACTGTTTGTGCTTAGTGTGTGAAGGGATATTCGGGAGCGCTTTGAGACTTACGGTGCAAAAGGAAATATGTTCAGATAGAAACTGGAGAGAAGCTTTCCGAGCAACTGCTTTGTGACATGTGCATTCCACTCACAGTGTCATACCTCTCTTCTCATAGAACATCGGGGAAACCCTTTTGGAGAAAAAAGTACCAAGGGATGTCCAGGTGCATATTGACGCTTATGCTGAAAAGGGCAATAGTCACAGACAAAAACTGCAAAGAAGCTTCCGGTGAAACTGCTCTGTGCTATGTGTATACATCTCACATAAATAAAGCTTTCTTTACATTACGCAGCTTGGAAAGTCTGTCATGGATGGTTCCATGAAGGGACATTAGGGAGCACATTTAGGAGTATGGTGAAAAAGAAATTATCTTCAGATAAAAACTGGAGAGAAGCTTTTCGAGAAATTGTTTTGTGATGCGTTAATTCCACTCAGGGAGTTATAACTATTTTCTCATAAGGCGGTGTTTGAACATCATTAATGTAAAACCAAAAAACTGACATTTCAGATCGCATTGAAGGGTATGGCGAAAATGAAGTATCCTCAAAAAAAGCCAGAAAGCAGCGTTCCAAGAAACTGCTCTCTGATATGTGCATTCGTTTAACAGAGTTAAAGCTTTCTCAACGTTGCCCAGTTTGGAAACTCTGTCTTTGAGGAATCAGAGAAGGGATAATTAAGTGGCCTATGGAGGCTTGTGGTGAGCAAGGAAATGTCCTCCTATGAAAACTGGAGAGAAACTTTCTGAGCAACTGCTTTGTGATTGTGTACTCATCTCCTGGAGTTAAACCACTCTTTGGATTTAGCAGTTTGAAATCACTGTTTCTGTGGAACCTGAGGAAGGACATTTGGGAACACTCTTTAGAATATGCTGAAAACAAAATACCCTCAGATAAAAGCCAGAAGGAAGCTTTCTGTGAAACTCCTTTGTGTCACGTGAATTCCAATCGCACTGCTAAGCTTCTCTTTTCACTGAGCAGTATTCTAACACTGTTTTTTCTTAGTCTGCAAGGCACATTCAGGAGCATATTCAAGCCTCCAGTCGCCACTTACATTACACAACTTGGAAACACTGTCATGGACGGATCCACGAAGGGACATTCGGGAGTACATTCAGGACTACGGTGAAAATGGAAATATCTTCGGATAAAAATTGGAGAGAAGCATTCTGAGAAACAGCTTTGTGATGTGTACATTCCACTCAGGGATTTATACCTCTTTTCTCATGAGGCAGTGTTTGAATACTGTTCCTCAAAAACCGAAAAAGGGATATTTTGGAGCGCATGGAAGACTGTGGCGAAAAGGGAACTATCCTCAAATAAAACCCAGAAAGAAACATTCCAAGAAACTACTCTCTGATATGTGCATTCATTTCACAGCGTTAATGCTTACTCTACGTTGCCCAGTTTGGAAACTCTGTCTTTGAGAAATCTCCGAAGGGATATTAAGTGGCGCCCGGAGGCCTGTGGTGAGCAAGGAAACGTCTTCTGATGAAAACTGGAGAGAAGCTTTATGAGCAACTGCTTTGTGATGTGTGTATACATCTCATAGAGTTAAACCATTCTTTGGATTGAGCAGTTTGAAATCAGTGCTTCTGCAGAATCTGAGGAAGTACATTTGGGAACGCTCTTTAGAATATGGAGAAAGAAATATGCTCAGATAAAAACCAGAAGGAAGCTTTCCGTGAAACTGCTCTGTGCCCTCTTAATTCCTCTTGCTCAGTTAAGCCTCTCTTTTCTTTGAGCAGTTTTTTATCCCTGTTTATGTTCAGTGTGCGAAGGGATATTTGGGAGTGCTTTGAGGTTTATAGTGAAAAAGGAAATATTATCAGAAAGAAACTGGAGAGAAGATTTCCGAGGAACTTCTTTGTGATGTATGCATTATACACACAGTGATATACCTTTCTTATCATACAGAATCGGGGAAACCCTTTTGGAGAAAAAAGTACCAAGTGATATTCAGGAGCATATTGATGCCAAATGTGAAAAGGCAAATAGCCTCAGAAAAAAACTGGAAAGAAGCTTTCTATAAAACTGCGCTGTGATATGTGTATTCATCTCACATAGATAAAACTCTGTTTCCATTTTGCAGCTTGGAATCTCTGTCATGGACAGATCCATTAAGGGACATTCTGGAGCACATTCAGGACTATGGTGAAAAAGGAAATATTCAGATAAAAACTGGAGAGAAGCTTTCTGTGAATCTGCTTTTTGCTATGTTTATTCATCGCACATAGATAAAGCTTTCTTTACATTACACAGCTTCCAAACTGCATCATGGACGGATCCGTGAAGGGATATTTGGGATCACATTCAGGCCTATGGTGAAAAAGGAAATATTTTCAGATAAAAACTGGAGAGAAGCTTTGTGAGAAACTGCTTTGTGATGTGTGCATTCCACTCTGGGAGTTACACCTCTTTTCTCATAAGGCAGTGTTTGAACACTCTTCCTGTAAAACTGAAAAATTCATATTTTGGACCGCCTTGAAGACTATGGAGAAAAGTGAAATATAATCAAATAAAACACAGAAAGAAGCCTTCCAAGAAACTGCTCTGTGATATGTGCACTCGTTTCACAGAGTTAAAGCTTACTATACATTGCCCAGTTTTGAAAACCTGTCTTTCAGAAATATGTGAAGGGATAGTAAGAGGTTCCCGGTGGCCTTTGGTGAGCAAGGAAACGTCTTCCATTGAAAACTGGAGAGAAGCTTTCTGAGCAACTGCATTCTGATGTGTGTATTCATCTCATAGAGTTAAACCATTCTTTGGATTGAGCAGTTTGAATTCACTGTTTCTATGGAACCTGATATAGGACATTTGGAAACGCACTTAAGAATAGGCTGAAAAAGAAATAACCTCAGATAAAAACCAGAAGGAAGCGTTCTGTGAAACTGCTCAGTGTCGTATTAATTCCACTCACACAATTAAACTTCTCTTTTAATTGAGCAGTATTTTTTTTTTTTGAGACGGAGTCTTGCTCTGTCACCCAGGCTGGAGTGCAGTGGCCAGATCTCAGCACACTGCAAGCTCTGCCTCCTGGGTTCACGCCATTCTCCTGCCTCAGCCGCCTGAGTAGCTGGGACTACAGGTGCCCGCCACCTTTCCTGGCTAGTTTTTTGTATTTTTTGGTAGAGACGGGGTTTCACCGGGTTAGCCAGGATGGTCTCGATCTCCTGACCTCGTGATCCGCCCGTCTCGGCCTCCCAAAGTGCTGGGATTACATAATTGAGCAGTATTTTAGTACCGTTTTAGTTTAATCTGCTAAGGGATATTCTGGAGCGCTTTGAGACTCATGGTGAAAACGGAAATATCTTCATATAGAAACTGGAGAGAAGCTTTTCGACGAGCTGTTTTGTGACTTGTGCATTCCACTCACAGAATTATACCTTTCTTCTCATAGAGGATTGGGGAATCCTTTTTGGAGAAAAAGCTACCATGGGACACTCAGGAATATAGGGACAGCTATGGTGAAAAAGGAAATAACCTCAGACAAAAACTGGAAAGAAGCTTTCTGTGAAACTGCTTTGTGATAGATATGTTTATTCATCGAACATAGATAAAACTTTCTTTATATTATGCAGTTTGGATAGTCAGTCATGGAAGTATCTGCTAAGGGACATTCGGGAACACATTCAGGCCTATGGTGAAAAAGGAAATATCTTCAGATAATAAATGGAGAGAAGCTTTCTGAGATACTGCTTTGTGATGTGTGCATTCCACTCAGGAAGTTATACTTCTTTTATCATAAGGCAGTGTTTGAACACTGTTCCTGTAAAACCGAAAAAGTGATATTTCGGATCGCATTGAAGATTGTGAGGAAAAGTGAAATATCCTCAAATAAAACCCAGAAAGAAGTGTTCCAAGAAACTGTTCTCTGATATGTGGATTCATTTCACAGAGGTAAAGCTTACTCTACACTGCCTAGTTTGGAAATTTGTCTTAGAGGAATCTGCAAATTGCTATTAAGTGGTTCCTGGAGGCCTGTGTTGAGTAAGGAAATGTTTTCTGATGAAAACTGGAGAGAAGCATTCTGAGCAACTGCTTTGTGATGTGTGTATTCACCTCATAAAGTTAAACCATTCTTTCAATTGAGCTGTTTGAATTCACTGTTTCTGTGTAATCTGAGGAAGGAAATTTGGAAACGTTCTTTGGAATATGGAGAAAGAAATATCCTCAGAAAAAAACAAAAGGAAGCTTTCTGTAAAATTGCTATGCATTGTGTGAATTCTTCATGTTCAGTTAAGCTTCACTTTTCCTTGAGCAGTTTTCTAACACTGTTTATGTTTAACATGCGAAGGGATATTCAGGAGCGCTTTGAAGCTTATGGTGAAAATTGAAATTTGTTCAGATAGAAACTGGAGAGAAGCTTTCCGAGGAACTGCTTTGTGACGTGTGCATTCCACTCACGGTGTTATACTTCTCTTCTCATACAGCATCAGGAAACCCTTTCTGTGAAACTGTTCTGAGATATGTGTATTGATTGCACATAGATAAAGCTTTCTTTATAATATGCAGTTTGGAAACTCTGTCATGGATGAATCCGCGAAGGGACATTCGAAAGCACTTTCAGTACTGTATGGAAAAACGAAACATCTTCAGATGAAAACTAGAGAGAAGCTTTCTGTGAATCTGCTTTTTGCTATGTTTATTCATCTCACATAGATAAAACTTTCCTTTTATTACGCAGTTTGGAAACTTCTTCATGGACGGATCCACCAAGGGACATTCGAGAGCAGATTCAGGTCTATGGTGAAAAAGGAAATATCTTCAGATAAAAACGGGAGAGGAGCTTTCTGAGAAACTGTTTTGTGATGTGTGCATTCCAGTCACAGTGTTATACCTCTCTTCTCATCCAACATCGGGGAAACCCTTTTTGAGAAAAAGTGACCAAGAGATATTCGAGAGCATATTGACACCTTTGGTGAAAAGAGAAACAGCCTCAGACAAAAACTGGAAAGAGGCTTTCTGTGAAACTGCTTTGTGATATGTTTATTCATCTCTCATAAGTAAAGCTTTCTTTACATTACACAGCTTGGAAACTCTTTCATGGATGGATCAGCAAAGAGACTTTCGGGAGCACATTCAGGACTATGGTGAAAAAGGAAATATCTTTGTATAAACACTGGAAAGAAGCTTTCCGTGAATCTTCCTTTTGCTATGTTTATTCATCTCACATAGATAAAGCTTTCTTTACATTATGCAGCTTGGAATCTTCATCCTGGATGGTTCTGAGAAGGGACATTCTGGAGTACGTTCAAGACTATAGTGAAAAAGGAAATATCTTCAGATAAAAATTGGAGAGAAGCTTTCTGAGAATCTGCTTTGTGATGCGTGCATTCCACTAAGGGAGTTATAACTCTTTTCTCATAAGACAGTGTTTGAACACTGTTCCTGTAAAAGTGAGAATGTGATAATCAGAACACGTTGAAGACTATGGCAAAAAGTGAAACATCCTCAAATAAAACCCAGAAAGAAGCGTTCCAAGAAACTGCTCTCTGATATGTCCACAAATCTCACTGAGTTAAAGCTTACTTTACATTGCCCAGTTTGGAAACTCTATCTTTGAGGAATCCAGGAAGACATATTAAGTGGCACCCGGAATCCTGTGGTGAGCAAGGAAATGTCTTCCATTGAAAACTGGAGAGTCGCTTTCTGAGCCACTGCTTTGGGATGTGTGTATTCATCTCATAGAATTAAATCATTCCTTGGACTGAGCAGTTTGAAATCACTGTTTCTGTGGAACCTGAGAAAGGACATTTGGGACCGCTGTTTAGAATATGCTAAAAAAGAAATACCCTCTGATAAAAACCAGAAGAAGGTTTCTGTGAAACTGCTTGGCGTTGAGGGAATTCCACTCACACAGTTCAGCTTTTTTTTTAATTGATCAGTATACTAACACTGTTTTTGTTTAGTCTGCGAAGGGATATATGGGAGCGCTTTAAGGCTTACAGTCAATACGGAAATATCCTCAGATAAAAACTGGAGAGGACCTTTCCAAGGATCTACTTTGTGACATGTGAATTCCCCTCACAAAGTTATCCCTTTCTTCTCATAGAAGATTGGGGAATCCCCTTTGGAGAAGAAACTACCAAGGGACAATCTGGAGTATATGGATGGCTATGGTGAAAAAGGAAATATCCTCAGACAAAAAAATGGAAAGAAACTTTCTGTGAAACAACTTTGTGATAGATATCTTTATTCATTTCACATAGATAAAGCTTTCTTTACATTGCTCATCTTGGAAACTTTGTCATGGACAGATCCGCAAAGGGACATTTGGGCAAACATTCAGGACTATGGTGGAAAAGGAAATATCTTCAGATAAAAACTGGAAAGAAGCTTTCTGTGAATACTTTTTTGCTATGTTTTTTCATCTCATATAGGTAAAACTTCCTTTACATTACGTAGCTTGGAAACTCCATCATGGATGGATCTGCGAAGGGACATTTGGGCACACATTCAGGACTATGGTGAAAAATGATATAGCTTCAGATAAAAACAGGAAAGACGCTTTCTGTGAATACGTTTTTTGCTATGTTTTTTCATCTCATATAGATAAAACTTTCTTTATATTATGTAGCTTGGAAACTCTGTCATGGACGGATCTGCGAAGGGACTTTCGGGAGCACATTCAGTCCTATGGTGAGAAAAGAAATCGCTTCAGATAAAAACTGGAAAGAAGCTTTCTGTGAATCTGCTTTTTGCTATGTGTAATCATCTCACATAGATAAAGCTTTCTTTACGTTACACATCTTGGAAACACTGCATGAACGGATCCGCAAAGGGACATTTGGGAGCACATTCAGGCCTATGGTGAGAAAAAAAATCTCTTCAGATAAAAACTGAGAAACTGCTTTGTGATGTGTGCATCCCACTCAGGGAGTTATACCTCTTTTCTCATAAGGCAGTATTTGAATACTGTTCCGGTAAAACGAAAAATGCGATATTCTGGAGTGCTTTGAAGACTTTGGCAAAAAATGAAGTATCCTAAAATAAAACCCAGAAAGAAGCATTCCAAGAAACTACTCTCGGATATGTGCATTTATTTCACGGAGTTAAAGCTTTCTTTACGTTACCCAGTTTGGATACTCTGTCTTTGAGGAATCTGCGAAGGGATATTAAGTGGCACCCAGAGCCTGTGGTGAGCAAGAAAATGTCTTCCGTTGAAAACTGGAGAGAAACTTTCTGAGCAATTGCTTTGTTATGTGTGTATTCATTTTATAGAGTTAAAGCATTCTTTGGATTGAGCAGTTTGAAATCACTCTTTCTGTGGAACCTGAGAAAGGACATTTGGGAACGCTCTGTAGAATATGCTGAATAAGAAATACCCTCAGGTAAAAACCAGAAGGAAGCTTTCTGTGAATCTGCTATGTGCGTGTGAATTCCTCTCGCTCAGTTAAGCTTCTCTTATCATTGAGCATTTTTCTAACACAGTTTATGCTTAGCATGTGAAGGGATATTCGGGAGTGCTTTGAGGCTTACAGTCTTGAAGGAATTATGTTCGGATAGAAACTGGAGAGAAGCTTTCCAACAAACTGCTTTGAGACGTGTGCATTCTACTTACAGTGTTACGCCTCTCTTCTCATACAGCATGGGGAAACCCTTTTGGAGAAATAGGTACCAAGGAATATTTGGGAGCATATTGATGCATATGGTGAAAAGGGAAATAGCCGCAGACAATACCTGGAAAGAAGCTTTTTGTGAAACTTCTCTGTGTTATGTGTATTCATCTCACACAGATAAAGCGTTCTTTACATTACACATCTTAGAAACTCTGCCATGGATGGATACACGAAGAAACATTTGGGAGCACATTCAGACTTATCTTGTAAAAGGAAATATATTGAGATAAAAAATGGAAAGAAGCTTTTTGTGAATCTGCATTTTGCTATGTTTATTCATCTCATGTAGAAAAAGCTTCGTTTACATTACACAGCCTGGAAACTCCATCATGGACGGATCCGCGAAAGGACATTCGGGAGCACATTCAAGACCATAGTGATAAAGGAAATATCTTCAGATTAAAACTGGAGAGAAGCTTTCTGAGAAACCGCTTTGTAATATGTGCATACTACTTAGGGAGTCATACCTCTTTTCTCATAAGGCAGTGTTTGAACACTGCTCCTGTAAAACTGAAAATGTGATATTTTGGAGCACGTTGAAGACTATGGTGAAAAGTGAACTATCCTCAAAAGAAACCCAGAAAGAAGCACTCCGAGAAACTGCTCTCTGAGACGTGCATTCAATCCACAGACTTAAAGCTACTCTACGTTGCCCAGGTTGGAAACTCTGTCTTTGAGGAATCTGCAAAGGCATATTAGGTGGCGCCCGTTGGCCTGTGGTGAGCAAGGAAATGCCTTCTGATGAAAACTGGAGAGAAGCTTTCTGAGCAACTGCTTTGTGATGTGTGTATTCATCTCATAGAGTGAAACCATACTTTGGATTTAGCCATTTGAAATCACTGTTTCTGTGGAATCGGTGGAAGGACATTTAGGAATGCTCTTTAGAATATGCTAAAAAAGAATTACCCTCAGCTAAAAACCAGAAGGAAGTTTTCCGTGAAACTGCTCTGTGTCATGTGAATTGCACTCGCACAATTCAACTTCTCTTTTCATTGAGCAGTGTTCCACCACTGTGTTTAGTCTATGAAGGGATATTCTGGAGCACTATGAGGCTTTTGTTGAAAACGGAAATATCTTCAGATAGAAACTGGAGAGAAGTTTTCAGAGAAGCTGCTTTGTGACGTGTTCATTCCAGTCACAGAATTATACCTTTCTTTTCATAGAAGAATTGGGAATCCGTTTTGAAGAAATAGCTACCAAGGGACATTCGGGAGTATATGGATGGCTATTGTAAAAAAGGAAATATCCTCAGACAAAAACTGGAAAGAAGCTTTCTGTGAAATTGCTTTAGGATAGATATATTTATTCATCTCACATAGATAACATTTTCTTTATATTACGCAGTTTGGAAACTCCATCATAGATGGATTCGCAAAGGGAAATTTGGGAGCACATTCAGGCCTATGGTGAAAAAGGAAATATCTTCAGATAAAAACTGAAAAGAGGCTTTCTGAGAAACTGCTTTGTGATGTCTGCATTCCGCTCAGGGAGCTATACCTCTTTTCCATAAGAAAGTGTATAAACATTGTTCCTGTAAAACAAAAAAAGTGATATTTTGGGGCGCATTGAAGACATTGATGAAAAGTGAAATATCCTCAAATAAAATCCAGAAAGAAGCATTCCAAGAAACTGCTCTCTGATATGGGCATTCATTTCACAGAGTTAAAGCTTTCTCTATGTTGCCCAGTTTGGAAACTCTGTCTTTCAGGAATCTACGAAGGGATATTATGTGGAGCCTGGAGGCCTGTGGTGACCAAGAAAATGTATTCTGATGAAAACTGGAGAGAAGCTTTCTGAGCAACTGCTTCATGATCTGTGTATTCTTCTCATAGAATTAAATCAATCTTTGGATTGAGAAGTTTGAAATCACTGCTTCTGTGGAATCTGAGGAAGGATAGTTGGGAAGGCTCTTCAGAATATGGAGAAACAAATATTCTCAGCTAAAAACCAGAAGGAAGCTTTCTGTGAAAGTGCTATGTGTCGTGTGAATTCCTCTCACTCAGTTAAGTTTCTCTTTTCATTGAGCAGTTTTCTCGTACTGTTTATGTTTAGCGTGTGAAGGGATATTCGGGAGCGCTATGAGACTTATGGTGAAAAAGAAAATATGTTCAGACAGAAACTGGAAAGAAGCTTTCCGAGGAACTGCTTTGTGACATGTGCATTACACTCACAGTGTTATACCTCTCTTCTCATACAGCATGGGGAAACCCTTTTGGAGAAATAGGTGCCAAGGGATATCCCTGAGCATATTGACGCTAATGGTGAAAAGGGAAATAGCCTCAGACAAAAACTGGAATGAAGTTTTCTGCGAAACTACTCTGGGTTATATGTATTCATGTCACATATATAAAGCTTTCTTTACATTACACAGCTTGGAAACTCTGTCATGGAGGGATCTGCAAAGGGACATTCAGGAGCACATTGAGTACTATGGTGAAAAAGAAAATATCTTCAGATAAAAACTGGAAAGAGGCTTTGTGTGAATCTTCTTTTTGCTATGTTTATTCATCTCACATAGAGAAAGATTTCCTTACATGACGCAGCTTGGAAACTCTATCAACGACGGGTCTGCGAAGTAACATTAGGGAGCACATTCAGGACTATGGTGAAAATGGAAATGTCTTCAGATCAAAACTGGAGAGAAGCATTCTGAGAAACTGTTTTGTGATGTGTGCTTGCAACTCAGGGAGTTATATCTCTTTTCTCATAAGACAGTGTTTGAACACTGTTTCTATAACACCAAAAAGTAATATTTCAAAACGCATTGAAGGCTATGGCGAAAAGTGAACTATCCACAAATAAAACCCAGAAACAAGCTTTCCAAGAAACTGCTCTCTGATATAAGCATTCATCTCACAGAGTTAAAGCTTACTCTACATTGCCCAGTTGGGAAACTCTGTCTTCGAGGAATCTGAGAAGGCATATTTAGTGGGGCCTGGAGGGCTGTGGTGAGCAAGGAAATGTCATCCGTTGAAAAGTGGAAGGAAGCTTTCTGAGAACCTGCTTTGTGATGTGTGTATTCATCGCATAGAGTTAAATCATCCTTTGAATTGAGCAGTTTGAAATCACTGTTTCTGTGGAACTTGAGAAAGGACATTTGGGAACGATCTTTAGAAAATGCTAAAAAACAGATATCCTCAGATAAAAACCAGAAGGAAGCATTCTGTGAAACTGCTATGTGTCGTGTGAATTCCACTCACTAAGTTGAGCTTCTCTTTTCATTGAACAGTTTTCTAACATTGTTTATGTTTAGCGTCTGAAGGGATATTCGGGAGTGCTATGAAGCTGACAGTGAAAAAGGAAATATGTTCACATAGAAACTGGAGAGAAGCTTTCCGAGGAACTGCTTCATGATGTGTGCATTCCACTGACAGTGTTATACCTCTCTTCTCATACAGCATCTGGGAAACCCTTTTGGAGAAATAGGTACCAAGGGATTTCCCTGAGAATATTGACGCCTATGGTGAAAAGGTAAATAGCCTCAGACAAAACCTGGAAAGAAACTTTCTGTGAAACTACTCTGTGCATGCATATTCATGTCACATATATAAAGATTTCTTCACATTACACAGCTGGGAATCTCTGTCATGGACAGATCCACGAAGGGACATTAGGGATCTCATTCAGGACTATGGTGAAAAAGGAAATATATTCAGATAAAAACTGGAGAGAAGCTTTCTGAGAAACTGTTTGGTGATCTGTGCATTCCACTCAGGGAGTAATACCTGTTTTCTCATAAGGCAGTGTTTGAACACAGTTGCTGTGAACCCGAAAAAGGGATATTTTGCAGCACATGAAGACTGTGGGAAAAAGTGAACTCTCCTCAAATAAATCCCAGAAAGAAGTATTCCAAGAAACTGCTCTCTGATATGTGTATTCATTTCACAGTGTTAAAGCTTTCTCTACATTGCCTAGTTTGAAAATTCTGTCTCTGAGGAATCTGTGAAGGGATATTAAGTGACACCTGGAGGCTTGTGGTGAGCAAGGAAATGTCTTCCGATGGAAACTGGAGAGAAACATTCAGAGTAACTGGTTTGTGATCGTGTATTCATCTGCTGGAGTTAAACCACTCTTTAGATTCAGGAGTTTGAAATCACTGTTTCTGTGGAACCTGAGAAACGACGTTTGGGAACGCTATTTAGAATATGCTGAAAAACAAATACCCTCAGATGAAAACCAGAAGAAAACTTTCTGTGAAACTGCTCTGTGCCGTGTGAATTCCACTCACACAGTTAAGCTTACCTTTTCATTGTGCAGTATTCTAACACTGTGTTTAGACTACGAAGGCATATTCGTGCATTTATTTTTTTTATTTTTTTTTTATTATTATTATACTTTAGGTTCTAGGGTACATGTGCATAACGTGCAGTTTTGTTACATATGTATACTTGTGCCATGTTGCTGTGCTGCACCCATCAACTCGTCAGCACCCATCAACTCGTCATTTACATCAGGTATAACTCCCAATGCAATCCCTCCCCCCTCCCCCCTCCCCATGATAGGCCCCGGTGTGTGATGTTCCCCTTCCCGAGTCCAAGTGATCTCATTGTTCAGTTCCCACCTATGAGTGAGAACATGCGGTGTTTGGTTTTCTGTTCTTGTGATAGTTTGCTAAGAATGATGGCTTCCAGCTGCATCCATGTCCCTACAAAGGACACAAACTCATCCTTTTTGATGGCTGCATAGTATTCCATGGTATATATGTGCCACATTTTCTTAATCCAGTCTGTCACTGATGGACATTTGGGTTGATTCCAAGTCTTTGCTATCGTGAATAGTGCCGCAATAAACATACGTGTGCATGTGTCTTTATAGCAGCATGATTTAGAATCCTTTGGGTATATACCCAGTAATGGGATGGCTGGGTCATATGGTACTTCTAGTTCTAGATCCTTGAGGAATCGCCATACTGTTTTCCATAATGGTTGAACTACTTTACAATCCCACCAACAGTGTAAAAGTGTTCTTATTTCTCCACATCCTCTCCAGCACCTGTTGTTTGCTGACTTTTTAATGATTGCCATTCTACCTGGTGCGACATGGTATCTCATTGTGGTTTGGATTTGCATTTCTCTGATGGCCAGTGATGATGAGCATTTTTTCATGTGTCTGTTCACTGTATGAATATCTTCTTTTGAGAAATGTCTGTTCATATCCTTTGCCCACTTTGTGATGGGGTTCTTTGTTTGTTTCTTGTAAATTTGTTTGAGTTCTTTGAAGGTTCTGGATATTAGCCCTTTGTCAGATGAGTAGATTGCAAAAATTTTCTCCCATTCTGTAGGTTGCCTGTTCACTCTGATGGTAGTTTCTTTTGCTGTGCAGAAGCTCTTTAGTTTAATGAGATCCCATTTGTCAATTTTGGCTTTTGCTGCCGTTGCTTTTGGTGTTTTAGACATGAAGTCTTTGCCCATGCCTATGTCCTGAATGGTACTACCTAGGTTTTCCTCTAGGATTTTTATGGTATTAGGTCTAACATTTAAGTCTCTAATCCATCTTGAACTAATTTTCGTATAAGGAGTAAGGAAAGGATCCAGTTTCAGCTTTCTACTTATGGCTAGCCAATTTTCCCAGCACCATTTATTAAATAGGGAGTCCTTTCCCCATTTCTTGTTTCTCTCAGGTTTGTCAAAGATCAGATGGCTGTAGATGTGTGGTATTCTTTCTAAGGACTCTGTTCTGTTCCATTGGTCTATATCTCTGTTTTGGTACCAGTACCATGCTGTTTTGGTTACTGTAGCCTTGTAGTATAGTTTGAAGTCAGGTAGCGTGATGCCTCCAGCTTTGTTCTTTTGACTTAGGATTGTCTTGGAGATGCGGGCTCTTTTTTGGTTGCATATGAACTTTAAAGCAGTTTTTTCCAATTCTGTGAAGAAGCTCATTGGTAGCTTGATGGGGATGGCATTGAATCTATAAATTACCTTGGGCAGTATGGCCATTTTCACGATATTGATTCTTCCTATCCATGAGCATGGTATGTTCTTCCATTTGTTTGTGTCCTCTTTTACTTCACTGAGCAGTGGTTTGTAGTTCTCCTTGAAGAGGTCCTTTACATCCCTTGTAAGTTGGATTCCTAGGTATTTTATTCTCTTTGAAGCAGTTGTGAATGGAAGTTCATTCATGATTTGGCTCTCTGTTTGTCTGTTACTGGTGTATAAGAATGCTTGTGATTTTTGCACATTAATTTTGTATCCTGAGACTTTGCTGAAGTTGTTTATCAGCTTAAGGAGATTTTGGGCTGACACATGGGATTTTCTAAATATACAATCATGTCATCTGCAAACAGGGACAATTTGACTTCTTTTCCTAACTCAATCCCCTTGATTTCTTTCTCTTGCCTGATTGCCCTAGCCAGAACTTCCAACACTATGTTGAATAGGAGTGGTGAGAGAGGGCATCTCTGTCTTGCGCCAGTTTTCAAAGGGAATTTTTCCAGTTTTTGCCCATTCAGTATGATATTGGCTGTGGGTTTGTCATAAATAGCTCTTATGATTTTGAGGTACGTTCCATCAATACCGAATTTATTGAGCATTTTTAGCATGAAGGGCTGTTGAATTTTATCAGAGCCTTTTCTGCATCTATTGAGATAATCATGTGGTTGTTGTCTTTGGTTCTGTTTATATGCTGGATTATGTTTATTGATTTGCATATGTTGAACCAGCCTTGCATCCCAGGGATGAAGCCCACTTGATCATGGTGGATAAGCTTTTTGATGTGTTGCTGAATCCGGTTTGCCAGTATTTTATTGAGGATTTTTGCATCGATGTTCATCAGGGATATTGGTCTAAAATTCTCTTTTTTTGTTGTGTCTCTGCCAGGCTTTGGTATCAGGATGATATTGGCCTCATAAAATGAGTTAGGGAGGATTCCCTCTTTTTCTATTGATTGGAATAGTTCCAGAAGGAATGGTACCAGCTCATCCTTGTACCTCTCGTAGAATTCGGCTGTGAATCCATCTGGTCCTGGACTTTTTTTGGTTGGTAGGCTATTAATTATTGCCTCAATTTCAGAGCCTGCTATTGGTCTATTCAGCGATTCAACTTCTTCCTGGTTTAGTCTTGGAAGAGTGTAAGTGTCCAGGAAATTATCCATTTCTTCTAGATTTTCCAGTTTATTTGCATAGAGGTGTTTATAGTATTCTCTGACGGTGGTTTGTATTTCTGTGGGGTCGGTGGTGATATCCACTTTATCATTTTTTATTGCATCAATTTGATTCTTCTCTCTTTTCTTCTTTATTAGTCTTGCTAGCGGTCTGTCAATTTTGTTGATCGTTACAAAAAACCAACTCCTGGATTCATTGATTTTTTGGAGGGTTTTTTGTGTCTCTATCTCCTTCAGTTCTGCTCTGATCTTAGTTATTTCTTGCCTTCTGCTAGCTTTCGAATGTGTTTGCTCTTGCTTCTCTAGTTCTTTTAACTGCGATGTTAGAGTGTCAATTTTAGATCTTTCCTGCTTTCTCTTGTGGGCATTTAGTGCTATACATTTCCCTCTACACACTGCTTTAAATGTGTCCCAGAGATTCTGGTATGTTGTATCTTTGTTCTCATTGGTTTCAAAGAACATCTTTATTTCTGCCATCATTTCGTTATGTACCCAGTAGTCATTCAGGAGCAGGTTGTTCAGTTTCCATGTAGTTGAGCGGTTTTGATTGAGTTTCTTAGTCCTGAGTTCTAGTTTGATTGCACTGTGGTCTGAGAGACAGTTTGTTACAATTTCTGTTCTTGTACATTTGCTGAGGAGTGCTTTACTTCCAAATATGTGGTCAATTTTGGAGTAAGTGCGATGTGGTGCTGAGAAGAATGTATATTCTGTTGATTTGGGGTGGAGAGTTCTATAGATGTCTATTAAGTCTGCTTGCTGCAGAGATGAGTTCATTTCCTGGATATCCTTGTTTACTTTCTGTCTCATTGATCTGTCTACTGTGACAGTGGGGTGTTGAAGTCTCCCATTATTATTGTATGGGAGTCTAAGTCTCTTTGTAGGTCTCTAAGGACTTGCTTTATGAATCTGGGTGCTCCTGTATTGGGTGCATATATATTTAGGATAGTTAGCTCTTTCTGTTGAATGGATCCCTTTATCATTATGTAGTGGCCTTCTTTGTCTCTTTTGATCTTTGATGGTTTCAAGTCTGTTTTATCAGAGACTAGGATTGCAACCCCTGCTTTTTTTTGTTCTCCATTTGCTTGGTAAATCTTCCTCCATCCCTTTATTTTAAGCCTATATATGTCTCTGCGTGTGAGATGGGTCTCCTGAATACAGCAGACTGATGAGTCTTGACTCTTTATCCAGCTTGCCAGTCTGTGTCTTTTAATTGGAGCATTTAGTCCATTTACATTTAAGGTTAAGATTGTTATGTGTGAACTTGATCCTGCCATTATGATATTAACTGGTTATTTTGCTCGTTAGTTGATGCAGTTTCTTCCTAGCCTCGATAGTCTTTACATTTTGGCATGTTTTTGCAATGGCTGGTACTAGTTGTTCCTTTCCATGTTTAGTGCTTCCTTCAGGGTCTCTTGTAAGGCAGGCCTGGTGGTGACAAAATCTCCAAGCATTTGCTTATCTGTAAAGGATTTTATTTCTCCTTCACTGATGAAACTTAGTTTGACTGGATATGAAATTCTGGGTTTAAAATTCTTTTCTTTAAGAATGTTGAATATTGGCCCCCACTCTCTTCTGGCTTGAAGAGTTTCTGCCGAGAGATCTGCTGTTAGTCTGATGGGCTTCCCTTTGTGGGTAACCCGACCTTTCTCTCTGGCTGCCCTTAAGATTTTTTCCTTCATTTCGACTTTGGTGAATCTGGCAATTATGTGTCTTGGAGTTGCTCTTCTCGAGGAGTATCTTTGTGGCGTTCTCTGTATTTCCTGGATTTGAATGTTGGCCTGCCCTACTAGGTTGGGAAAGTTCTCCTGGATGATATCCTGAAGATTGTTTTCCAACTTGGTTCCATTTTCCCCCTCACTTTCAGGCACCCCAATCAGACGTAGATTTGGTCTTTTTACATAATCCCATACTTCTTGCAGGCTTTGTTCATTTCTTTTTCTTCTTTTTCTTTTGGTTTCTCTTCTCGCTTCATTTCATTCATTTGATCCTCAATCACTGATACTCTTTCTTCCAGTTGATCGAGTCAGTTACTGAAGCTTGTGCATTTGTCACGTATTTCTCGTGTCATGGTTTTCATCTCTTTCATTTCGTTTATGCCCTTCTCTGCATTAATTACTCTAGCCATCAATTCTTCCACTTTTTTTTCAAGATTTTTATTTTCTTTGCGCTGGGTACGTAATTCCTCCTTTAGCTCTGAGAAGTTTGATGGACTGAAACTTTCTTCTCTCATCTCGTCAAAGTCATTCTCCATCCAGCTTTGATCCGTCGCTGGCGATGTGCTGTGCTCCTTTGCCGGGGGAGATGTGCTCTTGTTTTTTTAATTTCCAGCTTTTCTGCCCTGCTTTTTCCCCATCTTTGTGGTTTTATCTGCCTCTGGTCTTTGATGATGGTGACGTACTGATGGGGTTTTGGTGTAGGTGTCCTTCCTGTTTAATAGTTTTCCTTCTAACAGTCAGGACCCTCAGCTGTAGGTCTGTTGGAGATTGCTTGAGGTCCACTCCAGACCCTGTTTGCCTGGGTGTCAGCAGCAGAGGCTGCAGAAGATAGAATATTGCTGAACAGCAAGTGTACCTGTCTGATTCTTGCTTTGGAAGCTTCCTCTCAGGGGAGTACTCCACCCTGTGAGGTGTGGATGTCAGACTGCCCCTAGTGGGAGATGACTCCCAGTTAGGCTACTCAGGGGTCAGGGACCCACTTGAGCAGGCAGTCTGTCCCTTCTCAGATCTCAACCTCCATATTGGGAGATCCACTGTTCTCTTCAAAGCTGTCAGACAGAGTCGTTTGCATCTGCAGAGCTTTCTGCTGTGTTTGTTATTGTTTACTGTGCCCTGTCCCCAGAGGTGGAGTCTACAGAGACAGGCAGGTTTCCTTGAGCTGCTGTGAGCTCCACCCAGTTCGAGCTTCCCAGTGGTTTTGTTTACCTACTTAAGCCTCAGCAATGGCGGGTGCCCCTCCACCAGTCTCGCTGCTGCCTTGGCGGTAGATCACAGACTGCTGTGCTAGCAATGAGGGAGGCTCCGTGGGCGTGGGACCCTCCCTGCCAGGTGTGGGATACAATCTCCTGGTATGCCCGTTTCCTTAAAGCACAGTATTGGGGTGGGAGTTACCTGATCTTCCAGGTGTTGTGTGTCTCAGTTCACCTGGCTAGGAAAAGGGATTCCCTTTCCCCTTGTGCTTCCCAGGTGAGGCGATGCCTAGCCCTGCTTCAGCTCTCGCTTGTCGGGCTGCAGCAGCTGACCAGCACCAATTGTCCGGCACTCCCTAGTGAGATGAACCCAGTACCTCAGTTGAAAATGCAGAAATCACTGGTCTTCTGTGTCACTCGCGCTGGGAGTTGGAGACTGAGCTGTTCCTATTTGGCCATCTTGCTCCGCCCCCCTGGAGGCCTGTTTTGAACAAGGAAATGTCTTTCATTGAAAACTGGAGAGATGTTTTCTGAGAAACTACTTTGTGACGTGCATATTTATCTCATATACTTAAACCATTATTTGGATTGAGCAGTTTGAAATCACTGTTTCTGTATGAACTGAGAAAGGGCATTTGGGAACGCTCCTTAGAATATGCTCAAAAAGAAATACCCTCAGATAAGAACCAGAAGGAAGCTTTCTGTGAAACTGCTCTATTTCGTGTAAATTCCACTTGCACAGTTTAGGTTCTCTTTTCATTGAGTAGCATTCTAACACTGTGTGTAGTCTGCAAAGGGATATTTGGTAGCGCTTTGAGGTTTAAGGTGAAAACGGAAATATCTTCAAATAGAAACTTGAGAGTAGCTTTCCCAGGACCGGTTTGTGATGTGTGCATTCAACTCACAGAGTTATACTTTTCTTCCCATACAGGATTTGGAATCCATTTTGGTAAAAAAGCTACGAACGGACATTCGGGAGTATATGGATGGTTATAGTAAAAAAGGAAATATCCCCGGACAATAAGTGGAAAGATGCTTTCTGAGAAACTGATTTGTGATGTGTGCATTCCACACAGGGTGTTATACCTCTTTTCTCATGAGGCAGTGTTTGAACACTGTTCCTGTGAAACCGAAAAGGTGATACTTCAGAGCGCATTGAAGACTAGGGCTAAAAGTGAATTATCCTCAAATAAAACCCAGATAGAAGCTTTCCAAGAAACTGTTCTCTGATATGTGCATTCATTTCACAGAGTTAAAGCTTACTCTATATTGCTCAGTTTGGAAACTCTGTCTTTGAGGAATCTGCTAGGGGATATTTAGTGGCCCCTGGAGGCCTGTGGTGAGCTACGACATGTCTTCCAATGAAAACTGGAGAGAAGCTTTCTGAGCAACTGCTTTGTGATGTGTATACTCATCTCATAGAGTTAAACCACTCTTTTAACTGAGCGGGTGGAAATCACTGTTTCCGTGGAATCTGAGGAAGTACATTTGGGAATGCTCTTTAGAATATGGAGAAAGAAATATCTTCAAATAAAAACTAGAAGGAAGCTTTCTGTGAAACTGCTATGTCTCGTGTGAATTCCTCTCACTCAGTTAAGCTTCACTTTTCATTGAGCAGTTTTCTGACACTGTTTATGTTTAGCATGCAAAGGCATATTCGGGAGCACTTCGAGGCTTATGGTGAAAAAGAAAATATGTTCAGATAGAAACTGAGAGAATCTTTCCGAGGAACTGCTTTGTGACGTGTGCATTCCACTCACAGAGTTATACATTTCTTCTCATAGGTGATTGGGGATCACTTTTCGAGAAAAAGCTACCAAGGGACATACGGGAGTATTTGAGGGGCAATGGTGAAAAAGGAAATATCTTCAGACAAATACTAGAGAGAAGCTTTTTTTGAAACTGCTTTGTGATAGATATGTTTATTCCTCCCACATAGATAAAACTTTATTTATATTACGCAGTTTGGAAACTCCGTCATGGACGGATCCGTGAAGAGACATTCAGGTTCACATTCAGGACTATATTGAAAATGGAAATATCTTCAAATAAAAACTGGAGAGAAGCTTTCTGAGAAACTGATTTGTGATGTGTGCATTCCATTTAGGGAGTTATACCTCTTTTCTCGTAAGGCAATGTTTGAACAGTGCTCCTGTAAAACCGAAAATGTGATATTAGAAAGCACATTGAAGACTATGGCAAAAAGAGAAATATCCTCAAATGAAATCCAGAAAAAAGCTTTCCAAGAAACTGATCTCTGGCATGTGCATTCATTTTATAGAGTTAAAGGTTACTCTACATTGTGCAATTTGGAAACTCTGTCTTTGAGGAATCTGCGAGGGGATATTAAGTAGCGAATGGAGGACTGTGGTGAGCAAGTAAATGTCTTCCATTGAAAACATGATAGAAGCTTTCTGAGCAATGGCCCATGATGTGTGTATTCATCTCATAGAGTTACATCATTCTTTGGATTGAGCAGTTTGAAATCACTGTTTCTGTGGAAACTGAGAAAGGACATTTGGGAATGCTTTTTAGAATATGCTGAAAAAGAAATATCCTCAGATAAAAACCAGAAGGAAACTTTCTGTGACACTGCTCAGTGTCGTGTGAATTCCACTCACTCAGATAAGCTTTTCTTTCATTGAGCAGTATCCTAACCCTGTTTTTGTGTAGTCTGCAAAGGAATGTTTGGGAGCGCTTTGAGGCCTATGTTTAAAAAGGAAACTTCTTCAGATAGAAACTGGAGAGAAGCTTTCTGTGGAGCTGCTTTGTGACGTGTGCATTCCACTCACACAGTTATACCTTCCTTCTCATACAGTATTGGAGAATCACTTTTGGAGAAAAAGCTACCAAGGGACATTCAAGAGTATATGGATGGCTATGGTGAAAAAGGGAATATCCTCAGACAAAAACTGGAAAGAAGCTTTCTGTGAAACTGCTTTGCGATAGATATGTTTATTCATCTCACATAGATAAAACTTTCTTTATATTATGCAGCTTGGAAACTCCGTCATGGATGGATCCGTAAGGGGACATTTAGTAGCACATACAGGCCCATGGTGAAAGAGGAAATATCTTCAAATAAAAACTGGAGAGAATCTTTCCGAGAAACTGCTTTGTGATGTGTGCATTTGACTCAGGGTGTTATACCTCTTTTCTCAAAAAGCAGTGTTTGAACACTTGTTCCTCTAAAACCAAAAAAGTGATATTTCGGAGCGCGTTGAAGACTATGGCGAGAAGTGAAATATCCTCAAATAAAACCCAGAAAGAAACGTTCCAAGAAACTGCTCTCTGATATGTGCATTCATTTCACAGAGATAAAGGTTACTCTATGATGCCCAGTTTGGATACTTGGTCTTTGAGGAATCTTTGAAGGGATATAAAGTGGCGCCTGGATGCCTGTGGTGAACAAGGAAATGTCTTCCAGGGAAAATTGGAGAGAAGCTTTCTGAGCAACTGCTTTGTGATGTGTGTATTCATCTTATAGAGTTAAATCACTCTTTGGATTGAACACTTTGAAATCACTGCTTGTGTTCAATCTGACGAAGGAAATTTGGGAACGCTCTTTAGAATATGGAAAAACAAATACCCTCAGATAAAAACCAGAAGGAATCTTTCTGTGAAACTGTTATGTGTTGTGTGAATTCCTCTCGCTCCGTTAAGCTTCTCTTTTCATTGAGCAGCTTTCTAACACAGTTCTTATTTAGCCTGCAAAGGGATATTCGTGAGCGCTTTGAGGCTTATGGTGAAAATGGAAATGTCTTCAGACAGAAACTGGAGAGAAGTTTGTCGAGGAGCTGCTTGTGTCGTGTGCATTCCACTCACACCGTTATACCTTTCTCCTCATAGAAGATTGAGGAATCCCTTTTGGAGAAAAAACTACCAAGGGATATTTGAGAGCATATTGATGCCTATGGTGAAAAGGGAAATAGCCTCAGACAGACACTGTAAAGAAGTTTTCTGTGAAAGTGCTCTGTAATATATGTATTCATCTCACATAGATAAAGCTTTCTTTACATTACGCAGCTTCTAAACTCTGTCATGGATGGATCCACGAAGGGACATTCGGGAGCAAATTCAGGACTATGGTGAAAAGGGAAATATCTTCACATAAAAAGTGGAAAGAAGCTTTCTGTGAATCTGCTTTTTGCTACGTTTATTCATCTCACATAGGTAAAGCTTTCTTTACATTATGCAGCTTGGAAACTCCGTCATGGATGGATCCACGAAGGTATATTCGGGATCACATTCAGGCCTATGGTGAAAAAACAAATATCTTCAGATAAAAACTGGAAAGAAACACTCTGTGAATCTGCTTTTTGCTATGTTTATTCATCTCACAAAGATAAAGCTTTCTTTATATTACGCAGCATGGAAACTCTGTCATGAACGGATCCGTGAAGGGACATTCAAGAGGACATTCAGGAATATGGTGAAAACGGAAATATCTTAAGATAGAAACTGGAGAGAAGCTTTCTGTGAAACTGCTTTGTGATAGATATGTTTATTCATTTCACATAGATAAAACTTTACATTACACAGTTTGTAAATTACGTCATGGACCTATCTGCGAAGGGACATTCGGGAGCATATTCAGGAGAACGGTGAAAAAGGAAATCTCTTCAGATAAAAATTGGAGAGAAGCTTTCTGTGAATCTGCTTTTTGCTATGTTTATTCATCTCACATAGATAAATCTTTCTTTACATTACGCAGTCTGGAAACTCCGTCATGGACAGATCCGCAAAAGGATGTTAGGGATCACATTCAGGTAGATGGAGAAAAAGTAAATATATTCACATAAAAACTGGAGAGAAGCTTCTGAGAAACTTCTTTGTGATGTGGGCCTTCCACTCAGGGAGTTATGAATCTTTTCTTATAAGGTAGTGTTTGAACACTGTTCCTGTAAAACTGAAAAAGTGATATTTCAGGGAGCATTGAAGACTATAGCAAAAAGTAAACTATATTCAAATAAAACCCAGAAAGAAGCGTTCCAAGAAACTGCTCTCTGATATGTGCAATCATTTCACAGAGATAAAGCTTATTCTACATTGTCCAGTTTGTAAACTCTGTCTTTGAGGAATCTGTGAAGGGATATTGTGTGGTGCTTGGAGATTTGTGGTGAGCAAGGAAATGTCTTGTGATGAAAACTGGAGAGAAGCCTTCTGAGCAACTGTTTGTGATGTGTGTATTCATCTCATACAGTTAAACCATCCTTTGGATTGAGCAGTTTGATATCACTGTTTCTGTGGAATCAGAGGAACGACATTTGGGAATGCTCTTTAGAATATGCTGAAAAAGAAATACCATGAGATAAAAACCAGAAGGAAGCTTTCTCTGAAACTGCCTTGTGTCGTGTGAATTTGAGTCGCACAGTTAAGCTTCTCTTTTCATTGAGCAGTGTTCTAACACTGCTTTTGTTTAGTCTGCGAAGGTATATTCGGGAGCGCTTTGAGGCTTACGGTGAAAACGGAAATATCTTCAGATAGAAACTGGAGAGAAGTTTTCTGTGAAACTACTTTGTGACAGATATGTTTATTCATCTTACATAGAGAAAACTTTCTTAATATTATGCCGTTTGGAAACTCCATCATGGACGGATTCGTGAAGGAACATTCGGGAGCACATTCAGGCCTATGGTGAAAAAGGAAATCTCTTCAGATAAAAACTGGAGAGAAGGTTTCTGAGAAACTGGTTTGTGATGTGTGCATTCCACTCAGGGAGTTAAACCTCTTTTCTCATCAGGCAGTGTTTGAACACTCTTCCTGTAAAAAAGTGATATTTCTGAGTGCAGTGAAGCCTACGGCGAAACATGAAATATCCTCAGATAAAACCCAGAAAGAAGCGTAGCAAGAAACTGCTCTCTGAAATGTGCATTCATTTCACAGAATTAAAGCTTACTCTACATTGCCCATTTTGGAAACTCTGTCTTGATGAAAACTGGAGAGAAGCTTTCTGAGCAACAGCTTTTTGATGTGTGTATTCATCTCATAGAGTTAATCCATTGTTTGGATTGAGCAGTTTGAAATCACTGTTTCTGTGGAGTCTGAGGAAGGACATTTGGGAATGCTCTTTAGAATATGGAGAAAGAAATATCCTCTGAAAAAAACAAGAAGCACTCGTTCTGTGAAACTGCTATATGTCATATGAATTTCTCTCACTCAGGTAAGCTTCTTTTTTCATTGACCAGTTTCATAAAGCTGTCTATGTTTAGTGTGTTAAGGGATACTGGGGAGCGCTTTGAGGCTTATGGTGAAAAAGGAAATATGTTCAGATAGAAACTGGAGAGAAGCTTTCCGAGGAACTGCTTTGTGACGTGTGCATTCCACTCACATTGTTAGACCTCTCTTCTCAAACAGCATCAGGGGAGAAAAAGGTACCAAGGGATATTCGGGGGAATATTGACGCATATGGTGAAAAAGGATGTATCTTCAGATAAAAACTGGAAAGAAACTTTCTGTGAGTTTGTTTTTTGCTGTGTTTATTCATCTCACATAGATAAAGCTTTCTTTACATTACGCAGTGTGGAAACTCCATCATGGACGGATGGATCCGCGAAGGGATATTCGGGATCACATTCAGGCCTATGATGAAAAAGGAAATATCTTCAAATAAAAACTGGAGAGAAGTTTTCAGAGAAACTGCTTTTTGATGTGTGCATTCCACTCAGGGAATTACACTTTTTTCTCATAAGGCAGTGTTTGAACACTGTTCTTGTAAAATCGAAAAAGTGATATTTCGGAGCACATTGAAGACTATGGCGAAAAATGAAATATCCTCAAATAAAACCCAAAAAGAAGTATTCCAAGAAACTGTTCTCTGACATGGGAATTCATTTCACAGAGTTAAAGCTTATACTACATTGCCCAGTTTGGAAACTCTGTCTTTGAGGCATCTGCGAAGGGATATTAAGTGGCACCCGGAGGACTGCATTGAGCAAGGAAATGTCTTCCTTTGAAAACTGGAAAGAAGCTTTCTGAGAAACTGCTTTGTGATATGTGTATTCATCTCATAGAGTTAAATCAATCTTTGGATTGAGCAGTTTGAAATCACTGTTTCTGTGGAACCAGAGAAAGGACATTTGAGAACGCTCTCTTGAATGTGCTGAAAACGAAATACCCTCAGATAAGAATCAGAAGAAAGCTTTCTGTGAAACTGCCCTGTGTCGTGTGAATTCCAGTTGTGCAGTTAAGCTTCTCTTTTCATTGAGCAATACTCTAACTGTGTTTTAGTTTAGTCTGCAAAGGGATATTCCGGTGCGCTTTGAGGCTTATGATGAAAACGGAAAAACCTTCAGATAGAAACCGGAGAGAAGCTTTCCTAGGATCTGCTTCGTGACGTGTGCATTTCACTCACCGAGTTATATATTTCTTCTCATAGGAGATTGGGGAATCCCTTTTGAAGAAAAAGTTACCAAAGGACATTCAGGAGTATATGGATCTCTTTGGAGAAAAAGGAAATATCCTCAGACAAAAACTGGAAAGAAGCTTTCTGTGAAACTGCTTTGTGATAGATATGTTTATTCATCTCACATAGAGAAAACTTTCTTAGTATTATGCCGTTTGGAAACTCCATTACGGGTGGATCCATGAATGGACATTCAGGAGCACATTCAGGCCTATGGTGAAAAAGGAAATCTCTTTAGATAAAAAGTGGAGAGAAGGTTTCTGAGAAACTGGTTTGTGATGTGTGCATTCCACTTAGGGAGTTATACCTCTTTTATCATAAGGCAGTGTTTGAACACTGGTTCCTCTAAAACCGAAAAAGTGATATTTCGGAGCGCATGGAAGACTATGACAAAAAGTGAAATATCCTCAAATAAATCCCAGGAAGAAGTGTTCCAAGAATCTTCTTTCTGATATGTGCATTCATTTCACAGAGATAAAGATTACTCTACGTTGCCCTGTTTGGATACTCTGTCTTTGAGGAATCTGCGAAGGGATATGAAGTGGCGCCTGGAGGCCTGTGGTGAGCAAGGAAATGTCTTCCATTGAAACCTGGAGAGAAGCTTTCTGAGCAACTGCTTTGTAATGTGTGTATTCATCTCATAGAGTTAAACCACTCTTTGGATGGAGCAGTATGAAATGACTGTTTCTGTGGAATCTGACGAAGGACATTTGGAAATGCTCTTTTGAATATGGAGAAAGGAATATCTTCAGATAAAAACCGGAAGGAAGCTCTTTGTGAAACTGTTATGTGTCATGTGAAATCCTCAGGCTCAGTTAAGCTTCTCTTTTCATTAAACAGTATGCTAACACTGTTTATATTTAGCGTGTGAAGGGATATTCAGGAGTGCTTGGAGGTTTACGGTGTAAAGGAAATATGTTCAGATAGAAACTGGAGAGAAACTTTCTGAGGAACTGCTTTGTGACGTGGACATTCCACTCACAGTGCTACAACTTTCTTATCATACTGCATCGGGGAAACACTTTTGGAGAAAGTGGTACCAAGGGATATCCGGGAGCATATTGACGCCTATGGTGAAAAGGGAAATAGCCTCAGACGGAAATTGGAAAGAAGCTTTCTGTGAAACTACTCTGTTATATTTGTGTTCATCTCACATAGAGAAGGCTTTCTGAACATTACACGGCTTGGATACTCTGTCATGGATGGATCCGCGAAGGGACATTCAGCAGCACATTCAGAACTGTGGTGAAAAAGGAAATATCTTTAGATAAAAACTGGAAAGAGGCCGTCGATCTGCTTTTTGCTGTTTATTCATCTCACATAAATAAAGCATTCTTTACATTATGCA
Source organism: Chlorocebus sabaeus (assembly GCF_047675955.1). Classification (NCBI taxonomy): domain Eukaryota; kingdom Metazoa; phylum Chordata; class Mammalia; order Primates; family Cercopithecidae; genus Chlorocebus; species Chlorocebus sabaeus. Next base: position 43,032,019 of record NC_132911.1, on the reverse strand, counting down.
GCTTGGAAACTCTCTCGTGGACGGATCGGCAAAGGGATATTCAGGATCACATTCAGGCCTGTATTGAAAAAGGAAATATCTTCAGATCAAAACTGGAGAGAAGCTTTCTGAGAAACTGCTTTGTGATGTATGTATTCCACTCAGGGAGTTATACCTGTTTTCTCATAAGGCAGTGTTTGAACACAGTTCTTGTAAAACCGAAAAAATGATATTTTAAAAAGCATTGAAGACTATGATGAAAAGTGAAATATCCTGAAATAAAACCCAGAAAAAAGAGTTCCAGGAAACTGGTCTCTGATATGTGCATTCATTTCACAGCATTAATGCTTACTCAATGTTGCCCAGTTTGGCAACTCTGTCTTTGTGTAATCTGGGAAGTGATATTAAGAGGCGCCAGGAGGCCTGTTGTGAGCAAGGAAATGTGTTCCATTGAAAACTGGAGAGAAGCTTTCTGA